>NC_086380.1:68184462-69384462 GCF_036588685.1 Mytilus trossulus
ATTTTTTTTTTCAAATTTCATCCTAGCCCCCCCCCCCCCCCCCCCCCCCCCCCCCCCCATAAAAATCAAATGGTAGCTCAGCCTCCCTAAGTATTGCCTTTTCGATGATGACACACGTCGACGTAGTTAGCGTCAACAATGATTAAGTTTCCAGGCGGTTCCAGCTAGTTTTAAAAGGGGGATCCCAAATCAGGATAAAGCAGGATTTATCTTTATGTCCCCATTATGTAAAATGCCTTGATCTTCCAAAAAAAGGGGGTTTCATCCCCCCTTTTTTTATCCACCATTGGTTTTCTGGTTACGTCAGTTTGATCAGAACTACAAATGTACTTGTGATAAATCAATAACATTTTGTATGAAGTTGCATTAAGATCAGTTCATGATATTATTTGACGACTATTTTGAGGCATTGTTCCCTAGGTCCGGTGACTTCGAATCAATAAGCAATTTTTTCATGGTTAAGATTTCTGCTTAAGTCATTTTGTGATAGATGAAATATATTCTGTAAAAAAAGGTGCATTACAATCAGTATATATGTAGGACTCGGAGGTGCGATGGGGACGTTAGAGTGCGATGGTCACGCTGAAGTGCAATGGACACGCTGACGTGTGATGGTCCTTTCGCTGAAGTGCGATGGTGTTGCAAGACGTTCCAACATTGTGACTTTTTCGAATATAACTTTCAAATACAACATTGATTTTCATACAGGAGGATAGGGTTTTGTAGATGAGTGCATGTTTCATGCTCACACAGGAAATGAAAGGAAAACGAAAGAAAGGAACGATTCAAGTCAATATTAACAGTTTTGAGCATTACATTTGGGAGTTAAAAAAATATTTTTAACCATGTCAGGCAGTAAAATATGGGGAGCAACGGGACTGAATAATGATTGTTGTCAGCAAATGGGCTATCCTATGTTAGGAATAATACTGCACGATAAATAAAACAGAAATAAAGTATACTGATATAATTTTAAAGATTAAAGTTAATTTATCTTTTAGTAAGATTCTCGTGATTAAATGTTGACAATTTAATAAAAAAAAAAATGTTAATGTTGTTTAAAATCGAGATAAATCCTGATTTCTAAAGACACCGTCGCTCTAGTATAATTGTATTGCGGTTACAGTGTAAATTGTCTGCAACATAGTAGTCCGAAATTAACCTGACTGCTCCCTACGCGTACTTCGTAAAAAAATAAATAGGAATAATTGTTGTATTTGTCATAACATTTGATAAACTGATATGAACCCTGTTTAGTGTTATCGGATAGACATACAACCTTTATAACAAAAAATCACCTCTGAACACCCTTTATCTGACTCTATACTACTGCGCGCTAATCGGAAAATGACAAATTTGAAATTACATTTACAAAATCTCAAAAAGTCTTTGGTATGACTTGAACAGAAATTACAAGATTTTTCAAACGTGAGCCTAGCAGCTTTGTAAAATCTAAATAATTTGATTTCATTTTAACAGCTCATGTACATTTTTCTTTTTACTCAACGTCGCAGATTGACCATTGCACTACAGCGTAACCATCGCGGTTCGGACAACCATCGCGATTCCGAATCCTACATATATATCACGTCTTGTTAAGGCTCTGTCCTCAAGGTTCAGTGACTTGAATGATAAACGTGTACTAACAAGTAGTTATTAATATTAATAATGTCCAATATATTAAGTTTTCTGTTGAGTTATTAGTTTGGCAAGAACTACTTGTGATAGATCAATATTTTCTGTAAAGAGCTACTTACACAGAATAGACAACAGTATTTTCTATTAAGTTACAGTACTGTCTGTCTGCACCCAAATTGTCTAAAGATGGACAACACCATTTCTAACTATCAGCATTGTTTCCGATACATCTTAGTTTTATAATAAAAAATAGTATTTTGTATGATTGCCGTTGAGACAGTGAACTATTTAACTTGATTTAAGGTTGTAAACCTTAGTTAAGGAAAATAATTCTTAAAATTGTCAGTGTGTTTATGTCAACCATTTGCATAAGTATATTCTAAGCTTTTACAGGTTACATAGATTATTTCCAATTTGTTTCAGGTAAATGCTTAGAATATATTGATAAAACTTGACTTAAACAAACGCATTACTGATTTAAAGAGTTATCTCTCTGTAATAAATTCGACACCTTTGTTTGGAATTATATCGGCAATCGTACGACCTCAAATAATGATATAAACGATACTATATACCAATAGACGTGTCAAAAAAGGCTCCGACATGAAAAATATCTAACAATTCAAATCGAGAAAACCAATGGCATATTTGATACTATTAACAGATAATTCTACGAATAACGAATATTACAGACATGAACAAATATCAATCACTGCATGAGTCCGTTCATTGGAATCTAAAACGTCACATCAAACATGGGCATAGCGAGCTAATGTAATACGATATATAAACTACCGCAAGACAGTGCCCTAGAAATATCACCGTACAGTATACGAAAATGGAAACTTTAGCAATATCCTTGTTCATATACTTCGGGTGGCGAGATAAAATAAAGAATTTGTGTAATAAAATAAAATACATGAAAAATACAACATGTATAGCTACATGTATAGATATAATATATATAATAAGAAGATATGGTATATAAATTGCCAATAAAACAACTCTGAGTCTCCACCAGATACAAAACGATGTATACATATTAACAACTATATGTCACCGTACAGCCTTTCACGATGATCGAAACTCACGCTTTTAGAAAATGTCAGCGCTATTGATCTCATTTTGCATCTCAGATTTTAATAAAAACTAACAGATCTAGTTTGTATTTAGTTCCCGTTAGTATATGCATGCAACACAAAAGAAAGACTATAGTCCAAAGAATAGTGCCAGGTCTATTTGCCCGGCCAATGCAATGCGCATGTCATATAATGTGCGTTCGGAAGTGCATGTAATATTATCTTCAGTATCACCAAGCGTGTAAATCGATAACTGATTTTCAATTTTAAGATCATGGCTGAAAACGGCGATATCAATAAATTAATGAAAAATCTGTGAGGTGTATCAAGATCTTACTAATCTTTCTGAGTGTGATAAAAATATATGTGGCGTCGACACTTCAAATTTAATAGCATCTCAAAATTTTGCGATCACATTAAAAATATGAAGTTATTCATTAATTTGGGAGTTTAATCGTGAACACTTAATTGTCTTTACAACTTGGCAGTACATTTTCCAATTTGACAATATTGCATAACTCCGCAATGTCGAATCAGAATTTTTTATAAAAGGGATCTTATTTCAATAGATACTGCATAAACAAATAACCAAATGATAACTAGTTTTTGTCCGAAATATTGGGAGAAAAAAAAAACTTTCGTGTGAATTAAAAGTGTCAAAAAAATTATGATCAGGAGATTTCTTTTTAAATCGAAAGGGAACATAAACAATTCACTAAAGTTTCATGAAAATTGTTGAAAGCAAGCCAGAAAACATGTAAATTCCCTCATTTTTATGAATAAAATCCTTACAACCAGGAAACATAAATCTAAAATTTATAAAAATCGAAAGGTATTTTACGTCAATAGATAAAAACAATTCACCACAGTTTAATGAAAAAATATTGTTCGACATGACGGACAGACAGACCGACAGATAGGCGATCAACAATGTTATAATCATATAATAACATTTGATGTATGTTTCATTATAATACGTTATTATTATTGGCCATCTGCACCTCGGTGGGGGGGGGGGGGGGGGGTAACTTCATTTTTTTTGGGGTAGGGGTGAGCAGCTGAGACATCAAGTACCCCACCCTTTTCATATATTTGGTTTATCAAAAATATATACCTTGTCATATATTAATGAATAAAAAACAGACCTATAGATATATTTGGATATTTTTCATCTTCTTGTACATTAGAGTTTACAAAAATTTTGAGTGAGGTCCCGCTCATTTTACGTTTTTGTTTAGATGCAACGCAGTCGCAATAATCACACCTTGCTTTTCCAATAAATTCTAAACTCCTCTATTTGCCACTTTTATATCTTCAACGGCTTAAATTATGAAGAAATTTCAATTTTAAAAGACAATAAATATTGTTTTATCAGATAAATGAAGTAACACTTCAGAACGTATCACTTTTACTGAGTTTACATTAATTAAAAACTGATTTGACGTTGCCTCTTGAAGGACGCTAACACTATATGCTATGGAATTTCTTCAAATGTTTCATGTATGCAAACCTTTCAATGTTTATTAGGTGGAAATGTCAAAATGATTGGATTTATTGCATATATATCTAACATCAGTGGAAATACCACATTGAATAAATAGAGTTTAATTGGTTTGACAAATAGCTGATGCATTTACAACTGATGTTTAACCATATGAACATTTGATTAGTTTCAGATACTTATAATATATATCCAGCAAGTGATAATATCAACCTATTGATATATTTAATCTGAATTTCTCGACCTTTTCATATATCATGAAGACCTATTCCAGCGGCTCATCCCTACCAGTCATTACATAGGAAGTAGCCCCCCGAGATCTGCAAATCTCGCGTTATTCCTTTTAAAAGTAATTGCATAACACACTAAAATTTATCATTCATGATGACACGAGGTCCCACAATAAAGTGCAAAGGTGAATTAAACAAAAACTTGATAAAAATCTTGTTTTTATGATCCTAGCTAAATATTGTAATTATAAGTATTAAATGCTTCTTTTTGTAACTCCATAGGGTCGTAAAAGCGTTGACCGTGTGCACATTTTTAGGATGAAGGGCTTCCACGCTTCGTACAAAATGTACTTCGGTCAACGCTTTTACACCCAATGAAGTTTATACAGAAAAAAAGTATTCAATTCTTAAAATAATACACAAGTAAGTCTCGTAAACGGGCGTATACAAATAAAGAACACTAATTTAGGACTTTAAAATTACCACTAATGTAATTTTACAATTTTTTATATAAGAATATTTTATTTCTATCATCATGCGTTTTATTCAAGAAAACCTAGAGGTATTGAAAAGTATTGCAATTGATATAAATAAATGTTTTAAAATGAGAAAACTATCATAATAATCAATAGAGTACAGATATTGTTTTAAATTTTTAAAAGACGTTGAGAATATTTGCCTGTTAATGATAGATATAAATGTTATGTCTTTTTTCCTTCTAATATGCGCGGGGCTCTGATTTGCAGGCTGTGGTTAACCGTTTAACATCTTATAATTCATATTTATATATGATTTATATCAACATCATTGTGTCAATTAACAAAATCATTGTATTGAATTACTTTGCTCTTCGTGGGCCCTTTAATTGGAATAAAAAAAGATATTTTTAAATAAATATTATCTGTTGTCCAAAATATTCAGATAAATACTGCATGCTTAGGATGTGTTTTGTTCTGAAATTCACCCGTGATATGATAAAGACAAATAATTACATTTGATGTATGTTTCATTATAATACTTTACTGCAGATCATTTGTTATTCCGTAAGCAATTGTATCAGTCAATGCAACCGCCTGTCCTGTGTGTAATCTTTAACATTCAAATCGCTGCACGCCGATCATGCTAGTGCGATAAAACCTTGAACTTTAACAATTTGCGTGGGAGTGTAAACAATAAAGCTGTCATTTCACTATCAAGTATGTAATTACCACTTAACCAACGCTTCGTGCGTGATGTTGAACACGCGCCTTATTGTCAGAATCCCTTTAATAAAATGTGTTGCTATAGAGACTATAACTACGTTCTACTAAAAAAAACATGTCACAAGACACAGCATACATAAGTAATATGACACGAATTAAATCGAAATTAGGTGCAATTTCATTTTAACTGCATACGATATTATATAATGCTAATTTAATTAATTGAAAATTTACAAAGATAATCATATTATTCCAGTAAATAGTCCAGAGTCCCTCGTTCACAACTATAAGGACTTGGTAATGTACATTATAAAAAAAATATTCCCTTACAAACCTATATGTTCTGTTCTTTAATTGTGAACTAAATTACAACATAACAGAAAAACAGTCAGGACGGTGTTGTACGACAGGACCGACATGGACTTTCTACACTGTCCCTCTGTACGATTACCAATTAAAAAACTTTTCACAAAAGCCATCATAATACGGGGTGCCGAATCTTGTGATTTTGTACTCGTATTCAATTTTGTACGGACAAAAGTGACTTTTGTTCAACAAAAATGAGTTCAGTTTAACAAAATTTGTAGAATACTACAAATTTAAAATTTTGTCATACAAAATTATCTTTTAGTGGAAAAAAGTCACTTTTGTCATGACAAAATTCATTTTTGTTACACAGACTTGACTTTTGTTACCAATTTTGAAAATTGGGTGACAAAAGTCAATTTTGTATGCAAATTAGTTTAGTTTGGATTATGTGAACTAATTAGCATACAAATTCAAAAAACAAAATTGAATCCTGTCTCACACAATTGACTTTTGTGTTTTTAATTTCCATATCAGGTAACAAGAGTCAACTGTGTATGCAAAACTTATTTGCACACCTTTTTGACAAAATTGACTTTTGTCATGACAAAAATGAATTTTGTCATCACAAAATTGAAGTTCTCATGAAACAAGTCTATCACATAGTTTTGTAAGACAAAAATGATTTTGTTATGTAATAATTAATTTTGTACAAAACCACAAGAGTCCCATTCGGCGCCCCGTACATAAAGCCTTCAACAAAGAGCGAAACACTGTGTAGTAACGAGGTAGTAACATATCGGTATAGTTAGTTAGAAAGCCTTGTCATATAACCATGAATCCTTTGATATGGTAATACTAAATCATATCGATCTCACATTAGAAATTTGTTGTTTATTTGTCATCCGATTTGCAAGTTTACGTGGTGTTCCTGGTGAAATTAAAGTAAATTGAAGAGACCAAAATTGCAATTCAGATCTGTATAATTTATAAAGAATTATTTTTATTTGTTACGTCCTTCGTTTTACAATATGCTTGCTCAGTTTTATTTTTTGAAAATTTTCAGTAACAGAAATATCTGGCATGCTGATCGTTGAGGTTACACGCCATTATTCCGACAGCCCATTAGTCCGACAGTCCATTGGTCCGACAACCCATTAGTCCGACAACCCAATAGTCCGACAACCCATTGCTCCGATAGCCCAATACACCAACAACCCACAAGTCCGACACTTATCAAGCCAAGTATTAGGGTATCAGGGTAAAATAAAACTTGTCTGTCTGTATAATAACGTTTAGATATGTAATAATATATGTTAAGAAATAACTCCGTATAAACATAAGGCTGGGGTAGTTCGAATACTTTCTATACACTCAATTCGAAATCTGTATATAGAATATAACAGAAAATATTATTTCACTTTCAAATTAAAGGGTATATAAACAGTATATAACTCAAGAACAACCAGTGATGGTGCGTGCTACTGATGATGCTCCCGCACAAATACATGTACTTCGTTGTTGAGTTGTGAATCTGAAAAAAACTCACACCGTATAGTGACTTATGTAAACCTTGAAAAATCATTGTATTGTAGTTACTGCGAAAAATGTGACGAAAATTGTCAACTTGGCCGTCATGTTAAAAGTGTTCGGTAAACAGGAATTTGTTGAGTAATGAATCTGAAAACATATCAGACGATACAGTCGACTTCAATAAACCTATCAGAAATCCTTGTAATGTCGTTCATGAAAAAAATGCAACGAAAATATCCATGGGACGGAAGGACGAACTGACGGACGAGTGGACGGTTGAATGGACGGACTGACAGAGGTAAAACAGTATATTCCCACTTTTGCGGAGCGGCGGTATACTGATTGGGTCAACATTAAGACTTTACAATACTAATATATCATAGTAATAATATGATATAATTATCTTTATAACACCGTAAGCCTCAGTCACAATCAGAGCCAAAACAAAATAGAAAAAAAACCTAGCACATTGATATCAAATAACAGTCAGTATCAAACCATGTACTATATAGTTCAAAAGAACTATCAATATAATCATCATTTGTTTCCTCTATTAGTAAAGTTTTCTTGTGTATACATCGAATATTTATCATATTTAGCATGGCTAACTTTTCAAAGTTCTGACATGTGCTAGACTAAATATGCTGAAAGAGTTCCTCCCTCAAATTTTGATAATGTGAGCATTCGATTGAAAAATTACGCTCATCCTAAACTTTATCAGCTGTACAATACGATTTTTTGAATATCTGGCATTTTCAATTCTTAATGTAATGGGTGAGCACCGATTCTTAATTAACATATGAACTTCCTGCCTTAAAATCAATGATACATTGTATCTCAATATTTCCCCCCTTGAAAACAATCTTTAAATGAAAAATAAGTGTCAATTTTGCCACAAAACACATAATTTAGCAAGTTTTTACAATTAGACAATTTGAGAAAGACACAAGCAGGACAAGAATGTCACACATTGTCTTAGATTTCTTACTAGTTGTTATTGGCTTTTACACTGCACTCGTTCTATTTGAACAGTCAAAATACTTGACTGTATATTTCTATGTCATACACAGTCACCGACCCGATATCACTTTTCCTCATGAATATTTTTAAAAGAAAAAGAAGTTACGGCAATGTTCATGTCCGTCATATTTGTTTTTCGTTTTGTTGTAAATCATCAGTCCTGCACTTCCTTCAAACATTGTAAAAGAGGCATAGTTTTCTAGATTTTGAAATAAGCTCGGGATATAAAATTGATATCACTACAAATAAATTGAGTGTCATCTCTCAGACTATGTCAGATGAGTGATACAAGGGGTAGAAAGTGTTGCGACCAAAGAGGGCGGGTAGTGTTATCCAACATCGATATATTTCTTTATGTAGTTAAAAGTGACGAAACCTCACTCCCCTGATACGCGAAAGGGGGTAACCGACGATCTAGTGAAAGAAGGTAGATCAAGACACACAAAAAAACACAGCGAACTAGAACAGCACCGACTGAGAGTGGACACACAAACAATGAAATGTAAAGAAAAAGAAAATACCCAGACACGTAAAACGAAAGAGGGAACAGGGTAAGGACTGAGCAGTTGCAATAAGCATGTTTATCAATTCCAATTTACTGAGACTTATATCCCGCATGGAAAGAATAATTGGGATCAAAACGGACAACCAAAAATATTACAGAGAACGGAGTTGGTCTTTTTTAGGGAAAATTTACCCATACACATAAGAAAAATGCAGTGTCGGAATAATGGGCTGTCTGAGTAATGGTTTGTCGGAATAATGGGCTGTCGGAGTAATGGTTTGTCGGAATAATGGGCTGTCGGAGTAATGGGTTGTCGGAATAGTGGGCTGTCGGAGTAATGGGCTGTCGGAATAATGGTTGTCGGACTAATTGGATGTCACCATCGTGGACATAGTTTTTAAGAGTTTTATTTAAGATGTTTTTATTAATTCATGTATAAATTTTAATCAAGAACATCTTCGCGCATTGTTATGACATTTTATCGAAAAAAATATTTTCAAATTTTGAAAGATAAAAATCATGAAAGTTGCTCAAGAAGCCATGTGCAATTCAGTTCCAAAGTATAGCCCATTATAGTAAAGATTTTTTAACAAATCTATCAAACAGAGATATTGTCAATGATAAATCTATTTATTGTACATGTATATAATGATATGTGTCCATGACCAATCTAATTAAAAACCAATCTCTCATCGCTCCCGTTTTCTGATATGTCGCGTCCGTTGGTCCATGACTGACTGAATTGTAAATGCAATCAACTTAAACATTAAGCCAAAATAAGTTTGCTTATGCGTTTGTTGTTTTGGGGCTTTTTATTGTTTTTAATTTGTTTCTGATTTTTAATTTACCATTATATGTGGTCATATGCCTTTTCTTAATTTGAAAATGTGTGTATATCAATGTATCAAAATCTATTATACAGAGAGTGCTACATAAAGATTTCAAACTTGACTATGAGTAAAGGGAGATAACGCTTTCTAATCAACTATATTACAAATAACTGTAATATAAGCCACATTATTTTTGCATGTAATATTACTGATATGCGTTATATTACTTGGATAAATAATCGCCTGGACTGTATTGGTCACGTGACAAATTATCTGCCGCTGCTGGGTGTAGTGATTTGTTGAATTTCAGGTATAACTTTCTTTTTAACATTCAAAACACTTGGAAAATAACTCTCTTGATGTGTAATTAACTCGTGTTAACCACATTTGATCATAACAAGAATTTTAAAATACTAGAAATATTGTTAATCATTGATTTTCTCATTCTACTTTCGTTTTCCGTTTGCTTTAAACTTGTTTGATATCTGATTAAGTATGATTAAGATAAGAAACATATGTAACCCTAATGTCATATTTAAGTAGAAAATAATTAAATACTTGACGATGTGCAATCAACAATAAATTTCTCTCTAAATAAAACAATAAAAGAAAGCATTAGCCCAGGAAGTTTTGACATGAAATATAATTCAAATATTTATTATGTTATACATTGTAATATAATACACTTGTCTAAAAATACATTATTGAACCGACCAACTAAAGATTTCGTGGTTGTTTAGGTACAATATATATTTTTGTTCCCATTATTTTCCTTTTTTGTTCCTCGAGCAAGGGGGATGCAGGGAACGTTCAACGGTTGATACCGGGCATTTGTCCGTCTGTCCGTTTTGGCTCACCTGGCCTAAAAGGCCATGTGAGCTTTTCTCATCACTTGGCATCTGTCGTCATCGTCGTCTGTCGTCGTTAACAATTTTTCAAACATCTTCTCCTCTGAAACTACTGAATGGATTTAAATGAACTTAGCATGATTGTTCCTTAGATTATCCTGCACAAAGTGTGTGCTTCGATTTTTGATCCGTCAAAAAACATGGTCGCCGTTACTTAAAATAGAACATAGGGGTCAAATGCAGGCTTATATTTCAAAAACGAAAGTATTTAGAGCAAATCTGACTAGGTCAAAATGTTCATAAGGTCAAGATCTATCTGCTCTGAAATTTTCAGATGAATCAAACAAACCATTGTTGGGTTTCTGCCACTTAATTGGTAATTTTAAGGAAATTTTGTAGTTTTTGCTCATTATCTTGAATACTATTATAGATAAAGATAAACTGTAAACAGCAAACATGATCAGCAAAGTAAGATTTACAAATAAATTAGATGACCAAGATTGTCAATTGACCCCTTAAGGGGAAATTGTCCTTTAATCATGTTAATGACAATTTTTCACAATTTGTTCATCATATTTGCTAACTTTAAAAAAATCTCCCCTGAAACTACAGAATGAATTTGGATGAAACTTAACATGATTGTTCTTTAGATTATCCTGCACAAAGTGTGTGCTTCGATTTTTGATCCGTCAAAAAACATGATCGCCGTTACTTAAAATAGAACATAGGGGTCAAATGCAGTTTTTGGCTTATATCTCAAAAACGAAAGCATTTAGAGCAAATCTGACTAGGTTCAAATGTTCATAAGGTCAAGATCTATCTGCTCTGAAATTTTCAGATGAATCAAACAAACCATTGTTGGGTTTCTGCCACTTAATTGGTAATTTTAAGGAAATTTTGTAGTTTTTGCTCATTATCTTGAATACTATTATAGATAAAGATAAACTGTAAACAGCAAACATGATCAGCAAAGTAAGATTTACAAATAAGTTAGATGACCAAGATTGTCAATTGACCCCTTAAGGGGAAATTGTCCTTTAATGACAATTTTTCACAATTTGTTCATCATATTTGCTAACTTTAAAAAAATCTCCCCTGAAACTACTGAATGGATTTGGATGAAACTTAACATGATTGTTCCTTAGATTATCCTGCACAAAGTGTGTGCTTCGATTTTTGATCCGTCAAAACACATGACCACCGTTACTTAAAATAGAACATGGGGGTCAAATGCAGTTTTTTGCTTATTTCTCAAAAACGAAAGCATTTAGAGCAAATCCGACATGGGGGTTAAAATGTTCATTAGGTCAATATCTATCAGCCATGAAATTTTCAGATGAATCAAACAACCCATCATTGGGTTGCTGCCACTTAATATGTAATTTTAAGGAAATTTTGCAGTTTTTGGGCATTATATTGAATATTATTATAGATAAATTTAAACTGTAAACAGCAAAAATTATCAGCAAAGTAAGATCTACAAATAAGTTAGTATGACCAAAATTTTCAATTGACCCCTTAAGGGGTTATTGTTCTTTAATGACAATTTTTCACAATTTGTTCATCATATTTGCTAACTTTTAAAAAATATACTCCTCGGAAACTATTGAATGGATTTGGATGAAACTTAGCATGATTGTTTCTTTGATTATCCTGCACAAAGTTTGTGCTTCGATTTTTGATCCATCAAAAAACATTGTCGCCATTACTTAAAATAGAACATAGGGGTCAAATGCAGTTTTTTGCTTACAGATGGGTGCACTCCTAACCTGTACAGCAAGTTAACTTGATAACCAGTCATTTGGACTGGTCAAAATTAACCTGTGACCGAATAAAGGACTGCTCTGACCAGTCCTTGAACCAAAATCTAGTTAACTTGAAAAGCGGACTTGGTCCTAGGAATGTTTTTATGTCAGCAAAATTGCAATATAATAACAAAAAATTTTGGTTCGCATAAATTTAAGATACCAGCATGTCCTCATTTTATTCAAAATATTGATATGTAACAAAATTTCAGTAGTTTTGATACCTCCAGCTGACTTGTACAACAAAAATATTCGACCGCATTACCAAAACTGACCATATGTGAACTTTAAATTGTAAATCTATATACCAGCATAGTAAATCAGCCTTATTTTTAATGTCAGGATTCAATGTATAATACAATCATGACAATGGACAGCAATATTGCAATATAATAGCAACAAATTTTTGTTCGCCTAAATTAAGGGTGCCAGCATGTCCTCTTTTTACTTAAAATACTGATACGTAACAAAATTCCAGTAGTTTTGATGCCTCCAGTTGACTTGTACAACAAAATTATTTGACTGCATCCACCAAAACTGACCATATATGCACTTTAATTTGTAAATCTATATACTCACATAGTTAATCAGCCATATTTTTTATGCCAGAATCAATTTATAATACAATCATGACAATGGACAGCAATATTGCAATATAATAGCAACAAATTTTTGTTCATATAAATTTAGGATACAAGCATGTCCTCATTTTATTCAAAATATTGATAAGTAACAAAATTTCAGTAGTTTTGATACCTCCAGCTGACTTGTACAACAAAACTGTTTGACCACATCCACCGAAACTGACCATATATGCACTTTAATTTGTAAATCTATATACCCACATAGTAAATCAGCCTTATTTGTAATGTCAGGATTCAATGTATAATGCAATCATGACAATGGACAGCAATATTGCAATATAATAACAACAAATTTTTGTTCACATAAATTTAGAATTCCAGCATGTCCTCATTTTATTCAAAATATTGATACGTAACAAAATTTCAGTAGTTTTGATACCTCCTGCTGACTTGTACAACATAATTATTTGACTGCATCCACCTAAACTGACAATATGTTCACTTTAATTTGAAAATCTATATACCTCCATAGTAAATCAGCCATTTTTTTTATGTCAGGATTTAATGTATTATTCAATCATGACAATGGACAGCAATATTGCAATTTAATAACAAAAAATTTTGGTTCGTATAAATTTAGGATACCAGCATGTCCTCATTTTATTCAAAATATTGATATTTAACAAAATTTCAGTAGTTTAGATACCTCCAGCTGACTTGCACAACAAAACTATTTGACCACATTACCAAAACTGACCATATGTGAACTTTAAATTGTAAATCTATATACCATGCAGCGTAGTAAATCAGCCTCATTTTTAATGTCAGGATTCAATGTATAATACAATCATGACAATGGACAGCAATATTGCAATATAATAGCAACAAATTTTTGTTCGCCTAAATTAAGGGTGCCAGCATGTCCCCTTTTTACTTATAATACTGATACGTAACAAAATTTCAGTAGTTTTGATACCTCCAGCTGACTTGTACAACAAAATTATTTGACCGCATTACCAAAACTGACCATATGTGTATTTAATTTGTAAATCTATATACCCGCATAGTAAATCAGCCTTATTTTTTACGTCAGGATTCAATGTATAATACAATCATGACAATGGACAGCAATATTGCAATATAATAACAACAAATTTTTGTTCACAAAAATTTAGAATTCCAGCATGTCCTCATTTTATTCAAAATATTGATATGTAACAAAATTTCAGTAGTTTTGATACCTCCTGCTGACTTGTACAACATAATTATTTGACTGCATCCACCAAAACTGACCATATGCACTTTAATTTGTAAATCTATATACCCGCATAGTAAATCAGCCATTTTTTTTTATGTCAGGATTTAATGTATTATACAATCATGACAATGGACAGCAATATTGCAATTTAATAACAAAAAATTTTGGTTCGCATTAATTTAGGATACCAGCATGTCCTCATTTTATTCAAAATATTGATATGTAACAAAATTTCAGTAGTTTTGATACCTCCAGCTGACTTGCACAACAAAATTATTTGACTGCATTACCAAAACTGACCATATGTGTATTTAATTTGTAAATCTATATACCCGCATTGTAAATCAGCCTTATTTTTTACGTCAGGATTCAATGTATAATACAATCATGACAATGGACAGCAATATTGCAATATAATAATAACAAAGTTTTGTTCACATAAATTTAGGATACCAGCATGTCCTCATTTTATTCAAAATATTGATACGTAACAAAATTTCAGTAGTTTTGATACCTCCAGCTGACTTGTACAACAAAATTATTTGACCGCATTACCAAAACTGACCATATGTGTATTTAATTTGTAAATCTATATACCCGCATAGTAAATCAGCCTTATTTTTTACGTCAGGATTCAATGTATAATACAATCATGACAATGGACAGCAATATTGCAATATAATAACAACAAATTTTTGTTCACAAAAATTTAGAATTCCAGCATGTCCTCATTTTATTCAAAATATTGATATGTAACAAAATTTCAGTAGTTTTGATACCTCCTGCTGACTTGTACAACATAATTATTTGACTGCATCCACCAAAACTGACCATATGCACTTTAATTTGTAAATCTATATACCCGCATAGTAAATCAGCCATTTTTTTTTATGTCAGGATTTAATGTATTATACAATCATGACAATGGACAGCAATATTGCAATTTAATAACAAAAAATTTTGGTTCGCATTAATTTAGGATACCAGCATGTCCTCATTTTATTCAAAATATTGATATGTAACAAAATTTCAGTAGTTTTGATACCTCCAGCTGACTTGCACAACAAAATTATTTGACTGCATTACCAAAACTGACCATATGTGTATTTAATTTGTAAATCTATATACCCGCATTGTAAATCAGCCTTATTTTTTACGTCAGGATTCAATGTATAATACAATCATGACAATGGACAGCAATATTGCAATATAATAATAACAAAGTTTTGTTCACATAAATTTAGGATACCAGCATGTCCTCATTTTATTCAAAATATTGATACGTAACAAAATTTCAGTAGTTTTGATACCTCCAGCTGACTTGTACAACAAAATTATTTGACCGCATTACCAAAACTGACCATATGTGTATTTAATTTGTAAATCTATATACAACATGAGGTACCCACATAGTATTAATCAGCCATATTTTTTATGTCAGGAATCAATGTATAATATAATCATGACAATGGACAGCAATATTGCAATTTAATAACAACAAATTTTTGTTCGCATAAATTTAGTATACCAGCGTGTCCTCCTTTTATTCAAAATATTGATACGTAACAAAATTTCAGTAGTTTTAATACCTCATGCTGACTTGGAAAACAAAACTGTTTGACCACATCCACCGAAACTGACCATATATGCACTTTAATTGGTAAATTTATATACCCGCATAGTAAATCAGCCATATTTTTTATGTCAAGATTCAATGTATAATACAATGACAATGGACAGCAATATTGCAATATAATAACAACAAATTTTTGTTCGCCTAAATTAAGGGTGCCAGCATGTCCTCTTTTTACTTAAAATACTGATACGTAACAAAATTCCAGTAGTTTTGATGCCTCCAGTTGACTTGTACAACAAAATTATTTGACCGCATCCACCAAAACTGACCATATATGCACTTTAATTTGTAAATCTATATACCCAGTATTACCCACATAGTTAATCAGCCATATTGTTTATGCCAGAATCAATTTATAATACAATCATGACACTGGACAGCAATATTGCAATATAATAGCAACAAATTTTTGTTCACATAAATTTAGGATACCAGCATGTCCTCATTTTATTCAAAATATTGATAAGTAACAAAATTTCAGTAGTTTTGAAACCTCCAGCTGACTTGTACAACAAAACTGTTTGACCACATCCACTGAAACTGACCATATGTGAACTTTAATTTGTAAATCTATATACCCGCATAGTAAATCAGCCATATTTTTTATGTCAGGATTCAATGTATAATACAATCATGACAATGGACAGCAAAATTGCAATATAATAACAAAAAAATTTGATTCGCATAAATTTAGGATACGAGCATGTCCTTATTTTATTCAAAATATTGATACGTAACAAAATTTCAGTAGTTTTGATACCTCCAGCTGACTTGTACAACAAAATTATTTGACCGCATTACCAAAACTTACCATATATATGTGAACTTTAAATTGTAAATCTATATACCAGCATAGTAAATCAGCCTTATTTTTAATGTCAGGATTCAATGTATAATACAATCATGACAATGGACAGCAATATTGCAATATAATAGCAACAAATTTTTGTTCGCCTAAATTAAGAGTGCCAGCATGTCCTCTTTTTACTTAAAATACTGATACGTAACAAAATTCCAGTAGTTTTGATGCCTCCAGTTGACTTGTACAACAAAATTATTTGACTGCATCCACCAAAACTGACCATATATGCACTTTAATTTGTAAATCTATATACCCACATAGTAAATCAGCCTTATTTGTAATGTCAGGATTCAATGTATAATGCAATCATGACAATGGACAGCAATATTGCAATATAATAACAACAAATTTTTGTTCACATAAATTTAGAATTCCAGCATGTCCTCATTTTATTCAAAATATTGATACGTAACAACATTTCAGTAGTTTTGATACCTCCTGCTGACTTGTACAACATAATTATTTGACCGCATTACCAAAACTGACCATATGTGTATTTAATTTGTAAATCTATATACCCGCATAGTAAATCAGCCTTATTTTTTACATCAGGATTCAATGTATAATACAATCATGACAATGGACAGCAATATTGCAATATAATAACAACAAATTTTTGTTCACAAAAATTTAGAATTCCAGCATGTCCTCATTTTATTCAAAATATTGATATGTAACAAAATTTCAGTAGTTTTGATACCTCCTGCTGACTTGTACAACATAATTATTTGACTGCATCCACCAAAACTGACCATATGTTCACTTTAATTTGAAAATCTATATACCCGCATAGTAAATCAGCCATTTTTTTTACGTCAGGATTCAATGTATAATACAATCATGACAATGGACAGCAATATTGCAATATAATAATAACAAAGTTTTGTTCACATAAATTTAGGATACCAGCATGTCCTCATTTTATTCAAAATATTGATACGTAACAAAATTTCAGTAGTTTTGATACCTCCAGCTGACTTGTACAACAAAATTATTTGACCGCATTACCAAAACTGACCATATGTGTATTTAATTTGTAAATCTATATACAACATGAGGTACCCACATAGTATTAATCAGCCATATTTTTTATGTCAGGAATCAATGTATAATATAATCATGACAATGGACAGCAATATTGCAATTTAATAACAACAAATTTTTGTTCGCATAAATTTAGTATACCAGCGTGTCCTCCTTTTATTCAAAATATTGATACGTAACAAAATTTCAGTAGTTTTAATACCTCATGCTGACTTGGAAAACAAAACTGTTTGACCACATCCACCGAAACTGACCATATATGCACTTTAATTGGTAAATTTATATACCCGCATAGTAAATCAGCCATATTTTTTATGTCAAGATTCAATGTATAATACAATGACAATGGACAGCAATATTGCAATATAATAACAACAAATTTTTGTTCGCCTAAATTAAGGGTGCCAGCATGTCCTCTTTTTACTTAAAATACTGATACGTAACAAAATTCCAGTAGTTTTGATGCCTCCAGTTGACTTGTACAACAAAATTATTTGACCGCATCCACCAAAACTGACCATATATGCACTTTAATTTGTAAATCTATATACCCAGTATTACCCACATAGTTAATCAGCCATATTTTTTATGCCAGAATCAATTTATAATACAATCATGACACTGGACAGCAATATTGCAATATAATAGCAACAAATTTTTGTTCACATAAATTTAGGATACCAGCATGTCCTCATTTTATTCAAAATATTGATACGTAACAAAATTTCAGTAGTTTTGATACCTCCAGCTGACTTGTACAACAAAATTATTTGACCGCATTACCAAAACTGACCATATGTGTATTTAATTTGTAAATCTATATACAACATGAGGTACCCACATAGTATTAATCAGCCATATTTTTTATGTCAGGAATCAATGTATAATATAATCATGACAATGGACAGCAATATTGCAATTTAATAACAACAAATTTTTGTTCGCATAAATTTAGTATACCAGCGTGTCCTCCTTTTATTCAAAATATTGATACGTAACAAAATTTCAGTAGTTTTAATACCTCATGCTGACTTGGAAAACAAAACTGTTTGACCACATCCACCGAAACTGACCATATATGCACTTTAATTGGTAAATTTATATACCCGCATAGTAAATCAGCCATATTTTTTATGTCAAGATTCAATGTATAATACAATGACAATGGACAGCAATATTGCAATATAATAACAACAAATTTTTGTTCGCCTAAATTAAGGGTGCCAGCATGTCCTCTTTTTACTTAAAATACTGATACGTAACAAAATTCCAGTAGTTTTGATGCCTCCAGTTGACTTGTACAACAAAATTATTTGACCGCATCCACCAAAACTGACCATATATGCACTTTAATTTGTAAATCTATATACCCAGTATTACCCACATAGTTAATCAGCCATATTTTTTATGCCAGAATCAATTTATAATACAATCATGACACTGGACAGCAATATTGCAATATAATAGCAACAAATTTTTGTTCACATAAATTTAGGATACCAGCATGTCCTCATTTTATTCAAAATATTGATAAGTAACAAAATTTCAGTAGTTTTGAAACCTCCAGCTGACTTGTACAACAAAACTGTTTGACCACATCCACTGAAACTGACCATATGTGAACTTTAATTTGTAAATCTATATACCCGCATAGTAAATCAGCCATATTTTTTATGTCAGGATTCAATGTATAATACAATCATGACAATGGACAGCAAAATTGCAATATAATAACAAAAAAATTTGATTCGCATAAATTTAGGATACGAGCATGTCCTTATTTTATTCAAAATATTGATACGTAACAAAATTTCAGTAGTTTTGATACCTCCAGCTGACTTGTACAACAAAATTATTTGACCGCATTACCAAAACTTACCATATATATGTGAACTTTAAATTGTAAATCTATATACCAGCATAGTAAATCAGCCTTATTTTTAATGTCAGGATTCAATGTATAATACAATCATGACAATGGACAGCAATATTGCAATATAATAGCAACAAATTTTTGTTCGCCTAAATTAAGAGTGCCAGCATGTCCTCTTTTTACTTAAAATACTGATACGTAACAAAATTCCAGTAGTTTTGATGCCTCCAGTTGACTTGTACAACAAAATTATTTGACTGCATCCACCAAAACTGACCATATATGCACTTTAATTTGTAAATCTATATACCCACATAGTAAATCAGCCTTATTTGTAATGTCAGGATTCAATGTATAATGCAATCATGACAATGGACAGCAATATTGCAATATAATAACAACAAATTTTTGTTCACATAAATTTAGAATTCCAGCATGTCCTCATTTTATTCAAAATATTGATACGTAACAACATTTCAGTAGTTTTGATACCTCCTGCTGACTTGTACAACATAATTATTTGACCGCATTACCAAAACTGACCATATGTGTATTTAATTTGTAAATCTATATACCCGCATAGTAAATCAGCCTTATTTTTTACATCAGGATTCAATGTATAATACAATCATGACAATGGACAGCAATATTGCAATATAATAACAACAAATTTTTGTTCACAAAAAATTAGAATTCCAGCATGTCCTCATTTTATTCAAAATATTGATATGTAACAAAATTTCAGTAGTTTTGATACCTCCTGCTGACTTGTACAACATAATTATTTGACTGCATCCACCAAAACTGACCATATGTTCACTTTAATTTGAAAATCTATATACCCGCATAGTAAATCAGCCATTTTTTTTTATGTCAGGATTTAATGTATTATACAATCATGACAATGGACAGCAATATTGCAATTTAATAACAAAAAATTTTGGATCGCATAAATTTAGGATACCAGCATGTCCTCATTTTATTCAAAATATTGATATGTAACAAAATTTCAGTAGTTTTGATACCTCCAGCTGACTTGCACAACAAAACTATTTGACCACATTACCAAAACTGACCATATGTTAACTTTAAATTGTAAATCTATATACCCGCATAGTAAATCAGCCTTATTTTTAATGTCAGAATTCAATGTATAATACAATCATGACAATGGACAGCAATATTGCAATATAATAGCAACAAATTTTGTTCGCCTAAATTAAGGGTGCCAGCATGTCCCCTTTTTACTTATAATACTGATACGTAACAAAATTTCAGCAGTTTTGATACCTCCAGCTGACTTGTACAACAAAATTATTTGACCGCATTACCAAAACTGACCATATGTGTATTTAATTTGTAAATCTATATACCCGCATTGTAAATCAGCCATATTTTTTATGTCAGGATTCAATGTATAATACAATCATGACAATGGACAGCAATATTGCAATATAATAATAACAAATTTTTGTTCGCATAAATTTAGGATACCAGCATGTCCTCATTTTATTCAAAATATTGATACGTAACAAAATTTTAGTAGTTTTGATACCTCCAGCTGACTTGTACAACAAAATTATTTGACCGCATTACCAAAACTGACCATATGTGTATTTAATTTGTAAATCTATATACACCATGAGGTACCCACATAGTATTAATCAGCCATATTTTTTATGTCAGGAATCAATGTATAATATAATCAGGACAATGGACAGCAATATTGCAATTTAATAACAACAAATTTTTGTTCGCATAAATTTAGTATACCAGCGTGTCCTCCTTTTATTCAAAATATTGATACGTAACAAAATTTCAGTAGTTTTAATACCTCATGCTGACTTGGAAAACAAAACTGTTTGACCACATCCACCGAAACTGACCATATATGCACTTTAATTTGTAAATCTATATACCCACATAGTAAATCAGCCTTATTTGTAATGTCAGGATTCAATGTATAATGCAATCATGACAATGGACAGCAATATTGCAAAATAATAACAACAAATTTTTGTTCACATAAATTTAGAATTCCAGCATGTCCTCATTTTATTCAAAATATGGATTCGTAACAAAATTTCAGTAGTTTTGATACCTCCTGCTGACTTGTACAACATAATTATTTGACTGCATCCACCAAAACTGATCATATGTTCACTTTAATTTGAAAATCTATATACCTGCATAGTAAATCAGCCATTTTTTTTATGTCAGGATTTAATGTATTATTCAATCATGACAATGGACAGCAATATTGCAATTTAATAACAAAAAATTTTGGTTCGCATAAATTTAGGATACCAGCATGTCCTCATTTTATTCAAAATATTGATATGTAACAAAATTTCAGTAGTTTTGATACCTCCAGCTGACTTGCACAACAAAATTATTTGACCGCATTACCAAAACTGACCATATGTTTACTTTAAATTGTAAATCTATATACCAGCGTAGTAAATCAGCCTTATTTTTAATGTCAGGATTCAATGTATAATACAATCATGACAATGGACAGCAATATTGCAATATAATAGCAACAAATTTTTGTTCCCCTAAATTAAGGGTGCCAGCATGTCCCCTTTTTACTTATAATACTGATACGTAACAAAATTTCAGTAGTTTTGATACCTCCAGTTGACTTGTACAACAAAATTATTTGACCGCATTACCAAAACTGACTATATGTGTATTTAATTTGTAAATCTATATACCCGCATTGTAAATCAGCCTTATTTTTTACGTCAGGATTCAATGTATAATACAATCATGACAATGGACAGCAATATTGCAATATAATAATAACAAATTTTTGTTCGCATAAATTTAGGATACCAGCATGTCCTCATTTTATTCAAAATATTGATACGTAACAAAATTTCAGTAGTTTTGATACCTCCAGCTGACTTGTACAAAAAAATTATTTGACCAAAACTGACCATATGTGTATTTAATTTGTAAATCTATATACACCATGAGGTACCCACATAGTATTAATCAGCCATATTTTTTATGTCAGGAATCAATGTATAATATAATCATGACAATGGACAGCAATATTGGTTAATTAATTTAGGATACCAGCGTGTCCTCCTTTTATTCAAAATATTTATACGTAACAAAATTTCAGTAGTTTTAATACCTCATGCTGACTTGGAAAACAAAACTAGTTGACCAAAACTGATCATATGTGCACTTTTATTTGCAAATCTATATACCCGCAAACCATTGTACCGAGCGCCTTAATGTCTTCTCCTGGCGCTCCTGTTCACATTTTAGTAGGACCGTAAATGTACACGTAATCAATAATATTGGAAAACTATTAATGCAAAAAATATTCTGATTAAATTGAGAACGTCCGAATTTCATCTCTTTATTCATTATAACAGTCAGATCATATATAGGAGTTCATGATGGTGTATGTCTAAAACAAAACTATTATGCCACATCATCAAAGTACCAACACTGACATGTCTGAATTCATTTGTACTATTTACAATGATTTAATAAAAAAAAAGTATACGAGGTTCTCTTCTTGGAATCTATTATGTCGGTTGATTGATTTTGTTTTTAGTTAAACGTCAAGTGGCAACTATTTCATTAGAGTGCGCATTGAGTATAATTTTAGGATGTCCCATATAATATCAATTTAAACCAATTACAAAAGATTCATGTTACTAATTAAGATTTGGAACACATTTTACATATCAAATATGATTGTTTTGGCACGGATTTCAACACGGCTGCACATTTCAAATGTTGCCAGCCTCCGTTCACGTTTCATTAATCGTTATTACTTGCTTCTTTTAATTTCAATTTTTATAAACTCATGCTTTAATTTTAGTAGTTTTATATATTTTTAAAATTTTAGTTTCTGTTTAACATTTAACTTAAAGATTATTTTAAAATATCATATGAGTATATTTTCAATTTATAAAAAAAGTATTCTTTAAATTTGCATTAAATTTTTTTAATAGTATTTAAAATTTCTATCATGTTTTTCTTTTACAGGGACTGTACAGGTTCATTTTCCATCATTGTGCATTTAATTTTGCAATGATTATTATGTATCATTATTTAATAAATACAATTTGAAAATATTATTTTTCATACTTTTCACTCGTTCTACACGATATCCCCATTTTATCGATAATTTCCGTAGATATTTCACGTTTTATACCCGATCCAATGGCATTTTATTAGAAAACCGGATGTGGGTACGCGCAGCCTAGAACGGCAATTTGACTATTCGTACCCGCATGCGGGTACGCGCAGACACTGCCATATAAATATCGGCAATGACAAATCTCTCGACAAGCTCGATAAATCTGACGAATTTGACGAGATTGTTGATAGTTTTAATACACCGTACGCTTACGGACACTGTACAATTTCTGTTAGAATATTCTACGGGAAATAGAATAGTAAATTAATCCAATGCAAACAAGTTGAATATCAATGAAATATCCATGCAAGTATAAATTTATGCATAAAGTAAATTTAGGAAGGGACGGGTAAACAACGGGGAACGAAGTAACGTAGACAATGTTGCCGATATCCCGTGATATAAAAATATTGTTCCGATGCGTTGGATAACCTTTCTATCCGCCTTCTAACAAAAAAAAACTCTGTGTGATCGTATAGCCATTGTTTTATTTATATAAGAATACAAGTATATCAAATAAAAGAGAGCATTTGTATAATCTGTCACCAAGGTTCACTCGATAGCACTGTTAGATAAGGGGGAGCTAACTCGTATGTGCTGGAACCAAGGAACAGGGGGTCAGTCTATCGCTAGACTTAATGTTCTGATAGGCATAGCTAAAACGCAAGGAAGGTTTTCATAATTTAATTACTGTAACAATTTAAACGAATGATGATAACAAATCAATTAGTAAACAATACCAAATAATAATAATAATCTAAATCAAGTACAAAGTATCAAATCTAAATATCAATTCCAAAGTAAAAACTATTTCTCCTTAAATGTAAAATCCAAAATAAATGCCAAAACTACTGAATCATAAAATGTACTTAATCTCAATTTCAAAATATAAAAGTCTAAAAATAAAAGTTTCTCAAAAGTATTTCCAAAGTTAAATTATGAGTCAGAGATAAATTTAGTCTCACACAACACAGTCAACTGGTAGACTGGTAGACAGTCTTATAGGGCCAGTATAATGACATGAGTAGTGTGAGGTCAAGCTTCCGAAACACTGACTGCCTTTCCAAAATTTCACAACGATATTTATACTAAAATCTAAAATAAATAAATATGTCTCGACATGTTAATAATACTCTCATTAGCAAAAATATACTTTAATTGACAAAGCCTAATCCTGTAATGTTTTGATAAAACCTAAACTTTCAAAGTGACATGTGTTAATTACAATTAATATTTCAAAATAAGTGCTTTGAGCAAACTGTGACATTTCGAGTACTAATGCCACAGCATAGGTAAAATAAATTAAACAGATTAATAAAACTTTTTCAAAATACAAACATTAAATTTTCTTTCATAAAATAAAACATATTTTTATCCAAAATAACACTAACACAAATTTAAGCCAAATAACACACCATGACATATTCCCCCCTACTCCAATATGTTTGTCCCCAAACATGATATATACATTCACATATAAACGACTTAAAAATATCTCAATACACTCTATACAAATTATATATAACCTGGCGCCAGAAAAAAAATATATATACAATTATTGTGAGCTAGCTAGTTTTTCTCAACCTTTATATTTTTGTGTAATCTCTAAAAAGACAAGACACTTTAACCAAAATCAAAAGATGTAGTAATAAGAAATAGTATGCGTGCACTCACACTAAGTCCTAGAACTACCTACCCCAAAAAAAAATGTTTTAGAAAAACTAAATAGATTTACTTGCTCCTAAAATACTATTTTCAAGTCTCAAACACTGTCCTAACGAGTCACAAATTGTTTAAAACAAATCACCATGGATTTATCTCACTTTGGAACTCTTTAGTTAATTCTTTTAAGAAAGTGTCAATGCACCCATTCGGCAGTTCACCAAAAGTCTGCCATTTTGGAGGCATATTTGGGTTCATCCAACTTAACAAGAATTCCGTTTTTCCACTATTGTCAACTCTTGCTTCATGTAATTCATACCCTTGACCACAGGTACAAAATTCTTGTCTCAATGTTCTCTGGTGTTTTTCCCGAAGAAAGTTCAATTTCTCTTGCAACAATCTCTCCTCAAATATTGTTGTAAAGTAGTTGATAAATTTGTGTGCATGGTTACGGACGGATGTAACTGAATGCCACTTTTGGATAGTTCCAGATTGAATAAGATAATAAGCCTTTTTATTTATTAAACGCACTGCTAGTAATTTTTCAGGTTGTGAATAATCCAAAGAACGGTTGTTATTGGTTGATAGCACATTTACAGATTCCTTTTGCGAATTGGTACTTGTTTCGTTATTTTCTTCATTTCCTGGTTTGGCAGATTTATTAAAGAATTTATGCTTAGTTTGATTTAGAGGTCTTTTTCTCCTTTTCCCGCTCATTGTTCTGTCCACATGAAATTGACGCACTATATTTGTTGGAATTTTACATGGAAAATGCCACTCGGTTTGTCCTGTTTTGAATTTTATTTTGTAATATAGTGTACCATTACCTCGATTTGAAGCCATTAGACGGTCAATGTTTTCTTCACTAAATGGAGTACAATTTCCACGTTTACAATCTTGACACGATGGTTTGGTGTTGCCAACAGGCGGATTGTGTGGTTGGTTCTGGTTGTTGTTACCAATTCTCTGGTCTGTGTTTGGTTGTTGTCTATCATTGTTTTTATCATTTTGCTGTCCCCTGTTCTGTTGTTGTCTGTCATTGTTGTCTCCATTTTGCTGTCTTCGATTTTGTAGTTGTCTGTCGTTGTTATCTTGTCGACCTATTTCGTCTGGATCTAACTCATCGTCATCATTTTCATGTTCTGGAGGCGGATTAGTTGGTCTAGTGTTAGGGTCATAGTATGGCTTCAACCTATGCGCAGTTACTAGTGACTTCACTTCTTTGTTGTTCGCACAATTTCTGATTCTATATGTGTGGTTTGATCTGTTCACAAGAGTTATATAATATGGACCTACCCATTTACGATGCAATTTTGGAGCCTTTCCTAC
Organism: Mytilus trossulus; assembly: GCF_036588685.1. Taxonomy (NCBI): domain Eukaryota; kingdom Metazoa; phylum Mollusca; class Bivalvia; order Mytilida; family Mytilidae; genus Mytilus; species Mytilus trossulus. The sequence goes on from NC_086380.1 coordinate 68,211,376, forward strand.
AGGAACTTTAGTACAGTATAGCCAAACTCTTTGGGTAGGTCTAAATTCTGGTTCCTGTGTATTCTTGTCGTATTGGCGTTTATTTCTCTTTTGGGCTACTTCTATGTTCTCTGATGCAATTTTCCTGGATCTTTCTAAATTTTGCAGAATTCTTCCTAAAAATATCCTATGATCTTGGGCTAAATGTTCCTTAGGTATGAGAGAAGTATCAATCGGCAGACACATCTCTCGTCCAAACAACAAGAAAAATGGTGAGAAATCAGTTGACTGAGTTGCAGGAGTGGCTCGGTATGCCATCATGATTCCTGGTAATAGATGAACCCAGTCATCTTGCTGATCTTTAGCATAACTGCGAATAGATTGGAGAATAACGGAGTTCATTCTTTCAACAGATCCATTTGTTTGCGGATGATAGGAGCTCGTTAAGTGTCTTGTAATCTGAAACATTTCAGATAATGCTTTTACAAGGTTCGACGTAAAATTCCTGCCGCGGTCTGATATGAGAACTCTAGGTGCTCCGTATCGTGAGATAATCTCCCTGTACAGTATTCCTGCTACCTCACCAGCTTCTTGTGTTTTTAAAGGGAATATTTCACTCCACTTAGAATAGCTGTCCACCACTAAAAGTACATGTTTGTATTTGTCTGGAGTTGTAGGTAGACCACTAAGTATGTCCATATGCCATCTACTAAATATGTCATCACTTATTTGTGGTTTAAGAGGTGGTCGTCTAGCACCATAATTCCTTTTCGATTGTTGACACACTTCACATGTCTTAACGTATTGTTTAATATCCTCATACATTGAAGGCCAAAAGTACTTATTACGCAGTGATGAGTATGTTCTGTCAAAACCTTGATGACCACCGCCTAGAATACAGTCATGGTAAGACCTTAAAACGTCGTCACGTAAAATTCTAGGAACAGCTATCTGTTTCACTAAACGCTCATGTCTTGGCACTTGCTTATCTCTTTGAATAAAAATGTTTTAAAATTCCGTCCTCTAGTTCAAAATTGTATGATTCAGCCACTATTGTTCTCGCTAAAATTGCATCATCTGGCAATTCTCTATTGAACTTATATTTGTAAATCTCTGCAAAGTTACGACACTGTTTTTGATGTTTGGATAAATTCATAAGTTCTGGTTCTTGAATTTCAGTTCCTTGTATGTTTGCGATTACATTTTCTTCACTCTCTCCTTTATAAAAAAACACAGTTTCAGTATACTCTTTTTCATTGATATTGTACAAATGTTCTCCCAAATCGTTTGAGTATTGTGCTGTTGAATTTGTGTACTGTTGCCTGGATAGACAATCTGCAGTATTCTTAGAGCCTTCACGGTGTATAATCTTGAAGTTGTATCCCTGAAGTAGCAAACTCCATCTTCCTAGACGACCTTGACAGTCTTTGATTTTCTGCAGATACTTAACAGATACATTGTCGGTATACACAGTGAATTCTTGATTTGCCAAATAATGTTTGAAGTGCTGTATTCCATCCACTAGAGCTAGTGCTTCCTTTTCTGTAATATGCCATCTAAGTTCAGAACCACGAAGAGATCTTCCACCATAAGCAATGGAATGCTCCACTCCATTCTGAATCTGACTTAACACATATCCCATTGAATTTTCAGATGCATCTGTGGATAATATGAATGGTTTATCAAATTCTGGAAACACTAGAATAGGTGCGGAAATAAGTGCATTTTTCAGAGTATCAAATGCCCTCTGACATTCCAATGTCCAGTTGAATTTTATATTTTTCTTCAAAAGTGATGTTAACGGTGTGGCAATACACGCATAGTCCTTTACAAACTTCCTGTAATAGTTTGCCATCCCTAGAAAACTTTTCACTTGTTTTGCATTCTTAGGAGTTTGAAAATTGTTCACTTTTTCTGTGTTTTCTGGGTTCACTTTAATTCCATTTTTAGAAATAACATGTCCTAAATACTTAACTTCCTTCTTTGCGAATTTACATTTGGACGGATGTAATTTCAGATTAGCACTTCTTAAATTGGTAAACACTAAATTTAAATGTTGCAAATGTTCCTCAAAGTTCTTTGAAAAAATTAAAACATCATCTATGTAGACTAACGCGATCTTAAAATTTAGATTTTTCAGCACTTTGGTCATTAAACACTGGAATGTCATTGGTGAATTCATCATACCAAATGCTAGTCTGTTGAATTCATAAACTCCCTTGTGTGTGATGAATGCACTCTTGTATTTTGTGGCAGGGTCTAACGGTACCTGCCAGAATCCTGAACGAAGGTCGATAGTTGAATATAGCTCAGGTTTGGCATCAGCTTATGTATCCAAAATGTCAGACATGTGTGGAATTCCAAACGAAAGTGGCTCTGTTATCTTGTTGAGCACTCGGAAGTCCACACAAAAACAAAATTTACCATTTTGCTTCTTCACTAACACTACAGGGCTGTGGAATGGTGATGTAGATTCTTCGATGATACCATGTCTCTCCATCTCATCTAGTTGTCGCTCGATTTCTGCACGCATCTGTGGTGATTGAAGATAAGGTGCTAAACTAACCACCTTATCACCTTTTGTATGGATGGTATGATAATGCATTTCAGTTTTACCAAGTTCAGATAAATCCTTGGCAAATATATCTCTGTTCTGGCTTAAAAATTCACAAAGTTTCTGCTTCTGATTTAAACTTAAGTCTGCATCATCTAAATTAATCCCTAAGTCTGTTAACACATTTTGACAGTTATTATTCCAATATTTCTCACTTTCCAAAACACTGCATAAAAATCCTTCATCTTGTTCTTTGAAAGCATGAATATTTCTAAAGTTAAGTAGCTGCACAACAGCAATTTGTAATTTCGAGTCCAAATAGATAGTTTGATTAGTTGGATTTAAAAGTCTGTAAATTCCCATGTTGTTATTATCAATATTACAAACTGTTTTTCCACCAGCTATAGAAAAGCGTGACTGAAGTTTATGGCACGGTTCTAAAATTACTGTACTTCCTATTTGAAATTTTGGAATTTTAACCGGTATAATTGTTTCTGATTGAGGTTCTAAAATCACTGAATTCACGGTTTCTGCCAAAGCTGTAACTGCACTATTGTCTTGAAAGGTTGCTATGGTAACATGAGCAACACTATCTTGATGTTCCATGTTCATTGCTGAATTCTTCTGAGTTGGTATTGTTAAAGTCATATTTTCAAAGTCGGGTTTCACTTTATTGTCTCTCAAAAAATCTAATCCTAATATAGCTTTTGCATGTAGTGTTTCAAATATACGGAATTTCTGGTAAATTTTGTATTGTCCAAAAGATAGCTGTAGTACTATTTCACCAATTATCGCATGCACTTCTCCACAGACACCTATTGCACTATTTATCGTTGATTTCTGTATCGCTGTAGTAGTGTTTAGATGGTACAGCTGATGTTGACTGATACAGCTAAAATATGCTCCACTGTCAACTTAACATCTCACTTGGTGGTCTTCTAGTCCAATTTCGACAAAGTTCCTCTCCATGGTTGTAGTAAACTGGAAACTTGCTGTTCCTGGTATTACACTGGATAGCCTGGCACATCTGTCTTTTTGGCAGCACCATCCTTTTGAAATCCTTTTTCTACCCATGATGATATTTCTATTCCAATTACCAAACTGAAACTTAAAGTATTTTTGTCAGTATATTGTTTATGTTCGATTCTCTCTACCTTAAGTTATAACTTTATTAATTATGCAAATAAAATCTCTCCTGAACTAAATGTTAAATTCTCTCTACTATGAGTCAAATTTCCAGATCGTATAAATTTATTTGCACAAGTACAGTTTCTCCTGAACTGAATTTTATCTCCTGTAAAGTTTTTGCACAAATAAATATTTATCTAAAGTTAACAGATTCACACCAAGAATCAACATACATCTATACTTTTCACTTAAAAGTTATTAAAGTGTATTATAATAGACAAGATGTACTTATCTTTTAGTTATGTGTTGTTTAATCTGCAACTTGTCTCTCCTGCTACTGGTTCTCTCTTCATCTCATTGTCTCTCCTACTGTTATCTCAATTTTGAAATTTGAAGTTTTTAATAATTTTGAATTAATTTTGCCAACCTACATTCTAGCTATGCAGTTTTAGAATCTAATTTGTATCATGCCTCGGGTCAACTCCGCCATATCTGTCACCAATGTTCACTCGATAGCACTGTTAGATAAGGGGGAGCTAACTCGTATGTGCTGGAACCAAGGAACAGGGGGTCAGTCTATCGCTAGACTTAATGTTCTGATAGGCATAGCTAAAACGCAAGGAAGGTTTTCATAATTTAATTACTGTAACAATTTAAACGAATGATGATAACAAATCAATTAGTAAACAATACCAAATAATAATAATAATCTAAATCAAGTACAAAGTATCAAATCTAAATATCAATTCCAAAGTAAAAACTATTTCTCCTTTAATGTAAAATCCAAAATAAATGCCAAAACTACTGAATCATAAAATGTACTTAATCTCAATTTCAAAATATAAAAGTCTCAAAATAAAAGTTTCTCAAAAGTATTTCCAAAGTTAAATTATGAGTCAGAGATAAATTTAGTCTAACACTACACAGTCAACTGGTAGACTGGTAGACAGTCTTATAGGGCCAGTATAATGACATGAGTAGTGTGAGGTCACGCTTCCGAAACACTGACTGCCTTTCCAAAATTTCACAACGATATTTATACTAAAATCTAAAATAAATAAATATGTCTCGACATGTTAATAATACTCTCATTAGCAAAAATATACTTTAATTGACAAAGCCTAATCCTGTAATGTTTTGATAAAACCTAAACTTTCAAAGTGACATGTGTTAATTACAATTAATATTTCAAAATAAGTGCTTTGAGCAAACTGTGACATTTCGAGTACTAATGCCACAGCATAGGTAAAATTAATTAAACAGATTAATAAAACTTTTTCAAAATACAAACATTAAATTTTCTTTCATAAAATAAAACATATTTTTATCCAAAATAACACTAACACAAATTGAAGCCAAATAACACACCATGACAAATATCTAGTAGAGTCTAGCGAGTAAATAATAAATGATATCTGTGGAAAAACAATGCGAATGTTGTTTACATATTTTAATCATGTGGAAAGCTCAAGGCTGATATGAAAACTCTTATAACGATAATCTGTCATAAGCAGACCTGTCCTCAGGTCTGGTCAATAGCAGACTTGTCCGCAGGTCTGGTCAAAAGCAGACCTGTTCTCACGTCTGGTCAGGAGCAGACCTGTCCACAGGTCTGGTATGAGGCAGACCTGTCCTCAGGACTGGTCAAAAGCAGACTTGTCCACAGGTCTGTTCTGGGGCAGACCTGTCCTCAGGACTGGTCAAAAGCAGACTTGTCCATAGGTCTGGTCTGGAGCAGACTTGTCGATAGGTCTGCAGCAGTCCTAAAAATGCAAACCGTAGGTCTGGTCCACCAACGACGAAGTTAACTTGCTTGAATGCTTAAAAATTCTCAAGTTAACATAGAAAGCAGTCAACAAGTTAACTCTAAGTTAAATTTTGTCAAGGTTAGGACCGCACCCATCTGTATATCTCAAAAACGAAAGCATTTAGAGCAAATCTGACATGGGGGTAAAAATGTTTATTAGGTCAAGGTCTACCTGTCCTGAAATTTTCAGCCGAATTGGGTAACTGGTTTTTCAGGTATAATGCCACTGAATTGATGATTTTAAAGAAATTTTGCAGTTTTTGGTTATCATCTTGAATATTATTATAGTTTAACTGTTAATAGCAAAAATGTTCAGCAAAGTAAGATCTACAAATGAGTCAAAATGACCAAAATTGTCAATTGACCCCTTAAGGAGTTATTGCCCTTTAAAGACTTTTTCACAATTTGTTCATCATGTTGACTTACTTTTAAAAATCTTCTCCTTTGAAACTGCTGTATCAATTTCAGCCAAATTTAGGCTAAATGAGTTTCAGAGTATCTAGTATAAATTTTATATTTCATTTCCTTGTTTTTCAAGAAACATAGCTCCTATGGCTAAAATAGAGCATAGGAGATTTTTTTTTTTTTTTTTTGCTTTTGAAGAAAATAGGACGATTCAAAGAACATTTAAATAAATTGAAAAGCCAAAATAATCATTGATGAGAGATCTAACCAAAAAAATTGAGGTGAGCGATTCAGGCTCTTGAGAGCCTCTTGTTTCGTTAGTCTTTGTGTCCGTCCATCCGCTCTTGTAAGCGCTCTCATTTGTACAATTCTTTTATGATTTTTATGAAATTATATCATAGGTTTATTATAGCAATGTTTTGGACGATTTTTTGAAAGAGTTATGTCCCATGGATGCATTAACGATATATAATCTTGCATTGTGATCAGTCTCATTTGTTTATTTCTTGCCAGATTTTAAAGAAACTTAAATCATATGTTTGAATAAGCAAGTCTTAGACGAGTTCAAAAATCAGTGCCCTTCAATTATTTTTTAAAAGAGTGAAGCCCCTTGAAATCATTATTTATGTGTAAACGTTCTAGATCTAATGTGTACATTTTTTGTCAATTTTTTAAAACTTAAATCATAGGTTTATATAAGCTATGCATTCGACTAGCTCGAAAATCAGCTCGATCAATAATATTTAAAAGATTAATGGCCCTTAGTAATATTAATTATATCGAAAATTGCCTTATGAGCGCTGTAATGTGTACAATACTTGCCAGATATTTATCAAATTCATATTATAGGTTTATTTCATCAATGTTATTAATGAGTTAGCAAAATTGATAATTATTAATTATTTTAAAAGTGGTATGCTCTTTGGAAATATTGATTATATGGCAAATAACATTGGGGAGCTCTCATATGTTCGATTCTTGTCAGAATTTCAGGAAGTATGTATCAATGTTTTATATCAGCAATATCTTGGACATTTTACAAAAAATCTTATCAAATATATATATCGAATTATGCCCTTTGGAAATATAAACTTTAATGGAAATCACTTTGCTCGTGCTCCGAGCTTTCATTTCTCTATGTATTGATTAAAAGATTGAAATATACACTAAAGAAGGGGTGTTTAAGTTTTTGCCCTTGTACCGTGGGTAGATAAATAAAGGCAACAGTAGTATTCCGCAGTTTGAAATTCATCAATCGATTGAGAAAAAAACAAACAAATCCGGGTTACAAACTAATACTAAATATATGCATTGCGGGTGACATTGGAAAGCTGTTCTTTTTATTCAAATGAATTTACGCACCCCTTTCTTATGCATTCTTATTTTTTCGTATATTCATCTATTTCACAGAGAGTATCAGATATGTGCCTTATGTCGTAACTATAATACCCTTTTTTTAACTAATGTGATTTACCGAATTTGAATATTTACCGGATTTGTCAAAACATAAGCAATTTGACTGGTGACACATGTGGGGCAGGATCTTCCTACGATTCCGGAGCAATAGGTTTCACCCGAGTTTTTGGATGGGTTTGTATTGATTAGTCTTTAGCTTTCTATGTTGTGTCTTCTGTACTATTAGTTGTCTGTTTTTATTTTTAATTTTAGCCATGGCGTTGTCAGTTTATTTCCGATCTATAAGTTTGACTGTTCCTCCTGGTATCTATCGTCCCTTTTCTATTCTTTGAGCTTTCTTACAAAATGACGAAAGGTACGAATACTTGACGAATCATACGTAAGACTCGTTTTAGGGATCTTTTATTTTGACAAATTAAAATAGTAGTCGTTTAACTGCGGACAATTATCGTGCATGCAACGACAATTATTAAATTGGATTTTTTTTAGATATATTTAGGACTTCGGGAGGTACGATAGGTAAGACTATGATTATTGATACCACCAGGTCGGAGGAGATAACACTACAAAATGTTCTTAATATAGAGTAGTCAGACGAAAAAAATGCCCCTAGAAGACTAAAAACCGACCCCTCTCCCACTCTTCAATATTACAATGTTGCACTGTTTAACATAAGAAAATGTCAAAGCAAATACATTGTCTTCTTCCCTAACAGAAACACAAATACTTCCTTGATTCCAAATTGCCAACGCTCAAAATAATAAAATGAAAATGAAAAAAAATAAATGATCTCCATACTATGCCATATGCTGGTGCTCGTTTCATAAATTTTTTGAAACATCACCTCTCCCCTGGTCATATTCATTGCCCCCCTAAATGTGTATATATGATACACCGGAGCAATGGAACGTTTATTGTAGCGTTTAATTGCGTGCTGCCTATAGTCCTGAACATTCATGAAATATTAGCCACTGGATAATAAGTGACAAATTCGCGTCTATCTTCCAAACATGTGTACTGTTAAATCGTCTTATAAAATCCACAATATCTTACTGCAAAATTGTAGATTTTTTTCTTGTTATACACAGTCTTTTTTCAAAATGTTTTCAAAATTTATTCAACATTACTTTTTAAAAACTTTGTAGCATCATTTTGTTAGCAAATTTCGATATTCCACTTTGATAATTTGCTGAAAGTGAACTGTAACAAACAATAATAAATGTGAATCTTGTTGTTAAATTTAGACTTACGTACTTCAGTAATGTTGTTGAAATGTTAATCATGAAACTTGTGCTTTACAAATTCCCGCTGAAATGTGTGTACTCGTGGTTTACGTAAGTTACATAAAGGACGTAAGTGTATTTGGCACTATTTTTCTCTGTTTGATTATATTAAAACATGGTTTTTTTGCGATATTATTTTTGAAAAAAAATGATTTAGAAAAGAATGCTGTCTACTGGATAAAACAAACTCTTTTAATTGTTATTCACTGGTATTAAAGAGATAATAGTAACTGCAATTACGATTATCCGCATATGGCGACGGCAGATATAGGTAAAATCTTTACAGTCATTTTACTCAAATGTAGCAGGTTTTTGTCACCAGTTACTCAGCTGCAAGGTTTTTCTATACCATTACATCATATTTGAATCGTAACGGTGCACTGGAATTGTTTAAGCGCTTTGAAAATTGCCGTTGAAAAAATCGGGATGATAATCGTAACTCGAAAAAAAGATAATCGTAATTATGGTATTAAAAAATGCGAAGATGATCGTAACTGGATAGTGTTTTATTGATATTGACACTAAAACGTATATCTGATGGCAGATAATGAAACATGTGGCACCCGTCGTGTTGCTTATGTGATTACAAATCCGGTAAATGGTCTAATTCGGTAGGTCACATTCATGAAAGGGAAGGGATTGTAGTTACGACGTAAGGAACATATCCGATATCATTTGTGAAACGGTTATTCCATAACGGTCAACCATCTCGTGATGGCGTCCGTAAAATTTACGAAAAGATGATTTCAACTTCACCATTTGGAACTCTTGGTTTAATAGCTTCCTTGTGAGCAGTAACCCTCTATCAAGAAAATCATAATAGGAAATGCAAGCACGGGAATATCGTATCAATTAGGAGATATATACCCCGTATGCAGGTGCTGCTGGAATTTTGCTACTTAGAAATGGAAATTTCACAATTGTAAAGCTGAAATCCTCTCTTTTGTCGTAAAGTTTGTTTTCAACCGACCCTCATTGTCAAATTCTAGATGTATGTCAAGATATGAAGCCGACTTAACTGTATCTGTAGTATCCTTTATCTCCAATTCGATGGGAAAGATGCGTTCCACATAGTCACCAAATTTTGAATTGTTTAGGGAAAGAACGTCATCTATATAGCGGAAAGTAGAGTTAAAGGATATTGCTAACATTGTACAACTTATGTTACGTAGTGGACATTTTCATGAGTGTCGAGTGGACAAAACTGCTTGGATCGTAGTGGACAAAAAGTTTCGTAGTTGACATCAACCCTATACTATGTTGATAACATACTGAAAGTTTCATGAAACTAACTCTTGCTATTTGTTTTGCACGAATAGAATTGAAAAAAAATCAAAATCTCCAATACTTGTTTCGTAGGTGACCGTTTTGTAGTGGACATATTTACATGTTTACAATCTCCATATTGCAATAGTAACAGGAATGATTATATTCATCAAAACACGTATCAAGCTGTACACTGATTTTGTTTCATAATTTTAAAAACCAGATACTGAAGGAGATTTGAACCGTTTCGAAGTGGACATTAACAAAAATACGGTATCACTCTGGTCCATTTGATTTGCTCTTTTTTGTCAACAATTTAAGTGCCGTTATTAAAACATCATTTCGTTTGTACGACTCTTATGCGTATATCTCTTGCAAACTTTGAGCATAAATGTTAAAAAGGGCGTCTAGGGAAATGCCAGGAATCCATAGCTTATTAGTCCCTCTAAAAATAGTATGTTTCTTTGCTTAAAAAATGTTAAATCTAATTCAATGTACTGACTGCTTAAAAGAATAACTACTTTAGGAATGTTTATCAAAAAGTAGTATTTCAATATTCAGCCCCATTCTACTAATTGGTCAGCCATCAGTCATACCCTGATATACACTATCTTTTTCGGGTAATTAATACTGATAGCGTTCGACATTTTCAGCCGAACAAATTTATCACTTTTACTTAACTTAATTATTGTATGCTGGTTCATATTCTGGACGCCAATCTTTGCTCCTTTATTATGTAATTCACTAACAAAACAATTATGAAACTAAGAAACGGAAAAATACTAAATACTAAACTTGTTCAAAGGGTATCTACACGTCTCAATTTTCAAAATCGGTTATCTAAAAATACTACCATCGCTAACATTTTTAACAATAAAAATCGTGGTTACCCTTTTATCGATAAGTGTCATGCCAAAAAATGACTTACATGTCCCCGTCTTTCCACCAACAATACGGTAAGGTCCACGTTTAATGGTCGCACATTTTCTTTAAATTTTGAAACTGATATTACTTGAAAAACAAACAGTATTATTTATTTACTCACATGAAACAAACCGGGATGTGGTATTCAGTACGTAGGAGAAACTGGAAGATATTTATCAAAACGCACTCAAGAACATCTGTATCGTTTTAAAAGACCTAATAAATTCAAAAGTATCATTTACCAACACCTTAAGAAGCACAACCATCCTTTTAAATATTTAGCAGTTCAACCTTTAGAAGTAGTAAATAAGCAGCCTGGTGAATCGCATTCAAAGTTTGTACGATCACGGAAAATAATTGAATTAAATTGGATTAAAAAATTACAGACAGTTTACCCTCTCGGTCTAAATGATAATATCATGGGAATTGGTAATATATCTAGAACCAATTCCGTTAACATTTTGGATATTGTTTCTAAAACTGTTCGTAAAAACCGTTCTCACGGTTGTAGAACAAATCGCAATCAAAGAAAATTTCGGGCCAATCATACCAATATTTCGGACCTTATTTCTATTTCAAAAAACAACGGCAGACATTATCTGTTAACAAAACTCTGTTCGTTACCGGTTAATAAGTTAAATAAAATTTTGGAGGATTGCAACACAATTTCATATAGCAGTCCTAAGTATGAAATTGTTCAAATTATTATGGCATATTGTTATTTTAAATTATTTCCCAAAATTGATCGCCCTGAAGATCATAAAAAACATTTTATTAAAATTAAGTATGTCAACAAAGGCTTTGATTTTGTAAATATTGCCGGTATATTTAACGACCATTCTGTTAAAGAACAAATTCCTGGATATTTTGACAATACTGAGCTACCTCTTATTTGTTATATTTACAAGAAATCTACCCGGAAATTTGTGTTTAATTATAGTCAATTGTGTAAAGATGTTAATATCAGTGAAAATACACCTACTTCATGTAATTGCAGTAATTCCGAATATATTTATGGACCCATTTCCCATGTTATAACAGGAGATCTTAACATCGTTCAAGACCGAGAGTTAAAATCATTTCTCAGTAAAGGACCTAAATATCGTCCCCCGTCAATTATTAATTGGAATGAGTGTCGTTATATCATCCACGACTCACTCCTTACTTACTGTATGAAATGGATAAAACGGGAAAAAGCTGACAAAAAATCTTTGGACTCTTTTTTTAATTCAGTAATGAAGATAGTTGATATACGTATTCAACATTTTAAAGAACATTTTACTATTAACAATAACCACAATAAACCTATTTCTCGTATCAAACATAAACTAAAAGAACTAGCCAAGGAATTTGTTTTTGTCCCGGCCGATAAAGCTGCTAATAATATTATTATTGTTTGACGTAAATTTTACATCGAGGTTCTGAAAAGGGAAATCACCAATTCACCAACATTCCAACTGACTCCATTTTCAGAAAACGAAATCTGTAACAAACATAAACTTTTAGCCACCGCTTTACAAGCAGAGCCAAATACAATGAAAGTTCCAACTATGTATTGGCTTCCGAAGCTACACAAAACCCCTTACAAATATAGATTTATTTCGTCTTCAAGCCATTGTTCAACTACTAAATTGTCTATTATTCTTACCAGCACACTTGGTACAATTAAAAACCTTATAATAAATTGTTCAAATAAGGCCTTCGAAAATAGTGGAATAAATTACTTTTGGAGTGTCAAGAACTCGTTGGAAGTACTTGATAAATTGCATGCTTATATTGGTGATTTTGAATCTGTTCAAAGTTTTGATTTTTCTACCCTGTATACCACATTGCCTCACATTCTCATTAAGAAAAATTTCACACATCTAATTAAATGGGCATTCAAAAAATCAGAATGTGAATATATATGTTCAAACTCTTTTAGGTCATTTTTTAGTAGCAATAAACAAAAAAACTATGTTAATTGGACATGCTTTGATACTATATATGCCCTTGAATTTTTACTAGATAACATTTTTGTTCGCTTTGGGGATTCCGTATATCGTCAGATTATCGGAATTCCAATGGGGACTAACTGTGCACCACTTATTGCGGACCTCTTTTTGTATTGTTACGAGTTACAATTTATGACAAAAATAAGCAAAGACCCATCAAAACAACATCTGATAAACAAATTTAATAATACTTTTAGATATTTGGATGATATTTTGGCTCTCAATAATGACGACTTCAGCATGTATATTAATGAAATTTATCCTGGTGAACTCACTTTAAATAAAGCTAATACTAACAATGACCACTGCCCTTTCCTCGATCTTGATATCTATATCACTAACGGAAAGCTGAATACTAAAATTTATGATAAAAGGGATGATTTTTCATTTCCTATCGTTAATTATCCGTTTTTAGATGGTGACGTTCCCTTGTCACCATCTTACGGTGTTTATATATCTCAACTTGTACGATTCGCTCGTGTATGTAACAATGTTTTAGATTTTAACGAGAGAAATTTATGTATTACTGAAAAATTATTACACAAGGGTTTTCGATATCACAAACTAGTCAAAACATTTACTAAATTTTATCATCGGTATAAAGACATCATTCGTAAATATAGCTCAACATGCAGACTTTTTATACGTTCAGGTATTTCACATCCAATTTTTTATGGAAATATTCTTTATAAAGCACAAAGGTGTCAGTATTCACCTCATAAACTTACAAAACCTTTGAATAGACTTATTAAGAAGGGATATAATTACGATACTGTTGTCAAGTCATTAAAGATTGCATATTTTGGCGTTAATATTGAGTCACTGATAAGGTCTTTGCGTCGGAACTAAACACATTTATTCTAAAAACAGTTGTTGGCATGACACGGGTTATGTTCTTCTCATATATGTTATGATGGTATGATACTAAACCCCTTACGGGAAGGATTGTGCCTGATGTTCATATGATGAAATCATAATCTTTCAGTCAGTTTAATTGAAGTCTGGAGCTGGCATGTCAGTTAACTGCTAGTAGTCTGTTGTTATTTATGTATTATTGTCATTTAGTTTATTTTCTTTGGTTACATCTTCTGACATCAGACTCGGACTTCTCTTGAACTGAATTTTAATGTGCGTATTGTTATGCTTTTACTTTTCTACACTGGTTAGAGGTATAGGGGGAGGGTTGAGATCTCACAAACATGTTTAACCCCGCCGCATTTTTGCGCCTGTCCCAAGTCAGGAGCCTCTGGCCTTTGTTAGTCTTGTATTATTTAAATTTTAGTTTCTTGTGTACAATTTGGAAATTAGTATGGCGTTCATTATCACTGAACTAGTATATATTTGTTTAGGGGCCAGCTGAAGGACGCCTCCGGGTGCGGGAATTTCTCGCTACATTGAAGACCTGTTGGTGACCTTCTGCTGTTGTGTTTTTTTATTTTGGTCGGGTTGTTGTCTCTTTGACACATTCCCCATTTCCATTCTCAATTTTATTGAAAAGATTAAAAGCATTTTTTTTTCAAGTGGCTGTGACAAGAAATCACGGTTTTGTAAATAAAACGCCAATAAATCGAGAGATATAAAAGTAAATTTGTCTTAAATATTAACCTCTAAGTTTCCTCATTTTTTTCCCCGTTAATGTCATCAATTAACTGTACATTTGCATTTTAATACACACAATACCATTGAAATCTGAAAGACACATTTAATTTTTTAGTTACTATCATCCGATAAAGAAATTACGATTATCAAACAAGAAAAATTCCACAGAGTTACGATTATCATCCCGAATATTTCAACGGCAATTTTCAAAGCGCTTAGACAATTCCAGTGCACCGTTAGATTCAAATATGATGTAATGGTATAGAAAAACCTTGCAGCTGAGTAACTATTGACAAAAACATGCTACATTTAAGAAAATTGACTGTAAAGATTTTACCTATATCTGCCGTCGCCATATTTGGATAATCGTAATTGCAGTTACTATTATCTCTTTAATACCAGTGGTTATTGTAGAAATGAAATACGTGTTCCCTTCACGTTCTTTCGTACCTTTCGTCAATTTGTAAGAAAGCTCTATTAGGGGTTAAATGTATGTAAGACATATAACACTAAAAACTACAAAAAAAAAGAATAACCTTTAGCTTTTAATTGGAAAAGAATACATAGAACTCCTTATCGAAGAGTTTACGACATGTCTCTATTGAACATTATGAATGATTGAATGAAAAAAAAACATGTCCAATTAATCTATACAAAAGATTTAAGCTAATTAACGTGAAATCAATGTTTTCACTCTTCTTTTTTGCAGCATGTCGAGTAAGTTGACCTTATGTGGAGTATGTGAATACCGCAACATCAACAAACCCTCTGTAGTCTGGTGTTCGGAATGCGACGAAGGACTTTGTGGGGAGTGTAAAGAGCATCATGCAGCTTCGAGGGGGACCAGAGAACACATTATTGTTCAAATATCCGAGTATCAGAAGCTTCCTTCCAAAATATTGGAAATTACTCAAACGTGCCAAAAGCACAATGAAAAATACGTTATATTTTGTAAGAAACACGATTGTCCATGCTGTAGACGATGTGTTGTTGAAACGCACGACAATTGCAGAGAGTTGAACGCTATTGATGACGTCATTCGAAATGTTAAATCATCAAGCGCATTCTTGGAAATGGAACACATGCTTGCGGAGCTTTCAGAAAATTTACAGAGAATAAGAAAAGATCGTCAAAACAACATTAAAAGTCTGAAGGAGAACAAAACAAAAATAGAAAGGGAGATCAAGGAGACACGAATGTTGATAAACAATCATCTCGATAAACTGCAGGAAATTCTAATGAAAGAGTTGTATGCCGCTGAGGAAAAGGAAAACAAAAAAATCAGCTGTTTAATATCATCCATACAAGAGAAAGAAAGGGAGATAACAGAATGTCAGACCAATTTAGATAAAATAAAACAACATGCCTCAGACCTTCAGACGTTCTTGTCTATGAAACACATCCAACAAGATGTAACAAAAAACGAACAGCTCATAGAATCCTTGTTGAAAGAAGACAAAACGAACAATGTTACCCTTTCTTTTGAAAAAGAAAACACTTTCGAAAATCTACCTACCGCTCTAAACAAGATGGGAACCATTATCTTAGATACCAGGTCAAGTAATACAACGCTAATAATACGGAAGAACAAACAAGCACAGATAATAGTGCCTACCACACATGTTCCTACCGTTGATGATCTTAAACTAACTTTAAGACAGACGATTAAAACAATTGGAGAAAATATTAATAGTTGCTCCTTATTACCTGATGGCAGAATGATTTTTTCCTGCTATTTTAGTGGCCAAATAAATGTGATGAAAACCGACGGGTCGTTCGATTTTACATTACAGACAGGATCGTTAATATCTCATATACACTATATAGAGGACAGTCAAAATTTTATCGTAACATCTGGCAGTGGCAAGTCAATCACGATAATCGATATGAAAACCGGAAAAAAAGAAAAAACGATTAAATGCGGGTCATCGGTTTATGGAATAGCTCACAACAATGGACAATTGTTCTATAATGGATATAACAGTGGTTTATGTGTTGTAAGTTTAGATGACGACTCAGTGACACAGCTAGTTAAAGCTACAATACGTCAATATAGCAGCATTGCAGTATGGTCAGATCAACTTTATTATATAAACAAAGATGAGTCAGTAATATGCTGTGATCTTCAGGGAAAACTAAAATGGAAATCAGAACTCAAACCATTTCTTCAAGGTGCACTGGGTATTACGGTAGACAATCACGGACGTGTTTATGTATCAGGCTTTCATTCTCACAATGTCGTTGTTATTTCACCAGACGGAAACAAACACAGGTTGTTGCTGGCAGAGAAAGATGGTCCTCAATGGCCACAAGCTTTGTTCTTTAATCGAAAAAATAACAAGCTTCTAATTGCGAATATAACAAAAGAGGCATTTCTTTATGACGTTTCAAGTTAATGAGCTGATACGATATTCTCTTTGAAAAGAAACATAATATAACCTTTGCTTTTTGTATGTTTTGTGTTGTGCATGTACTGATTTTATGTCATGGATGGATATTCCGTATCCTTTGTTTTTCTATCATATAAAAATGTGTTGAAGTCTTGAACATTCGATGTTCATACACCCAGTCTTTTGTTTAACTACAAGTGATTTAGTCGTAAAACATGTAATTGCTTTAAAACAATCACACTTACAACATATGAAGTAGAAGCAATAATTAATAAAGACAAAAATTAAAAAAATATTGTTATTGTTTTGGTCTGTTTTTGAGATCAAGTATACCCCTTAGAGATTGGTAATATGATGTAGATGAATTCAGCAACTCTTATTGGATATTGATTTATTTAGTGAACTGATTTTGGATGAATCACAGTGTATGGTCACCAAACCTTTAAAGTGAAAACGGATGGTCGTTTTAAAATTTAAGAATTGAGTATGATAATTTAAATTGATCTTCTATAACTTCACTTCAGTTATTTCCCATTTTACCATGTCGGGCCTTGTATAACCTGCTATGCAGTATGGCTGTTAAGCTCATTGTTGAAGGCCATACGGTAACCTATAGTTGCTAAAATGTATGTTTTTTTAGGTCTCTATTGATAGTTGTCCCAATGGCAATCATACAACATTCTCTTGATTTTAATATTACTTTGTAATTCATAAATATTGATGATATGCGTCTTTTTTCAAACTGATATAAAAATTTGGCACGAATGAACGTAATAAGTGTATTTGACAACAAAAATAATGAATATTTTAATATTAAAAAAGAGACGTTCATCTTTAAATAATACCATAATCAAAAATAAAATAGCTTATTTTTCCTTTTCTTAATATTGATATACAGATTCATATTTCTCCAGGTGGTTAGATATCGATGATTTATTAGACAATATAGATAGAAAACATTTAGAAATCAAATGCAACATGATAATGAAAACAGCATATTGAAATAAGATGATGTGGTATGAGTGTTAATCCGACAATTCCCCATACAAGTAACAATGTATAAAAAGGAAACCATTATATATTGTAAGTCAACATATTGTTTTTAACACGGAGCCTTGCCTCACAACGAACAGCAACCTGTAAACTACCCTAAAATTGACTAATGTTATACAATTCAAAGAGGAAAAAACCTACGATGTAATCTATAAAAAAACCGTTGTATTTCCATTTATTAATTATTACACCTAATGGAGCTGCATAGACCGGCTGTCGAAAGCAAAAGCGTATCCTGTCATGTATGCATCAACGATATCGAAAGATCAGGGCAAAAACATGTCGTTAGAGAGTTTGGTCATAAACATATCAATATCGGTCAACACATTTTTCATGTTGACCGTAGGGCTTATGAAGTGTCGGTGTCAGTCGTTTTACATCATAAAACTGTTTAATAAAATTGAGATTTGAAATGGGGAATGTGTCAAAGCAACAACCACCTGACCATAGAGCAGAAAACAGCCGAATGCCACCAATAGGTCCTCAATGCAGCAAGATACTCCCGCACCTGGAGGCGTCCTTCAGCTGGCACCTTACCCATTATGTATACTAGTACAGTGACAATGGACGTCATACTAAACTCCGAATTATACACACGAAACTAAATTTAAAAAGAACAAATCTAACAAAGGCCAGAGGTTCCCGACTTAAGACAGGCGCAAAATTGCGGCGGGGTTAAACATGTTTTTTGATATCTCAACCCTCCCCTATACCTCTAGCCAATTGAGAAAGAAAAAAAACGCACAACAATACGGACAGTAAAACTCAGTTTAAGAAAAGTCTGAGTCCGATGTCAAAATATGAAATAAAGAAAATAAACAAAATGACAATAATACATAAATAACAACAGACTACTAGCAGCTACTAACATGCCAGCTCCAGACCTCAATAAAACTGATTGAGAGGTTATGTCTTCATCATATGAATATCAGACACAATCCCTCAAATGTTTTGACTAGTTTATGATATCGAAAACCCTGATGTAATAATTTTTCATGAATACATAAATGTTTCTCCCTAAAATCTAATACGTTGTTAAATACACAGCGAATCATACAAATTGAGATACATAAACACCGTAAGATGGTGACAAGGATACGTGACCATCTAAATATGGAAAATTAACGATAGGAAATGAAAAATCATCTCTTTTATCATAATGTTTTGTATTAAGATTCCCGTTAATGAAATATATATCAAGATCGAGGAAAGGGCAGTCGTCATTGCTTGTATAAGCGTTATTAAAAGTAAGTTCAACAGGATAATTATTTTAGTATACACACTAAAGTTGTCATTTTTGAGAGCCAATATATCATCCAAATATCTAAAAGTATTGTTAGATATTTGTGTATCAAATGGTGTTTCGATTGGTCTTTGCTGATTTTAATCCTTAATTGTAACACATAACAATAAAAAAAAATAGGTCCGCAATAAGTGGTGCACACAGTAAGTCCCCATTGGAATTCCAATAACTTGACGATATACGGAAACTCCAAAGCGAACAAAATTGTTATCAAGTAAAAATTCAAGTGCAGATATAGTATCAAAGCATGTCCAATTGGCAGTTCTTTTGTTTGTTACCAAAAAATGACATAAAAGATCAGTTTTTGTGTTAGGAATTAACTCATGTTTCATGTGTTAATGAAGCTGGTTAAACGTGTAGATGCACGAGCGTAACGTTATGGTTGAGAATTGAACGACATTGGGTATGTTACTGCAGAAACATTTCAAGTGTTTATAATTGGAAAGGTGAATTCATCACATATGTCGGAAATCTTACATTAAAGTCGTCAATCTGCGTCAATGCCACAAAACAAATAATCGGTTACATATTACTTTATGAGATGAAATTATTTACTGAACTGTAAAAATTAAACTATAAAAAATACCTAACTCCAAGGTAAATTCAAAAAGGAAATCCGTATTCAAATGGCAAAATAAAAAGCTCAAACACATCAAACAAATGGATAACAACTGTCATATTCTTCTCAGTCTATGTGTGAAAGATATATAATAGGTAAAATGTCAAAAAAAGGGGTACAGCAGTCGATATTAGGTTATAATCTTAATCATTTTTAAAACCAACAAGTATTCAACAAAGAAACATAAAAAGGTAAATGTCCAATGCACATCAGAAAAAGTAAAAGACTAGAATACAAAAACTTACCTAAGTTATTGAATAACATAATGAATATATCAGAAACTGAAAAAAAACAGAGAACTTTTTTTAAGGTGTTAATGTCTACAGGACCCCACATATGGAATTTATTACTAATACGATAACATAATCATTGTCTTATTCTATTCACAGTCGATAATTTCAATTCAAAAGCAAACAAAAATACAGCAACATGTTTTTGGTGAACAGTCAGTGATCTTATGTTCACGTTTTGCTTTTTTTGTAAAGGAAGAAACTGTTTTTTCTCTTTTCTTTTTTTTTTGCATAAAATATTTTCGGCAGTATTGGATAAATAAGCATGATAAGCATGAGTGTATTCAGTAAACAGCATCCATATCCTCACATTTTACACAGCTAAGCATGAGTGTATTCAGTAAACACCACCCATATCCTCATATTTTACACAGCTAAGTATGATTGTATTCAGAAAACACCACCCATATCCTCACACTTTACACAGCTAATCATGAGTGTATTCAGTAAACACAATCCATAGCCTCACATTTATCACAGCTAAACATGATTGTATTCAGTAAACACCATCCATATCCTCACATTTTACACAGCTAAGCATGATTGTATTAAGTAAACACCATCCATACCTTCACATTTTACACAGCTGAGCTTAAGTGTATTCAGAAAACACCATTCATATCCTCACATTTAACACAAATAGGCGTGATTTTGTTCAATAAACACCATCTATATCCTCACATTTAACACAGCTAAGCTTAAGTGTATTCAGATAACCTCATCCATATCCTCACACTTTACACAGCTAGGCATGATTTTATTCAGTAAACCCCATCCATATCCTAACATTTTACACAGATAAGCATGATTTTTATCAGTAAACACCATCCATATCCTCAGATTTTACACAAATAAGCTGGATTGTATTCAGCAAACACCACCAATATCCTCACATTTTACACAGATAAGCATGATTGTATTCAATAGACACCGTCTATATCCTCACATTTTACACAGCTAAGCATGTTTCTATTCAATAAACACCATCCATATCCTCACATTGTACAAAATTATCATGAGCGTATTCAGTAAACACCACCCATATCCTCACACTTTACACAGATAACCATGATTGTATTCAGTAAACACCATCCATATCCTCACATTGTACAAAGCTGAGCATGAGTGTATTCTGTAAACACCATCCATATACTCACACTTTACAAGCTAAGTATGATTGTATTCAGGAAACACCATCCATATCCTCACATTTTACTCAGATAAGCATGATTGTATTCAAGCACCACCCATATCCTCACATTTCACACAGCTAAGCATGATTGCATTCAGGAAACACCATCCATATCCTCACATTGTACACAGCCAAGCATGATTGTATTCTGTAAACACCATCCATATCCTCGTATTGTACACAGCTAAGCATGATTGTATTCAGTAAAACACCACCAATATCCTCACATTTCACACAGATAAGTATGATTGTATTCAGTAAACACTACCCATATCCTCATACTAACAGCTTAGCATGAGTGTATTCAGTAAACACCATCAACCATTCTCACATTTAACACAGATAAGCATGATTGTATTCAGTAAACACAATCCCATATCCTCACATTTTAAACAGATAAGCATGTTTTTATGTAGTAAACACAATCCATATCCTCTCATTTTACACAGATAAACATGATTGTGTTCAGTAAACACCATTTATATCCTCACATTTAACACAGATAAGCATGATTGTATTAAGAAAACACCATCCATATGCTCACATTTTACAAAGATAAGCATGATTGTATTCAGTAAACACCACCCATATCCTTTCACTTCACACCTAAGCATGTTTGTATTCAGTAAACACCACCCATATCCTCACATTGTACAAATATTAGCATAATTGTATTCAGTAAACACCATTCATATCCTCACACTTTACACAGATAACTTTGAGTGTATTCAGAAAACACCATCCATATCCTCACATTTAACACAGATAAGCATGATTGTATTCAGTAAACACCATCCATATCCTCACATTTAACACATCTAAGCATGATTGTATTCAGTAAACACCATTCATATCCTCACATGTTACACAGATAAGCATGATTTTATTCAGTAAACACCATCCATACAATAATATTTTACACAGATAAGCTATTTTATTCAGAAAACACCATCTATACCCTCACATTTTACACAGCTTATCTTAAGTGTATTCAGTAAACACCACCCATATCCTCACACTTTACACAGATAAGCATGATGGTATTCAGTAAACACCATCCATATCCTCACATTTTACACACATAAGCATGATTTTATTCAGTAAACACCATCTATACCTTCATATTTAACACAGATTATCTAAAGTGTATTGAGTAAACACCATCCATATCCTTACACTTTACACATCTAAGCATGATTGTATTCAGTAAACACCATCCATATCCTAACATTACACAGGTAAGCATGAGTGTATTCAGTAAACACCATCCTTATCAATACATTGTACAAAGCAAAGCATGATTGTATTCAGTGAATTCCATCCATATCCTCACATTTTACACAAATAAGCATGATTGTATTCTGTAAACACCATCCGTATCCTCACATTTTACACAGATGAGCATGATTGTTTTCAATACCCACCATCCATATCCTTACATTCTACACAGGTAAGCATGAGTGTTATTAGTAAACACCACCCATATCCTCACATTGTAAAGAGCTAAGCATGATTGTATTCAGTAAACACCATCCATATCTTCACATTGTAAACAGCTAAGCATGATTGTATTCTGTAAACACCATCCATATCCATACATTGTACACATCTAAGCATGATTTTATTAAGTAAAATACCACCCATATCCTCACACTACACACTTTAGCAGGAGTGTATTCAGTAAACACCATCATTATAATACATATAACACATATAGGCATGATTAAATTCCATAAACACTATCTATATCCTCACACTTTAAACAGCTAATCATGAGTGTATTCAGCAAACACAATCAATATCCTCACATTTAACACAGATAAGCATAATTGTATTCAGTAAACACCACCCATATCCTCACATTTCACACAGATAAGCATGATTTTTTTCAGTAAACACCATCGATATCCTCACATTTTATACAGATAAACATGATTGTATATAGTAAACACCAATCATATCCTCACACTTTACACAGATAACTTTGAGTGTATTCAGAAAACACCATCCATATCCTCACATTTAACACAGATAAGCATGATTGTTTTCAGTAAACACCATCCATATCCTCACATTTAACACATCTAAGCATGATTGTATTCAGTAAACACAATCTATACCCTCATATTTAACACAGATTATCTAAAGTGTATTGAGTAAACACCATCCATATCCTCACACTTTACACATCTAAGCATGATTGTATTCAGTAAACACCATCCGTATCCTCACATTATACACAGATAATTAAGCATGATTGTTTTAAAAAAACACCATCTATATCCTCATATTGTACACAGTTAAGCATGAGTGTATTCTGTACACACCACCCATAACCTCACACTTTACACAGATAAGCATGATTGTATTCAGTAAACACCATCCATATCCTAACATTACACAGGTAAGCATGAGTGTATTCAGTAAACACCATCCTTATCATCACATTGTACAAAGCTAAGCATGAGTGTATTCAGTAAACACCATCCATATACTCACACTTTACACATCTAAGCATGATTGTATTCAGTAAACACCATCCATATCCTCACATTTTACACAGATAAGCATGATTGTATTCAGTAAACACCATCCGTATCCTCACATTTTACACAGATGAGCATGGTTGTATTTCATACACACCATCCATATCCTCACATGAAATCGTTAAGTTTATGTTTAAATTCCGTTGCAAGAATATTTTTCTTTTTAAAAACTATTTTATCAAAACATGAACTCCAAATTTCTTTTTTTTTCTGTCATTTATACGTCTGTCGATCTTTCTTTTGTAATGTTTTATGGTATATTTTGTTTGGATTTGTTCAGTTGTGCTATGTTGTGTTATTACAGGAGATTTCATACGATAAAGTGGAGACATAGTTTTTCTGTCCGAAATACTTAATAAAAATCGAAATTAGTATATGATGTTGAATGGCAATTATTATCTTTTATAACACGTGTGTGTGTAATGGTTTAGATATACATCGACATCATATTTAGAAATTTGGAATGGGAAATAAGGATTCCAAATTGTTTGAATTTTATAAACTAGTGAGTGATAAATAAAGTTTCGAAAAATTGTTCTAAATTGGCTAACATGTGAACATATACTATAATAGAAAACACAAATACGAGATATGGTGAATCTATCTATGGCACAAAATCAGTATCTGAACCCTAAATACCTACACAAAAAGAAAAGGATCAGCTCTTTAATTCATTTTGTTTGTGTTGTAGATTTAATACATTTCATACGACGCTTGTTGGAGAAAGTTCGGCTTAGCCGTTAAACAAAGTTCAAGCCCATCATGATAACTTAAAATGGTCTGTGCGAAGTTAGGAATATGGTAGTTGTTTTCAATTCAAATAAATTGTTTTGATGCACTCCACTGCTCCTGTTGTTCTTTTGTTTTCCACTCATAGTTGATTGTTTCACTCGGTTACCTTACTTTGTTTTCTCTCAATCAATTTATGAATTTTGAACACCAGTATATTACTTTATTTATAGTTAATTGTTATCCTGGTTATCTTTATAGTTCTTTCTCACGTTGTACTGTTACACCACTGTTAAATTATAGGGGAGGGTTGAGATCCCGCGTATAGCTTAATCTGCCTCATATCTTTACTTGCAACTTAAAATTGACAATGAGGGTTCAACTTGGTTGCATACAAAACTTTACAAAAAAAACCCAGATAATGTCAGCTTCCTTTACTCCCCGAGGGTATCACCAGCCCAGAAGCCAGTACTTCGGTACTGGCATGAAAATACGGATTTTTTTGTGTTATTAAAATTTGCTGTTACAAAATATCAGAAATTATTATAAATTAAGGAATGTATCTCCCTCATGCAAAGCTTTGATTCCTTTAACGGATTTGGCTATACTTTTTGGACCTTTTGGATTATAGCGCTTCATCTTTTATATAAGCTTTGGATTTCAAATATTTTGGCCACGAGCATCACTGAAGAGACATGTATTGTCGAAATGCGCATCTGGTGCAAGAAAATTGGTACCGTTAATTTTAATACTAACACTGGGTAGATGCCTCTGCTGGTGGACTATTAGTCCCCCAGGGTATCACCAGCCTAGCTAGGAGCCAGTACTTCGGTACTGGCATGAAAAAACGGATGTTTTGTGTTATAAAAATTTGCTGTTACAAAATATTAGAAATTATTATAAATTAAGGAATGTATCTTCCTCATGCAAAGCTCTGATTCCTTTCAGCTGAAATTACATTATAGCATTCTATGGTAGTTGTTAAGCGACATTATCATAGAAATAAATATATTTGAGATACATAAATTTGAGAATGGAAATGGTGAATGTGTCATAGAGACAACAACCCGACCACAGAACAGACAACAACAGAAGGTCACTAACACGTCTGTTCCTATCCAACATGCTCTATGCTTCATTTTAGTTTAAGTTTGCAGATCGGATTTCCCAACCATCCTTCCGATTAAATGTCTACTTTATAGAACTTGCGAAGTTCCTAATGTTGTGCATTGCAAATTTGGTCTCAGACTGACCATGCATGATATATTTGCCACTAGAAAATTACTAGGAGTAAAAATATCAAATGCATATATAATAAACTTATTGTAAAATGTGCACATCCTCCAGTTGTAAAATTTTCAAAATGGGAGGAAGAGCTGCATTCTAGCATTGAAGACTGGAAGAAATACTTTTGTATACTTCAGGAAGGTTGTAGAGATACATATTTGTATAATTTCCAATATAAGTTTTTACATAGGACTATTCCTACAAATACATTTTTATATAAGATTAAAATCAAAGATACAAAGTTATGTTCTTTTTGTAGATGTGAAGATGAAACTATTGGACATTTATTTTATGATTGTCAAGTGACATCTAATGTTTTATATTTGTTTTGTGGTTGTCTGAAAAATTTCTATGTAAACATTGAATTTAACAAAAAATACTTTTTTCTTGGTTTTGTAGAAGAAAGCTTATTTTTAAATTTTCTTGTAATTTTTGCCAAAACATACATTTATAAATGCAAGCTAGAAGAAAAGCTTCCAAATGCAATTGAATTAAAAAATAGACTGAAAAAGTTTTATAACTTAGAGTTATATACAGCAAGAAAAAACAACAAAGTTTTTGAACTTGAAAAACTTTGGGCCCCTATGCTTTTTATTTATCCTGAATTGTAATCTTAAACAACAAAATTTATATCAATATATATCTTTTTCACCTTTTTATGGAATAGAGCAAACAATATGTAATGTATGTTTATCATATATTTAGTACAAAATACAGCTATTTTGTATATCTAATAAAGGTTCTTTTTTCCAGTCTGTATCACCTACCCTGTATTGCATACCCCGTATCGCATGGCTAAACCTGTATTGCATACCCCGTATCGCATATCTTTTTTTTTTTTTTTTTTTAACTAAAGTCAGTTTTTTAGGATATTTTTTTGCTTCAGAATTTTTTTTCTAAAAATAGGTATTTTTTTGGAATGACGTCATTGTTTGGTATGTAACGTCACGTACATCAAGTTTTCATATTGTATGTGACGTCACGAACATCAAGTTTTTACAACATGTTTTTGGCACACTCAATGCAACTATAAAAAATGCAAAACACTTAAATATATACAATAATAAACAAAATATTTTCAAAACAACAGATTGTAAGGTAACCTAGGTGCTTCGTATAAATAATTGAGCAGTTATTTTAAAGCTTTGAAACAAGACAAAAACAGAACTGAAGGTAACCCAGTGCTATGGATCAGAAAACAGTTCATATACTATAATACTCTTCTGTTGAAATATATGATAAAGCGTATAATACATGGCAAAATCCGTATCACATGCCGTATCACCCTCGACCAATATCATCCCTCGGGCCTAAAAGCCCTCGTGCTGATATTGATGTCTCGGGATGATACGACATATGATACGGATTTTGCCATGTATTATTCTCTATATAGCACATGTAAACCTTTATTTTCTATTAGATTATCTGTAGATATTTCTATATGAAGAGATTGTGAAAAAAGAGAGAAAGAGTCTCAGAAAGAGAGAGAGAGAGAGAGAGAGAGAGAGAGAGAGAGAGAGAGAGAGAGAGAGAGAGAGAGAGAGAGAGAGAGAGAGAGAGAGAGAGAGAGAGGGAGAGAGAGAGAGAGAGAGAGAGAGAGAGAGCGCGCGAGAGAGTGAAAGAGAGAGAGAGAGGAAAAAAAAAGAGATTTTCAAAAAAAATATTTTCGATTGTGTTAATCTTGATAAAACAATAGTCCTATGATGTTAAATATTTGAAACCCTGTACAATCTTAGTCAGGTGGTGCTGTAAGGGTGATGTTAAATCCTGACTATTGAAAAAAAATAAAATGATATATTTGCCACAGGAAGTTAAACAACAACAATGAATTGAAATTTCGGATAACGTGTTAAACATTTTGTTTAGCTCATTAACTTACCGACCAATCACATGTATCATAATGTGCGAAGTCAGGAACCGGATGTTCAGTGGATGTTCTTTGTTGATGTGGGTCAAAAGTGTTCTCGTTTCTCGTTTTTTTTATATATATCTTAGACTGTTGGTTTTCCCGTTTGAATGGTTTTACACACGTCATTTTAGGGACCTTTATAGCTTGTCGTTCTGCGTGAACCAAGGATCGATATTAAAGACAGTACTTTGATTTAAAATGTTTTACTTATACAAATTGTGATTTCGATGGCGAGTTGTCTCATTGGTCCTAACATCACAACTTCTTTTATCTATAGTGTATGTTTTCGCACAAAATGCATAAATATAAAAAAATTATCGCATCTTTATAAAAAACTAAATATAATATCATACATTGAGAATGGAATGGTGAATATGTCAACGAGACAACAACCTGACCATAAAGCAAAAAACAGCTGAAGACAACCAATGGGTCTCCAATGCAGTGTGAAAATCCGGAACCCGCATCCGTGCTTCAGTTGGCCCTTAAAGAAAAATAAATCAGTACAGTGATAATGGACGTCATACTAAACTCCAAAATATATAAATGAACTAAAATTAAAAATTAAAGACTAACAAAGGCTAGAGGCTCCTGATTAGAGACAGGTGCAAAAATGCAGCGGGGTTAAATATGTTTTGCGAGATCTTTAATATCCCCGTATATCTCTAGGCAATGAAGAACAAATCAAACAGCAATTCGCAAAGTGAATTAAAACACGGTTATAAAGAGTCTGATGGCAGAACAGCTCACATATATAACACAAAGACATATATGTTGTATCTTTCAAGTTACATTTCAAAAACATAAAAACAAATAAGGATGAAGCTAAATAATTATAGAATTCAAGAGAACATGAAAACAGTTAAACCTTATATCAGTCATTGATGTAGTTTGGTCATTGGTTTTCTACATGAAGGGCGGAACGATGTTTATAAAATAGGAATAGAAGTAAAAAAATAGTACAGAATTAAAGCCCAACAAATAAGGAAACCCCTTTTCCCTCCCTCCTCCAGAAGAGAAAGGAGATCGGAATGGTGAATAAAAAAAGAGAAAAATAGGCAAAATAGATTTAGAAAAGTAAAAAAAAAACCGATTGACACCATCTATACACTCCTATATCATTTCTATCTATATAAAAAAGAAGATGTGGTATGATTGCCAATGAGACAACTATCCACAAAAGACCAAAATGACACAGACAGTAACAACTATAGGTATCCGTACGGCCTTCAATAATGAGCAAAGCCCATACCGCTATAAAAGGCCCCGATAAGACAATGTAGAACAATTCAAACGAGAAAACTAACGGTCTTATTTATGTAAACAAATGAACGAAAAAACAAATATTTAACACATAAATAAACGACAACCACTGAATTTTCTGGCTCCTGATCATATTACGTGTAGATATTGCCAGTTGCTTGGTCAAAAATGTTTTCGTCAGGGAACATACACAAATTTTGAAAACATTCTTGTTTCCGTAAGTAACTAGTACGTTTAAATAAACCGCGATAAGTTTATAAATAATCTTTGACTCATATTGGTCACATGACAAATTATCGTCCGCTGCTAGATGTACTGGTTTAATGAATCTCAGGTATAACATTGTTTTTACATTTAAAACACTTTAAAATAACACTGTTGGTGCGTAATTATGTCGTATTTACATCATTTTATCAAACTAAGAGATTTGAAATACTATAATTATGGTAAATCGTTTATTTTCTCAATCTACTTTCGTTTTCTGTTTGCATTAACCTTTTATTTTAGTTTGCTTAAGTTTGATCATAATGAGACACATGTTTAACCCTCATGTATATCATTTTGAATGCAAAATATTTACTTCCTGATGTTTAACAGTCCAGGCGATTATTTATCCAAGTAATATAACGCATATCAGTAATATTACATGCAAAAATAATGTGGCTTATATTACAGTTATTTGTAATATAGTTGATTAGAAAGCGTTATCTCCCTTTACTCATAGTCAAGTTTGAAATCTTTATGTAGCACTCTCTGTATAATAGATTTTGATACATTGATATACACACATTTTCAAATTAAGAAAAGGCATATGACCACATATAATGGTAAATTAAAAATCAGAAACAAATTAAAAACAATAAAAAGCCCCAAAACAACAAACGCATAAGCAAACTTATTTTGGCTTAATGTT
The DNA here is from genome assembly GCF_036588685.1 of Mytilus trossulus. Classification (NCBI taxonomy): domain Eukaryota; kingdom Metazoa; phylum Mollusca; class Bivalvia; order Mytilida; family Mytilidae; genus Mytilus; species Mytilus trossulus. The sequence continues at coordinate 68,241,225 of NC_086380.1, forward strand.
TAAGTTGATTGCATTTACAATTCAGTCAGTCATGGACCAACGGACGCGACATATCAGAAAACGGGAGCGATGAGAGATTGGTTTTTAATTAGATTGGTCATGGACACATATCATTATATACATGTACAATAAATAGATTTATCATTGACAATATCTCTGTTTGATAGATTTGTTAAAAAATCTTTACTATAATGGGCTATACTTTGGAACTGAATTGCACATGGCTTCTTGAGCAACTTTCATGATTTTTATCTTTCAAAATTTGAAAATATTTTTTTCGATAAAATGTCATAACAATGCGCGAAGATGTTCTTGATTAAAATTTATACATGAATTAATAAAAACATCTTAAATAAAACTCTTAAAAACTATGTCCACGATGGTGACATCCAATTAGTCCGACAACCATTATTCCGACAGCCCATTACTCCGACAGCCCACTATTCCGACAACCCATTACTCCGACAGCCCATTATTCCGACAAACCATTACTCCGACAGCCCATTATTCCGACAAACCATTACTCAGACAGCCCATTATTCCGACACTGCATTTTTCTTATGTGTATGGGTAAATTTTCCCTAAAAAAGACCAACTCCGTTCTCTGTAATATTTTTGGTTGTCCGTTTTGATCCCAATTATTCTTTCCATGCGGGATATAAGTCTCAGTAAATTGGAATTGATAAACATGCTTATTGCAACTGCTCAGTCCTTACCCTGTTCCCTCTTTCGTTTTACGTGTCTGGGTATTTTCTTTTTCTTTACATTTCATTGTTTGTGTGTCCACTCTCAGTCGGTGCTGTTCTAGTTCGCTGTGTTTTTTTGTGTGTCTTGATCTACCTTCTTTCACTAGATCGTCGGTTACCCCCTTTCGCGTATCAGGGGAGTGAGGTTTCGTCACTTTTAACTACATAAAGAAATATATCGATGTTGGATAACACTACCCGCCCTCTTTGGTCGCAACACTTTCTACCCCTTGTATCACTCATCTGACATAGTCTGAGAGATGACACTCAATTTATTTGTAGTGATATCAATTTTATATCCCGAGCTTATTTCAAAATCTAGAAAACTATGCCTCTTTTACAATGTTTGAAGGAAGTGCAGGACTGATGATTTACAACAAAACGAAAAACAAATATGACGGACATGAACATTGCCGTAACTTCTTTTTCTTTTAAAAATATTCATGAGGAAAAGTGATATCGGGTCGGTGACTGTGTATGACATAGAAATATACAGTCAAGTATTTTGACTGTTCAAATAGAACGAGTGCAGTGTAAAAGCCAATAACAACTAGTAAGAAATCTAAGACAATGTGTGACATTCTTGTCCTGCTTGTGTCTTTCTCAAATTGTCTAATTGTAAAAACTTGCTAAATTATGTGTTTTGTGGCAAAATTGACACTTATTTTTCATTTAAAGATTGTTTTCAAGGGGGGAAATATTGAGATACAATGTATCATTGATTTTAAGGCAGGAAGTTCATATGTTAATTAAGAATCGGTGCTCACCCATTACATTAAGAATTGAAAATGCCAGATATTCAAAAAATCGTATTGTACAGCTGATAAAGTTTAGGATGAGCGTAATTTTTCAATCGAATGCTCACATTATCAAAATTTGAGGGAGGAACTCTTTCAGCATATTTAGTCTAGCACATGTCAGAACTTTGAAAAGTTAGCCATGCTAAATATGATAAATATTCGATGTATACACAAGAAAACTTTACTAATAGAGGAAACAAATGATGATTATATTGATAGTTCTTTTGAACTATATAGTACATGGTTTGATACTGACTGTTATTTGATATCAATGTGCTAGGTTTTTTTTCTATTTTGTTTTGGCTCTGATTGTGACTGAGGCTTACGGTGTTATAAAGATAATTATATCATATTATTACTATGATATATTAGTATTGTAAAGTCTTAATGTTGACCCAATCAGTATACCGCCGCTCCGCAAAAGTGGGAATATACTGTTTTACCTCTGTCAGTCCGTCCATTCAACCGTCCACTCGTCCGTCAGTTCGTCCTTCCGTCCCATGGATATTTTCGTTGCATTTTTTTCATGAACGACATTACAAGGATTTCTGATAGGTTTATTGAAGTCGACTGTATCGTCTGATATGTTTTCAGATTCATTACTCAACAAATTCCTGTTTACCGAACACTTTTAACATGACGGCCAAGTTGACAATTTTCGTCACATTTTTCGCAGTAACTACAATACAATGATTTTTCAAGGTTTACATAAGTCACTATACGGTGTGAGTTTTTTTCAGATTCACAACTCAACAACGAAGTACATGTATTTGTGCGGGAGCATCATCAGTAGCACGCACCATCACTGGTTGTTCTTGAGTTATATACTGTTTATATACCCTTTAATTTGAAAGTGAAATAATATTTTCTGTTATATTCTATATACAGATTTCGAATTGAGTGTATAGAAAGTATTCGAACTACCCCAGCCTTATGTTTATACGGAGTTATTTCTTAACATATATTATTACATATCTAAACGTTATTATACAGACAGACAAGTTTTATTTTACCCTGATACCCTAATACTTGGCTTGATAAGTGTCGGACTTGTGGGTTGTTGGTGTATTGGGCTATCGGAGCAATGGGTTGTCGGACTATTGGGTTGTCGGACTAATGGGTTGTCGGACCAATGGACTGTCGGACTAATGGGCTGTCGGAATAATGGCGTGTAACCTCAACGATCAGCATGCCAGATATTTCTGTTACTGAAAATTTTCAAAAAATAAAACTGAGCAAGCATATTGTAAAACGAAGGACGTAACAAATAAAAATAATTCTTTATAAATTATACAGATCTGAATTGCAATTTTGGTCTCTTCAATTTACTTTAATTTCACCAGGAACACCACGTAAACTTGCAAATCGGATGACAAATAAACAACAAATTTCTAATGTGAGATCGATATGATTTAGTATTACCATATCAAAGGATTCATGGTTATATGACAAGGCTTTCTAACTAACTATACCGATATGTTACTACCTCGTTACTACACAGTGTTTCGCTCTTTGTTGAAGGCTTTATGTACGGGGCGCCGAATGGGACTCTTGTGGTTTTGTACAAAATTAATTATTACATAACAAAATCATTTTTGTCTTACAAAACTATGTGATAGACTTGTTTCATGAGAACTTCAATTTTGTGATGACAAAATTCATTTTTGTCATGACAAAAGTCAATTTTGTCAAAAAGGTGTGCAAATAAGTTTTGCATACACAGTTGACTCTTGTTACCTGATATGGAAATTAAAAACACAAAAGTCAATTGTGTGAGACAGGATTCAATTTTGTTTTTTGAATTTGTATGCTAATTAGTTCACATAATCCAAACTAAACTAATTTGCATACAAAATTGACTTTTGTCACCCAATTTTCAAAATTGGTAACAAAAGTCAAGTCTGTGTAACAAAAATGAATTTTGTCATGACAAAAGTGACTTTTTTCCACTAAAAGATAATTTTGTATGACAAAATTTTAAATTTGTAGTATTCTACAAATTTTGTTAAACTGAACTCATTTTTGTTGAACAAAAGTCACTTTTGTCCGTACAAAATTGAATACGAGTACAAAATCACAAGATTCGGCACCCCGTATTATGATGGCTTTTGTGAAAAGTTTTTTAATTGGTAATCGTACAGAGGGACAGTGTAGAAAGTCCATGTCGGTCCTGTCGTACAACACCGTCCTGACTGTTTTTCTGTTATGTTGTAATTTAGTTCACAATTAAAGAACAGAACATATAGGTTTGTAAGGGAATATTTTTTTTATAATGTACATTACCAAGTCCTTATAGTTGTGAACGAGGGACTCTGGACTATTTACTGGAATAATATGATTATCTTTGTAAATTTTCAATTAATTAAATTAGCATTATATAATATCGTATGCAGTTAAAATGAAATTGCACCTAATTTCGATTTAATTCGTGTCATATTACTTATGTATGCTGTGTCTTGTGACATGTTTTTTTTAGTAGAACGTAGTTATAGTCTCTATAGCAACACATTTTATTAAAGGGATTCTGACAATAAGGCGCGTGTTCAACATCACGCACGAAGCGTTGGTTAAGTGGTAATTACATACTTGATAGTGAAATGACAGCTTTATTGTTTACACTCCCACGCAAATTGTTAAAGTTCAAGGTTTTATCGCACTAGCATGATCGGCGTGCAGCGATTTGAATGTTAAAGATTACACACAGGACAGGCGGTTGCATTGACTGATACAATTGCTTACGGAATAACAAATGATCTGCAGTAAAGTATTATAATGAAACATACATCAAATGTAATTATTTGTCTTTATCATATCACGGGTGAATTTCAGAACAAAACACATCCTAAGCATGCAGTATTTATCTGAATATTTTGGACAACAGATAATATTTATTTAAAAATATCTTTTTTTATTCCAATTAAAGGGCCCACGAAGAGCAAAGTAATTCAATACAATGATTTTGTTAATTGACACAATGATGTTGATATAAATCATATATAAATATGAATTATAAGATGTTAAACGGTTAACCACAGCCTGCAAATCAGAGCCCCGCGCATATTAGAAGGAAAAAAGACATAACATTTATATCTATCATTAACAGGCAAATATTCTCAACGTCTTTTAAAAATTTAAAACAATATCTGTACTCTATTGATTATTATGATAGTTTTCTCATTTTAAAACATTTATTTATATCAATTGCAATACTTTTCAATACCTCTAGGTTTTCTTGAATAAAACGCATGATGATAGAAATAAAATATTCTTATATAAAAAATTGTAAAATTACATTAGTGGTAATTTTAAAGTCCTAAATTAGTGTTCTTTATTTGTATACGCCCGTTTACGAGACTTACTTGTGTATTATTTTAAGAATTGAATACTTTTTTTCTGTATAAACTTCATTGGGTGTAAAAGCGTTGACCGAAGTACATTTTGTACGAAGCGTGGAAGCCCTTCATCCTAAAAATGTGCACACGGTCAACGCTTTTACGACCCTATGGAGTTACAAAAAGAAGCATTTAATACTTATAATTACAATATTTAGCTAGGATCATAAAAACAAGATTTTTATCAAGTTTTTGTTTAATTCACCTTTGCACTTTATTGTGGGACCTCGTGTCATCATGAATGATAAATTTTAGTGTGTTATGCAATTACTTTTAAAAGGAATAACGCGAGATTTGCAGATCTCGGGGGGCTACTTCCTATGTAATGACTGGTAGGGATGAGCCGCTGGAATAGGTCTTCATGATATATGAAAAGGTCGAGAAATTCAGATTAAATATATCAATAGGTTGATATTATCACTTGCTGGATATATATTATAAGTATCTGAAACTAATCAAATGTTCATATGGTTAAACATCAGTTGTAAATGCATCAGCTATTTGTCAAACCAATTAAACTCTATTTATTCAATGTGGTATTTCCACTGATGTTAGATATATATGCAATAAATCCAATCATTTTGACATTTCCACCTAATAAACATTGAAAGGTTTGCATACATGAAACATTTGAAGAAATTCCATAGCATATAGTGTTAGCGTCCTTCAAGAGGCAACGTCAAATCAGTTTTTAATTAATGTAAACTCAGTAAAAGTGATACGTTCTGAAGTGTTACTTCATTTATCTGATAAAACAATATTTATTGTCTTTTAAAATTGAAATTTCTTCATAATTTAAGCCGTTGAAGATATAAAAGTGGCAAATAGAGGAGTTTAGAATTTATTGGAAAAGCAAGGTGTGATTATTGCGACTGCGTTGCATCTAAACAAAAACGTAAAATGAGCGGGACCTCACTCAAAATTTTTGTAAACTCTAATGTACAAGAAGATGAAAAATATCCAAATATATCTATAGGTCTGTTTTTTATTCATTAATATATGACAAGGTATATATTTTTGATAAACCAAATATATGAAAAGGGTGGGGTACTTGATGTCTCAGCTGCTCACCCCTACCCCAAAAAAAATGAAGTTACCCCCCCCCCCCCCCCCCACCGAGGTGCAGATGGCCAATAATAATAACGTATTATAATGAAACATACATCAAATGTTATTATATGATTATAACATTGTTGATCGCCTATCTGTCGGTCTGTCTGTCCGTCATGTCGAACAATATTTTTTCATTAAACTGTGGTGAATTGTTTTTATCTATTGACGTAAAATACCTTTCGATTTTTATAAATTTTAGATTTATGTTTCCTGGTTGTAAGGATTTTATTCATAAAAATGAGGGAATTTACATGTTTTCTGGCTTGCTTTCAACAATTTTCATGAAACTTTAGTGAATTGTTTATGTTCCCTTTCGATTTAAAAAGAAATCTCCTGATCATAATTTTTTTGACACTTTTAATTCACACGAAAGTTTTTTTTTTCTCCCAATATTTCGGACAAAAACTAGTTATCATTTGGTTATTTGTTTATGCAGTATCTATTGAAATAAGATCCCTTTTATAAAAAATTCTGATTCGACATTGCGGAGTTATGCAATATTGTCAAATTGGAAAATGTACTGCCAAGTTGTAAAGACAATTAAGTGTTCACGATTAAACTCCCAAATTAATGAATAACTTCATATTTTTAATGTGATCGCAAAATTTTGAGATGCTATTAAATTTGAAGTGTCGACGCCACATATATTTTTATCACACTCAGAAAGATTAGTAAGATCTTGATACACCTCACAGATTTTTCATTAATTTATTGATATCGCCGTTTTCAGCCATGATCTTAAAATTGAAAATCAGTTATCGATTTACACGCTTGGTGATACTGAAGATAATATTACATGCACTTCCGAACGCACATTATATGACATGCGCATTGCATTGGCCGGGCAAATAGACCTGGCACTATTCTTTGGACTATAGTCTTTCTTTTGTGTTGCATGCATATACTAACGGGAACTAAATACAAACTAGATCTGTTAGTTTTTATTAAAATCTGAGATGCAAAATGAGATCAATAGCGCTGACATTTTCTAAAAGCGTGAGTTTCGATCATCGTGAAAGGCTGTACGGTGACATATAGTTGTTAATATGTATACATCGTTTTGTATCTGGTGGAGACTCAGAGTTGTTTTATTGGCAATTTATATACCATATCTTCTTATTATATATATTATATCTATACATGTAGCTATACATGTTGTATTTTTCATGTATTTTATTTTATTACACAAATTCTTTATTTTATCTCGCCACCCGAAGTATATGAACAAGGATATTGCTAAAGTTTCCATTTTCGTATACTGTACGGTGATATTTCTAGGGCACTGTCTTGCGGTAGTTTATATATCGTATTACATTAGCTCGCTATGCCCATGTTTGATGTGACGTTTTAGATTCCAATGAACGGACTCATGCAGTGATTGATATTTGTTCATGTCTGTAATATTCGTTATTCGTAGAATTATCTGTTAATAGTATCAAATATGCCATTGGTTTTCTCGATTTGAATTGTTAGATATTTTTCATGTCGGAGCCTTTTTTGACACGTCTATTGGTATATAGTATCGTTTATATCATTATTTGAGGTCGTACGATTGCCGATATAATTCCAAACAAAGGTGTCGAATTTATTACAGAGAGATAACTCTTTAAATCAGTAATGCGTTTGTTTAAGTCAAGTTTTATCAATATATTCTAAGCATTTACCTGAAACAAATTGGAAATAATCTATGTAACCTGTAAAAGCTTAGAATATACTTATGCAAATGGTTGACATAAACACACTGACAATTTTAAGAATTATTTTCCTTAACTAAGGTTTACAACCTTAAATCAAGTTAAATAGTTCACTGTCTCAACGGCAATCATACAAAATACTATTTTTTATTATAAAACTAAGATGTATCGGAAACAATGCTGATAGTTAGAAATGGTGTTGTCCATCTTTAGACAATTTGGGTGCAGACAGACAGTACTGTAACTTAATAGAAAATACTGTTGTCTATTCTGTGTAAGTAGCTCTTTACAGAAAATATTGATCTATCACAAGTAGTTCTTGCCAAACTAATAACTCAACAGAAAACTTAATATATTGGACATTATTAATATTAATAACTACTTGTTAGTACACGTTTATCATTCAAGTCACTGAACCTTGAGGACAGAGCCTTAACAAGACGTGATATATATGTAGGATTCGGAATCGCGATGGTTGTCCGAACCGCGATGGTTACGCTGTAGTGCAATGGTCAATCTGCGACGTTGAGTAAAAAGAAAAATGTACATGAGCTGTTAAAATGAAATCAAATTATTTAGATTTTACAAAGCTGCTAGGCTCACGTTTGAAAAATCTTGTAATTTCTGTTCAAGTCATACCAAAGACTTTTTGAGATTTTGTAAATGTAATTTCAAATTTGTCATTTTCCGATTAGCGCGCAGTAGTATAGAGTCAGATAAAGGGTGTTCAGAGGTGATTTTTTGTTATAAAGGTTGTATGTCTATCCGATAACACTAAACAGGGTTCATATCAGTTTATCAAATGTTATGACAAATACAACAATTATTCCTATTTATTTTTTTACGAAGTACGCGTAGGGAGCAGTCAGGTTAATTTCGGACTACTATGTTGCAGACAATTTACACTGTAACCGCAATACAATTATACTAGAGCGACGGTGTCTTTAGAAATCAGGATTTATCTCGATTTTAAACAACATTAACATTTTTTTTTTTATTAAATTGTCAACATTTAATCACGAGAATCTTACTAAAAGATAAATTAACTTTAATCTTTAAAATTATATCAGTATACTTTATTTCTGTTTTATTTATCGTGCAGTATTATTCCTAACATAGGATAGCCCATTTGCTGACAACAATCATTATTCAGTCCCGTTGCTCCCCATATTTTACTGCCTGACATGGTTAAAAATATTTTTTTAACTCCCAAATGTAATGCTCAAAACTGTTAATATTGACTTGAATCGTTCCTTTCTTTCGTTTTCCTTTCATTTCCTGTGTGAGCATGAAACATGCACTCATCTACAAAACCCTATCCTCCTGTATGAAAATCAATGTTGTATTTGAAAGTTATATTCGAAAAAGTCACAATGTTGGAACGTCTTGCAACACCATCGCACTTCAGCGAAAGGACCATCACACGTCAGCGTGTCCATTGCACTTCAGCGTGACCATCGCACTCTAACGTCCCCATCGCACCTCCGAGTCCTACATATATACTGATTGTAATGCACCTTTTTTTACAGAATATATTTCATCTATCACAAAATGACTTAAGCAGAAATCTTAACCATGAAAAAATTGCTTATTGATTCGAAGTCACCGGACCTAGGGAACAATGCCTCAAAATAGTCGTCAAATAATATCATGAACTGATCTTAATGCAACTTCATACAAAATGTTATTGATTTATCACAAGTACATTTGTAGTTCTGATCAAACTGACGTAACCAGAAAACCAATGGTGGATAAAAAAAGGGGGGATGAAACCCCCTTTTTTTGGAAGATCAAGGCATTTTACATAATGGGGACATAAAGATAAATCCTGCTTTATCCTGATTTGGGATCCCCCTTTTAAAACTAGCTGGAACCGCCTGGAAACTTAATCATTGTTGACGCTAACTACGTCGACGTGTGTCATCATCGAAAAGGCAATACTTAGGGAGGCTGAGCTACCATTTGATTTTTATGGGGGGGGGGGGGGGGGGGGGGGGGGGGGGGGCTAGGATGAAATTTGAAAAAAAAAATAGGCAGGACAGGAGTTTTGAGTAAAAAAAAGGCAGGATGAGACACTTGCAAAAACAAAAAAGTCAGGATGACAATTTATGTAAAAAAAAAAGTCGGGATAAACTAAAAAAAATAATAGCAGGACCGGATAGAGTGAAAAATAAAAAGGCAGGACAGAGATTACAACTAAAAAAAATGCAGGACAACATTTTTCATCCTAGCCCCCCCCCCCCCCCCCCCCCCATAAAAATCAAATGGTAGCTCCCTTATGTTTCGCCATCAGAGACTTTTTTGCGGGCGAGACAAACAACTTGGTTTGAATATGATTACTAGAATATCCATGTATAAAGCATGTATAATGTGTATCGCTCTTCTTGATCCAAAAATAAAACATCAAATAAAACAAAAACAAAAATAAGACAGTATGTTTTGATTATGAGCAACCTGACTTTGATAGTGAAGAGTTGTCTATTATTTTTGTATAAATTAGATCCCGTTTACACTGACAAAAAAGAATAGGATCGATCTTCAATCGGACTTAAAAAGTCTACCTATAGAGGTGGTTTTAAGGAGATCGATCTTAATATTTGAATCGAACATTATTTTTTTGGTGTCGAAATGTAAGTTGAGAATCGGAGGTTAATTGCGTACACTAAAACATGAACTCGTGTAGAAACCTTTTCACAATATGTAGCACAATACTACAGACATTAATGATTTCCCGCTCTGTCAGATTAATTATAAATGACACTTGTTACAGAGGAAACTAGAGTGGAATGTTTAAAAGTGAGAGAGATGATAAACATAACCCTTCCCAGTTTCAAATAGCCGTGAGAAATGCTTAATCAGCATTTTCATTAAATGTTATGTAGAGCTATCGTTCCCGCTCTTGTCATATTGTACATGAATTTAAAACGCATGAACATATGTCTTTGTTTTTGTTATAGTAAACCTATTGTTGAAAATAAGGAAACAGTCTTTTTCTGATAATTGTCTTCTCTAACAACGATTTGTCAATACACTTTGTTATGATCATTTTATTTTGTTCAATATATAGTTATATAGTTCATGACAGTAAAAATTATCATCATCATAGCGAACGTATTTTCATACCCAACCACACATAATCTTTACTTTGTGTTAATTGCTTATCATTTCTTCTTTCTGCCTATATAACATTTAATCCATGCCTCCATATTATAAGTGATTGGATTATAACTTTCCTGTTTTAATTACAAAATAACAAGTTGTTGAATGAAAAAAGAGACAAAAAGATATGCTAGATATATGTTGCTTATCTTGCAGTAACCCAACGAAACGAAATAAAACATAAAAGCCACCTAGCTATATGTCAACATAGGTCTTGTAACATAAGTAAACGTCAAGTTTGTGTATGCAGTTCATACGTAGTTCTCGTTTTATAGCATGTTGTTTGGTGTAAGCCATGGCTCCGTGTTGAAGACTGTACCTTCACCTATAATGGTTTACTTTTATAAATTATTACTGAGGTGGAGAGATGTATCATTGGAACTTATGCCACAACTTCCGTATATCTAAATCGATTCATAGGCCGTCAAAAATATAATATAGTTATCTTGAGAAATGTGTCTTCTACTAAGTAAGCGTTCCTTTTAGGTAGTAGCTATTCATCCGGCTACCGGACAAACAGTAAAAATATGTCTATTCATCCGCCAAGCCGGACAAATAGCACTTTAACAGTCTTTTGCTATTTGTCCGGCTAAAAATATAATGATAAAAAAATAGCATCGTGATTTAAGGAGATGAATAAACGCTTTGAGTAGTTATGAGCAATATATAGTCTAAAATTGCATATCAACATCTATGCAGCTAATACACCTTTGAATTAGTTACTTGGCTAAAAAATGTTCAAATTATTTTTATTCATTCATTAAAACAAATCAAAATCCAAATGAATATACTACAAAGTATATATTTTATTTAGATTTTTTTTATTCTATATGAGTTAAGGGCAAGGGCAAACAAGACTCTCATCTTTTTATTTGTTCTACCTGTGAATTTCATGTAAGGTAAAGAGTGTGACCACTATAGACAATAGCCAATATACATCTTTGATCCCGAAAGAAGATTTTGAATTTATTGTTTTATTGAAGTTATGTTCAAATCAGGTCGTCAAATAATGTTCAGACACGATTTTTTACTTAAATGTTCGGGGATTTTTTACTTATAGAAAATAAGAGAGAACGATAGGCACGTGTAACCTTCCCCAAAAGTAAAAATGAATTTACGATAGAAAAATATAAAACCAATGTTGATTAAGTTAAATCGAATAAAAAAAGGGGTTACCCCAACCCTGTTACATGTATAATATTCCGAGTCCAGATATATCAGTACATGTTAATAGATCTCCGTTGTAGTAGAATTTAGAAATAATGCATGCAAGCATATTTGAGTTAGTCATTATCCAAATGCGTTTTGCCTCCATTTTTAGTTTGATTACAGGCTTTATTCCTCTAAGTTTTCGTGTATACTATATAAAATGAGTCTTCAATGTAGCGATTAACTCCCGTACCCAAATGCGTCCTTCCGCTGGCCCCTTAAAAAATATGTATACTAGTACATATATACGCTATTATTCCGGGGTCACTATAGCTAATAAATAAAAAAAAAATGGTTTAAAGTAATCACATTCTCTCTAGTTTTCTTTGTAAATCTCGATCTTTATTTCTCAAAACGTCCATTGTATATGCGCGTTTGTTATCCAACACATCATCCATGACATGCACTTTCCACGCCACATGACACTTTTATAGATATTTAAGATTTTCGCATCCGCAAATGGAAGGCCGGACAAATATAGATTTTCAACTATATTCGTCCGGCTACCCTGACGAATAGACACTCCATTCCTTTTAACTAAAATGAACATTGTCATGATTAAAGTATATATCATACATCGCTCGCCGCACTATTCACAGTAATTTAAACTTCGAAAATGATAAGTAACATGTGTAAATGTGATCTTTGACTGTGAATTTTCAAAATGGTTGCGGCTCGCCTGATATTAGATTTTGAAGAATAACAAAACACATATTCCTTCCTTTAAATCAATGGCTTCAGTATTCACTTCAACAAAAGATAAAAAAAAAATCTCGCTCCCAAAATAAAAGTCCAACGAACAATTGTCTATTTTGCAGTCACCGAGGCCTGCAAAAAAGTGAAAACGTTTTATAGAAAGAATTGCTACAGAAATAAAAAGCTTTTAATTTCGAGATTCTTATAAATATCCTTTAAAGCATTAAACAAATTGTTGTGTTGTTATTAGTTTTTACGTTGTGACCTACACTCAAAAATGTGTTATATAATATATATATATATCAGAGTTATTGTCCAGCCTTTCCTTTTGTCGAAAAAGCGAGACATAGCGATCTTACATGCTGTCATCGTCATTGGTGGCGGAGTCCACACATATTCACTCTGTGGTTAAAGTTTTTGAAATTTAAATAACGTTCTTAAACATCCTGGATTTCTTCCAAATTTAGCTTTTCTAAGATCATTAGATAGTATCCCGCAGTAAATTTGGTAAAACAAATCCTGTCCCGTATTTGTTTTGCTTACAAAAGGTTTTAGTTTTTTGCCAGGAAACATTGCGGTCACTTGCGACTAACAGCAAAAGAAGGCAAGACACTGAGTTTCGCGGAACCCTTACGAATCTTATTTTTCCCTACTGAAACATTGGTGCAAACACTAGGGAGAAATTTATTATCTTTACTCTTGTGAAAAATACTGTATGCAACTTATCTTTCTTGCGCTCAGGGCAGTAAATTACATGGAGACATGTTGGCAGTTGCCTTCTTTTGCGGGCTGACAGAAAGAAAAAAAGTAAACCTGAAACCTGCAAATATAAAATAAAATGGTAAAACTCATGCATTATTTTAATAGCTCTATTGATTTTACCCAGCAAGATTATTAATGATGATGACAGTGGTTTTTTTTTATATTTAGGTCTAGAAAATATCTCTGAACGATATACCCAACTCCTTTGCACACGTAAAATTTGAGTCAATGCTTTAAGGATATTAGTTGCTACCACATTAATTTTGTAACTTACCGGAATTGCGAATGAGACACTATATACTAGTATAAATGATATCTTGTACCCTAGAAGTTCACAGATGGACAAAAATGACGTCTATATTATCATACCGGCGTCACACATCAGCGTGAAGCTCCGACGTACGCCAGGCGTGTTAAAAAAAATCATAAACGCTGTCAATACTTTAGTAATTTTGGATGCATTCAACCTTTCAATCATATCTGTAACGTGACCACAACAAGCTTTGAATTTCAGTGTGTATTGGGCGTACGAGAAGCGTACCTAAGCGTGTATCTGGCGTTCAAGAAACTATGTTGGCATATGCTTGGCGCTTGTCTAACGTAGATGGAATGCACGCTACGAAGGAAAAAAGTTTCTTGACCGTATTTTAGACGCATCCTGCTTGTATATTGGACGTTCTTTTATGGGGTGTGTGTTACACAAACACACCGCATACGTTTTAATTAAGGTCGAACAATCTTGAAGCGTAAACAACGTGCCATTAACTTGTCTCAAACTTATCTGTAGCGCGTTAAACACGCTTGTATCGTTTGTATTACGTGCGTGTAGCGTACATGTATACGGTAGACACACGTTTGAGCTGGATGAAATTTTTTAAGCTGCATACAAATTTCCTCGAGTTGTAGCGTTCATAAAGCGCATACCTTTGTTTTTCGACATACTTCAAACTTATGCAACGAGCGTTTATCGATTGCTTAGGGTTCTCTGGCGTGCAACGAATGTGTACTGAATTTGTCAATTTTCTCTATACGTTTGGTGCGCGCCGGCATAAGGAGATTGGATGATCTGGTTATGCTGCACGTACATAGAAGTGACTCTGACAATGTTGACAATATTGAATGTATAGAAGTGCTTATTAAGAGATGGGATTCGTTTGGGCACAGAAAAATCACCTCATCATTTGACAAACTGAAACATAACCGAATAAAACTTTCGAGGTGAACAAACAGTGGTACATTATAATACTTTAAATTTGACAATTATAAAGCTTTGATTTATAATGTTTGCATTTTCATTTTAATGTTTGAAAATTTTGTCTGTGAAACGATGTAAAATTGGCTCGATCGGGACAGCCAAATTCAGAGGGCCTTTCATCATAAGTTCGCCAATTGTCAGTTTCCCTAAAACTCAAAACATATATATAGTTTTTGAAGAGTCATAAAGCAGGAAATCGTCAAAAAAATCTTTCTTTACTGGCACACCTAAGTAATCTAACTCCGGTTTATAACTGTATTCAATATATATCAGGCGCTTATTTATTGGAATGTAACAAAGATCTAACAGACCACGGTGAACAGACAGTGGATTCTGAGGAGATGCATTGCATACATGAAAATTTCCGGATAAATTTTCATTTTCTGCATAAAAAATGAACTTCCGCTGTAAATACATGAAGGTTTAACAGAGAAAGTTTTTGTATGATAATAATTTGAAGACACTGTAAAGAGGGAAGACATTTTTTTGGAGTAATTTGATGACGAAGCAATAACATTTAGTTCTAATAACGCGAGCCATAACCATCGTACGTGGTCAACGGAAGTACATTCCTTTACTTGACATAAATCAATATTTTCGGGATTATTTCATTCGTAGGCGTTTTTATTTATAATTTAGAGCAAACGATGCCCAATGATGGTTCAACAAAGTATCAAAATTCCTAAATTTTATTGAATTCCACTTAGATCCCACTAAAATACATGAATAAATAAAAAAGATGATGCTGTGGACCAATAAAAACTTATGTTTGATAAAGTCCTTTGAATTCTAAGAAGACCCTCCCCTTTATTGACCAGTATATATAAAGGCCGGAAAAATATATTCTTTGCGAAATTATTTCATTCCATGTTCATTCCTATATTCCATAAAGTGTTTCATTATAAGTTATTCCCGCAAGTGTTAAAATTGTGAAAGACGAAACAAAACTCAAAGTTGCAAGTGAAGAAGATCATGGCAATGGAAAGACAAGAATTGGATCGTCAAAGGTAAGTTTTTAAGTTCCTGACACAGACCTTATGATATTTTTTTTTATACCTGAAAACCTTTAAAGTGAAATAAACTGGATACTAGTAAACAAAAGTATATATTCAAATAAATAAATAGATAACTCAAGATGTATAAAATCCCCATTTTGATACCGCTATTTTGAGAAAAAAAATCAATCTTCAAAATGAATTTGATGTGGCCTGAGTGCTGATTTCCAGATTTTGTACTGAAAGTAGTTTAAACTGTTAAACCCTGCATCTCACAAAGACTGAAGAAATATGATACTACAGCTTTTATGGAGTTTTGAATTCGAAGTCCGAACGCATTATCAACATGATCAATCTATCAAAACATGTAAAAATAATCTTTCATATGTTTATCTGTTGACATCCATGTTACGGAAATAATTGTTATTTGGCAAAATGAGAGCAAATTTGATTTATTAAAAACATCTTATTTATATATACATTATTTGAATAAACCCCATCTTGAAAGAATTGAAGAATATGTTTTCAAAATAGAGTCATAAAATAGCACTTATTATATAAATATATATCTTTAATCGAAAACTGTAATCAATCTATGAAGAAGAAATGCGCTGATAACATGCTGATTATTAAAATGGTGTAATTATTGTTATCTGTGAAAAGAATAGTTACTGACACAATATAAATAGATAATGGAATTAAGTCAAAACACAAACAAATTAAATAAATTTTCAAAGAGTATAATTGTCTGTTAAATTAACACTGTTAGACCGACGTATGTTATCTGTTCATGCATTTGGAAAATTTATTACAAATTCACGTGCCGTTGTAGTGACATGATTTATTATATATAAGTCATCAGAAGGTTAATCCAACATGGCATACATACACTTCATAAAGGTGGTTATAGTTTTTTTGTGTCCTAGTTGCAACAGTAGTCTATTTTTAGAGTTCGAGTATAGGTAGATAGCAACAAAAATGAACTATATAAACATATAAAAATGCATCAAATATTACAACCAATAGGGCTACACCATAGAACATTTCCAAGGAAAATATATTTATTGAGACAAGTTTAAGTATCGCATAAAATATATAAATATAAAAGGACGAGGATGTGTCTTTAGAGGGCTTATGAATTGCCATAATCCTGAGACGGCTTCAATAAACAGGTTTTTATAGTACAATCTGCCATTTTTATAAAAACAGTTTAAAAAAGAATAACACTTTTAATTTCCTATTTTTAACGGAAAATACATATCAAACTTTATATATTAAATGAAAGTTGAAATACTACTTATAAAGATGTAAAAAAACACAATTGACTTCATTCTATCCTTGACTTCGGCATTATCGGTTTGACGAATTATAATATCCGTTACTTAGAGTGCATTTCTTTCTAACACAAACGATGCAAACGGCTAAGCGCGCACATGTTTTGATTATTTGTTGATCAAGTTTGACAAACTATGCACCCGCTTAACATCTACTACAGTTTGTCTTTCATCGTTTGTTTGTACAAACGCTACCTTTGTTTCTAACTTCAACCTTGAATTTCAGTAAGATTATAAGAGAACATCGGAACAATCTGCAAAAAGACAAACAATGCAATGAAATATTCGCCCTAGTGCCTATCATATCATATCGTATAAACGTAACACAAATATGACGTTTACAAAATTTAGGTTAGACAGAAATGCACTCTTAATCAGCATGAGATGACAGATTGACAGCTCCACTTTACCATGTTAACTATTTAATAATTGAGAAAAAATTTAAACTATTCACTTAAAACAGATTGAGATGAAGTACTATAAATCCTTAATCACAAACTATAAAACTTTAAATCATCATATCAAATCTTAAAAATCCAATCGTGACAACGAAATATAAAATAAAATATCTAGAACAGGGACTTTCTTACGGAAACGCATTTGTGACATGCATAGACTTATGAATAGACTTATTAAGAAGGGATATAATTACGATACTGTTGTCAAGCCATTAAAGATTGCATATTTTGGCGTTAATATTGAGTCACTGATAAGGTCTTTGCGTCGGAACTAAACACATTTATTCTAAAAACAGTTGTTGGCATGACACGGGTTATGTTCTTCTCATATATGTTATGATGGTATGATACTAAACCCCTAACGGGAAGGATTGTGCCTGATGTTCATATGATGAAATCATAATCTTTCAGTCAGTTTAATTGAAGTCTGGAGCTTGCATGTCAGTTAATTGTTTAGGGGCCAGCTGAAGGACGCTTCCGGGTGCGGGAATTTCTCGCTACATTGAAGACCTGTTGGTGACCTTCTGCTGTTGTTTTTTTTATTTGGTCGGGTTGTTGTCTCTTTGACACATTCCCCTTTTCCATTCTCAATTTTAG
This sequence comes from Mytilus trossulus, assembly GCF_036588685.1. NCBI lineage: Eukaryota > Metazoa > Mollusca > Bivalvia > Mytilida > Mytilidae > Mytilus > Mytilus trossulus. The sequence continues at coordinate 68,259,435 of NC_086380.1, forward strand.
TATAATGATAACGCAAGACAAACGATAGAATATACAATAATAATAAAATAAAACATGAAGAATAATGTTGAACTATATCATAACGCCACTGGATCTTATTCCAGAATTGAAGTGGAGAAACACATCATATTGTTGAAAACCATTTGCAGAATATGCGGAACACGTGACCTACACAGACCAACTTTTGACAAATGCGCTTTCACACCTGAAATAAAGGAAGTATTTGATGTAGACATCAAAGAAGATCAGAAGGAAATTCATCCCACGGCTTTATGTCGTTCTCATGAAATGTTACTTTTGAAATACAGGAAATTAAAATCAGAAGGCCGCTTGAATGAATTTAAAACTCGGGTAAATCCTGTATGTTTTAAACCTCATAATGATGACTGCAAAATTTGTAATATCAAAAGAGGGAAAAAACGAAAAATAAACAATTTACAGCCGGAAGAAGACAAAAGAAAGAGGGTGATTCTGCCTAGTAATGAACACCGGGAAAGAGAATCAAGTCCAGAGGGTTTGACGGAATCAAATACTTCTTCAGGGAACTCATTAGAATTTCCAAGAACAATTAACACTAAAAATATGCTCGACATATTCAAAAAAATGTCGAAAACCGGACGGTCATCTTTCTTAGAACAACTTCTCCCTCTTTTAACACAAAATGAGATTGCGTCTTTAGCAATAAACCTCGGATCAAAACAAGCAAAACTTCTAAAAGCAGACGCTGAACTTATGTCTCAAGATTCCCTGGAAAAGACCAAAATAATAGACTTCAATCCAGATGAATGGCTTTCAAAGCGAAACAATGTATTGCTTAACTTCCTAAAAGGAATCACACTGTTCGATCCTAACAGATCGACCGAACCACAGAAAATAACGCTATGTCGTGCTGTAGAACACGTTTATGGTTTAATATCGCAGAAATTGGTAGCACCACTTTCCTTTCTTTTGTCTCTGAATATATATGCAAGAACGAGCAGCCGGTCTGTTATTGACTTAATCGCAAAATCATCGCCCAGTGGATGCTATAAAACATTACAGAAATGGATATCGAATGCAGGAAACGAAGTCCAGCCATGTCCACAAAGACCGTTAATGTTCGGTTTCGATAATGAACAAATTATAGGCTACAAGAGAGGTATAAGTGCGGAAAATCGCTCTAGGTCATCTATCATAACCACTCAAGTACATGTTATAATGAAAAGTTCAGCTGATAATTTAGATATCCAATATTTAGAAAATCTAAAACCGAAAAATTATTTCTCAATAAATCATTTTGAAGACAAAATTAAGCACGCAGAACGTTTCGATCTTCAAGAAAAGCAGCGAGTAGCTGAGGTTGAAAAAAAAGAATTTAAAAAAATTGTAAGCAACATCCAAGACAACGATTCTGATTACTACCAAGAACTCGAATCGATTCACTTGGAACATCTTCAACACTACATTCAGACTGCCATTGATGCAGTTATTACAGATCGTATGACATCGCGATCATCAACAGACGATTTTGAGGATGAAATTGACAAACAGGATTTCCATGAAAGTAGGAAAAAGGATATCCTCATTTGCACTTTATGTGGGAGCGAAAATGCCAGGAAAAAATTAATATGTGAAGGATGCAAGGAAAAAAAAGGTATAAAGGAAGCAAGAAAAAATAGCAATTCGCAAACAACAGCAAAGCCTAAGAAAAAAGAAAAGCCTGTGTTGACAGAAGAGCTAAATTCTAATTCCACAGAGAGAAAAGAAAACACAGCAAATTATTCAAGATTTTCATATGTATCCACCAACCATAAAGGGCCTACTGCAGTAAGCATGGGAATGCCTACATTTCAGAACCCCAATAGCAGTGAGTCTGTCGCAATGATACTAAGACACATTGGAATGCAAGCTGACATTAAGCGATACGGTAAAGATAATGATAGAGACTGGACTTTCGTCTGCTGTGACGGAAGACCACATAGTCTCTTCCAGAAGATATTGAATGAAGCTGTTATCTGTACACATTGCATTAATAACAAGGCGTGTTCAGATAAAGCCTCTTTTACATCAAAAGAAGAGTACACGCAACACCACAAACGCCAACATTCCGATTTACCAAGTGCGTATCAAAAGGAATTCGACTGGCTTTATCTTAGAATAGGCGGGGGTCATTTTGAAATGAATGCTGTCAAGGCCTTTTTTGAGTTGAACTGGATACCATATCTTGAAAAGATGTGCGAGCTCATGGGATTCAACAGCCCAAATGCGAAGAACTTTGCTAAAACCTGTAAGGATCATCATGTAGCATGGCAACTTCTTCTTACATTTCACACTTCTGCTATGCGCGAAATTGTTATACCATTTATAAAGCATATAGAAAAAAACCAAGGAGATTCCTCAGCAGCTAACTTTATATCTTTTTATAAAACAGTATTGTCTCATATTCCTAGACATCAATATTTACATTTACAAGTATGCAGATTTTCGCAGGCATTGATAAATTTACGTATGGGAATGAGGCGCAATAATGCCAAGATAGTCGCTAGTGCAAAATTTCACTTAAAAGAATTGTTCTACGGTCGACATCACCCACATTACCAGAGCATTGAACTTTTTGACACCGTTCAGTACAATACAATGCCAAATGTGGTGAAAACTATTTGGGATAACAACATATCTTTTACGGTGAGTGGAGACAGCTCAAAAGGACAAGATTTGGATTTTCTGCTAGAAGAAAAAAACAAAAATGTGAAACAATATCTGCCGTCAGGATCAATTCCGTCCGACGAGACATGGAAGGCAATATGTTGCAATCTAAATTTTTTTGAAAAATTAGAAAGTAAAGTTTCAATTCTCCTTGGGTTAAAAAATCCTACTGAATTTGGTACGAAAGAACTTGACATTGATAACGCCATTAACAGTTTTAGACCTGTATTACGGAGGTACATTTCATCAAATGAGAAAAGCTTTGTCTCACTTAAAGGACTAGAACTACATCCAGATTTGTTACAATTTTTACCAATTTCTACTGGAAAACGTTTGCAAAAAATCAAATCGGAGATTTTATGCCAACCCATAGAGATTGTTAACAATGAACCCGTATATGTTACAATAAATGAATAAACCGATTATCAACACAAGCTTTCAAAGGAAAGATTAAGCATAAAAATACAGAAACTTATCGACCAATTATCATCAGATGAACTTTTGCAGAGGCATTATCAAACTATTTTGGATTCCTTAAAAAGTCCCCTAATCAAACGTGATGTCTATGTAACACTTTATTTTGAATTGAAAGACGTGGTAAGCAGCACAACATCAGTGTTCGTGGAGTAGATGGGAACGAGAACTATGATTTCATATATTATACATCATACATGGCTAGGTAAAATTAGTACAATAATAGCTTTACTGTTAAAAAAAACCCGTAGTTATGCTTATTGTGATGTTTGTGTGTATAACTTATTACAGAATTTACTAGAAAATTCTAGTGAATTTTGTTATAAGTTTAACACATAAACATATTTTTTCGTCAACAAAAACGGAAAATGTCTATTGGTGATATAAACAAGTGTTAGTTTGATTTTGAAATTTATATATACATTGATGATTAAGGCCGAATAAAATATCATGTTTTTTCTAAAGTCACTAAAACTACAAATCAACATGAAAAGATAATACTTATTTATTTTTGTTTAACGATAGAAAAATTTGATATAAAGATAATTATCAACAAAATCAATTGCACATAAAACAATAGATATGTAAAATCACACGACGATTAGCGCGGTGAAATTATCAGTTTTCTCCTGGTAAATGTGCTTTCCTTTTTCAAAACCCAATTCAGACACAAACCTCAGTAGCTGTACCAACATTCAAAACACATGATCGTCCCTCTGCTCATTGTTATACATTAAAGTTTTTAATTGTTGTTTTTAATAACGTGAAAAGAGCTAAAGAGTAAAAAAAGATACATAGAATAAACGATCGCTCATCATTTTGCTCATAAAAAGTATATGTTATACGATTAAAAACTTAAGACTAACGAAAAAATGTAACGTTTTATAATTAAAAAAAAATAAAAAATGTTCTATTTTTTCGATGACTATATATGTGCTATGGTCTTAATATGATTTTTTTTAACATATAGCAAAAAAAAATTCCATCTATACCACTGTACACGCTGTGGATGTAATTTTGTTTACACAATTCTAAAGAAAAGTTATTGATTACAAGAATGTTCAATCTGACGAATAAAAACATGCGTTTAAAATAATTAACCTACTTTTTGACATATATGTATAATCTTTATCAAACGATACTCACTTATATATATACGATCTGTAGTAATTTATATATGCATGGTCTTTATTAATTATTTATAAAATCTTTTTGTATTTCTAAATTAGGTATGATTCAGAGAATGATCCTTCTGAGGATGAATTTAACATTGATGATGTTGAATCGTCTACTCCAAGAAAACCTAGAAAACCCGGCGAAAGAAAAACTTATGATACGCTGCAGAAAAAGAAAACATCAGAAATATCCAATGAAAGAAGAAAAAAATCGACTGCTTTGCGTGGTATAAAACAACAATTTAAAAGACTTAAAGAATTGAAACACCTAAATGTGACTTTTGCGTTCGTGTGCTTCGATTTGACACAACAACGTCAAACTATTAAGAGAGATGGGAAAGGAGCCTATTATGATAATTTGCTCAATGGTAGACCTATTGTGGATAAAAGGGACATACAAAGAAAAAAACAGAGGGATGGGTTGACAGAAACGTATTTCCCTCATGAAGAAAATTTAAGAGAAACCCAGTTCATAACACCTACAAAATTGTCGTGTGGTCCAGGAGTGTCCCGAAATATTGCCAGAGAGCAGATGGAGACACTGCAAGATGTAAACATTCAGCCAGGTCATGAGAATGACTCCTACTCACATGGTATGATTACTGTCATAGTATAACGTTATGCTGTTTATATTACTACTCTAAATTATTGCTTTCATTTTTTTTAATACACGATCTATTTTTAGAAAGTGTTGCTTCATGGAATTGTGTTTAATCAGGTATTAATGAATTCCATAAACATTTGATTTTAAGAAACGTATATACCTTCATTATCGTTTGCAAGTATTTTGCTTACTTCGCCATGTTCACATATTACAGACGGAAACCTTTCATTTGACAATTATTAAGATAAGAACTCAAAACAGTATAATCAATTGCAGGACGTCCGATGGTATTACATGTATTACATGACAAGCAAATATAGAGAATCAGTTATTTTTGTATCTGCATATATAATATACCATATGACAACATGTACTAATATGGATGTATTGATTAACAATTTTATCTTAGATAAGCTGAAATAATCTGAATATTTCCATTTATTTTTTTTACTCATAGATGTAGCAACTCCACAAAGGAAGGTCACAAGAAAGAGAATTAGGATCGTAAAAAGTAAACGTACGAACATTATTGCTGCAGTAGCTGATGATGATAGTGACAATAATGATGTTGATGTGAATAACGATTCAGCTGTTGATGCTGTTGCTTTTGATGCTTCGAAAAATAATAATGAAGATGAAGATGGAGATATCGACGACGTTGACGACGGCGCCAATGATGACGGCGCCGATGATGACGACGACGATGAGGATGATGATGATGATAATAATAGCGATGAGGATGATGATGATGATAATCATAGCGATGAAGATGATGATAATGATAGCGATGATGATGACAATAAGGATGACGACGACGACGACGACGACGACACCAATGATGATGATGATGCTTTAGCTGCTACTACTGATGATTTTAAATTTGACGACGACGATGACGACAGCACTGATAACGTGAATTTACCACGACTTTACAGAGTAAGTTATCTTAATTTGAATTTTTGAAATACTAAGGCTTTTCTATCTCAGAAATATATGACCTTAGCTTTATTTGGGAATCTTTTAGGTATCTTGGTCCTTAAACTTTATTTGGCCTTTCTAATTTTAAACCACCGGAGATAAATTCATAGTAGTAAAAATAATGTATAGTGGAAAAACTATTGCATATAATTATATTTTTTTTTCAATAACAAAACTATATTATAACAATACATTGAAATGATTTGATCTATTACAAAAATATCTTTTTCATACATTTTTGGACATACTTCATATACACATGCATTCGATGCGGTGACCAATTTAAAGAAAAAAAGTAAAAAGAACTGGAACAAGAAAACAATACGTCACTTCGTATTATGAACCTAAATAGTTTGCCAATACAAATTAAACAAACAAAATTAAGTTAATATTACAAGTCGTTTTTACCAGAAATTTCACAGACTTGAAAAGGCATATGCATGCTAGTGGTACCTACAAAACATAGACAAGAATTGAGCATACTTCTCCATTATTATTGCAGAATAACTTATCTAATGTGAAAAATACAGATCTATCGAAAAGAGGTAAGTCTTTTAATTACAATAAATGTGCGTCCCTGAGAGAGGTATCTGAATCATTTATCTAATTTTGTCTTAAGAGAAAAAGTATGGTAAAATATAAACGACTTAAACTATTACGTCGAAGAACAGACATAACTTATGTATGTGCCTGTCCCAAGTCAGGAGCCTGTAATTCAGTGGTTGTCGTTTGTTTATGTGTTACATACTTGTTTTTCGTTCATTTTTTTACTTAAATAAGGCCGTTAGTTTTCTCGTTTGAATTGTTTTACATTGTCTTATCGGGGCCTTTTATAGCTGACTATATGCGTTTGGGCTTTGTTCATTGTTGAAGGCCGTACGGTGACCTATAATTGTTAATGTTTGTGTCATTTTTATCTTTTGTGGATAGTTGTCTCATTGGCAATCATACCACATCTTCTTTTTTTATATAACATCGGCATTCGAAAAAAAGACAAAAATGAAAATAAAATTAAAAAAATTGAAGTTGTAGAAACCATTAATTCGTCACATTACGCACTATATAGTATACTCAAAACGTAGCTGCTCAAGAAGTACTTAGTTTGATTCTTCTTTGTGTGTGGAGCAGGATCTGTTTACTCTTCCGGGCCACCTGGGAACACCCTAATTTTTTTGTGGGGTTCGTGTTGCTTAGTCTTAAGATTTCTATGTTTTGTCGTTTGTACTATTATTTAGCTGTTTGTCTATTTCTTTGTTAGCTATGGCGTTGTCAGTTTATTTTCGATTGATGACTTTGACTGTCTCTCTGGTATCTTTCGTGCCTCTAATGTACATTTCTTAATTGTATTTTATAGCTAATGATGACAAAATGTATTTTACTGATATATGTTCGACCAAGTACGATATAATTTATTAAATCATTCATGCCTCTGACAGTTGAATATATGCCATTTGTTAAAATAAAATTAACGGTCCGAATTTTCTTGCAACAGATGCGCATTTGGACAATACATGTCTCTTCAGTGATGCTCGTGGTCAAAATATTTGAAATCCAAAGCTTATATAAAAGATGGAAGAACTATAACCCAAAAGGTCCAAAAGGTATAGCCCAATCCGTGAAAGGAATCAGAGCTTTGCATGAGGGAGATACATTCCTTAATTTATAACAATTTCTAATATTTTGTTACAGCAAATTTTAATAACACAAAAAATCTGTTCATGCCAGTACTGAAGTACTGGCTACTGGGCTGTTGATACCCTCGGGGACTAATAGTCCACAAGCAGAGGCATCGACCCAGTGGTAGTAATAAAATTAACGGTACCAATTTTCTTTAAAATGTTTCTATATTAATTGTCATACTTGAAAGAAAAAAAATCTAAAGATTTTTTTTATTTATATCCCAACAGAAAAACTGAAAAAATTATTCAACGAAAGAGCCAAAAAAACAGAGCTGAATGATGCCGAATCTGATCATAGTCACGATAAAGACGGTAGCACCTCTACAGAAGGTAATTATTTCTCATACTTAACAATTCGATCATAAAAAAATGTAGTTCGTATGGTTAAAATAGGATATGTATTGAAAGCTCACTAAAGATGTCTGTAAAGCATATGTGAACTTTCTTAGTTGTAGGGGAAATCATAAGTTATATTCGTCAATGTGTCTTTGCTAAACACTTGAATATGCACATTACGATGACGAAACTTTGGAAACTTCAACTTATTCATTCATTCACCATGTTCACTAGCAATTGTATTTCGGTGAATCCACTTTTTAAATTTCTGAATATAATATGAATATCTGAAAAAACTGCTTTAGGAAAATGTAAATTCATTTTCTCATTCGAAATTGATTACTTTCATTCGCTGTACGCGCCTCCAATATTGTATTGATCAAGAATATTTTTGAAAGAAACTACTTTGAAAACTTTATCATGAAGTTTGTGTAAAAAAATATTTTTGCCGTTTTTCAGAAAATACCTGTCGGTTTTGGACATATGTGGACGACGAAGATCTTGAGGCACGAAATGCTTTCCAGCCTAAAACTGGGAAAAGATGTAGAAAGAAGACAACGGTATTAGACATTTAAATTCATGAATTCAATTTAGGTGACAACAATTGAGTGGTATCATTAAATACAATTTGAAACTCTAGAATGCTTTTGTAGTTGTTATATAGTATTTATTTTGTATATTTGTTCAATATAAGTAAAGTCGCAAACTTCATAAAAACATTTAAAGTAATTATTTATTTTATCTTTATTAAAAAGAACGTGTTTTTAAGTTATTTTGTTAATCTGATAGTCGATATAAGCTTAAAACAATAAAGACAACGGCACCTGTTTAGTTTATTCACCAACAACATTACAATGTGGATGTGGTTAATTATAATATCAATTACAGTACCAAATGTATAAATGACAAGCTGTCCTAGCAAGTTATGTAATAAAAATAAACTCAAGCATTAACAATTTAGTGGTAACAAGGTCATTATTGTTTACAAATTGTAAATTTCGGTTAATGGTTATTATTGCTGTGAATAACTTGAAACATGCGTATCCGTTTACAGTTTTTTATATGATTTCTAATGACTCTCTTAAAAGATTTTAAATACGCATCAATAACAAAATTGTTAAGTTTTAATTTTAAGATATCGACAAAGTATTTCAGTCCTTGTGGTTTCTTATTAAAAATCAAGCTTCATTCAACAATAACTTGTTTTGTTAGGACAATTAGCTACTTGCATATATTACTGGAACTTAAATAAAAATCAATATTGAATTTTTAAGTTCGTACGAATTAATTGTAAAAACGGGATTATATAAAAGATTTTAATAAAAAAAAGGAAAAAAAGGAGAAAATGAATAAAAAAAAATCTTTAAATGCAACAAACAGCACAATGAGCGACAGCAAGTTTTTACTGTCATGTTTATACTTTAACCAGTCAATTAAACTTAGTTTATCTAGTAATTGAATTGAATATAAAGAAGAAAATTATTATATATATCTAATACTTTTGATTTATTCATTTGCCTCAAAAAATTATCTTATTTCTTACCTTAGATGTGTATTTGTATTATTTTGTGTAAATATTATTATCCTTTGCAATATGTACAAGACACATTAATCATAATTTGTACAAAATATAATATACATATGTGAAGTTGTTTTTTGTTTTGTTATTTGTTTATTTGTCACATTTAAATTTAAGAAAGATCTTTCCATAAGTATTTTTGATGCATTGTTAATAATTGTTATGCCATGTTAGACTGAATGTGCTGATCGATTTGAAATAAAGTATATTATATTTCATTATAAACAACATAGAAATTATCAAATATTTTGCATCCAAGTATGAATTATTTTAATCAGCATATATCATATAATTAAACAATATATTTACACATTGTGTTTGATCAGTATATTATACACTTTGATGGGGTTAAATACCATTAAATAAATCATTTCATGACCAGTATTTTTTTCAGTTATTTTCTATACATCCGCATTTTTTTTTTATTCTTATAATGGTATGACGTAATTGTAATCGTCGTCGTTGTCCGACGATAATAGAAAAAAGTTTCTAATTAACAACTTGACTTTGAGAGTATTTATAAATCTCCATGAAGTTGATCCACAAGGTTCCATTCTTAAAAAAGGAAAGTTGTGATTGATTCGAGGGTTTATGTGTCAGCTACTGAGGAAAAAAGAGCACACGTACAATTCCACCTGGCAGACCAATTATATCATAGTGTGGTTTCAAACCTGAACTTGTTGGTCATTACGTAGATTACTTTCTTATACCATTTGTTCAAAATCAGTCTACAGTGGAGATCATTTTTAACATCTCATTAGAACTGTCAGAATAATCTGTCATAGAACTGTCTTAAACTGTGATAGAACAGTTATATACATAGAACAGTTCTACCTTAGAACTGTTCTAAATAGAACTATCAGAATCAGTACTAGGTAACCTGATAAAATCAGCTCTAGGTAGAACTCTGAGGATCAGTTATATGGTAGAACTGTCAGTATCAGTTTTAGGGTAAAACTATTCTTGTTAGAACTGTCTAAATCAGTTCTAGATAGAACTGACCAAATATATGCTAGGTAAGAACTGTCTAGGTGTCAGGATCACAGATCTACAAACTGACCTAGAACAGTTCTTCTGACGGATTCTGTTTGATGAGAGGTTAGAAGTTATCTTCACTGTACACACACATATATATTTATATATATAGAGATTTTGATAGAGTCTCAATTTGAATTGACATGATTCATTTGTCATTGTGCAATTACCGAAGAAGGATATCTGTTATCCGAAATATCTAATATTTGTATATTTTATAGTTATTTAATATTTGTATATTTTAAAGTATAACATCACCATTAAATAACTATAAAATATACAAAAAATAGATATTTCGGATAACAGATATCCTTCTTCGGTAATTGCACGATGACAAATGAATCATGTCAATTCAAATTGAGACTCTATCAAAATCTTGATTTATACAATTTAAGCGAACGCTAGAACAATTTTAAAATTTCCAAACACACTGCAAAGAATAAAGAAATATGCCAAAAATAAAAATAGGTATTTACGATGTGAAATGGCACAACTCTAGATTTCCAAATGTTGTGACAGTTGAAACTGATCCACACCTAGATAGATTGAATGTTGATTGTTGCTATTTTGAGACACTAGTAGAGCCCAGGTGGTCGTGTGGTCTAGCGGGACGGCTGCAGTGCAAGCGAGTAGGTGTTACGATATCACAGTAGCATGGGTTCGGATCCCGGCGAGGGAAGAACCAAAAATTTGCTAACATTGTTGGGTTCCTGTTTAGACGAGTTGTATATATATTACATCTTCATGCCTTATATATCATGTACTGTAGTACGCCGCTAGATTAAAACTGACGTGGAAAGGTAACATATGGCCACCGAACGCTCTTTTTTTGAGAGCCCAGGTTGTCGTGTGGTCTAGCGGGACGGCTGCAGTGCAGGCGATTTGGTGTCACGATATCACAGTAGCATGGGTTCGAATCCCGGCGAGGGAAGAACCAAAAATTTGCGAAAGCAAATTTACAGATCTAACATTGTTGGGTTGATGTTTAGACGAGTTGTATATATATATATATATATATATAAACGAGTCTAAATTGAAAACTACGTTCAAACCTATGATTGCGGTGGATAAAAACCGCCATTTTTATACGTGTGTATATAAAACAAATTTTCCAAAAGACCAGAAAGTGAAAAAGTATGTTTAAACAAAACGCATTTGACTAACAGGTCGAACAACTGATGTTCTTTAACCCTGCTATTGCCAAATAAAATTGATCACAAGATGTAACAAATGGATCTCAATATAAATTTAATTATAAACAGAAAATAATTAACTTGTGGCCACGATGTTATGCAACAAGCATAAGGTGTCAATATCATTGTGTACACCAGATCCAGATTTCAACAATAAATGATGTTAGGGATCGTCACGGTATTTGGAAGGCCATAAAACATGTAACCTCATTTTTTAGATAGACTCTTGATATATATACTTAAGATACTACATCGTTTCCATCAATATCATTGGGAAAATTAAACCCATGGCAACAGATGTTTACTTATCTCGTACTCCAGAAACTTTATTTTGTGCTGTGACAGTTCAAATAAAGTCAATGTTCCACGAGTTAATGTATTTCTATATTTATTGAAATTCATTTTAGAAAATAAATTAAATAAATGTATTTGAAATTGATGGAAAAATTATAAACAAACAATGGGTGCGGCAATTGGTGCAGTTCCGTCACCTGAAATCTGTGACATATTTATGTTCGAAATAATGCATCTAGTTATTTCTGCATTTCAATATAAAGACAAAATATTCTATCATGCCATGATGGCACATATAGAGACGATCAAATGTCGTTCTTAGATGATAATGTAATTAAAGGTAAAAGATTTACAACATATGGCATTCTTGACCTTGAAATATATTTTAAAGAAACAAATTCTTATCTGTTTCTGCACATAAATAGCTGTCACTCACAGCATGTATTTAGACGATTTATCTAAGGTAAAGAAATACGGCAAATTAGAAACACAAGTGACCATAACAAATTAATAAACAATCGAACTTATTTTCAAATTGAAATTATAAGAAAGGGGTAATATGATAGTATTACTTTTGTCTAATTCATATCAGTCTTCACATTTAAAAGATACGTGTAGGCTACATCGTTCATTGATATCTTCGAGAAATAATACCTATGGCATATAGCCTTTTGGTTTCGTTTGGTTTCGTATGATATCACACAGATGCTTACTAATCTACATCAAGAAGTTCTATTGATTGCTGTTGAACGAGCATATGACAGTTTCGACAAATAAAATTTAAAAGTCAATAATTGTAGGACTTAATTGATTTGAGCTTGAGCTGATGAATAATTTATAACTGTATTTTGAACTATTTTTTAACATTAAAGACGTTCTTCGCCAATCAAGTGTATTTATAAATTTGTTGAAATTCATTTTAGAAAACAATGTATTTTAATTTGATGAAAACATTTATAAACAAATAATAGGTATGGTTGGACCCCTGATGATGGCAGATCTGTCATTATAACTAGTGTCACAGAGCTATTCTAAGGCATTAGCTTTAAAAAGTAATGTTCATATATACATATTTAATATGCATAAGTTCACATATATATATATATATGAACACTTCCATTACATTACATTGTTAATATAGAGACACGTCCATTCTCTATCACTAACTATCTTCAATCCTCCCGAATCTCAATATTCATCCACTTTTATTATTTGCTAAGAACTTTGCTACTTATATGAATTTCTCCGACATTAAATCGTCATTCATCTCCAGGTGACAGACGTTTAGGGACAGAATATAAACAAACAGAAACATTAATGTATAATATACGGCTTCTAATTAGAAATGACTACAGCTAAAACACAGCGGAATCATACATCAAATCAGACAGGCTGCTAAAGATCATAAAAACAATAAATCTACAAATACTAAACACGCTTGACCATAGTGAATTAATATGGGCAATTAAATGCCGATCTATTATAAGAAATAAATGTGCAAGTTTCACCCTATGACAAGAGATCTATTGAAGAAGAATTAAAATGTAATTTACATATTTGATTATATAAAAAAAAATGCATCTTAAAATGACTATCTCAAGCTTAACTAAAATGATGTCGTGTCCTTTAATGCAATGTGATATGCCTCGTGGTTACATAGGAGTTTTTTTTATATCAAAATACTGAAATCATTCCAACTAAGATGTTCCAAATCAAAAAATTGGAAGAAATTCGAAGTAAAACTGAGACACTATAATACCTTACCCACCCACCATTATGTGCGGAGTTAATTCATTTATATGAAATCAAGTTCGATTTATTGAAGTTTAAACATTTTCAAATATCATAAATATATCAATATATATATTAAACTTCATAAACTCATCCAAAAGTTACGTAAAATAAAAAGATCCCTACCACGACATAGTATATTTCAGTAAAATTGTTGTAGTTTAATAATTTTAAGGGAAACAACCAAAATCCATCTTATACCACATTCTAAGTAACCAAGAGTTATCTCCGCTGAAATATTGTTTTATTTTGATACACGGGTTTCTTTAAACATTTTTCGACGCTATACTATTATCAAAATCCTTGCACATGATACCTTTCTGAAAAGCTACAATATATTTCTTCCTACAGAAATTACTTTGAAGACTGTGTTGAAATGCATTATGTCAAAAATGACGACTTTAAGAGAATGACATGTCGGAAAAGCGTTTATTTTGTATTTAAACCTTTGATGCGGTAAAATGAATATTTTTTTCAAATGCTAAACTGAAAGTTGATCATTTCTGTATTAGAAAAGCTACTTGAGGTCAGTAACAATGATGTCGAATTTTACAAAAATGGTAGTCATAACTTAAATTACTTATATTCGTAATTTAGCAAAACTATATTACATCATTTCGTAATATTGATTATTACGTCTTTTTGTAATATAGACGTTATATTACATAAAGCTGTAATATTACTTTATTATGTTATATTATAGGTTTAAGTAATATTACTCTTTACAATAATCGCCTGGACTGTTTAACAATTAACAATAAATCAACCAAAATGCAGATTATTTTCTGAATCAAACAATAAAAGAAAGAATACACACTGAATTCCTGACATGGAATATTGGTTCGGTTGTAATTTAATTCACTCATAATACATTAATTAAAGATCTAGTGGTTGCTTCAATACAATATATATTTATGTGCCAATTGTTTTCCTTTCCCGAAATGATGCTTGGAACATAGAAGTAACGGGCATCCGTACGTCTGTCCGTCGGATCGTTAGTGTGTGTATCTGTCCATCCGGTCTTGTCCGACCTCTCACATGTACAATTATTATCAGATTTATGAATCTTATATTATAGGTTTTAAACAGCAATTTCTTAGAGGAGTTCGAAAATAAAATCCAATCAATTATTTTTTTGAGAGTTATGTCCCTTGGATACATTAATTACTTAATATTGCATTGTGAATACTCTCATTTGTTCAACCGAAGCACTAACAGCATAAATGAGACAAAAGACATGCAATAGAGCGATTCTTTTATTGTTATTTTTCAGATTATTTTTTAATAATTTTCAACTTGTTAACAATGTTAATTTTTTCAGGAAAAAACATTGTAATCAGGCAATATTTTTTTATTTAGAATCAGGCGATATTTTCTGATTTACAGATTTTACCATTTACTTTAAAATACAAATGCATTTTCCTTGACAAAACAATTCGCGATTTGTGTAACAACAACAAAACTCAATCCCTTCAAGCTAAATAGTGGTTCCCTTACTTGAAAAAAGATTTATGTCACAATTTCATAATCATTTCAGTTTATAAACTGCACTTAAGTAAGGCTTAAAATAAATGGGAAATTTATTACCACCAATATCATCAAATTTCTTATTTGACTTTATGTATTGTGTATACATTAAGTAGGTAAATTTAATATAATTTTATGTATATTTCGCCAACGCTGTAATAAATTTTGTTGTTAGAAATCCTTTTTACATTTCAAAATTGGTTAATGAACTGTCGGGGTGTATGACCGCCATCCATGTAAATTAGTCCTTCCTTAGACAAGGCGAATGGGCGATGATTAACTGTCTCATATGTTTTAACGGCAAGCTTGAGTAGGGACATTAAGGCCTGGTTTTAGCCCAAGAAAATAAAATGTTTGATATATTTTTCAAATTAGCACATTATCTTTAAAGATGCATAGGGTCACGAAATATTTAGATTTTTATATGATCATGATGATGACGTCACAATTACGTCATAATATGAAATATTTCATACAAACGATAAACAATACAGAATTAAGGCAGTTTACTTTCTTTATTTCTGTTGTGGAAACATCGTGTGCAGTCAAGAAACAACAATATTAATTAACAGAAGCTTTATTGTACATGTAACTATTGACAAAATATAAAAATTAATTCTTGGGTGCGGACATACTTTTTCAATCTAAAATATATATAAAACAATTAATTTAAAGGAAAATCACTAAATTTTACAACATATGCAAACAAGGTCATGATTTGTTGCCATGGTAACTTGTTCTATGTCCAAAATCTCTTTGTTTTTCTTAATACCTTATACCTTCGATACCTTTCAGTAATTAACAAATATGTACATTGTATGATAACTTTTAAACTTGCAGTAATTGTTGTGACAAATAAGGGCTAATTTGTAAATTAGGAAAGAAAGTTATTGTAACATAAGCATTAGCATTTGTAGAGTATTGTTCTAAAAAAGTTCAGTTTCGTAAAAGATATCTATTATTATTGAATTTAGGATTTTCCATTCATTGTTTCATTGTATCCGTCTTAATTAATATTTCAAAGTATACGTCTTAATTAATATTTCAAAGTACTAGTATCATACAAGTTAGGAACATCTTTTAAAATGTTTCTTTCTTAATACAGGATACATTTGTCAATAACCTCGCCGTCTCAAGAATTGTATAGTGTGTTAATATATTTGCATGAAAGATTTGTTTTAAAATGAAAATAACAAATTTCGTGCATCTGATTCTCTTTGCGCATGTACATTTTGAACCTTCATTGAGAACGATCACAAACCAGGGATGTATACATAAAACCATTTATATATATTAAATTAATTAAGTGTTATTTTAACAAAACGAGATGGAAAGATAAGTCTTAAATTCCACTCCCCCTCAATCTAAATAACATTTTATTTGGTAAAAAATAGGGCTCATTATTGACGAGACATCTGTATACCTTTATTTATTATTATCAAAACAAAATGAAAGCTATTAAACATGAGATAAAACTTATCACTATTCTATTTTGCAGCATGTCGAGTAAGTTGATCGTATGTGGAGTATGCGAATACCGCAACATCAACAAACCCTCGGTAGTCTGGTGTTCGGAATGCGACGAAGGTCTTTGCAAGGAGTGCCAAGAGCATCATGCAGCTTCAAAGGTTTCCAGAGACCATAGTTGTGTACAAATCTCCGAATACCAGAAGCTTCCTGCCAATATACTGGAAATTACTCATAATTGTCCAAAGCACAATGAAAAATACCAAATATTTTGTAAGAAACACGATAGTCCTTGCTGTAGACGATGCGTTGTTGAATCGCATGATCAATGCGGTGGGTTAAACGCGATAGATGACGTCATCCAAAATGTTAAGTCTTCAAATGCATTCTTAGAGATTGAACAAATGCTTGTGGAGGTCTCGGAAAATTTACAGAGAATAAGAAAAGGTCGACAAGACAACATTCAAAGTCTGAAGGAGAACAAGACCAAAATTGAATTGGAAATTAAGGAGACACGAATATTGATTAACGATCATCTCGATAAACTGCAGGAAAGTCTGCTGAAAGAGTTGTATGCCGCTGAGGAAAAGGAAAACAAGAAAATCAGCTGTTTAATATCATCCATACAAGAGAAAGAAATGGAGATAACAGAATACCTGACCAATTTCGATAAAATAAAACAGCATGCTTCAGACCTCCAGACATTCGTGGCTATGAAACACATCCAACAAGACGTATCAAAAAACGAACAATTCATAGAATCCATGTTAAAAGAAGACAAAACGAACAATGTTACCCTTTCTTTTAAAAAAGAAAAAGTTTTCGAAAATCTACCTACCACTCTTATCAAGATGGGACCCATTATCGTAGATACCATGTCAAGTGATATAACACTAACAAGACGGAAGAACAAACAAGCACAGATAATGCTGCCTTCTACGCACGTTCCAACCATTGATGATATAAAATTAACTTTGAAACAGACCGTGAATACAATGGGAGCATATATCACTGATTGCTCCTTACTACCTGATGGTAGAATGATTTTCTCCGGTTACGAAAGTAACAAAATCTACGTAATCAAAACCGACGGATCGTTAGATTTTACATTACAGACAGGATCGTGTACATCTCATATGCACTTTAAAGAGGACATTCAAAAACTTGTTGTAACATCTGGCATTGAAAAGTCTATCACGATAATCGATATGAAAAACAGAAAAACTGAAAAATTGATTCAATGCGGGTCATCGGTTTATGGAATAGCTTACAACAATGGACAATTGTTCTATAATGGATATGACAGTGGTTTATGTGTTGTAAGTTTAGATAACGACTCAGTGACACAGCTAGAAAACGTTAAGTTGCGTTCGAATAGCAGCATTGCAATATGGTCAGATCAACTTTATTATCTAAACATTGATGATTCAGTAGTATGCTGTGATCTTCAAGGGAAACTAAAATGGAAATCAGAACTTGCTTCATTTCTTCGAAGTGCACAAGGTATTGCGGTAGACAATCACGGACGTGTGTATATATCAGGCTTTTATTCTCACAATGTCGTTGTTATTTCACCAGACGGACACAAACATAGGGTGTTGCTTTTAAAGAAAGATGGTATTAAAAATCCACAATCTTTGTTCTTTGATCGAACAAATAACAAGTTACTAATTTCGAATCAAACAAATGAGGCATTTCTTTATGATGTTTCTAATAAGTGACACGGCACATATGATCTTTTAAAAGGAACATATACATATGTTTTGAAATGTGATACATTCGATGCTTATACTCCCAGAATTTTATGTAACTACCCCTGATTTAGTCGTGATACATGATATTCATCTACAGCAATCCCAATCAAACTAATAAGATATACAGTAGTAGTAAGAAATAATTTTAAAAAAATGTGTTCAGCTTGGTATTATTTCAATTTGTTGTTTAGATCAAGTAAATTTCTTTGTTTTTGGTATTTCGATGTAGATTAATTCCGCCTCTCTTATTGGATATCGATTTATTTGCTGGATTACAGTGTATGGGCATACATGTACATCATTTAAGTCTTTAATGGGAAATTAGAAACCGCAAATTATTGTAATATTTTGTATGATTTATCAAATTTTCGAGTTTCATTTTGTGCTTCTTTGTTACATATTTGTTTGTTTTTAAACTGATTAAGATTGTACACAATGTTGACTGCAGTATCTCTATTTTTGACATTTGTACCTGTAAAATTTGTTTGTTTGTTCTCCCTTTGTTGTCAATGTAATGAATTTGATGCTAGTGTCACGCAAATGAAAAGTTAGACTAGCTTTCAAATTTGGTTTAATCCACCATTTTCTACATAGGAAAATCAATATACTCAATCAGGAGTATGACAGTTGATATCCATTCGTTTGATGTGTTTGAGCATTTGATTTTGCCCTTCGATAAGGGACTTTCTTTTTTTTTATTTTCCTCGGAGTTCAGTATTTTTGAGATTTTAATTTCTGCAAGAAATACCTAATTGGATTTTATTATCAATTTGTGTTGAAATGAATACGGATGAAATATTTGTCAATGGAAGTTAAGAAATCGACGATTAATAAATAAAATTTCTGATAACACTTATCCTTGCTGCGATTTAACACGTGGTCAATCTAGCGAAATTAAAGAAACATTGTAGTCTTGTTTCAAATTAATATCAAATATGCAAATTGGTATTAACTCACAAAATGCAAGATACAATATTGACTGCATTATAGTCCATCAGCTGGTAGGGCAAAATTTCAATTCTGTGTTACACCCTAGGGTACCGCAATATTTTTGTAAAAATTTAAAGAGTAATATCCGCAGAATATTTTAAGAGGTGTTAGACTTTTGAAAAAGTGTCCAAAAGGGGTTAAAAGGGGACTTATTTAAGGGTATATCAAAAGTTTTGTTTTGCACATATTTACAGAAATATGTAAAAAAAAAACAAGTATTCAGTGCTATTCTTTTTATTAAAAGGAACACATCATATCTTATTAAAATGTTTCAAATTGTTGACTTGGTACAATATACTCTTCTTAAAGAAACAAACAAATATTTTGAAGCATTCGATGTTTATACGCTCAGACGTTTGTGTAACTACACATGATTTAGTCGATATACATGTAATTCCTATACAGCAATCAAACTTACAAATATAAAGAATTAATTAAGTTGTAATTAATAAAGTGATAATCTTGGTATTTTTTTGGTTTGTTGTTTAGATACAGAAAACTGCATTATGACTGATATTACGATGTAGGTTTATAAAGCCCCACTTATTGTTTATTGATTTGTTTATCGTACGAAAATTAGCTAAATAACAGAACTAGTGTATATTCAGAACGCCTTTATTAAACAAACTAATAAACATCAAACATTAATACTTGGGTATGTTTATAATATTTATTTACTCTTACTTACCGCAATTGTTATCGATTTTGTCATGTCGGGTCTCTTATAACTTCATATGCAGTATAGCTTTTGCTCATTGTTGAAGAAGACAAACGGTAACTTATAGCCGCTAACATTTATGTCGTAATATTTTTCTTATTTGCAATCATACCACATCCTCTTATTTCAATGTTACGTAACTAGTATAATTCATAGTTATTTGTTATATGCGTCTTTTTTAATTTGATATAAGAAGTGTGTGCTGTGATATTGATAGCTTTACTTTAATAAAGACAAAATGAGTTATGTTTTCTTTCCTTAATAATGAAGATAGAAACCAGGATTGAAATTTTATATGTAACTCAGACGCGCGTTTTGTCTACAAAAGACTCATCAGTGACACTCGAATAAAAACAATATTAAAATGCCAAATAAAGTACGAAGTTGGAGAGCATTGAGGACCAAAAATTCCGAAATTTTTCGCCAAATACAGTTATGATAATCTTCCCTGAGGTAGAAAAGCCTTGGTTTTTCTAAAATTCAAAATTTTGATCACAGTTAATTTATAATTATGAACATATAATGATAACTCAAGTCAGCACAGAAGTGCTGACTACTGGGCTGGTGATAAATTCGGGAGATAAATTTCTACCAACAGTGGCATCGACCCAGTGGTCGTAAAAAAACTCATCATGAATACCAGGATTAAAATTTTACATTTACGCCAGAGTCGCGTTTCGTCTACAAAAGACTCATTAGTGACACTCGAATTAAAAATGTTAAAATGCCAATAAATAGATATAGGAAGATGTGGTGTGAATGCCAATGAGACAACTCCCCATCCAAATAACAATTTTAAAAAAGTAAACCATCATAGGTCAATGTACAGCCTTCAACAAAGAGCCTTGGCTCACAACGAACACCTACCTATAAAGGGCCCATAAAATACTAGTGTAAAACCATTCAAACGGGAAAACAAACAGTCTAATATATATAAAAAACGAGAAACGAGAAACACGTTTATATTACATATTAAACAAACGACAACTACTGTACATCAGATTCCTGACTTAAGACAGGTGCAGACATATTCACTTAGAAGGATTTACCTTTATAGCGGCTGTCTGTTGTGTTGTTTAAACGCGTTTTATCAACCAGCTAGTAAGAACATTATTGCCAAATGAGACTGTTTATTAATTATAACATATTTTCTGTAATGGCCCTGTTTTATTCTGTAATGGCCCTGTTTTATTCTGTAATGACCCTGTTGTTCTGTAATGGCCCTGTTTTAATACCCAGTTTGACTGTATTAAGCCCAGTAGAGATTTCTTATAAAGTCAATAAAATTAAGTTGTATAAAGAGTATAAAATGTTTTTGTATTATGTTTAATTGAGTAACCAGCAACCACCAGTAAAAGAACTATATAAATGGATCACTGTCCATCCTTTGTTTTTCAACACATAACTTCTTTCAACTTAATATCTTGGATTTTTTGTAAATTAAAAGCTTTATCCTGGTGAAGTACAATTTGTTTTCTAACTAAACTGTCATTTAAAGAATAAGAGGGAACATTAATTTGGAACACATACACTATTGTTCAGTTGGTTAATAAATGTTTTTATAATGACTCTGTTATATGTCCTCGGTCAGTAATAATGGCCTCGGATGTCTGTAATGGCAATCGGCGTTGGCTCGGGCCATTACAGACTTCATCGACCATTATTACAGACCATGGACATATACCAGGGCCATTATAAAAACACCCTTTCATTAATACTATAATATTCAACTAAACTATTTCCAGTTCATTTGACGTACATGTATTTGCTGTCGCAGCTTTCAATACGGTATATCAATAAACTCATCATAGATACCAGGACTAAATTTTGTAAAATAAACGATATCAACGATATAAGGATGAGGCTTAGAAACGGGGAAAGCGTGGCTATGCCGAGCATTTTCCCTGTTTTGTGCCAAATCTTTATATCGTTGATATGTCAAGTCAATGCACTTTTATTGTCTTTATACTGCAATCTGAAAAAAAAACATTTTCAGTTGTTGTTTAATGTGTTAATTTTATTATTTGAATTAAATATTGGGAAACTCCACCTTTTATAAAAAGGCCTCATATCATGCAGGCGGAGAAATATACAACACAATGAAATGTACATTTCCTGATGAAACCTAATCGATGGTGAAGGAATTGTTTTAGAATGAACTAAAATATCAACAATAAGCATATAACATAATGATATACTATAGTAAGTGAAATATTTTTTTCTCTAAAAATTGTAAAAGAAATAAGTTTGAGTCGTTGTAGACATTGGAAAGAAGAACAGGTTGAATAGGTCGCATGAATAATTAATTACAATTTCGGCAATTTCTATTTGAATATTCATGAGGAAAAGGGATATCATGTCAGTGACTGTGTATGGCATAGACATATACAGTCAACGCATTTTGACTGCTCAAATATAACGAGTGCAGTATAAATCAAATTTAACTTTAACACGCCATTTTGGTATAATGATAGAATGTTTGTCCAGTTTCTGTCTTAATATATGTGTATGTACACGTTCCACATGTACCTAGTACCTTTGCATTTCGTCAATTTCTCTCTCTCCGTTGAGTCGAATTTACATAGGCTAAAAGACGTTTTAACTTTTCAGTCACCGTTTTTCTTGTATAAACGTTTCCAGAATTTTTAAGGTAATTTATTTTGTCAGAGAATTTGTAATTTTTTCCATTTGACGATAAATTTTGGCTTAAACATGGATTTTTCCAAGTGTATATCGTCATTACCATGCCCCCGGTGTAGCGGAGGGGATATTTAGTTTTATCCTTGTCCGGTTGTCCGTCCGTCCGTTTGTACGTCTGTCTCAAAGGTTTTTATTTTTTTGGGGGCGTCATAAGAACCGGTCTAAAGTTGCTCTTTTACAAATGAAGAAATTGCTAAAACGTTCTCTGATTTTAGTTTTCCTCAACCAAATGCTCTGAAACTTAAACGAAATGCTTGTTACCACAAAATACAGATACAGTGTAATTTTTTAGGGTGTCACATTAACTGTTCTAGAGTATACCATACGTAATGCTCCTTTACAAAAGAAAAACATGTTGAATTTTCCGTTTCCGTTCTCTTACTTTAGTTTACCTTAATGAAATGCTATAAAACTTGTACACGATGCTTATTATCACAAAATACTGATCAAGTTTACATTTTGAGGTCTCATATAAACCGTTCTAGAGAAATTCCCCTTTACCATGTTTACAAATGAAAAATGCTGAAATTGTCGTTTCCGTTCTGAAAATATATTTTACATCAACGAAGTTCAATGACACTTATAAACAATGCTTATTACAACAAATCTGAGATCAAGTACAAATTTAGGTAGGGTCACTTTTATATAAAATTTAAATATTGGTATCTATGATGAGTTTAGTTACAACCACTGGCTCGATGCCATTGTTGGTTGAGTATTTATTCCCCGCGAGAATCACCAGTCCAGTAGCCAGCACTGTTGTGTTGACATGAATTATCATTGATATTTAATATAAATTGACTGTTTACAAATCTTTGAATTTTTGAAATACTAAATAAAAGGCTTTTCAACCGTAGAAATAAATTACATTAGCTTTTAGGAATTTAGGCATCAATGGTTTTCAACTTCGTGCCATATTTTGTCATTTTGCTATTTTATATGATAGTCTCTGATGAGGCTTATGTAGACGATAAGTGCGTCTAGTGCAAATGCCAAATTTGAATCCTTATATCTACATAATCTATTTTGAGTTAATTTATGCACATAATGTGTAATTTGAAGGACTGTCGATTTCTGTTTCAGTTGACAATCCGTATATACTTATATATTAAACTGAGCTGCGTGGGATATAAAAGAGTTTTGACTTTTTCGGCAAATCTCTCCGGCAAAGTTAACCTCAGTTGATATGGACTATTTTTAGAGGTCTCTTCTGTTCATATTTCAAATTATGTTACATTGCTTATATTCAACCCTGAGTTTAATTTTGAAGGAAGGGTTTGGTTTCATTGTGGTTGATGAAGGTAAATATAGAAAAGCCATTTGAACGCTACAGATAAGGCAGTATTTTCAATTACCACTGTATTTTTGTGTTGTTATTGGGAATCATTGTGCTAATTGCTTGTGGATAATACCTCTGCTGGTTACTCCAGCTGGTATATTATGATACCAATCTTGGTGTTCTTAAATGAAATGAACATTTAAAAAAATATATTATAGATACATTGCAGTTCCTTTCCGACGGGCCCTAGGACTTTTTTCAATATTGTCCTACTTTCCTCTTGGTTGATACATTTCTTGCATTACCTAAGAAATCCTAACTCAGTCTGACCATCTATAATATATGCCATTGAACGTTTAATAACAACAATCAATTAATATTTCGACTAAAATGAGTCCTACTATGTAATACATTGACCTAATTTACCGACAAGTTATAAATATTGTATATTTTCAAACAAAATGTCCGTATGACAAATTGTAGTTTCATCTTTCTCAAAAAAATATAAATTAAAGCAGCGTGAACTATGATAAAAAAAAAAGATGCCAAGCAAGAATAAGTTCTCAAATTCAATAAGTGTCACCTTTGATTATCATGGAATGAATTTCCTCTTTTTCAAAATATAAAAAATGAAGAAAGAAAGAAAATCAATCCCCAAGCTCCTATTGTGTCGAAAGGAATTGACCTTATCCATCAACGAATCTCAATAAAATGTTAATTACAGCATATATACAAGGAAACATCTCTCTATCATCCAATTAATGAAAGTACTAACCTAATTGGAATAATGTAAAACAAATACATGTCTGTTGTTGATTTACAAATCATTTCACCAATCAGAGTTATAACATAATAATTAACAGATGGGATTGGAGAACATAGGTTTAAAAAGAAAACGAAACAGTAAAAAGGAGCCATATACAAGTAGAATGGTTATTTGTGTCTTTTGTTTTTTTAATTACGATCGGGACGCAATGCGAAAGAATTATATCTTTAGAAAATAAAGAATACATAGGCTAAAAAATAAAGAATAAAAAATAAGATGAATGATGGGATGTTTATGAAAATCAATTGAGAATAATGAGAAAATAAATAAAACATTTTGTCTCTGTATGTGAAAAGTTACGTTTAAATAAACCGCGATAATATTATAAATAATCTATGACACATATTGGTCACGTGACAAATTATCTGCCGCTGCTGGGTGTATTGATTTGTTGAATTTCAGGTATAACTTTCTTTTTAACATTCAAAACACTTGGAAAATAACTCTCTTGATGTGTAATTAAATCGTGTTAACCACATTTGATCATAACAAGAATTTTGAAATACTAGAAATATTGTTAATCATTGATTTTCTCATTCTACTTTCGTTTTCCGTTTGCTTTAAACTTGTTTGATATTTGATTAAGTATGATTAAGATAAGAAACATATGTAACCCTAATGTCATATTTAAGTTGAAAATAATTAAATACGATGTGCAATCAACAATAAATTTCTCTCTAAATAAAACAATAAAAGAAAGCATTAGCCCAGGAAGTTTTGACATGAAATATAATTCAAATATTTATTATGTTATACATTGTAATATAATACACTTGTCTAAAAATACATTATTGAACCGACCAACTAAAGATTTCGTGGTTGTTTAGGTACAATATATATGTTTGTTCCCATTATTTTCCTTTTTTGTTCCTCGAGCAAGGGGGATGCAGGGAACGTTCAACGGTTGATACTGGGCATTTGTCCGTCTGTCCGTTTTGGCTCACCTGGCCTAAAAGGCCATGTGAGCTTTTCTCATCACTTGACATCCGTCGTCGTCGTCGTCTGTCGTCGTTAACAATTTTTCAAACATCTTCTCCTCTGAAACTACTGAATGGATTTAAATGAAACTTAGCATGATTGTTCCTTAGATTATCCTGCACAAAGTGTGTGCTTCGATTTTTGATCCGTCAAAAAACATGGTCGCCGTTACTTAAAATAGAACATAGGGGTCAAATGCAGTTTTTGGCTTATATCTCAAAAACGAAAGCATTTAGAGCAAATTAGACATGGGGTAAAAATGTTCAGAAGGTCAATTTCTATCTGCTCTGAAATTTTCAGATGAATCAAACAAACCATTGTTGGGTTGCTGCCACTTAATTGGTAATTTTAAGGAAATTTTGTAGTTTTTGGTCATTATCTTGAATACTATTATAGATAAAGATAAACTGTAAACAGCAAACATGATCAGCAAAGTAAGATTTACAAATAAGTGAGATGACCAAGATTGTCAATTGATCCCTTAAGGGGTAATTGTCCTTTAATGACAATTTTTCACAATTTGTTCATCATATTTGCTAACTTTAAAAAAATCTCCCCTGAAACTACTGAATGGATTTGGATTAAACTTAACATGATTGTTCCTTAGAATATCCTGCACAAAGTGTGTGCTTCGATTTTTGATCCGTCAAAACACATGACCACCGTTACTTAAAATAGAACATGGGGGTCAAATGCAGTTTTTTGCTTATATCTCAAAAACGAAAGCATGTAGAGCAAATCCGACATTGGGGTTAAAATGTTCATTAGGTCAATATCTATCAGCCGTGAAATTTTCAGATGATTCAAACAACCCATTATTGGGTTGCTGCCACTTAATATGTAATTTTAAGGAAATTTTGCAGTTTTTGGGCATTATATTGAATATTATTATAGATAAATTTAAACTGTAAACAGCAAAAATTATCAGCAAAGTAAGATCTACAAATAAGTTAGTATGACTAAAATTTTCAATTGACCCCTTCAGGGGTTATTGTTCTTTATTGACAATTTTTCACAATTTGTTCATCATATTTGCTTACTTTTAAAAAATCTACTCCTCGGAAACTATTGAATGGATTTGGATGAAACTTAGCATGATTGTTCCTTAGATTATCCTGCACAAAGTTTGTGCTTCGATTTTTGATCCGTCAAAAAACATGGTCGCCGTTACTTAAAATAGAACATAGGGGTCAAATGCAGTTTTTTGCTTATATCTCAAAAACGACAGCATTTAGAGCAAATCTGACATGGGAGTAAAAATGTTTATTAGGTCAAGAACTACCTGTCCTGAAATTTTCAGCCGAATTTGGTAACTGGTTTTTCAGGTATAATGCCACTGAATTGATGATTTTAAAGAAATTTTGCAGTTTTTGGTTATCATCTTGAATATTATTATAGTTTAACTGTTAATAGCAAAAATGTTCAGCAAAGTAAGATCTACAAATGAGTCAAAATGACCAAAATTGTCAATTGACCCCTTAAGGAGTTATTGCCCTTTAAAGACTTTTTCACAATTTGTTCATCATGTTGACTTACTTTAAAAAATCTTCTCCTTTGAAACTGCTGTTTCAATTTCAGCCAAATTTAGGCTAAATGAGTTTCAGAGTATCTAGTATAAATTTTATATTTCATTTCCTTGTATGTCAAGAAACATAGCTCCTATGGCTAAAATAGAACATAGAAGATTTTTTTTTTTTTTTTTGCTTTTGAAGAAAATAGGACGATTCAAAGAACATTTAAATAAATTGAAAAGCCAAAATAATCATTGATGAGAGATCTAACCAAAAAAATTGAGGTGAGCGATTCAGGCTCTTGAGAGCCTCTTGTTTCGTTAGTCTTTGTGTCCGTCCATCCGCTCTTGTAAGCGCTCTCATTTGTACAATTCTTTTATGATTTTTATGAAACGTATATCATAGGTTTATTATAGCAATGTTTTGGACGATTTTTTGAAAGAGTTATGTCCCATGGATGCATTAACGATATATAATCTTGCATTGTGATCAGTCTCATTTGTTTATTTCTTGCCAGATTTTAAAGAAACTTAAATCATATGTTTGAATAAGCAAGTCTTAGACGAGTTCAAAAATCAGTGCCCTTCAATTATTTTTTAAAAGAGTGAAGCCCCTTGAAATCATTATTTATGTGTAAACGTTCTAGATCTAATGTGTACATTTTTTGTCAATTTTTTAAAACTTAAATCATAGGTTTATATAAGCTATGCATTCGACTAGTTCGAAAATCAGCTCGATCAATAATATTTAAAAGATTAATGGCCCTTAGTAATATTAATTATATCGAAAATTTCCTTATGAGCGCTGTAATGTGTACAATACTTGCCAGATATTTATCAAATTCATATTATAGGTTTATTTCATCAATGTTATTAATGAGTTAGCAAAATTGATAATTATTAATTATTTTAAAAGTGGTATGCTCCTTGGAAATATTGATTATATGGCAAATAACATTGGGGAGCTCTCATATGTTCGATTCTTGTCAGAATTTCAGGAAGTATGTATCAATGTTTTATATCAGCAATATCTTGGACACTTTACAAAAAATCTTATCAAATATATATATCGAATTATGACCTTTGGAAATATAAACTTTAACGGAAATCACTTTGCTCGTGCTCCGAGCTTTAATTTCTCTATGTATTGATTAAAAGATTGAAATATACACTAAAGAAGGGGTGTTTAAGTTTTTGCCCTTGTAACGTGGGTAGATAAATAAAGGCAACAGTAGTATTCCGCAGTTTGAAATTCATCAATCGATTGAGAAAAAAACAAACAAATCCGGGTTACAAACTAATACTAAATATATGCATTGCGGGTGACATTGGAAAGCTGTATTTTTTATTCAAATAAATTTACGCACCCCTTTCTTATGCATTCTTATTTTTTCGTATATTCATCTATTTCACAGAGAGTATCAGATATGTGCCTTATGTCGTAACTATAATACCCTTTTTTTAACTAATGTGATTTACCGAATTTGAATATTTACCGGATTTGTAAACACATAAGCAATTCGACTGGTGACACACGTGGGGCAGGATCTTCCTACGATTCCGGAGCAATAGGTTTCACCCGAGTTTTTGGATGGGTTTGCATTGCTTAGTCTTTAGTTTTCTATGTTGTGTCTTCTGTACTATTAGTTGTCTGTTTTTATTTTTAATTTTAGCCATGGCGTTGTCAGTTTATTTCCGATCTATAAGTTTGACTGTTCCTCCTGGTATCTATCGTCCCTTTTCTATTCTTTGAGCTTTCTTACAAAATGACGAAAGGTACGAATACTTGACGAATCATACGTAAGACTCGTTTTAGGGATCTTTTATTTTGACAAATTAAAATAGTAGTCGTTTAACTGCGGACAATTATCGTGCATGCAACGACAATTATTAAATTGGATTTTTTTTAGATATATTTAGGACTTCGGGAGGTACGATAGGTAAGAATATGATTAGTGATACCACCAGGTCGAAGGAGATAACACTACAAAATGTTCTTAATATAGAGTAGTCAGACGAAAAAAATGCCCCTAGA
This sequence comes from Mytilus trossulus, assembly GCF_036588685.1. NCBI lineage: Eukaryota > Metazoa > Mollusca > Bivalvia > Mytilida > Mytilidae > Mytilus > Mytilus trossulus. Next base: position 68,289,042 of record NC_086380.1, read on the forward strand.
AGACTAAAAACCGACCCCTCTCCCACTCTTCAATATTACAATGTTGCACTGTTTAACATAAGAAAATGTCAAAGCAAATACATTGTCTTCTTCCCTAACAGAAACACAATTACTTCCTTGATTCAAAATTGCCAACGCTCAAAATAATAAAATGAAAATGAAAAAAAATAAATGATCTCCATACTATGCCATATGCTGGTGCTCGTTTCATAAATTTTTTGAAACATCATCTCTCCCCTGGTAATATTCATTGCCCCCCCCCCCCTAAATGTGAAATATGATACACCGGAGCAATGGAACGTTTATTGTTGCGTTTAATTGCATGCTGCCTATAGTCCTGAACATTCATGAAATATTAGCCACTGGATAATAAGTGACAAATTCGCGTCTATCTTCCAAACATGTGTACTGTTAAATCGTCCTATAAAATCCACAATATCTTACTGCAAAATTGAAGATTTTTTCTTGTTATACACAGTCTTTTTTCAAAATTTATTCAACATTACTTTTTAAAAACTTTGTAGCATCATTTTGTTAGCAAATTTCGGTATTCCACTTTGACAATTTGCTGAAAGTGTACTGTAACAAACAATAATAAATGTGAATCTTGTTGTTAAATTTAGACTTACGTATTTCAGTAATGTTGTTGAAATGTTAATCATGAAACTTGTGCTTTACAAATTCCCGCGGAAATGTGTGTACTCGTGGTTTACGTAAGTTACATAAAGGACGTAAGTGTATTTGGCACTATTTTTCTCTGTTTGATTATATTAAAACATGTTTTTTTTGCGATATTATTTTTAAAAAAAATGATTCAGAAAAGAATGCTGTTTACTGGATAAAACAAAGACTCTTTTAATTGTTATTCACTGGTATTAAAGAGATAATAGTAACTGCAATTACGATTATACGCATATGGCGACGGCAGATATAGGTAAAATCTTTACAGTCATTTTACTCAAATGTAGCAGGTTTTTGTCACTAGTTACTCAGCTGCAAGGTTTTTCTATACCATTAAATCATATTTGAATCGTAACGGTGCACTGGAATTGTTTAAGCGCTTTGAAAATTGCTGTTGAAAAATTCGGGATGATAATCGTAACTCGGAAAAAAGATAATCGTAATTATGGTATTAAAAAATGCGAAGATGATCGTAGCTGGATAGTGTTTTATTGATATTGACACTAAAAACGTATATCTGATGGCAGATAATGAAACATGTGGCACCCGTCGTGTTGCTTATGTGATTACAAATCCGGTAAATAGTCTAATTCGGTAGGTCACATTCATGAAAGGGAAGGGATTGTAGTTACGACGTAAGGAACATATCCGATATCATTTGTGAAACAGTTATTCCATAACGGTCAACAATCTCGTGATGGCGTCCGTAAAATTTACGAAAAGATGATTTCAACTTCACCATTTGGAACTCTTGGTTTAATAGCTTCCTTGTGAGCAGTAACCCTCTATCAAGAAAATCATGATAGGAAATGCAAGCACGGGAATATCGTATCAATTAGGAGATATATACCCCGTATGCAGGTGCTGCTGGAATGTTGCTTCTTAGAAATGGAAATTTCACAATTGGAAAGCTGAAATCATCTCTTTTGTCGTAAAGTTTGTTTTCAACCGACCCTCATTGTCAATTTCTAGATGTATGTCAAGATATGAAGCCGACTTAACTGTATTTGTAGTATCCTTTATCTCCAATTCGATGGGAAAGATGCGTTCCACATAGTCACCAAATTTTGAATTGTTTAGGGAAAGAACGACATCTATATAGCGGAAAGTAGAGTTAAAGGATATTGCTAACATTGTACAACTTATGTTACGTAGTGGACATTTTCATGAGTGTCGAGTGGACAAAACTGCTTGGATCGTAGTGGACAAAAAGTTTCGTAGTTGACATCAACCCTATACTATGTTGATAACATACTGAAAGTTTCATGAAACTAACTCTTGCTATTTGTTTTGCACGAATAGAATTGAAAAAAAAATCAAAATCTCCAATACTTGTTTCGGAGGTGACCGTTTTGTAGTGGACATATTTACATGTTTACAATCTCCATATTGCAATAGTAACAGGAATGATTATATTCATCAAAACACGTATCAAGCTGTACACTGATTTTGTTTCATAATTTAAAAAAACAGATACTGAAGGAGATTTGAACCGTTTCGAAGTGGACATTAACAAAAATACTCTGGTCCATTTGATTTGCTCTTTTTTGTCAACAATTTAAGTGCCGTTATTAAAACATCATTTCGTTTGTAAGACTCTTATGCGTATATCTCTTGCAAACTTTGAGCATAAATGTTGAAAAGGGCGTCTAGGGAAATGCCAGGAATCCATAGCTTATTAGTCCCTCTAAAAATAGTATGTTTCTTTGCTTTAAAAATGTTAAATCTAATTCAATGTACTGACTGCTTAAAAGAATACTTGAAAAGATTAAAAGCATTTTTGTTTCAAGTGGCTGTGACAAGAAATCACGGTTTTGTAAATAAAACGCCAATAAATCGAGAGATATATAAGTAAATTTGTCTTAAATATTAACCTCTAAGTTTCTTCATTTTTTCCCCCGTTAATGTCATCAATTAACTTTAGACTTGCATTTTAATACACACAATACCATTGAAATCTGAAAGACACATTTAATTTTTTAGTTACTATTATCCGATAAAGAAATTACGATTATCAAACAAGAAAAAATCCATAGAGTTACGATTATCATCCCGAATATTTCAACGGCAATTTTCAAAGCGCTTAGACAATTCCAGTGCACCGTTAGATTCAAATATGATGTAATGGTATAGAAAAACCTTGCAGCTGAGTAACTATTGACAAAAAAATGCTACATTTAAGTAAATTGACTGTAAAGATTTTACCTACATCTGCCGTCGCCATATTTGGATAATCGTAATTGCAGTTACTATTATCTCTTTAATACCAGTGGTATTGTACAAATGAAATACGTGTTCCCTTTACGTTCTTTCGTACCTTTCGTCAATTTGTAAGAAAGCTCTATTAGGGATTAAATGTATGTATGCCGCATCAAGTTAATACATGTATGAGTTAGACACATAACACTAAAAACTACAAAAAAAAAAGAATAACATTTAGCTTTTAATTGGAATAGAATACATAGAACTCCTTATCGAAGAGTTTACGACATGTCTCTATTGAACATTATGAATGATTGAATGAAAAAAAAACATTTCAAATTAATCTACACAAAAGATTTAAGCTAATTAACGTGAAATCAATGTTTTCACTCTTCTTTTTTTCAGCATGTCGAGTGAGTTGACCTTATGTGGAGTATGTGAATACCGCAACATCAACAAACCCTCTGTAGTCTGGTGTTCGGAATGCGACGAAGGACTTTGTGGGGAGTGTAAAGAGCATCATGCAGCTTCGAGGGGGACCAAAGAACACATTATTGTTCAAATATCCGAGTATCAGAAGCTTCCTTCCAATATACTGGAAATTACTCAAACTTGTCCAAAGCACAATGAAAAATACGTTATATTTTGTAAGAAACACGATTGTCCCTGTTGTAGACGATGTGTTACTGAAACGCATGCCAATTGCAGAGAGTTGAACGTGATAGATGACGTTATCCAAAATGTTAAGTCTTCAAATGCATTATTAGAGATTGAACAAATGCTTGTGGAGGTCTCGGGCAATTTACAGAGAATAAGAAAAGGTCGACAAGACAACATTCAAAGTCTGAAAGAGAACAAGACCAAAATTGAAATAGAGATCAAGGAGACACGAATGTTGATTAACGATCATCTCGATAAATTGCAGGAAATTCTAATGAAAGAGTTGTATGCCGCTGAGGAAAAAGAAAACAAGAAAATCAGCTGTTTAATATCATCCATACAAGAGAAAGAAAGGGAGATTACAGAATGCCAGACTAATTTAGATAACATAAAACAACATGCCTCAGACCTCCAAACGTTCTTGGCAATGAAACACATCCAACAAGATGTAACAAACAACGAATCATTCCTAGAAGCTTTATTGAAAGAAGATAAATTGAATCATGTGATCATTTCTTTTGAAAAAGAAAACACATTTGAATCTCTACTTACCGCTCTAAACAAGATGGGAACCATTATTTTGGATTCTAGTACAAGTGATATAACACTTACAAGCAGGAAGAACAAACAAGTGCAGATAATGGTACCTATGACGCCTGTTGCTACCATTGATGATCTTAAACTTACTTTAAAACAAATCGTGAAAACAATTGGCGGGAGTGTAACTGGTTGTTCCGTGCTTCCTGATGGCAGAATGATTTTTTCCTGCTACTCAAGTCACAAAATATATGTGATGAAAACCGACGGATCGTTAGATTTTACATTACAGACAGGATCGTATACATCACATATACACTATATAGAGGACAGTCAAAAACTTGTTGTGACATCTGGCATAGACATGTCTATCACGATAATCGATATTAAAAACAGAACAACTGAAAAATCTATTAAAGTCGGGTCATGGATTTATGGAATAGTTCACAAAGATGGGAAATTGTTCTATAATGGATATGGCAGTGGATTATGTGTTGTAAGTTTAGATGACGACTCAGTGACACATCTAGTTAATGCTGCTTTGTCTCAATACAGTAGCATTGCAATATGGTCAGACCAACTTTATTATATAATCGATGATTCAGTAGTATGCTGTGATCTTCAAGGGAAACTAAAATGGAAATCAGAACTTGCAGCATTTCTTCCAGATGCAGAAGGTATTGCGGTAGACAATCACGGACGTGTTTACGTATCAGGCTTTTATTCTCACAATGTCGTTGTTATTTCAACAGACGGAAACAAACACAGATTGTTGTTGTCAGAGAATGTTGGTATACAATGGCCACAAGCTTTGTTCTTTGATCGAAAAAATAACAAGCTTCTAGTTGCGAATCAAACAAAAGAGGCATTTCTTTTTGACGTTTCAAGTTAATGAGCTGATACGATATTCTCTTTGAAAAGAAACATAATATAACCTTTGCTTTTTGTATGTTTTGTGTTGTGCATGTACTGATTTTGTGTCATGGATGGATATTCCGTATCCTTTGTTTTTCTATCATATAAAAATGTGTTGAAGTCTTGAACATTCTATGTTCATACACCCAGTCTTTTGTTTAACTTCAAGTGATTTAGTCGTAAAACATGTAATTGCTTTAAAACAATCACACTTACAACATATGAAGTAGAAGCAATAATTAATAAAGAAATAAATTTAAAAAATATTGTTATTGTTTTGGTCTGTTTTTGAGATCAAGTATACCCCTTAGAGATTGGTAATATGATGTAGATGAATTCAGCAACTCTTATTGGATATTGATTTATTTAGTGAACTGATTTTGGATGAATCACAGTGTATGGTCACCAAACCTTTAAAGTGAAAACGGATGGTCGTTTTAAAATTTAAGAATTGAGTATGATAATTTAAATTGATCTTTTATAACTTCACTTCAGTTATTTCCCATTTTACCATGTCGGGCCTTTTATAACTTGCTATGCAGTATGGCTGTTAAGCTCATTGTTGAAGGCCATACGGTAACCTATAGTTGCTAAAATGTATGTTTTTTGGGGTCTCTATTGATAGTTGTCCCAATGGCAATCATACAACATTCTCTTGATTTTAATATTACTTTGTAATTCATAGTTATTGATGATATGCGTCTTTTTTCAAACTGATATAAAAATTTGGCACGAATGAACGTAATAAGTGTATTTGACAACAAAAATAATGAATATTTTAATATTAAAAAAGAGACTTTCATCTTTAAATAATACCATAATCAAAAATAAAATAGCTTATTTTTCCTTTTCTTAATATTGATATACAGATTCATATTTCTCCACAGGTGGTTAGATATCGATGATTTATTAGACAATATAGATAGAAAACATTTAGAAATCAAATGCAAAATGATAATGAAAACAGCATATTGAAATAAGATGATGTGGTATGAGTGTTAATCCGACAATTCCCCATACAAGTCACAATGTATAAAAAGTAAACCATTATATATTGTAAGTCAACATATTGTTTTAACACGGAGCCTTGTCTCACAACGAACAGCAACCTGTAAACTACCCTAAAAATGACTAATGTAATACAATTCAAAGAGGAAAAAACCTACGATCTAATCTATAAAAAAACCGTTGTATTTCCATTTATTAATTATTACACCTAATGGAGCTGCATAGACCGGCTGTCGAAAGCAAAAGCGTATCCTGTCATGTATGCATCAACGATATCGAAAGATCAGGGCAAAAACATGTCGTTAGAGAGTTTGGTCATAAACATTTCATATCGGTCAACACATTTTTCATGTTGACCGTAGGGTTTATGAAGTGTCGGTGTCAGTCGTTTTACATCATAAAACTGTTTAATAAAATTGAGATTTGAAATGGGGAATGTGTCAAAGCAACAACCACCTGACCATAGAGCAGAAAACAGCCGAATGCCACCAATAGGTGCTCAATGCAGCTAGATACTCCCGCACCTGGAGGCGTCCTTCAGCTGGCACCTCACCCATTATGTATACTAGTACAGTGACAATGGACGTCATACTAAACTCCGAATTATACACACGAAACTAAATTTAAAAAGAACAAATCTAACAAAGGCCAGAATGTTCCCGGCTTAAGACAGGCGCAAAATTGCGGCGGGGTTAAACATGTTTTTTGATATCTCAACCCTCCCCTATACCTCTAGCCAATTGAGAAAAAAAAACGCACAACAATACGGACAGTAAAACTCAGTTTAAGAAAAGTCTGAGTCCGATGTCAAAATATGAAGTAAAAGAAAATAAACAAAATGACAATAATACATAAATAACAACAGACTACTAGCAGTTACTAACATGCCAGCTCCAGACCTCAATAAAACTGATTGAGAGGTTATGTCTTCATCATATGAATATTAGACACAATCCCTCAAATGTTTTGACTAGTTTATGATATCGAAAACCCTGATGTAATAATTTTTCATGAATACATAAATGTTTCTCCCTAAAATCTAATACGTTGTTAAATACACAGCGAATCATACAAATTGAGATACATAAACACCGTAAGATGGTGACAAGGATACGTGACCATCTAAATATGGAAAATTAACGATAGGAAATGAAAAATCATCTCTTTTATCATAATGTTTTGTATTAAGATTCCCGTTAATGAAATATATATCAAGATCGAGGAAAGGGCAGTCGCCATTGTTTGTATAAGCGTTATTAAAAGTAAGTTCAACAGGATAATTATTTTAGTATACACACTAAAGTTGTCATTATTGAGAGCCAATATATCATCCAAATATCTAAAAGTATTGTTAGATATTTGTGTATCAAATGGTGTTTCGATTGGTCTTTGCTGATTTTAATCCTTAATTGTAACACATAATAATAAAAAAAAAATAGGTCCGCAATAAGTGGTGCACACAGTAAGTCCCCATTGGAATTCCAATAACTTGACGATATACGGAAACTTAAAGCGAACAAAATTGTTATCAAGTAAAAATTCAAGTGCAGATATAGTATCAAAGCATGTCCAATTGGCAGTTCTTTTGTTTGTTGTTACCAAAAAATGACATAAAAGTTCAGTTTTTGTGTTAGGAATTAACTCATGCTTCATGTGTTAATGAAGCTGGTTAAACGTGAAGATGCACGAGCGTAACGTTATGGTTGAGAATTGAACGACAGTGGGTATGTTACTGCAGAAACATTTCAAGTGCTTATAATTGGAAAGGTGAATTCATCACATGTGTCGGAAATCTTACATTAAAGTCGTCAATCTGCGTCAATGCCACAAAACAAATAATCGGTTACATATTACTTTATGAGATGAAATTATTTAGTGAACTGTAAAAATAAAACTATAAAAAAAATAATAACTCCAAGGTAAATTCAAAAAGGAAATCAGTATTCAAATGGGAAAACCAAAAGCTCAAACACATCAAACAAATGGATAACGACTGTCATATTCTTCTCAGTCTATATGTGAAAGATATATAATAGGTAAAATGTCCAAAAAAGGGGTACAGCAGTCGATATTAGGTTATAATCTTAATCATTTTTAAAACCAACAAGTATTCAACAAAGAAACATAAAAAGGTAAATTTCCAATGCACATCAGAAAAAGTAAAAGACTAGAATACAAAAACTTACCTAAGTTATTGAATAACATCATGAGTATATCAGAAACTGAAAAAAACTGAGAACTTTTTTTAAGGTGTAAATGTCTACAGGACCCCACATATGGAATTTATTACTAATACGATAACATAATCATTGTCTTATTCTATTCACAGTCGATAATTTCAATTCAAAAGCAAACAAAAATACAGCAACATGTTTTTGGTGAACAGTCAGTGATCTTATGTTCACGTTTTGCTTTTTTTGTAAAGGAAGAAACTGTTTTTTCTCTTTTCTTTTTTTTTTTGCATAAAACATTTTCGGCAGTATTGGATAAATAAGCATGATAAGCATGAGTGTATTCAGTAAACAGCATCTATATCCTCACATTTTACACAGCTAAGCATGAGTGTATTCAGTAAACACCACCCATATCCTCATATTTTACAAAGATCAGCATGATTGTATTCAGTAAACAGCATCCATATCCTCACATTTTACACAGCTAAGCATGAGTGTATTCAGTAAACACCATCCATATTTTCATATTTTACACAGCTAAACATAATTGTATTCAGTAAACACCATCCACATCCTCACATTGTAAACAGTTAGCATGAGCGTATTCAGTAAACACCACCCATATCCTCTCACTTTACACAGATAAGCATGAGTGTATTCAGTAAACACAATCCATAGCCTCACATTTAACACAGCTAAACATGATTGTATTCAGTAAACACCATCCATATCCTCACATTTAACACAGCTAAGCATGATTGTTTTCAATAAACACCATCCATACCCTCACATTTTACACAGCTTAGCTTAAGTGTTTTCAGTAAACACCATTCATATCCTCACACTTTACACAGATAAGCATGATTTTATTCAGTAAACACCATCAATATCCTCATATTTTACACAGATAAGCATGATTGTATTCAGTTAACACTATCCATATCCTCACATTGTACACAGTTTAGCATGAGTGTATCCAGTAAACACAATCCATATCCTCACATCTTACAATGATAAGCATGATAGTATTCAGCAAACACCACCCATATCCTCACATTTTACACAGATAAGCACGATTGTATTCAGTAAACACCATCAATATCCTCACATTTTACACAGCTAAGCATGATTGTATTCAGTAAACACCATCCATATCCTCACATTGTACACAGTTTAGCATGAGTGTATCCAGTAAACACCACCCATATCCTCACACTTCACTCAGATGAGCATGATTGTATTCAATTAACACCATCCATATCCTCACATTCTACACAGGTAAGTATGGGTGTATTTAGTATACACCCCACATATCCTCATATTATACACAGCTAAGCATGATTGTATTTAGTAAACACCATCCATATCCTCACATTGTAAACAGCTTAGCATGATTGTATTCAGCAAACACCATCCATACCCTCACATTGTAAACAGCTAAGCATGATTGTATTCAGCAAACACCATCCATATCCTCATAGTATACACAGATAAGCATACTTGTATTCAGTAAACACCATCCATATCCTCATATTGGAAACAGCTAAGCATGATTGTATTCAGTAAACACAACTCATATCCTCATATTGTACAGAGAAGCATGATTGTATTCAATAAACACCATCCATATCCTCACATTCTACACAGGTAAGCATGAGTGTATTTAGTACACACCATCCATATCCTCACATTATACACAGCTAAGCATGATTGTATTCAGTAAAACACCACCCATATCCTCACACTACATACCTAAGCGAGAGTGTATTCAGTAAACACCATCATAATAATACATTTTACACAGATAGGCATGATTAAATTTAATAAACACCATCCATATCCTCACACTTTAAACAGCTAATCATGAGTGTATTCAGCAAATACCATCAATGTCCTCACATTTAACACAGATAAGCATGATTTTATTCAGCAAACACCATCCATATCCTCACATTTTACACAGATAAGCTTGAGTGTATTCGGTAAACACCATCCATATCCTCACACAGCTAAGCTTAAGTGTATTCAGTAAACACCACCCATATCCTCACACTACACACCTAAGCATGTTTGTATTCCGTAAACACCATCCATATCCTCACATTTCACACAGATAAGCATGATTGTATTCAGTAAACACCATCCATATCCTCACATTGTACACAGCTAAGCATGATTATTTTCAAAAAACACCATCCAAATCCTCACATTTTTGTACACAGTTTAGCATGAGTGTATTCAGTACACACCACCCATATCCTCACACTGCACACAGATAAGCATGACTGTATTTAGTTAACACCATCCATATATTCACACTTTACACAGCTAAGCATGATTGTATGCAGTAAGCACCATCCATAACCTCACATTTTACACATATAAGCATGATTGTATTCAGTAAACACCATCCGTATTATCACAATTTACACAGATAAGCATGAGTGTATTCAGTTAACACCATCCATACCCTCATATGTAAACAGCTAAGCATGAGTGTTTCAGTAAACACCATCCATTTCCTCAAATTTTATACAGATAAGCACGAGTGTATGTTTTCCCGAAATTAATAACTCGTCTGATCCTTTCAAAAAATTCATGGGCATTTACTATACTTCTATATTATAATGTCGAACCTAATCAGCTAAGCATGATTGTATTCAATAAACACCATCCATACCCTCATATTTTACACAGCTAGGCATGATTGTATTCAATGACAACCATCCATACAATAACATTTTACACAGCTTGACTTAAGTGTATTCAGTAAACACCATTCATATCCTCACACTTTACACAGATAAGCATGATTTTATCAAGTAACCCCCACCCATATCCTAACATTTAACACAAATAAGCATGATTGTATTCAGGAAACAACACCCATATCCTCACATTTTACACAGTTTAGCATGAGTGTATTCAGTACACACCACCCATATCCTCACACTTCACACAGATAAGCATGATTGTATTTAGTAAACACCATCCATATCCTCACATTACACAGGTAAACATGAGTGTATTCAGTAAACACCATCCTTATCATCACACTGTACAAAGCTATCCCCACATTCTACACAGATAAGCATGATTGTATTCAGAAAACACCATCCGTATCCTCACATTTTACACAGATGAGCATGATTGTTTTCAAAAAACACCATCCATATCCTCACATTGTACACAGTTTAGCATGAGTGTATTCAGTACACACCACCCATATGCTCACACTTCACATAGATAAGCATGATTGTATTCAGTAAACACCATCCATATATTCACACTTTACACAGCTAAGCATGATTGTATGCAGTAAACACCATCCATAACCTAACATTTTACAAAGATAAGCATGATTGTTATCAGTAAACACCATCCGTATCATCACACTTTACACAGATAAGCATGAGTGTATTCAGTAAACACCATCAATATTCTTATATTACACAGCTAGGCATGAGTTTATTCAGTTAACACTATCCATACCCTCATATTTAAACAGCTAAGCATGATTGTTTCAGTAAACACCATTCATTTCCTTACATTTTATACAGATAAGCACGAGTGTACGTATTTCCGAAAACAATAACTCGTCTGATCCTTTCAAATAATTCATGGGCATTTACTATACTTCTATAATGTCGAACCTAATCACATTAAGTCAGAAAACTTAAAAACTCCATGTATCATCGGTTAATTTATTTTTCGTCATGTCTGTCTGTCTGAATGTCTTTCTCTTTTTCTATCCTTATCTCTTTCTTATTTTCTCTCTTTCTTTCTAGCGTGTCTGAATTTTGATCACGTGACTAGTTATAGTGGACAGTCGTATTTTCTCTGTGATCTTAACAGTGATTTTAGTGTATTTACTAATTTTATAGACTCAAATTTTAGTTAAGTAACTTTATACAGTGCTTAGTGGAAATACGATCGACTGGGAATTTTAATCTGCAATATAACTGGATATTTTTCACGATGGACGAATTTATAATTATCGTTTGTGTACAAATGGCGCCAGTCAGTATGTCAACAACTTGATGACAAATAATTGACATGTGCCTGTAAGTACTTTTAATTATAACGTTGATTCACCTAGCGAAAGAAAACGTCAATCAGATCAAATGGCTGAACACTACATCGAATCAGATAATATAAACAAGAAAAGTAGATGTGATTTGAACTACTCGAGTGCACCCTCGGCGGTTGATAGCGACAAAATTCCCATACTAGACTTGAATCTTTAATTCTTCAATTGTCGGCAAATTTTACATCTATGAGTAAATCTCAGAAAAAAAATTGATGACCTCAAAACTAAAATGGAGAAAAATATCAATAACAGTGTCCGAAAGAATCTCAACAATGATAGATTACAAGTTGAAGGAAAAGATAGATGAAGTAAAAACTGAGGTAAAGGATGAACTTGATGTTATGAAAAGTCAAATAAACAGTTAAGAAAAAAAGGTATCAGATAAAGACACTGACAGTTTACGCCAAAAACATGTTGCTGTATTTTTGTTTGCTTTTGAATTGAAATTATCGACTGTGAATAGAATAAGACAATGATTATGTTATCGTATTAGTAATAAATTCCAGAAACCGATTCATAATCAAGAATTTGTCGTTTGACGAGCGAGAGCTAACTGAAGATGAATTGACAAACCACAAAGTTAAAGGTATGTTTCGAGATGGACTGGGTTTAGCCAATGTTGATATAAAAAGTGTACACAGAAAAGAAAGCAGGGGGTTAACCCTGGTATAGTGATAGTCGAAACGAGGAACATGAAAAACAAAAAGGAAGTCATAAAAAGTAAATCGAAAGTTAAAAGCAGTAGACAATTTAAAAAACGTGCATATAGAAAATGATATGCCGTTGGAAACGAGGAACTTCCAAATGCGATGAGGACCGTTTTAAAAGAAATAGGAAAAGACTATAAATTTGCAAGAACTTGACTCATAGGATGCAGTGCGGTTTAGGGTATGGAACTGCAGGAGTCTACAAAATCGAACGAAAATTCAGTTTTCCGGGAATTTTTTTTTTACTACATTAGCTGTAATATAACTGGAATTTGTGAAACATTCTTACGTGGAAATGAACGCCTGCACGTTGATTGTTTTAGATTTTATGGAAATAATAGGAAATCATTGCATAAACGTGCCACTCGTGGCTCAGCAGGGCAGGAGTAAGGACATTTGTGAAAAACAATAGAGCGGATATGTTTGATATATATGTTTAAGATGAAGAGGAGGAGGGAGTTTTAATGCTGGAGTTTTCAGCTAAGCTAGCAAAACTATGCTTTTGTGTTGTAATATGTCATTTGCCACCAGCTGATCCATGTAGACCTGTGGATTCGGACGTATTTTTTTTAAATCTATTAAATCAGGTATATTCTTATAAACACAAAGGAAAAAATATTTATTTGTGGCGATTATTACTTTCGTTGGATCAAACTCCAATTATATTGAAGGTGTTGATCTAGTTGAACAAAGGAATTATATTGATCATACAGAAAATCATCATGGAGATGTGTTTATTATTTTGTTTAAGTGACGTTAATTTCGGCATGCTAAATGGGCGATTTAATGATAACCAATTTACCTGTATTTCTACAACTGGAAAATATGTAGTAGATTATATACATATACTAAAGCGTTTAGTGCCATATCGACAATTCAGAACCGGGCCTGTAAGTTCTTTTTGTCCGAAGGAAAACAAACGTCTAATTTAGCGTCACGCGGCGATATGGGCTGGACGTCGTGTCTTACAAAGCAGCGATTTAACTACACTAGGCTATTGTGAAGACTTTTACGTTTTGATCAACATAGAAACTATAATAAAATACTAAAATGGACCTCAAGGTATAGAAAGGGCTGGGCTTTCAAAGTGCACAAACCTGTTGATTTGCTAAATGTGAGAGATCTTGTGTACAATTTATCTGTATCTACAAAAACTGTAGGTAATACAAACAACGTTTGACAACGTATGTCCGTCTGAACATTTTCAAAACTGAGCGACGTACAATGGCTCTGTTTCGCTCCGGTTCTTTTCCATTGAAGACAGAATATGTGTGCTGTGCGAAACTAACAGCTTAGAAACAGAAAAAAAAAACACTTTCTTATGGAATGCTCATTATATGACGATCATTGATACAATCTTTTTAATGAATGCTCAAAACTTATGTAAGACTTTCAAAATTTTAATATAAATTTATTGAAATTATGAATTGTACCAATATCCAGTATTATTTTTGCAAATGTTTACACAAAACTTTATTTGCGTAGAAAATTATTTTTACAGTAATAGTATCCATTAACCAATTTTTAATGCATTTATTTATAAGATTTTTACCCAATTTTATAGTATTTCATATTTTATAGTTAATACATATCTTTTTTTAATCTAAGAATTATTTATATTTTAAGCTACTTGTTCCATTTTGATATAATTTTTATGAGATTATTTACAAGTTTAAATAGAGTATATTTGTATATATTTTGGTTTTAAGGATCAGTGTCTCATGAGTCATTTTAACTTTTTGCTGGATGTTGATTGTTGTTTGTATGTATATGAATATTGTGTGAATGCCTTGTTTCAATCAATATGTGACACTATAATAAACAATTTTATTCTTTTATTCTATTTCTAAATTACTAACCATGAATCAAAATTAGAATCAGATTTTGAGCATTCATTTTGTTATTGTTAACACTTATAATAAAAATTAATTTACGTCATTCAAAAAAAAATGAATTTGAAATTAAAAATTGCATATTAGTTCCACGTAAATTGCATTTGTGTCAGTGAGCCAAAGTAATTAACAAGTGAACACAGTACATATGTTTATGTGAAAATAGTGTTAACAATTTTATTTCATTTCATTCGGCGCGTAGTGTACGTGGTGTTGTGGTTTGATACATGGTGACGTAACAAAAAAGGATGATGCAAATTTGTTTAATAAATTGTTTTTTTCGCCGTTGTCCTCTTATACAGTTAAAAAACTTCGAAAGGTAGAAAACAAAAGGCACACGTGGCCAAACTTCTTATTGTGTCCTTCATTTATGATACGACATTACTATTTGATTAGTTCAAACGGTTTTGGCAATTCTCTTCGGGAAGTTAACTTGAGCTGAATTTGACTATTTGTATGAATCACTTTTTTTCATACCGACTATTCTTTTTCAGATAGATATAAACACCCCTGGTTTCACATGTTTGGGTTTGAGTGTTACTGCTGAAGGCCAATTAAGAAAATCGCTTCCGACGGTCGAGTTTCATTAAGTAGTATTTAACTTTTCAAGTGTATTTGTATTATATTATGACGATTTATTGTGCTTATTGTTTTTGCAGATATATCTATCCTCGTAACTCAAGGAAGCTGATAATTATATAATTATTGCAACCGTGTTCTAGTTAGATAACCGCGATAAATGATATCTGACGTACTCGGACAAAGTGTAATTTTATCACGAGACACATTATCTGTGTCGGCTGGTTTGACGGATTTGTTAAATCTCTGGTATTTCATTGTTTTAAACACTTACAATAACACTATTAATATGTAAACACTTACACTAACGCTGTAATTGATGTAATTGACGCGTATTTAGCACCTTTAATTAAACCAACGTTTTTGGATAAAAAATATAAGATATCACTGTGAATTATTGACTTTCATATTTTACTTTCGTTTTCTGTTTGCGTTTACATTAATATTTAGAAGAAGTGAATGAATGCAATATTTTAATTTGAGTTTTGAAAGTTAATCTAATTTTTTAACGTCATCTTTATCATCTGTTTCACCCAGGGTACCGCTGACACCAGGTTTGGAGTGTGTCCTGGTACATTTCTCAAAGTGTTATTATGAATATTTAGGTGTTAGTGTAACATTGTAAAGTGTCTGGATTGGGTCTTTTATTTCTGTTTTTTTTTTAAAGTTTATAACCAATTTTTTAAATTCATAATCTATTTGTCCATTATTCTGTATTCTTGGTATTTTAGAACATCACTGATAACGTTTATTCTTTTAATTTTTTGATGGCTTACTTTTTCTCAATTCTGTATTTTCTGTATTTTTGTCAACCAAAATTTATAGTTATTTCTTACATTTATATCATGATTGCAGTCTGTTATCCATTTCTTTCATAACGATATAGTTCTCGTACCACACTACACGAAGTATATTGAGATTTTAAATTTTGGCTCCGTTATCAAATTGGTCCACATTCACATTTAAGTTCAAAATTAAACTTTGTTTGATCTCGTCAAAAGTAATTTTGTGGGGTACTTTGATTTGACTAAATAAACATATACCTATATTTTAGATAAAATACCATAATAGGCAAATGTCCAATTTCATAGGTATCCAGAATTATCTACGACTTTATTTTTATTTTAATTTTCTTTATACCATTTCTCTTTAACATGAATGTTAAAAGTAAAATATACTTGTCAACAAAAGAAACGATACACGACTTTGAAATAAAACTTATTAAAAAGTGTTAAATATAAAAAAAAAAGAGATACACAATTTTAAAAAACTTTCATTTGTAATGTATTCACATGTGATAATGAAAATCAAAACTTGTCGGAAATCATCTAAATTCAGTGTAAACAATCGAAGGGTGCAAATTAGTTTTGCGGAAAGGTGAATAAAAAATCGACACATAATTTTCTAGGTTCTATATAAAATTTCAAATCTGTTTAAAAATATTCAATATGCCAATCAAGTAATGTTCATGTTGTAAGTAATGGGTTGAAATATTGTTTTTTGTCAAATTTGAAATCTCAAAAATGCAATTTTTTTTTTTCTTTTCGTCTCAAATCAATGCTTTAGATATGAAAACAACACACAGTAAATTTGAAACCTTTCGGATAAGTTTTAAGATTGTTACCTCTTTTTGAATATCACTTTACACATACTGTCTATGGTAAATCAGTTGATAATGTATACATTTTAACGATTTCTCGTGAGGACAAACTTTGCTTAACAAATAAACAAAGAAACTGTATGATTTTAAAAAACAACTTGATGGCAAACACTGTCTTTACCTTTAAATAAGAGGTTGGCATCATTATTTGGACCTTATTTTTTTCAAATTGTCGTTTTATGTAAATTTTGTAAAAAAACAAAATATCGCGAAAAAAACGTCACGAAAGGAAAAAAAAAATTAACGGATTTATATTTCCATAATGATTAAGTATTACTACCTTCAATGTTGGTCCATTGAATGGAAAACTTTATCTTTAATTTGAAAAAAGTCTTGTATCGTTTCTTATGTTGATTAGTATAGTACATTTTTTATTTTTCAATGTATACATATTATCAACACATTCTATAACCACTTTGATGTATGTTTATGTAACCATGGTAACGTACCAAGCACATTTTCGTATATACAAAATTAGGTCCTGTTCACCGTCCTGATATCTATGATGAGTTTATTAGTAACCCTAAAACAGATTTTGAGCAGATAACCATCAAATCAGCATACAATGTACATGAGAAGAAATATATTGAATTCTTATAACTATGGAAACACATTATCCTCAATGAAAACCATTTCACAATCATTAACATATAATGAAAAAAAGGATGGGAGGTAACACTTCTATCTGCATTAAGCCCAAATAATTTTTAAAGTAATCAGAATAAAAACTTTAAACTCAAGTAGACACATTATTATACAAATATTTAATAGCAGATATAAGTTTACCTTTGGTACCATTTATTGACAACTTATACCATATGCAGTATTGGTCCTTAACCCGTAACGAATCCATTTGTGTAATCAACAAAACAACAATAAAGTTTCACTAGATAATAATAATTGGGACTTGAAAATTACAGAAATTGGAGCAAAAATCAAAAATTTGCGACTATAGTCCAAACCTTGGTGAAAGCTGGATCTTGGCGTCAGTTTTGACATCAAAATGCCCCGGCAAAATAAAAATCTGTATAGAGTTTTGCTTTTTTGGCAGTCTAAATTAAAGGCTTTAGTATATTAAATTTAGAACAGAAAAAGTTATATTGAAACACACTTTAATAAGAATATCTCTTAACTAATATGATAGTCTTCTTTAAAACATTTTATAAAATCGTAAATATTAAAATTGATATTAAAAAAAATATATATAATACACATTAAGCAAGAATTGCAAACCCATATAAAAAAATCAACATTCTAAGAATAACTTTAAATACAAATATCCTATTAGTTTAGAAGTAACAATCTCAAAATGTTTTACAAGTGTTCAAAAAAACTAGTGTCTTGATTTTGGTGCATTCTTAAGTCTTGCAAAAGAAGGATAATGCCACTGCAAACATGAACTGTGCTTATTTCCTTTGCGTCTGCATCGCTTTTGCAAAAGTTGCAGATATATAAATTAAATTCAACGGTCATACATTTATTGCATGAAGTGCTGTCGATATATTTTCATGCATCTTCTACACAACATTTCTTTAACTAGTTTGTCTAGACCTGAAGTTGAAACCATTTCGGTGCGAGTTTCCACGCCTTCCTCTTCTAAGTATTTTCTACCTCATGCATAGATTACCTTAGCTGCATTTGGCAAAACATTTAGGAATTGTGGTCCTCAATGCTCTTCAACTTCGTACTTTATATGGCCTTTGGAACTTTTTTGGATTCGAGCGTCACTGATGAGTCTTTTGTAGACGAAACGCGCGTCTGGCGTATATACTAAATTTAGTCCTGGTATCTATGATGAGATGATTTCTATCAACAGACCACCAGCAACCTATTATTATATAATCATGCGAGTCTCTTTAGACGCATTTTGATCGAAAGGAATGCATTGTATCTAATGTGTCCGATTTTTGCATAATCCTACTACATTTCATGTAATTCCCTTTGGTCTCCTGCTTTTTTTGGAGGTGGTAAAACCATACTCGAAATAGAAACAGTAGAGTTCAATAAATCATTTTCTAGTTGAATGATATCTCTTTCTGATTTTATTTCACCGCTTGTTCCAACTTTTGTGTTTCCACTTGTACATTCAGAACTGCAACTTCGGAATTTCTACCACTAAGCAATGCTTTCCATAAGTCCAATGTTGCAGTTTGAAGATACGTCTACAAGAGAGTAACATGCATTTGAAGATGGATGATTCCACCACAACTTCACTCTCTTTACTTTCCGTACAGCACATGTGTCCACTTATCTCGTTCCCTTTCTTCTCGAATGCGACATCGATACGGGTTGAATTATGATTCAATGCATACATATACATGTGCAAATAGCGTGAATAGATTTGCTATTGGTATAAAACAGATTCTGAATCAAACAAATTTACCGTTTTTTCAGCTTTATGATCCCTTTCTGTTCTCAATGATTTAATGGCAATCATTACTTTAGCTGTGAATTCTGGAAGGTTTGAAAAGTAATTTAGAATGGACCTCATTTTATCATTACAACTTTCGATTATGTTATTTGTCCTATTTTCAAAGGGGTTGACTCCATCTGTAAAACGTTTACCCATTCTGACTTTTTAAAATACCAGTTCCTATTGAACGATAGGAGACTACAGAACCGGGAAGTTTAATAAAGACATAAAAAATAAGTCGGTGGATATAATAAGTTTTCACTTACGCCAAGAAATGAAACT
This sequence comes from Mytilus trossulus, assembly GCF_036588685.1. Lineage (NCBI taxonomy): Eukaryota > Metazoa > Mollusca > Bivalvia > Mytilida > Mytilidae > Mytilus > Mytilus trossulus. The sequence goes on from NC_086380.1 coordinate 68,308,842, forward strand.
TTTAAACAATACATAAGTGCATTTAGTACATGATGTGTGCATGTTACAAATAGCTATATGGTAGGTATATTCACATACTTTTTAAGGATACAAGGCGTGTTCCCCGATGAGGCAGCAAACCAGTGGTACATAAAAATTGGTATTTAGCTTTAGCGTCTGGCGTACTAAATTATAATGGTACCTTTGATAACTGTTTACACCACAGGGTCGATACCTCTGCTGGTGGACGTTTCGTGCCCGAGGGTATCACCAGCCCTGTATACTTTGGTGTTGACATGAATATCAATAATATTGTCATTTTCATAAATTTCCTGTTTGCAAAACTTTTTTTCTTATCCCAGGTATAGCTTACCTTAGCCGTTTTGGATACAAAATTTTGAATTTTAGATCCTCAATACTCTTCAACTTTGTACTTGTTTGACTTTATAAATATTTTGATATGAGCGTCACTGATGAGTCTAATTATGTAGACGAAACGCGCGTCTGGCGTACTAAATTATAATACTGGTACCTTTGATAACTATTTACTCTTGAAATGGAAAAAAATACTGTGTGACTCATGTATGAATGAAGTGCAAGAATGGACCCCATTTTCTAAATCTTGAATATGAAGAAAAAAAGTAATCCTCTAAGCGCCTGTTGAAATGATATTTTGTAACTTTTGTCAAATGATTATTAATAAAGCGTTGTGGTATATTATATAAAGAAAACTCCGTAACATAACTGTTGCTTCATCAGATGAGTTGACAAATATTCTACTGCAATACTGTTAGTTAAATCACATACTGGTTGTTTAGCAATAGAAACATTAAAACTATATTTAATCAACTTTTTGGAATTTTGAGTCCACAATGCTCTTCAATTTTGAACTTGTTTGGCTTTATAAATATTATGATATCACTTAATTTGCTCTAATTGCTTTGATTGCAGAGATATAACTCAAACCTACATTTTACCCCTATGTTCTATGTTTAGCCATGGCAGCCATCTTGGGTGGTTGGTCGAGTCATCGAACACATATTTTTAACTAGACATCTAAATGATGGTTAAAGCCAAGATTGGTTAAACTTGGGCTAGTAGAGGAGAATATTTTTGTAAAAGTTTACGGATGATGGACGCTAAGTGATAAGAAAAGCTCACTTGGCCCTTCGAGCCAGGTGAGCTTAAAATGAATAAAAGTAAAAAAATAATGTATTCTATGAAATCATACAAAAATTGTTAAAAACTTGTATTGTAAACTTTTATGCACGATATATCAAAAGGATAAATATTCGGCACAAATTAGATGCATAAGTACTCATAGTTTGAATTTCTTGTTTATTTGAAGAAGAAAAAATGTTTATATTTTGAATTTTGAAGTCGTCAAATTTATATCGAAATGCTGTGTTGGTTATATCTTTAAGATCACCTTTTGTGTTTTCAAGCAAAATTATTTCATCTGGTAAGAAATATGAAAAAAAGATGACGAATTGTCTATATTAATTGTTTTATCAAACAAAGGATCCTTAAAATATTGAGAATCCCTAAAATCATATTAGGGAATTTGTAGAATAGTTATTAAAATAATCAGTGAGTATGTTAAATCATTGTTCATTTGCAGGGATTATATATAATTACTAATTTAGCGATTCTACATATCCCCTTAAAAATCAGGGATTCTACATAATCCCTGATTATACAAATTCACTATAACATATATATTTCGAGTCAGAGATTGGAATCCGTTAAACATCATATATAATTCAACGCAAATCACCAGAGTGGAGTAATATATCAGAAAAAAATCAATAAAGTTTAAAAATATCTTAGATGTTCAATCTATTTACATAGATTTACTTATTATTTCAGCACAGGGAAATGTCTTTTCAGTCGTAAATTAGATGTAACAGTGCATTTTGGCTTATTTTTCTTTTTTGTTTTGTTTATATTATGAATTATAAAAAGTAATGACCTTCTTTGTATAAACAATGTTGAATTCTGTATGTCATATAAAAAAGAAGATGGGGTATGATTGCCAATGAGACAACTATCCACAAAAGACCAAAATGACACATACATTAACAACTATACGGCCTTCAAAAATGAGCAAAGCCCATGCCGCAGTTAGCTATAACAGGCCCCGACCAGACAATGTAAAACAATTCAAACGAGAAAACTAACGGCCTTACTTATGTAACAAAATGAACAAAAAAACAAATATGTAACAAATGAATAAACGACAACCGAAGAATTACAGGCTCCTGACTTGAGACAGGCACATACATAAATAATGTGGCGGGGTTAAACATGTAAGCGGGATCTCAACCCTCCCCCTAACCTGGAACAGTGGTATAAAATCACAACATAAGTACAAACTATAAAAATCAGCTCAAAAGCTTTCACTCATCAGATGGACAAAAAATACAAGTGGACGTGGCCGAGTACTTATACATCCCGACACAAAAAGACCCAATGAACAGATCTGAGAGTATTTGCAGTTATCTGAAATCTTGTTCAAAGCCACTAACAACTAATAAAAAAATAATGCATCGAAGACGAATCAATTAATCCGTACACATCCAACATCCAATGGATTTAGTGTAAAGACGTCATAAACAGCCAGAGAAAACATGACCTTGTCAGTCTCCAAAAGAAATAAATAACCAAATCTAGGCACATAGCCTCGCCCAATCTTTATGATTTCCTCAATTTTTGCTACTATTGTCATCTAACTTTGCATTTTCGTAACTGATTGATAAGATTTGAACGTTGGTTAATTACCGGTCATCTTCTTTTGTTCACGATTTTTTTTCTTGGAAAGTTTGGTGGCTAGTAAATCGAAAGTTTGACATTTCTTTAATGCAAAACAAGAAAGTTCTAAATCTCTGCGAAACTCATGGCCTCTTTGTGCACGTGAGTACAGAGGATACTATTACCTTAATATCTGCGAAACTCATGGCCTCTTTGTGAGTAGTAAGGACGCTGTTACATCCAATCATTTATTTGTTATACTCTACTATATTGGTCCGATTATAAACGCTGGAGGTTTTGACCGTTTATGAAATCATGTACAAAAAATCCGAAAACGTCAAAACCTCTAGAGCTAATAATCGAACCAATATAAAAAGAAGAATATAACAAATGATAAGTATTAGCATTTCGTGCGTATAGAAATGCGGTTTTGTGGATCGAATCAGTCAATCCAATGGTTTACCCTTGTTACAACCTCAATATTACCATTTTCCCTTACTAGACTGAACACACCCTTTTCATACGGATTCAATGAGGCTAATTTGTAAACTTTTAGTGAATAATTCATATCATATTTCTTACCTTATTCTGACATAATTTTACCAACTGGCTTTTAAAAGCGAATTATTATTTCACAATGTCTCCTTCATTAAGTGACTTGGGACACTTGTTGAATTCTTTATGCCATATAAAAAAAAAGATGTGGTATGATTGCCAATGAGATAACTATCCACAAAAGACCAAAATGATACAAACATTAACAACTATACGGCCTTCAACAACTCATGGCCTCGTTGTGAGTATAGAGGATACTGTTAGCTTAATCTCTGCGAAAATCATGCCTCTGTGTGAGTAGTTAGGACGCTGTTACCTTAATCTCTGCGAAACTCATTGCATCTCTGTGAGTAATGAGGACACTGTTACCTTAATCTCTGCAAAACCCATAGCCTATTTGTGAGTAGTTAGAACGCTGTTACCTTAATATCTGCGAAACTCATGGCCTCTTTGTGAGTAGTAAGGACGCTGTTACATCCAATCATTTATTTGTTATACTCTACTATATTGGTCCGATTATAAACGCTGGAGGTTTTGACCGTTTATGAAATCATGTACAAAAAATCCGAAAACGTCAAAACCTCTAGAGCTAATAATCGAACCAATATAAAAAGAAGAATAAAACAAATGATAAGTATTAGTATTTCATGCGTATAGAAATGCGGTTTTGTGGATCGAATCAGTCAATCCAATGGTTTACCCTTGTTTCAACCTCAATATTACCATTTTCCCTTACTAGACTGAACACACCCTTTTCATACGGATTCAATGAGGCTAATTTGTACACTTTTAGTGAATAATTCATATCATATTTCTTAGCTTATTCTGACATAATTTTACCAACTGGCTTTTAAAAGCGAATTATTATTTCACAATGTCACCTGCATTAAGTGACTTGGGACACTTGCTGAATTCTTTATGTCATATAAAAAAGATGTGGTATGATTGCCAATGAGACAACTATCCACAAAACACCAAAATGACACAAAAATTAAAAACTATACGGCGTTCAACAACTCATGGCCTCTTTGTGAGTACAGAGGACACTGTTACCTTAATCTCTGCAAAACCCATAGCCTGTTTTTGAGTAGTTAGGACGCTGTTACCTTAATCTCTGCGAAACTCATGGCCTCTTTGTGAGTAGTTAGGACGCTGTTACATCCAATCATTTATTTGTTATACTCTACTATATTGGTCCGATTATAAACGCTGGAGATTTTGACCGTTTATGAAATAATGTACATAAAATCCTAAAACGTCAAAACCTCCAGAGCTTATAATCGAACCAATATAAAAAGAAGAATATAACATAAGTATTAGTATTTCATGCGTATAGAAATGCAGTTTTGTGAATCGAATCAGTCAATCCAATGGTTTACCCTGGTTTCAACTTCAACCATTGTCCCTTACTAGACTGAACACACCTTTTTCATACGGATTCAATGAGGCTAAATTGTACACTTTTAGTGAATAATTCATATTATATTTCTTAGCTTATTCTGACATAATTTTATCAAACTGGCTTTTAAAAGCGAATTATTATTTCACTATTTCACCTTCATTAATGAATATTTTGTGTTTCTATATATGGTGTAGCCAATGGACATTTGAACAACAAACACATTAAAAAGTAAAAACACAAAAATACTGAACTTAGAGAAAAATCGATTCGGAAAGTCCATAATCACATGGCAAAATCAAATAACAAAACGCATCAAAAACGAATGGACAAGAACTGTCATATTCCTGACTTGGTACAGGCATTTTTAAATATAGAAAATGGTGGATTAAACCTGGTTCTATAGCGCTAACCCTCTCACTTTAATGACAGTCTCATCAAATTCCGTTATATTTACATTGATTCGTTAAATAAACAGACACAATGAATTAAATAGTCAAAACATGGGTACGTCAGTCATCATCGTATATATGACAATTTTAAAAGGAACAATTTAACAGAACACAAAAAAAACATCTACTATCTACGAACACATTGATTGATTTGATTGTCTGACGTCAGAAATTTTTTACACGTCACATAAATTTGTCGTTCAATGTGCATACAAACAATTTTAAAATTTACATAGGCAATGTAAGCATACAGGGTTCACAAATATAGACACGAGATTTAAACTTTTCAAAAGTTATATATAGAATTTATAAGAATCCAAAAATAGTTAATTCCACTACGCGATTGAATGATTTTTACGTTTGTGGTTCAATGTATATAGTAATTCATAATAGAAATATATCATAATGACATATAATAGAACAATATCATACTGACGGGATCTTTTATAGTTCAGAGTCACGCTATCTCCCTCGTGCAAAGCTCTGATTCCTTTCAAGAATTTGGCTATACTTTTTGGACCTTTTGGATTATAGCTCTTCATCTTTTATATAAGCTTTGGATTTCAAATATTTTGGCCACGAGCATCACTGAAGAGACATGTATTGTCGAAATGCGCATCTGGTGCAACAAAATTGGTACCGTTGATTTTATTATGAGAACAAAAAGTCGTATATACAAAACAAGCCACCAAAAAAGGAAAACCAATACAAACACATTGACGAGATGTATAAGTACCGAGCCACGTCAAACGGATATCACATAAAACCATTCAACAGTAAAGTAATATTAATAATAGAACAAAGACAAATGAAAGAACAATAACACACGTTTTTAAGATGATAAACAACAGTACGCAGAATCTATACATCAAGACCATCGTGTATTATTTGAGAAGTTGATACGGAATATTTATCAACAAGGTCTTGGTACCTTCCGATGATTTTTTTTTAGAAAAAGTACGAGACTTTCTTTGACATACCATTGGTTCATCAACTTTCTACTCAGACACTGATGACGTTTTACAAAGTCTGAGTAAGAGCTGAAAGCTCTTGAATATCGAATAAGTTGGGAAATGTATATCCCATATGCAGGTGTATAAGTTGGTAAATTGCTACCAAGGTGGGGGAAATTTATAATTTCAAAATTAAAATCGTCTCGTTTGTCATTGATGCTGAAACTGAGATGACTGTGTAAGTCAAATTCGAGATATAAGTCTAAAAATGAGGCGGAGGAAGCCGTGTCTGTTGTTTCTTTAATCTCTAGTTTATGGAACCAAATCAGAAAAGTTTGGATTTTTTATGGAAAGAACATCATCAATATATCTGAAAATGAAATTAAATAATCTGGCTTCTTTGATCCTCTTGTTTTTCACAAGTGTCTAGAGGAATTCCGATTCATATGAAAATAAGAATAGGTCGGCAAGAAGAGGCGCACAGTTTGTTCCCATAGGAATGCCGACAATTTGTTGGAAAAGTCTACCTCCAAACTCAACAAATATGTTGTCGATAAAAAAAAACTCCAGCATACTGACCACTTGTTCTTCTGTGTAGCATGTTTTACCTTTTTGTTTGTCACTATTAACGAAGTATGCCTTATGAAATCCCAAAGTAATAAATTTATAGCGTATGCTACCATTTTTATGTTGAAAGGCATTGTGGTTTATTTCTTTTAGGCAATTTTCCAACCGATTAAAAAATATCAAAAGTAAACGATAAAATCATATATCGCCAGACTTAGGCAGGTTAAAAAAATTGTTAAGCTCACACGTGATTAATTTAAAAAGAATCCCGAACCCTAGGACATTACCAAATTGAATGTAATTTCATAAAGGAGATGTCCACAGCCTTTGACAAAATTGATTAAAAATCAACCAAGGGAAAAAATAAATCATATCTGGCAGAAAATTATTGGTTAAACCATGTTGTATAGCCAACAAAACCTACCACTTGTATGACAATTGTTTAGATATAGTTCCGTTAAATTGCAAAAGTTGGGTGCGCAACATATTTGCAATAATTGCTTAATGTGAAAATAACAAAAACTAGCGAAAGTAAATAAGGGTAGCCTTTTTGTTTGATCAATCATGAAACTTACCTCCATATGTAAATAATATCCTCAGATATAAAACAAGAAACATGCTAACAGACATGTTTCCAAAAAATGGTTTTCTCTCCTTCAGCATTGATCTGCATATTGTTTTGACAAATCCCATTAAAATAAATTTTTAATCAGGTATATGTACATGAAATAAAAACCAAGTGTACAGCACATTTCATTTCCGGTAATTGTAGATAACATTTTAAAACTAGATAAATATTTTTTTTTATAGATGAAACCCAATGTTCAATTTCAAATAAAATTGGTGTATTCCAGTCAATAATTGTAAGCTTTCAATGCATTCATAGTTTACTGAATGACTGTTAAAAATTACAAGATGGACAATAGAGCACATTTTTACAAATGAGAAAAAGACCCTGTATTTTTCAGGTTTGTCCGTTTAGCTTCATGTTAAACTTATGAAATAAGGTAGATGCCAAAATGACGCTTGGATCAAATCTATAGACACATTTAGACTTGGTTTTAGTGAACATCAATCTTGCATCAAGAGAGGTAGTCACTTCTGTAAATATAGATTATTACACTGCAACAAGTGTATTACGATATTTCTCCACTTGAGACAGTTAATTTTTTTTATTTAAAGCGCGAGGCTTGCCGAACTCTTTAAATAATAATATTTAACTGTCGAGAGTGGAGAAAGAAATATCGTAATACCTGAGTTATAGTGTCGGAATCTGTTTCTCTAATGCTTTTTATCGTCCTTTTTCAAAGAATTTAAAAAGACTTGTGCTCTTTATATGCGACGACATCAGGCATTGTCGCCTTTTATCATGACGTCATAATAGAAAAATTTAGAAGAAAAACAAAACATTCAGACATCATAATCAAATTTCGACTAATTATTTGCCGAGAACAGTGAGTAAAAATAGTATTTTTTTTGTATTTGCAGACTATTTAACAACTTTATGGTGCTTCCAGCCGAACCCTTGTGTCTTCTGACAAATTAATTTTACGTCATTCACCTATACACGTCATCCACCTATGTACGTCATTCACATATACACGTCATCTACCTATGTACGCCATTCACGTTGACACGTTATCCATCTATCTACGTCATTCACGTGTACACGTCATCCACCTTTCTACGTCATTCTCGTATACACGTCATCCACCTATCTACGTAATTTAAAAGTATACAAGTCATCCACCTATCTACGTCATTCATGTATACCTGTCATCCACCTATCTACCTCATTCACGGATACACGTCATCCACCTATCTACGTCATTCACGTATACACATCATCCACCTAACTACTTCGTTAACGTATACACGTCATCCACATATCTACGTCATTTACGTATACACGTCATCCACCTATCTACTTCGTTAACGTATACAAGTCATCAACCTACTACATCATTCTCGTATACACATCATCCACCTATCTACTTCGTTAACGTATACACGTCATCCACCTATCTACGTCATTTACGTATACACGTCATCCACCTATCTACGTCATTTACGTATACACGTCATCCACCTATATCTACTTCGTTAACGTATACAATTCATCAACCTACTACATCATTCTCGTATACACGTCATCCACCTATCTACGTCAATAACGTATACAAGTCATCCACCTATCTATGTCATTCACGTATACACGTCATCCACCTATCTACGTCATTCACGTATACACGCCATCCACATATCTACGCCATTTACGTATACACGTCATCCACCTACTACGTCATTCTCGTATACACGTCCACGATCTACCCAATTGATTTCTCTTTGTCATAAAATTTGTTTTGAGACAAAAAACAAACAACAACAACCAACATATACATGTTGCCAGCATGAATAAACAAAATCTTACTTTGCTTGCTAATATTATGAAAACGTTTCCAACAAGATGCCATCAGCCTTCCATTCCTGGGTATTTAAATAAGTTTTTCTTGAATAAATAAATTAATTAAATGGAGATCTTTAAAATGTGTCAGTACCAACATATTCTAATGGATTCCAACTGCACTTTATTGAAAAAATAAACCTTTTGTCTTATTTCAAGGGTTAAAAATACATTGTACTAGTGCATTTATGCTTGGATGAACAAATAACACTAGCCCTACTATTAGTATTGTCGATGTTTCATCTGCACAAATATGTTAGAATTAATTCAAAAGTGGATAAACTATTTACAAGCGTTTACCAAAAACAATATTAATCGTATTGTTTTTGGAGTGTAAAAAGTCTTGGCTAATGTGCAAACAAACTACTCAAGTTAAGATTTATTCCAAACAAACGGATTGTTATACACGTCCCACGAAATTTTAGTGATGCAATTTGATATCTAAACTTGATATAAGTAGTGTTATGCAAATCAACCTACTTAGCTATATAAAAAGTAAAAAAAAACTGTTTGTCATACTCTTCGTAGTGTCCTGTCTCATGTTTAAAGATTCGCAATAAAATCATTGTTAAAACATCAAATTCCACTATTTTCTAAATGACATATGTAAAATCCTGTACCAAATCAGGAAAATGACAGTTGTTATCAAATCGCCTGATGTGTTTGAGATTTTGATTTTGCCCTTTGGTGAGGGACTTTCCTTTTGAAATTTCCCTCGGAATTCAGTATTTTTGTAATTTTGCTTTTCACACAAGGAACTGCTATATCAAATTTAAGATAAGACTTATATTTTTCATTCTGGTCCTTATGTAGATAAATCTGTAAAAATTGACTCTATCACATCACAGCTACTTTTGCATAGATACTACATGTATTTCTGTACTTAAAATCTGTAGTTCTGGAAATTTACTTTTAATATTCAGTACTATTTTGCTACTTTTTAAAAATTATTGTAATATCTAGGTACCTGTATTTTAAGAACTTAATTTGTACTTAAAATTTAGGTACTACATATTTTTGGTTACTACCGTTAAGTTTTCAGCATTTTGAAAGTTTTTCTATTTCAAATCTCTTAAAATTATGATTTTCAAACATGGAATGTTGTATTATTTCTGTACCAAAATATTTAGTACAAATCAAGTACTGTAAAATACAAGTACCTAAATATTACAATAATTTTAAAGTAAAGAAATAGTACTAAATATTAAAAGTAAATTTTCAGTACTACACATTTTTAATACAGAAACAGCACCTATGCAAAATTAGCTGTGTAAGGGACCATCGATTAATAATCAAACTGACAAAGGTGAAAGCAATCATTTATAAAAACTAAGGCAAGCATACAGTCAACTGAATAGTGTGAATTGATTTACAACTTTAATTTTGTGATTCAAAAATCTTTTATTCATTACATGACTGTTTTCTGTGTTTTATCTGTTCTTGTTTACTGTAACAATAAAAGTGCAAATATATAAAAAGGTGCATCTGTGTGATTTTTTTTAATATAAATTATTAGCATTTGATTTTGTATAATTCTACAATATGAATTAAGAGGGTAACATGCCCTTAGTCTGGCAACAATTATTCCGACAGCCACTATTTCGACAACGCATTACCCTGACAGCCCATTATTCCGACAGCTCATTATTCCAACAATGCATTTTTCTTATGTGTATGGGTAAATTTTCTCTAAAAAGACCAACCCCGTTCTCTATAATATGTGTGGTTGTTCTTTTTGATCCCAACTTTTCTTTCCATGTTGGATAGTTGTCTCAGTATATTGGAGTTGATACACATGCTTTTTACAACTGCCCAGGCCTTACCCTCGTCCCTCTGTCGTTTTACGTTTCTGGGTATTTTATTTGTTTTTATATTTCGTTGTTTGTGTGTCCACTATCACTCTGTGCTGTTCTAGTTCGCTGTTTTTTGTGTGTCTTAATCTGACTCCTTTATCTAGATCTTCGGTATCCTCCATTCGCGTATCAGGAGAGTGAGGTTTTATGCACCACTTTTAACTTAGTAAATATATCGGAGTCAGATAAAACCACCCGTCCTCTTTGGTCGCAACACTGTCTACCCCTTGTATCAATCATCTGAGTTTTATTTAAAGTACTTTTGTCCCAGAAATAAGGGACTGTAGCATCAATCAAAATGAGAAAAACAAAGAGACAAACACATACTAGTACCCAGATCTTTAAAAATAAGATGAGAAATTGGACGAAATATGCGTTAGAAAAGATGAGCAATTCCAATTATGAATATAGTATCGTGTTCGGGAATGTGAATCCACGAAATATGGAGACAGTACACAGCACTTCCATTGCGATCGATCAGACATAGTATGAGAGATGACACTCAATACATTTATAGGGATACCGATTTTTTTTATCCCGAGCCTATTTTAAAATCAAGAAAAATATGTCTCTGTTATAATTGTTATTGGAGATGCAGGACTGATGATTTACAACAAATTTCATTACGACAAACAAATATGACGGACTTGAACATTTCGGCACCTACTATCTAAATATTCATAAGGAAAAGTTAATACATCGGGTCAGCGACTGTATATGACATAGAAATATACAGTCAACGCATTTTGACTGCTAAAATAAAACAGTGCAGTATAAAAATCCATTACAATTAGTAAAAAATCTAAAACCGTGTGTGACATTCTTTTCTCGCTTGTGTCTTTGTAAAATTGTCTAACTGTAAAAACTTAGTACATTATGTGTTTTGTGGCACACTGTACACGGATTTTCATTTACAGATTGTTTTTAAGAAGACAAATGTGTAGGTATCATTGATTTTAAGAAAGGAAGTTCATATGCTAATTAAGAATCGGTGCTTACAAATTACATTGAGAATTGAAAATGTCAGATACTAAAAAAATCGTATTGTACAGCCGATAAAATTGACGAAGAGCCTCATTTTTCAATCGAATGCTCACTTCATAATAATTTGAGAAAGGAACTCTTTCAGCATATTTCTAAAACAGGTCAGAACTTTAAAAAGGTAGATACATATGATACAGTGGAGATCACTTCTAATCTCTCATTAAAACTGTCAGGAGAACTGTCAAAGAACTGTTCTAAACCTGTCCTAGAACAGTTCTACCTAGAACAGTTCTACCCTTGAACTGTTCTAGGTAGAACTGTCAGAATCAGTTCTAGGTAGAACTGACTAAATCAGTTCTGGGTAGAACTGTCATGATCAGTTCTAGGGTAGAACTGTCTGTATCAGTTCTAGGTAGAACTGTCCAAATCAGTTCTAACCGTAGAACTGTCAGCAGAACTGACTTAGTCTAAATCGGTCAGGACTGTAAAACAGTTCTAAATGACGTCACTGCAGTAAATAAGGGCACTTTAGAAATAAATCACTTCCAATATACTTTGCCCATGATATAGCAGATTTTCTATATTTTTTACTGATCAAATGTTACATGTACAAATATCGAAGTGAATAGAAGGTTATCCAACTCATCGGAGAAATATTTTTATAAGATTACATAGGAAACATCATTGTTTACGTTTCTTCGTTCACCGTTTTTAACAGTCTCTTCATAAATATAACCAGCAGGTGGCAGTTAGGTCCGCTGCTGTATGCCCTGAGGTAATCGGTGCCCTGAGGTAATCGTGGTAATGCGTCATTGATTAAATACGCACGAAAATATAGTTCTTATTTAGATAGATCTTAATACCAAATTTTAATGTGACCAAATACCAAAGATGCCAACAAACTTCCCAAATGATTTTATTATTTGTATTCACCGATCATTCATTTCGTATGTACGTGAAGGGTGGGGATGGCTGTTAAAATTATAAACTTTTATTTTTTATAAAAGTTCAATTAATGATCTGAAGTATTCATTCATGTCAGGGTTACCTGAGGTAACCCCAATTATAACAACAAATACAACCATTAAACTCAAGTCAACTGAGGTAAATTTATATATACATCACATAACCAATACAAATCTATGAAGTCCTACATTCTAAATGAAGAAATTGTTTAATGAAAATATAAATGTATTCACTAGCAAAGTATGTACTAAAAATTCTTTCATAACAGGGTAACCTGCGGTAACCCAAGCAATAACAGCAAAAACAACCTATTTAACTCAAGTTAATTCAAATCACCTTTACATATACATCACATAAAAAATATAATTTCAATGAATTCCTACATGACAAAAGAAAAAAGTGGTTTATTACAGCATAAATGCATATACTAGCAAAGTATCTACTAAGTATTTTGTTATGACAAGGTTACCTCAGGTAACCCATAAAATAGCAACAAGTATTATCCATTGATATCTAGATAACTAAAGTCGCTTTTCCGATATATCACATAAACAATACACAGCTATGAGGCCTACATGTAAAATAAAGAAATTGTTTGATTACAACATAAATGTTTTCTTATAAGCATTCTTTATAACATGGGTACCTGAGGTAACCCCAGACATAATAACAAATATAACCCACTTAACTTAACTAAAGTAAACTGAGATCACCTTTACATGTACATCAAATAAACACTACAACTTTCATGAAGTCATACATTTAAAAAAAAGAATTTTGTTAGTTACAATAAATGTAAACACTACCAAAGTATCTACGAAGTAATCATTCATGACAGGGTTACATGAGGTAACCCCAATAATTACAATAAATACAACCCATTCAACTCAAGTTAACTCAGGTTACATTTATATATACCTCGCATACACAATACAAATCTATGAAGTCCTACATTTTAGATTAAAAAATTGTGTCATTACAGCATAAATGCATATACCAACAAATTATCTACGAAGTATTCTTTCATAACAGAGATACCTCATGTTAGTTCAAAAATAACAACAAATATAATCCATTCAAATTAAGTTAACTAAAGTCGCCTTTCCTGAATATCATATAAACAATACTTATCTATGAAGTCCAAATTGAAAAAGTAAATGGTTTATTACAAGTTAAATGTATACTCTGGAAAACTATCTACGACGTATTCTTACGTGACAGGGTAACCTCAGATAACCAAAACAATCACAACAAAGATACCCCATCTAACTCAAGTTCACTCAGGTTACCTTTAAATATATATACATCACATAAACAATACAAATCTATGAAGTCCTACCTTTCAAATTAAAACATTGTGTAATTTTAATATGAATGTAAACACTAGCAAAGTATCAATTAAGAATTCTTTCATAGCAGGGTTACCTGAGGTTACCAAAACAATAACAGCAAATACAACCTATTTAACTCAAGTTAATTCAGATCACCTTTACATATACATCACATAAAAAATATAACTTCAAAGAAGTCCTACATTAAAAAAAAAGGTTGGTTTATTACACAATAAATGCATTTACTACCAAAGTATCTACTAAATACTCTGTCATGCACGGTTACCTCAGGTAACTCATAAAATAGAAAAAAAAGTATTATCCATTCATATCAAGTTAACTTAAGTCGCCTTTCCAATATATCACATAAACAATACCCATCTATGAGGTCCTACATTTCAAATAAAGAAATTGTTTGATTACAACATAAATGTTTACACTAGCAAACTATCTAAAAAGCATTCTTCATAACATGGGTACCTGAGGTAACCCCAGACATAATTACAAATATAACACACATAACTGAAGTTAACTGAGGTCACCTTTAAATGTGCATCACATAACAATACAACTTTCACGAAGTCCTACGTTCAAAATAAAGAAGTTTGTTTATTAGAATTAATGTAAACACTAGCAAAGTGTCTACGAATGATTCATTCATTACAGGGTTACCTTAGGTAACCATAACAATAATAACAAAGATAACCCATCTAACTCAAGTTAACAGAGGTCACCTTTATATATATATACATCACATAAACAATACAATTTTCATGTAGTCCTTCATTCGAAATAAAGAAATTTGTTTATTACAGTTAATGTAAACAATAGCAAAGTATCTACAAAGCATTCATTCATTACAGGGTTACCTCAGGTAACCCAATAATAACAACAAATACAACCCATATAACTCAAGTAAACTCAGGTATCACCTTTAAATATATATGCATCACATAAACCATACAAATCTATGAAGTCCTACATTTTTAAATTAAGAAATTGTGAAATTCAAATATAAATGTATACACTTACAAGGTATATACTAAGAAGTCTTTCATAGCAGGGTTACCTGAGGTAACCAATACAAACACAACAAAAACAACCTATTTAACTCAAGTTAATTCAGATCACCTTAACATATACATCACATAAACAATATAACTTAATGAATTTCTACATTAAAAATGAAGAAGTTGATTTATTACAACATAAATGGATATACTAGCAAAGTATCTACTAAATATTCTGTCATGACAGGTTACCTCAGGTAACCCATGAAATAGAAACAAGTATTATCCATTCGTATCAAGTTAACTTAAGTCGCCTTTCAGAAATGTCACATAAACAATTCACATCTATGAAGTCCTACATTTAAAATAAAGAAATTGTCCGATTACAACATAAATGTTTACACTAGCAAACTATCTCAAAAGCATTCTTCATAACATGAGTACCTGAGGTAACCCCAGACATAATTACAAATATAACCCACTTAACTGAAGTAAACTAAGGTCATCTTTACATGTGCATCACATAAACAATACAACTTTCATGAAGTCCTATATTTAAAATAAAGAAGTTTGTGTATTACAATTAATGTAAACACTAGCAAAGTATCTACGAAGGATTCATTCATAACAGGGTTACCTGAGGTAACCATAACAATAACAACAAAGATAACCCATCTAACTCAAGTTCACTGAGTTCACCTTTTAATATATATACATCATATAAACAATACAAATCTATGAAGTCCTACATTTCAATTTTAAAATTTTTCGAATTGCAATATAAATGTATACACTAGCAAAGTATCTACTAAGAATTCTTTCATAGCAGGGTTACCTGAGGTAACCAATACAATAACAACAAATACAACCTATTTAACTCAAGTAAATTCAAATCACCTTTACATATACATCACATAAACAATATAACTTAAATGAATTCCTACATTAAAATGAAGAAGTTGATTTATTACACCATAAATGGATATACAAGCAATGTATCTACTAAATATTCTGTCATGACAGGGTTACCTCAGGTAACCCATGAAATAGAAACAAGTATTATCCATTCGTATCAAGTTAACTTAAGTCGCCTTTCAAAAATGTCACATAAACAATTCACATCTATGAAGTCCTACATTTAAAATAAAGAAATTGTCCGATTACAACATAAATGTTTACACTAGCAAACTATCTCAAAAGCATTCTTCATAACATGGGTACCTGAGGTAACCACAGACACAATTACAAATATAACCCACTTAACTGAAGTTAACTGAGGTCACCTTTACATGTGCATCACATAAACAATACAACTTTCATGAAGTCCTACATTTGAAATAAAGAAGTTTGTTTATTACAATTAATGTAAACAAAAGCAAAGTATCTACGAAGAATTCATTCATTACAGGGTTACCATAGGTAAACAAATAATAACAACAAATACAACCTATTTAACTCAAGTAAAATCACATCACCTTTACATATACATCACATAAACAATATAACTTTAATGAATTCTTACATTTAAAATGAAGAAGTTGGTTTATTACACCATAAATTCATATACTAGCAAAGTATCTACTAAATATTCTGTCATGACAGGGTTACCTCAGGTAACCCATGAAATAGCAACAAGTATTATCCATTCATATCAATTTAACTTAAGTCGCCTTTCAGATATATCACATAAACTATACACATCTATGAAGTCCTACATTTAAGGTAAAGAAATTGTCTGATTACAACATGTTTACACTAGCAAACTATCCTAAAAACATTCTTCATAACATGGGTACCTGAGGTAACCCCAGATATAATTACAAATATAACCCACTTAACTGAAGTTAACTGAGGTCACCTTTACATGTGCATCACATAAACAATACAACTTTCATGAAGTCCTACATTTGAAATAAAGAAGTTTGTTTATTACAATTAATGTAAACAATAGCAAAGTATCTACGAAGAATTCATTCATGAAGTCCTACATGTAAAATAAAAGAATTGTTTGATTACAACATAAATGTTTACACTAGCAAACTATCTAATAAGCATTCTTTCATAACAGGGGTACCTGAGGTAGCCCCAAATATAATTGCAAATATAACCCACTTAACTGGAGTTATTTGAGATCACCTTTACATATATATCCCATAAACAATATAACTTCAATGAAGTCCTACATTCAAAATGAATAGATTAGTTTATTACAATTAATGTAAAGACTAGCAAAGTATCTACGAAGTATCCATTCATGACAGGGTTACCTCAGGTAACCCCAATTATAACACCAAATACAACCCATTTAACTCAAGTGATCTCATGTAACATTTACATATAATCGCATAAACAATACAAATCTATGAAGTCCTACATTTTAAATTAAGAAATTGTGTAATTACAGCATAAATGCATATACCAGCAAAGTATCTACGAAGTATTCTTTTATAACAGGATCACCTCAGGTAACCCAAAAAATAACAACAAATATAATCGATTCAAATTAAATTAACATAAGGTTGCAGTCTTGTTCATGACTGCTCCATAGGCTTACATGCAAAACAGCTGATCTTAGAAAAAAAATTCATGTTCATATCATGTATGTACCAGAGTGAAATTGTGAATTAGTTGTACAGTGGTTCCCTGAGGTAACCTGACCATGCACATTAGTACAATGGTTCCCTGAGGAAACCTTCCATGCACAGTAGTACAATGGTTCCTGAAGTAAACTGACCAGGCACAGTAGTGCAATTGTTCCCTGAGGTAACCTTACCATGCACAGAAGTACAATGGTTCCCTGAAGTAATCTGACCATGTACAGTAGTACAATAGTTCCCTGGGGAAACCTGACCATGCACAGTATTACAATGGTTCCCTGAGGTAACATGACAATGCACAGTATTACAATGGTTCCCTGGGGTAACCTGACCATGCACAGTAGTACAGTGGTTCCCTGAGGTAACCTGGCAATGCACAGAAGTACAATGGTTCCCTGCAGTAACCTGACCATGTACAGTAGTACAATGAATCTCTTGGGAAACCTGACCATGCACAGTAGTACAATGGTCACCTGAGGTAACATGACAATGCACAGTAGTACAATGGTTCTCTAAGATAAACTGACCATGCACAGTAGTACAATGGTTCCCGGAGGTAACATGACCATGTACAGTAGTACAATGGTTCCCTGAGGAAACCTGACCATGCACAGTAGTACAATGGTTCTCTAAGATAAACTGACCATGCACAGTAGTACAATGGTTCCCTGAGGTAACATGACCATGTACAGTAGTTCAATGGTTCCTTGAAGTATTCTGATCATGCACAGTAGTGCAATGGTTCTCTGAAGTAAACTGACCAGACACAGTAGTGCAATTGTTCCCTTAAGTAATTTGACCATGCAAAGAAGTACAATGGTTCCTTGAAGTAATCTGACCATGTACAGTAGTACAATGGTTCCCTGGGAAAACCTGACCATGCAAAGAAGTACAATGGTTCCCTGTGGTAACATGACAATGCACAGTATAACAATGGTTTTCTGAGGTAACCTGGCCATGCACAGTATTTCATAGGTTCCCTGAGGTAACCTGGCAATGCACATAAGTACAATGGTTCCCTACAGTAACCTGACCATGTACAGTAGTACAATTATTCCCTTTGGAAACCTGACCATGCATAGTAGTACAATGGTCACCTGAGGTAACATGACAATGCACAGTAGTACAATGGTTCCCTGAGGTAACCTGACCATGCACAGTAGTACTGTGGTTCCCTGAGGTAACATGATCATGTACAGTAGTACAATGGTTCCCTGAGGATACTTTCCATGCACAGTAGTACAATGGTTCCTGAAGTAAACTGACCAGGCACAGTAGTGCAATTGTTCCCTGAGGTAACCTGACCATGCACAGAAGTACAATGGTTCCTTGAAGTAATCTGACTATGTACAGTAGTACAATAGTTCCCTGGGGAAACCTGACCATGCACAGTAGTACAATGGTTCCCTGAGGTAACATGACAATGCACAGTATTACAATGGTTCCCTGAGGTAACTTGACCATGCACAGTAGTACAATGGTCCCCTGAGGTAACATGACAATGCACAATAGTACAATGGTCCCCTGAGTAACATGACAATGCACAATAGTACAATGGTTCCCTGAGGTAACCTGACCATGCACAGTAGTACTGTGGTTCCCTTAGGTAACATGACCATGTACAGTAGTACAATGGTTCCCTGAGGAAACCTGACAATGCACAGAAGCACAATGGTTCCCTGAGGTAACCTGACCATGCACAGAAGCACAATGGTTCCCTCGGTAACCTTGTCATACACAGTAGTACAATGGTTCTCTAAGATAAACTGACCATGCACAGTAGTACAATGGTTCCCTGAGGTAACATGACCATGTACAGTAGTTCAATGTTTCCCTGAAGTAAATCTGATCATGCACAGTAGTGCAATGGTCTCTGAAGTAAACTGATCAGACACAGTAGTGCAATTGTTCCCTTAGGTAATTTGACCAAGCACAGAAGTACAATAGTTCCCTGAAGTAATCTGACCATGTACAGTAGTACAATGGTTCCCTGGGGAAACCTGACCATGCACAGTAGTACAATGGTTCCCTGTGGTAACATGACAATGCACAGTATAACAATGGTTCCCTGAGGTAACCTGGCCATGTACAGTATTTCATAGGTTCCCTGAGGTAACCTGGCAATGCACAGAAGTACAATGGTTCCCTGCAGTAACCTGACCATGTACAGTAGTACAATGATTCCCTTGGGAAACCTGACCATGCACAGTAGTACAATGGTCACCTGAGGTAACATGACAATGCACAGTAGTACAATGGTTCCCTGAGGTAACCTGACCATGCACAGTAGTACTGTGGTTCCCTGAGGTAACATGACCATGTACAGTAGTACAATGGTTCCCTGAGGAAACCTGACAATGCACAGAAGCACAATGGTTCCCTGAGGTAACCTGACCATGCACAGAAGCACAATGGTTCCTTTGGTAACCTGACCATGCACAGTAGTACAATGGTTCTTTGAGATAAACTGACCATGCACAGTAGTAATATGGTTCCCTGAGGTAACATGACCATGAACAGTAGTTCAATGGTTCCCTGAAGTAATCTGATCATGCACAGTAGTGCAATGGTTCTCTAAAGTAAACTGACCAGGCACAATAGTGCAATTGTTCCCTGAGGTAACTTGACCATGCACAGAAGTACAATGGTCCCTTGAAGTAATCTGACCATGTTCAGTAGTACAATGGTTCACTGGGGAAACCTGACCATGCACAGAAGTACAATGGTTCCCTGAGGTAACATGACAATGCACAGTATTACAATGGTTCCCTGAGGTAACCTGGCCATGCACAGTATTTCAAAGGTTTCCTGAGGTAACCTGGCAATGCACAGAAGTACAATGGTTCCCTGCAGTAACCTGACCATGTAAAGTAGTACAATGATTTCCTTGGGAAACCTGACCATGCACAGTAGTACAATGGTCACCTGAGGTAACATGACAATGCACAGTAGTACAATGGTTCTCTGAAGTAAACTGACCAGGCACAGTAGTGCAATTGTTCCCTGAGGTAACCTGACCATGCACAGAAGTACAATGGTTCCCTGAAGTAATCTGATCATGTACTGTAGTACAATGATTCCCTGGGGAAACCTGACCATGCACAGTAGTACAATGGTTCCCTCAGGTTACATGTCCCTCAGGTAACATGACAATGCACAGTATTACAATGGTTCCCTGATGTAACCTGGCCATGCACAGTAGTACAGTGGTTCCCTGAGGCAACCTGGCAATGCACAGAAGTACAATGGTTCCCTGCAGTAACCTGACCATGTACAGTAGTACAATGGTTTTCGTTGGGAAACCTGACCATGCACAGTAGTACAATGGTCACCTGAGGTAACATGACAATGCACAGTAGTACAATGGTTCCCTGTGGTAACCTGACCATGCACAGTAGTACTGTGGTTCCCTGAGGTAACATGACCATGTACAGTAGTACAATGGTTCTCTGAGGAAACCTGATAATACACAGAAGCACAATGGTTCCCTCGGTAACCTGACCATGCAAAGTAGTACAATGGTTCCGTGAGATAAACTGTCCATACACAGTAGTACAATGGTTCCCTGAAGTAATATGACCATGTACAGTAGTTCAATGGTTCCCTGCAGTAATCTGATCATGCACAGTAGTGCAATGGTTCTCTGAAGTTACCTGACCATGCACGGTAGTGCAATGATTCCCTAATTACTTACCATGCACAGTAGTACAATTGTTCCCTGAAGTTACCAGACCATGCAGAGTAGTACAATGATTCCATGAGGTTACCTACCATGCACAGTAGTACAATGGTTCCCTGAAAGACCTGAACAATGCACAGTAGTGCAATGGTTCCCTGAGGTAACCTGACCGTGCACAGTAGTTCAATGATTCCTTGAGGTAAACTCACAATACACAACAGTACAATGGTTCCCTGAGGTACCATGACCCTGCACAGTAGAACAACGTTTCCCTGAGGAGACTTGAACATGCACAATAGTACAGTGGTTCCCTGAGGTAACCTGGTCGTGTATAGTAATTTACATATGACCTGAGGTAACCTTGTGATGTACAGTAATTTACAGATGACCTGAGGTAACCTGGTCATGTACAGTAATTTACAGATGACCTGAGGTAACCTGGTCATGTACAGTAATTTACAGATGACCTGAGGTAGCCTGTCCGTGAAAAACATAGATGTAATCTAGACTGACTATGCTGACGAAGGGAGTTATGAACATTCAATTGTGGTAACCTGAGGTTTGTAGAAAATTAGCGTTTGCAAAGTTTATCTGTGGTAACATGCAGCTGGTACAATGACCATTAAGTTGTGACCTTAGGTAACCTCTCCATATTCTAACATACAGAGATATTCTGAGGGTACATATTTATATACAGTATTTAAGAAATGACATTAGTTAACATGTGCACTTGGCCATGTATAGAAATGCAGAAGTGCCCTGAGGAAAACTAAAAAAATAGTGTTTTGTAAAGTTTACACAAAGTGTGGTAATATGAGTATGTGCAGTAATACAGAGTAACCTCACCATGTACAGCAATACAGAGGTAATATTAGGTAACCTCGCAATGTTCAATCATACAGAGGTGACCAGAGGTAACCTCACCATGAGAGCAATCATAGATATGATCTGAGATACAGGAAATACACAGTAATTTAGAGATGACCTAAGGTTATCTGACCATGTACAAAAGTCCACTGGAGATGTGAGGTTTTTCCTTGAAAATATCCAACATCTCTCAAATAAGATTGATTAAGACAATTAACATTTTAAAAAAGCAGTTATATACTATATAACATGTGCTTGTAACTACGTTACTTTCTAAGTAATATCAAATGAAAAAAAAATTAGATTACTGTTCGTACTGCAATGTTTCTCTTTTTTAATATTGGTGAATAAAATCCTTACAGTGTGTACTGGCTGGTCATCATCGCGTATGATACGATTTTGATACTCATACACAGCTTATGAATATTATGCTTGAATATAGATAAGATCAGCACGTGTAGGCATAGACTGAGAGTTGTAGATTTGTAGTGTAAATATATAGATGCCGTTTATAGAATACAAAGTTAGATCAGAAAC
Organism: Mytilus trossulus; assembly: GCF_036588685.1. Taxonomy (NCBI): domain Eukaryota; kingdom Metazoa; phylum Mollusca; class Bivalvia; order Mytilida; family Mytilidae; genus Mytilus; species Mytilus trossulus. The sequence continues at coordinate 68,331,786 of NC_086380.1, forward strand.
ATAGTTATTAAAATTGAGAAAGGAAATGGTGAATATGTCAAAGCGACAACCACCCGACCATAGAGCAGACAAAAGCCGAAGGCAACCAATGGGTCTCCAATGTAGCGATAATTCCCGCAGCTGTAGGTGTCCTTCAGTTGGCCCCTAAAAATATGAATAATAGTTCAGTGATAATGGACGTCATACTAAACTCCGAATTATACACTAGAAACTAAAATTTAAAATCATACAAGACTAACAAAGGCCAGAGGCTCCTGACTTGGGACATGCGCAAAATTGCGGCGGGGTTAAACATGTTTATGAGATCTCAACCCTCCCCCTATACATCTAGCCAGTGTAGAAAAGTAAAAGCATAACAATACGCACATTATAATTCAGTTCAAGAGAAGTCCGAGTCCGATGTCAAAAGATGTAACAAAAGAAAATAAATAAAATGACAATAGTACATAAATAACAACAGACTACTAGCAGTTAACTTACATGCCAGCTCCAGACCTCAATTAAACTGATTGAAAGATTATGTGTTCATCATATGAATATCAGGCACAATCCCTCCCGTTAGGGGTTTAGTATCATACTATCATAAAATATATGAGAAGAACATAACCCGTGTCATGCCAACAACTGTTTTTTTAGAAATAGATGTGTTTAGTTCCGATTCAAAGACTCTATCGGTGAATCAATATTAAAGCCAAAATATGCAATCTTTAATGACCTGATAACATTATCGTAACTATATCCCTTTTTAATAAGTCTATTTAAAGATTTTGTTAGTTTCTGAGAAGAATACTGACATTTTTGTTCTTTATATAGCATATTTCCATAAAAAATTGGATGTGAAATACCTGAACGTATAAGATGTCTGCATGTTGAGTTATATTTACGAATTATTTAATATACCGATGATAAAATTTAGTAAATGTTTTGACCAGTTTGTGATATAGAAAACCCTGGTGTAATAATTTTTTAGTAATACATAAATTTCTCTCGCTAAAATCTAATACGTTGTTACATACACGAAAGAATCGTACAAGTTGAGATATATAAACACCATAAGATGATGACAAGGGAACGTCACCATCTACAAATGGATTATTAACAATAGGAAATGAAAAAAATATCTCTCTTATCAACAATTTTTGTATTAATCTTCCCGTTTATGATATAGATACCAAGATCGAGGAAAGGGCAGTGGTCATTGTTATCATTAGCTTTAATTAAAGTAAGTTCTACAGGATAAATTTCTTTAGTATACATACGGAAGTCGTTATTATTGAGAGCCAATATATCATCCAAATATCTAAAAGTATTGTTAAATTTTTGTATCAAATATTGTTTTGATGGGTCTTTGCTAATTTAAGTCATAAATTGTAACTCATAACAATACAAAAACAGGTCCGCAATAATTGGTTCACAGTTAGTCCACACTGGAATTCCAATAACTTGACGATATATGGAATCTCTAAAGCGAACAAAAATGTTATCAAATAAAAATTCAAGCGCATAAATAGTATCAAAGCATGTCCAATTGACATAGTTCTTTTGTTTATGATCGCAAAGAGTTTGAACATATGTGCTCGCATTCAGACTTTATAAATGCCCAGTTAATTGGGGATGTGATTTTTTTCTTAATAAGAATATGAGGCAAAGTGGTATATAGGGTAGAAAAAATTAAAACTTTGAACAGATTTAAAATCACCAATATATATGCATGCAATTTATCAAGTACTTCCAACGAGTTTTTGACACTCCAAAAGTAATTAATTCCACTATTTTCAAAGGCCTTATTTGAACAATTTATTATCAGGTTTTTTATTGTACCAAGTGTACTAGTAAGTAAAACAGACAATTTAGTAGTTGAACAATGGACAGTGGCGTGTCCAGGGGTGTTCTCCTTTTTTTTTGGAGATCAATGCATTTGAATGGAAATATATAGTTGGAACCCCCTCCTTGTGTCCTGAATTGGGAACCCCCCTTTTTAAATGGATGGATCCGCCACTGCCCCTCATGCAGTCGAACAAGATGGACTGATTTTAATAACCTATCTATTAAATGTTATCATTTTCTACTTATGTTACTTAAAAAGAAGTAACCAAAATCAATATATGCGTAATCTGTCCATATGTAAGTGTCATATATTACCAAACACAATGATAATCAAAGTTTCAACAGGACATTCACGAAACTTAGGCAGCAATCATTTCATTTTCAGGGGGGGTGGGGGCTATGGTTTTCTTTTTTTTTTAAGTTTGTTTCTAATTGTTCTGCCACTATATGTAATGCTAAAATTGAAATGAAAGAAAAAAATGTTTTCGACCTGTCTCCAAAAAATATTGTCTTTCGCCGAAGGAAAAAAATCCATAGCCCTCCCCCCCCCCCCCCCCCCCGAAAATCAATTGTTTGCTGGCTTAGGCATGTGTGGATAACTTTTATTCTTTAATAGTTAGTTAAAATAATTGTATATACATTTATTTACATAAATCTCTATGAAACCAGTTTTTGACAACTATTATTATAAAAGTTTTTTCGTGAATTATTTGTCGTAACTTATTGTAAAAAATTGTATGTGTTCCTGTTTTCTCCTATTTTTCGCACATATACTGTCAGTCGAAATAGAAAGTACAATGATGTATTTTTAGTTTATTCTATTTTTAGATCATGTTATTACTACGCATATGGGCACTATTGCCACGATTACCTGAGGGCACCGATTACCTCAGGGCATACAGCAGCGGACCTAACTGCCATCTGCATATAACCATGGAATTTTAATCGTATTTTATCTTGTTTGCCTTGGAATTACTTTCTTTTAAGATTGTTTTGACAAAAGTTCAAACGAAAATTGTACAGTGGATGAATTATCGGATATTAATGAAAAAAGTGTTGTATTACAACGTAAAAAAACTATATACATTTGCACCATTTCGTCAATATAGCCAGGCTTATCCATAACGGTTATAAATGATATCTGGGAGTCTGAAACTCAGAAAAATAAACCCATCTGAACATGAATGAAGCATTTTCCCCTGGACGTTCGGCTACAAACAAAATCATGCATTTTTCGTTGCATTCTTCAAATCATATATGGGTTGTCGGAGTATTTGGCTGTCGGAGCAATGGGTTGTCGGACTATTTGGCTGTCGGAGCAATGGGTTGTCGGACTATTTGGTGACTAATAGGTTGTCGAACCAATGGGCTGCCGGTCTGATGGGCTGTCGGAATAATGGCGTGTAACCGATTAAGAGCAATTTAACATTTTTCTAGGTTTTAAGAACAGTATCAACTATTTTGTTTTCAGCATACACTCACCAAAACGAGCATTTCTTAGCTTTAACTGTCATTATATTGTAAATAAAACAGTTTTAATGATTAAGTACTCATGCATCAGAAGTGATTTACAATGTCAATCATTTGATTATATTTACGAGTCACAGAGCACTGAACACTTCATCCGTTAGAGACAAAGACTGGTTATCTATGCAAGCTTACTACAATCGCTGACCACCGCAAGGACAAAAGGCATTGCTATGATCCAAATGGCAACATAACCCATTCCAACATATGTCATTCTACGATCGTCTGCAGATCGTCGCGCTCTTACCCATGCAGACGTTAAATTCGTCTGAACTCTCAGCTGTTCTGAAATTTCCCGTAACTCTTCTTTCATTTGCTGTTTTAGTTCTGTATTCGTATAATTGTGATCGATTGGTTTTGTTGATTGGCCAATAAACTGCTCACTTGTAGAACATCTACATTTACACCGGGACTGTGAACCATTCTCGGCATCCGGTAGCTGAGTTGGGAACATCTCCGCATTAGATGTTTTATTGACGTAAGCGGCTGTGGTGTAGTTAGTTATTGTTATCTGACATTTGATATGATATGGCACCGCCGTGATTGATCCTGTAAAATAATTTATATTTTAATGAAGAATCTAGTTATTAAGTATACATTGTATTCTGTGGTTGTATGATACGACTCGAACCATCCTATAGGAAATATATCTGTCATTAATTCACACAATTAATGAATTTGAAAATCCATCACGCATTAAAGAGTTGTCACAAAAAATCTGATCACAAATGTTAGGAACCTCTGATTTATAATTAATAAGAAAGATATTAAGCCAGCGGCTACAAGCATATTTCAGACTAATTATGCACATCCTGCTATAAGCATGAAAATTTGCATAGACCTTCCTCAACTTATACTCTGTTATTTCAAATAGGGAGGCTTTTCAAAAACAAATGTCTCGCTTTCGGTAAATGCAAAATGGTGGGCACCATCCTTAAAATAAGCCCAATATCAGAGAAAAGTGTGTGAAAAGGTGTTTTTATCATGCTGCTATAACAATATTTGTTACAAACCTTTATTAGGTACTACTTTTGGATAAATCATATAGATTAAATGTCTTTAAAACCCCTACTTCCGGTAGAATCCAACTTGGTGGAAATTGTACTAAATAAGCTTTTTTTTAAGGAGGATGATTTTAACGTATTGTTACTATCATTAAATAGTGCAGGAACCTTTCTTTGATGCTTCTAGGGGATACAATGTATAAGACATATGTCTAAAAAAAACTCTAACTTCCGGTTATATTGAAAATGGCGAACATAGATATATATTTTTTTATTTTGATATTAAGATTCTTTTCAAAATGTGAAAATATTTTTTGAAAGAACGAACGAACAGACAAAATTTATACAACACAGTCCTTCACCAGGATCCTTCAGTGGAAATGTAACAATATCGCCGTATGTTCATTATATATCCGCCTGTTTTTTTATAAGAAACCAATACCTTTTTTACACTAGCGAGGCTCCTGATCTGTCATTTTATAAATCATGGCACAGGCGGGGTTCTCAATTTATCATTTTGTAAGTTATGTCACTGACAAGGTTCTCGGTGTGTGCACCTTATCAGTTTAAGCACTAGCGAGGTTCTCGGTTTGTCATTTTATAAGTAATATCACTGGCGAGGTTCTCAGTTTGACATTTTATAAGTAATGGCACTGGCGGTCGAGGTTGCCGGTTTGTTGATATCAAAATGTAGACATGTCTTTTCATATTTTGAGAATCATAGTTCATTCCTGTCAAGAACTAGTATTAGAATGCGTGTTACAATGATTATTATCCGCCTGTTTGTACAGTGACTAATGTATTTTGTACTAAAAGATTAAAAAGAGATGAAGAATACAAAAAATGGACCTAAAAAAAGGATACAAATAATAAGGTTAGAGAAATTGTCGTAAACAATCAAAAATAAAAAAATGAAAGAACCACATCAAGACCGTCTTCGCTGTTTCTTTAGCATTATCTATATTTTTATTTGTTTGATGTGCTTATCGTTGTACTGATTTTGTTCATAATTGGTTCTCTATTGACTGTTAAGAATTGATTTCATGTCATCTTATCTTATATTATCTTATCTTATCTGATCTTATTTCATTTTATCTTATTTTATCTTATCTTATCTACACTTAACTTATCTTATCAAATCTTATCTTATCTTATAATCTTAGTATATTAAAGCGAAAATGTGAATAACGAATAATCGTATAACTTATCGCAACATATATTACCACAAAACGGTACACCACAGTACTCAAATCGTATACTTGGATCCATTGAGTAACACCAGGGTCCTTCAGGCTCTCGGTCAGGGTTCCGACAATAATTTTCATGATCTTTCATTTTTTCATTATAAATATGATCTTGTGGGAAATCAGAATCCCATCTCTGACACGGGATGCATGAGCGAGTCATGTTCTCTGTACCTATATATTCCAGTCCTAGTTTTGTAGTTTTGCACTCTAATTCTGCAATTAGAAATAAACTTATTCTCGTATAATATGCGTTATTTTGATTTATAATGAATAGTAAATCATTAGTCTGTTGGAGTCGGAATAAGTTCTTTTCGACGGAATTATTTTCAAGTATTAAGACTACAAGATGCAAAGGGATGTTATGGATTATCTCGTGAGCGATCACGTGATGCAAAGGAATTATTCGGATTATCACGTGGGCGATCACATGATGCAAAGGAATGTTACGGATTATAATGTGATGCAAAGGAATTTAACAGTATATCATGTGGGTGATCACGTGAGTATAAACAATCAGTAATTTCACAAAGCAAAAACATGAATATGATACTCATTTTAAAAAAAAGCCAATTCGCTGAATTTATGTGGCCAGTTTCTTTAACACTACGATAACATAATAATAGCGTTATAACGTTCCTTTTGCTTATGCTATTTTTATGATATCCAACGGAATGCAAACAAACGAAACATTGAGAACTGTTTTTGAGGTTTCAGAAATTGAGCTTCTTGGTCAAGAAATCCTTTCAAAGACATTGCCGTCGATCGGCTTGATAAAAAAAGGACTAAAGATTCCAGAGGGACGGTCAAAAATAAACTGACAACCCAATGGCTAAAAATGAAAAAGACAAACAGACAAATTATAGAACACATGACACAACATATTCAACTAAAGACGGAGCAATATGACCCCCACTTAAAACTAGGGGTGTTCTTAAAATCCAAGAAGGAGCCATTCTTGTTTCTCTTGGTTTGAACATGCCTGTTATATATGCATGTGCTTCTCATTATTACAATTATTCCTAAAATATTTGCATGTGATTGTCCTCATCAGATTATCATTGAATGATTAACACGCGACTCTGATGTCTGCAAATCTACGAAAGATCCAATTGTACTTCTCTTGGTCCTGTATGATCCGTCTGTGGTTCTCCTTGTCTAAACGTTGATGTAAGATCCAGTTGATGTTCTCATTGTCTACACATTCCTATGAGGTCCGTCTGTTGTTCTCCTTGTCTAAACATTCAATTGTGGTTCTCCTGGTATGGAGAATCATGTAAAATCCAGTTGTGGTTCTCCTGGTATGAAAAATCATGTAAGATCCAGTTATGGTTCTCCTTGTCTACATATTGCTGTAAGATTCGTGTGTAGTTTTACTTATCTAAACAATCATGTGAGATACAGTTGTGGTTCTCCCGTTCTGAAAATTCCAGTAAGATCCTTCTGTGGTTTAGTCCAATATTACTCTGACGTTGAACGGCTGTTTTGACAGACAAGCCGTGACCGTCAGTGGACGTAAGAGCTTGTCCAATATCAAAAGATTGATATCTGCCCATCCAAAATAGATGCGCTGCTTTGTTGCTTCTGGTGCCAACTAACGGCATTGGAATTTTATAAATAGGGTATCAATTTGTTCAATTTTTTTTTATCTCTTTATTTATGTAAGTTTCATCTACCTGTCACCCTTTATTTTCTCAAATTTAGAAAGCTTTTACAGTCAACCGTCGATTCTGGCATTTTAACTTTCATTTTGAAAGATTGTCTTGTGTTCAACGAGAAAATAAAAGTAAGGCACAATGGACTGTGGAAGATGATGTATGCAAATGACCCTAGGTCAATATCCAAAATACTGACTTATGTGTACTGCGCTTTGAATGACATTGGCCCTGCTTACATCCGGGAACTAGTCAATCTACACGTGCCAAACCGATCTTTGCGTTCAAGTTCCACAAAACTACTCACCGTTCCAAAAGTGAGAACGAAGACGTACGGTGAAAGACAATTTGATTGGGTAGCGGCATCTCTATGGAACAATCTCCCGAACAGTTTAAGACAATGCAAGTCCTTAGAGTGTTTTAAAATACAGTTAAAAACTCATTTTTATCGTATTGCTTTTAATTAGAATGAATTCTTTTCTCTTTTACGGGCTTTTTACTCTTTGTATTTCGTTTCAGAGTTTATGCTTGTTCTGCATGCTTTTATCCTATATTGTTATTTTTTTTATTCTTTGTTTTAACATGTATTTCGTATTGACCTTTTATTTCATGGTAGGCATTTTTAATTTCAGTATTTGAATCTGACACGATGTATTTTTTATGTTTTATGTTATTGTCATTAATATGTTTTAATTACCATGTGTATGTACAGCGCCTTAGAGTAATTTTTATTTTTTATATAGGGCGCTTTATAAATTTTCATTATTATTATTATTATATCAATACATAATTAAACACCTCTTTCATTTACGATGCAAGTAATGTAAATATCCGAGAGCTTCCGATTGTTATCGTGGTTTGCTACTAAATGTTCAATACTCGATCTCTTATATTGTTTGAAATATTATAGAAATAATTTTGCAAATCTCGATACAAGCATTAAATTTTGTATGAAGGTTGAATAAATGATAAATAATAAAAAAAAATCAGCTGCTGGCCATACAATGGCCACCGCTCATTATGTATATGGCTTTCATATCCAATTAGCTACATTTGTCAAATCCTTTCAAAGTTGTGTTAAAGGTATAATCCAATTTAAGTTTTGCGAAAACGTTAATTACAGAATCAAAAGTCCGATGAAACAACACATACATGAAGAAAACAGTGACTTCCGGTTCCAAAATGGCAGCAAAAACGTTGAAAATGTCCATTTTAATCATTTTTATCAATCTACAAGAGATATCACTTATTTTTTTTAATTTCAAATGCCTAGTTTTTTAAGAAAGACAGGTCGCTTATCTTATACTTATCTGATAGATGCCACTACACAAACCAGGACACCACAGTTGAATTTCTTGCATCCGAATTGTAAAACGTCTTGAGACGAGGATACAACGGCAGGCTAAGAAGTACATTTAGGTTTCCAACTGTTATTAATGTTTATCTTTCATTCAACCCCAGTGTTGATGACTTGGTTCATATACCTTATGCTGTGCTCCGAATCCGGAAGAGAACCTCTGGTAGGCAGAAAGGCAGCAGCCTTGGAACATGTACCTGTCAAATAAGCCCAGACATGTCCAACTTGATATATTTGTCTTATGATGTGGTCCGGAAGAGAACCTCTGGTAGGCAGAAAGGCAGCAGCCTTGGAACATGTACCTGTCAAATAAGCCCAGACATGTCCAACTTGATATATTTGTCTTATGATGTGGTCCGGAAGAGATCCTCTGGTAGGCAGAAAGGCAGCAGCCTTGGAACATGTACCTGTCAAATAAGCCCAGTCATGTCCAACTTGACATATTTGTCTTATGATGTGGTCCAGAAGAGAACCTCTGGAAGTCGGAAAAGCATCACAAGATTCAAATTGAGCCTCAATAACGGCAAATGTTGACGGTGCCATACACATGATACATGATGCAAACACATGCTTCTATTATATTCATGTTTTTGTCTTCTTAGTAAAAGAAGGGGAAAACGTTCGCTACATCAGAAAATACTTCCCGTGTCTGCCAAGCTGACCTTGTCACTTTCCGATGAAATTCCGACCACAGTGCCACACCCACTTAAAACATGGAGGATTGAAAAAGCATCTACACGAGGACCAAAATCATATACAGGAAGCAATCGAAAGTCTGTATTCCTTCAAAAACCAATCCGCAATTTGCCAAGCATTTGTATTAGTACTTAAATAAGCAGTTCTCTCGGCAAGAATCTTGAACAATTCCGTTTTGTTGTCATCTGCACAGAGAAAACTACTCAAAACTCTAGGCGTTTTGCCAATATTTACTACTTTCCGTCTAGCACTTTTTTAGCATTTTACTTCTCCAAGCCTTTAAATTATCACTTTTATTTACATCAAGCACAATGTCTACTCTTGAATACTTATCGGTGCAAGATTCTATATAAGCCAATACGACTTTTGCATTATCATTAAATACTTTTGATCCACATGGTGGCCTGGAAATAACGATTGCTGCCCCACCGACGATTCATAATTGGAATCAGTTGATGGCAAATCGCATAATGTTTTAAGTACATTTTAAGGGTGACAGCCTAAGACAAAGACGGAAAAGCAGTTTGGTTTTCACGGCAAAAGAAATCTTCCAAGTCAAACTACAAGAAAGAAAATCTAGACAAGAGATCACAAACATGACAAACACTTTTCAGGTTCTCCAGCTTTTTTTTGACAAAGACTTTTCCAATCTCATTTCAAGGGTATCATAGAAAAAAAACACTTTTTTATCTGGTTATTCAAAGCAGATTCTATTTCGTTTTGTACTTCCTTCAAAAGTTCTTCGTATTGTTTGGACGCAATATCTTAGAGTTTATATACTTAGCTAATGCTTCCAAATCTTGAAGCTTTTCGAAGAAATTCTTTGGCGTTTTCGTAAAGTCTTCAGGATGTCGTTTATCTGTCCTTGGGTTAAACCTATAACACAAACTGCGTTATTCTGTTTTGTGCCTTATTAATTGTGATATTAGAAAACAACTTGCTGGTTTTACATACATTGTCATTACTTTTGCCACCTGTGTATGATATTTCTAAAGGAGATTCATATATCGGAGATAGATCGGTAGCCACTAACTGTCGAAATATGAGAAAATAAAAGATTACAGGTAAATGAAACTTACATAAAAGAAGAGGTGAATGAAAAATGAAGAAATTGAATACCTACTTATGTAATTTCAAGGTCATTTGTCGGCACCTGAACCGACAAAGCAGCGCATCTATTTTGGACAGGCAAATATCCACTTTTTGATATGGAAGGAGCTCTGACGTCCCACGGCCCAGCCTGTCTGTAATCTCGGACTATCTGTTGTTCTCCTTGTCTACAGATTCCAGTAAGATCCGTCTAAGGTTATGCTGATCTGGATATTCCAGCTAGATCCGTCTGTGGTTCTGCGGATCTGAACATTCCTGTAAGATGCGTATGTGGTATTGCTAATCTGAACATTCCAGTAAGATCCGTCTGTGGTATTGCTGATCTGAACATTCCTGAAAGATCCGTCTGTGGTATTGCTGGTCAGAACATTCCTGTTAGATCCGTCTGTGGTATTGCTAATCTGAACATTCCAGTAAGATCCGTCTGTGGTATTGCTGATCTGAACATTCCAGTAAGATCCGTCTGTGGTATTGCTGATCTGAACATTCCTGAAAGATCCGTCTGTGGTATTGCTGATCAGAACATTCCTGTCAGATCCGTCTGTGGTATTGCTAATCTGAACATTCCAGTAAGATCCGTCTGTGGTATTGCTGATCTGAACATTCCAGTAAGATCCGTGTGTGGTATTGCTGATCTGAACATTCCAGTGAATACCGCCTGTCGTTCTCCTTGTCTAAACATACCAGTAAGATCTGTCTGTAGTTCTGCTGATCTGAACATTTCAGTAAGATCCGTCTGTGGTTCTGCTAATCTGAACATTCCAGTAAGATCCGTCTGTAGTATTGCTGATCTGAACATTCCAGTAAGATCCGTGTGTGGTATTGCTGATCTGAACTTTCCAGTGAATACCGCCTGTCGTTCTCCTTGTCTAAACATACCAGTAAGATCTGTCTGTGGTTCCCCTGATCTGAACTTTCCAGTAAGATCCGTTTGTGGTATTGCTGATCTGAACATTCCAGTAAGATCTGTCTGTGGTTCTGCTGATCTGAACGTTCTAGTAAGAACCGTCTGTGGTTCTACTAATCTAAACTTCCAGTAAGATCCGTCTCTGGTTTTCCTGATCTGCACTTTCCAGTAAGATCCGCTTGTGGTTATGCTGATATAATCATTCCAGTAAGATCCGCCTATGGTTCTCCTGGTCTAAACATTCCAGTAAGATCCGTCTTTTGTTCCCCTGATCTGAACATTGCAGTAAGATCCGTCTGTTGTTCTGCTGATCTAAACATTCAAGTAAGATCAGTCTGTGGTTCTCCTGATCTGAACATTCCAATAAGATCCGTCTGTTGTTCTGCTGATCTGAACATTCCAGTAAGATCCCTCCGTGTTGCTGCTGATCTGAACATTCCTTTAAGATCTGTCTGTGGTTCTGCTGATCTGAACATTCCAGTAAACTCCGCCTGTGGTTCTCCTTGTCTACATATTCCAGTGAGATCCGTCTGTTATTCTTCTGATCTGAACATTCATGTAAACTCCGCGTGTGGTTTCTTCTTGTATTCACATTCCAGTAAGATCCGTCTGTTGTTCTCCTTGTCTACATATTCCAGTAAGATCAGCTTGTGGTTCTCCTTGTCTACACATTCCAGTAAGATCAGCCTGTGGTTCTCCTTGTCTACACATTCTAGTAAGACCAGCTTGTGGTTCTCCTTGTCTACACATTCCAGTAAGATCAGCCTGTGGTTCTCCTTGTCTACACATTCTAGTAAGACCAGCTTGTGGTTCTCCTTGTCTACACATTCCAGTAAGATCAGCCTGTGGTTCTCCTTGTCTGCACATTCCAGTGAGATCCGTCTGTTGTTCTCCTTGTCTACACATTCCAGTAAGATCAGCCTGTGGTTCTCCTTGTCTGCACATTCTAGTAAGATCAGCTTGTGGTTCTCCTTGTCTACACTTTTTAGTAAGATCAGCCTGTGGTTCTCCTTGTCTACACATTCCTGTAAGATCCATCTTTGGTTCTCCTTGTCTACACATTCTAGTAAGATCCATCTGTGGTTCTCCTTGTCTACACATTCTAGTAAGATTCATCTGTGGTTCTCCTTGTCTACACATTCCTGTAGGATCCGCCTGTGGTTCTCCTTGTCTACACATTCTAGTAAGATCCATCTGTGGTCGTTGTCTACACATTCCTGTAAGATCCATCTGTGGGTCTCCTTGTCTACACATTCCTGTAAGATCCATCTGTGTTTCTCCTTGTCTACCCAATCCAGTAAGATCAGCCTGTGGTTCTCCTTGTCTACACATGCCTGTTAGATCCGTCTGTGGTGCTCCTAGTCTACATATTCCTGTAAGAACCGCCTGTGCATCTTCATGAATATCAGTCACTGAGACATTACACACTTTACAAAAATTTGATATTGATTAAAATTTAACATTCCTGTAAGATCCGTCTATGGTATTGCTGATCTGAACATTCCTGTTAGATCCATCTGTGGTATTGTTGATCTGAACATTCCAGTAAGATCCGTCTGTGGTATTGCTGATCTGAACTTTCCTGTAAGATCCGTCTGTGGTATTGCTAATCTGAACATTCCAGTAAGATCCGTCTGTGGTTTTCCATGTCTACACATTCCAGTAAGATCAGCCTGTGGTTCTCCTTGTCTACACATTCTAGTAAGATCAGCCTGTGGTTTTCCTTGTCTACACATTCTAGTAAGATCAGCCTGTGGTTCTCCTTGTCTACACATTCTAGTAAGATTCATCTGTGGTTCTCCTTGTCTACACATTCCAGTAAGATCAGCCTGTGGTTCTCCGTGTCTACACATTCTAGTAAGATCATCCTGTGATTCTCCTTGTCTACACATTCTAGTAAGATCCATCTGTGGTTCTCCTTGTCTACACATTCCTGTAAGATCCATCTGTGGTTCTCCTTGTCTACACATTCTAGTAAGATCCATCTGTGGTTCTCCTTGTCTACACATTCCTGTAAGATCCATCTGTGGTTCTCGTTGTCTACACATTCTAGTAAGATCCATATGTGGTTCTCCTTGTCTACACATTCTAGTAAGATCCATCTGTGGTTCTCCTTGTCTACACATTCCTGTAAGATCCGCCTGTGGTTCTCCTTGTCTACACATTCTAGTAAGATCCATCTGTGGTTCTCCTTGTCTACACATTCCTGTAAGATCCATCTGTGGTTCTCCTTGTCTACACATTCCGGTAAGATCCATTTGTGTTTCTCCTTGTCTACACAATCCAGTAAGATCAGCCTGTGGTTTTCCTTGTCTACACATGCCTGTTAGAACTGTCTGTGGTTCTCCTAGTCTACATATTCCTGTAAGAACCGCCTGTGCATCTTCATGAATATCAGTCACTGAGAAATTACACACTATACAGAAATTTGATATTGATTAAAATTTAACATTCCTGTAAGATCCGTCTATGGTATTGCTGATCTGAACATCCGTGTAAGATCCGTCTGTGGTATTGCTAATCTGAACATTCCAGTAAGATCCGTCTGTGGTATTGCTAATCTGAACATTCCAGTAAGATCCGTCTGTGGTTCTGCTGATCTGAACATTCGAGTAAACTCCGCCTGTGGTTCTGCTGATCTGAACATTCCAGTAAAATCCGCCTGTGGTTCTCCTTGTCTACACATTCCAGTAAGATCAGTCTGTTGTTCTCATGATCTGAACATTCCTGTAAGATCCGACTGTGGTTCGCCTGATCTGAACATTCCAGTAAGATCCGTCTGTTGTTCTGCTGATCTGAACATTCCTGTAAGATCCATCTGTTGTTCTGCTGATCTAAACATTCCTGTAAGATCCATCTGTTGTTCTGCTGATCTAAACATTCCAGTAAGATCCGTCTGTGGTTCTGCTGATCTGAACATTCCTGTAAGATCTGTCTGTGGTTCTGCTGATCTGAACATTCTAGTAAGATCCATCTGTTGTTCTGCTGATCTGAACATTCCAGTAAGATCCGTCTGTGGTTCTGCTGATCTGAACACTCCAGTAAGATCCGTCTGTTGTTCTGCTGATCTGAACATTCCTGTAAGATCCATCTGTTGTTCTGCTGATCTGAACATTCCAGTAAGATCCGTCTGTGGTTCTGCTGATCTGAACACTCAGTAGGAATCGTCTGTGGTTCTCCTGATCTGAACATTCTAGTAAGATCCGTCTGTTGTTCTACTGATCTAAACATTCCAAAAGATCCGCCTGTGGTTATCCTGATATAAACATTCCAGTAAGATCCGCCTGTGGTTCTCTTGGTCTGAACATTCCAGTAAGATCCGTCTGTTGTTCTGCTGATCTGAACATTCCTGTAAGATCCATCTGTTGTTCTGCTGATCTAAATATTCCAGTAAGATCCGTCTGTGGTTCTGCTGATCTGAACATTCCTGTAAGATCTGTCTGTGGTTCTGCTGATCTGAACATGCCATTAAACTCCGCCTGTGATTCTCCTTGTCTACACATGCCATTAAACTCAGCCTGTGGTTCTCCTTGTCTACACATGCCATTAAACTCCGCCGGTGGTTCTCCTTGTCTACACATTCCAGTGAGATCTGTCTGTTGTTCTTCTGATCTGAACATTCCAGTAAACTCCGCGTGTGGTTTTCCTTGTCTACACATTCCAGTAAGATCCGTCTGTTGTTCTCCTTGTCTACACATTCCAGTAAGATCAGCCTGTGGTTCTCCTTGTCTACACATTCTAGTAAGATCAGCCTGTGGTTCTCCTTGTCTACACATTCCTGTAAGGTCCATCTGTGGTTCTCCTTGTCTACACAATCCAGTAAGATCAGCCTGTGGTTCTCCTTGTCTACACAATCCAGTAAGATCAGCCTGTGGTTCTCCTTGTCTACACATGCCTGTTAGATCCGTCTGTGGTTCTCCTAGTCTACATATTCCTGTAAGAACCGCCTGTGCATCTTCATGAATATCAGTCACTGAGCCATTATACACTATACAGAAATTTGATATTGATTAAAATTTAACAAACAAAAATGCTCACGTTACAAAACCTGTATTCGATATAACAAATGTGTTCTGATCTAACGAAGAAGAAGACGACTGCAATTGACACTAGAAAGATCGATCCGTAGAGGTTTGGCGACTGCAATTGACATCATATATGTACGTGTTATGTTAAAGATCTGTTTACGAAAATAAATGCAATGTCTATATTAGCTACATATATATAATTTTGAAACACATCGAAATTTTTTCTAGATTGTTGTTTAAAGGGCTACTTAATTTTTATATTGGGAGTTAATAATTGTGATGCCATTTGACTTCCATTTCTTTAACAGATTAATAAAGAACTTATATCAAACATTAATGTTTTATCCAATTTTTTATGATAAAAAGTGGTAAATTTTGATAATGTTTGTATTGTCGCCAATGGAAGAATTAGTACTATCGTTTTTTTTTCTATAAGTCACTGGCTAAATAAAAAAAACTATCAACTGGTTGAAATGCACAAAATGTCCACGATTGAGTCGATAGAGACATCAGTGTATATTGAAATAAATACTTTGCGTAAAATCCTCAAATCAAAACAGAAAATATCTTATCAATTGGCAAAATTTAATGCTAAAAAACATCATCCCTATACGTATTGACCTTAGTTTTTAAATATTGTTTTATTTGTAAAAACACTATATAACATATATATTTCGATAGAGAACATTTTTCCTTGAACCTCATTCATAATTCATCGCTTATCATCAATTTCAAAGTGGAGTTGTATATAATGATATTATCGATAAAATTTAAAAATATCTTCGATTTTCAACATAATCACATAGATAAGACAACTAGTTTATTAACAGGGAATTTTCGTCACGTCTTGATCATACTTTTATAGTCTAAACTTGTACTTGACCAGTACTAAACATTTTAAATGCTAAATGTCTAGAAATTTGAACAATAATTTGAAATTAAAAATGTATTCAATAAAGCATTTGAAATCAAATTTTCGAAGTAACCAAAAATATTATTTCAACATCAAATTCATCATCACTTACATGACTTACAAATGCATTTAAACCCTAGTATAAATTTAGGATTCAGTTGAATTTAGGTAATAATAAAAGTACTGAAGTACTGAACATAGGATGATCGCAAGTTCTTGTGGATGGTCCGACAAACACTTGTTTTCGAATAAAATTTGCATCTCTATACCTGAAAGTGAGGTAAATGTACAGATATATTGTTTTCGTTCGTGGACGATAAATTAAAGATTAATTCATCCCCACCGTAATGACTATTATATTGTAGTGCTTACACATCACTGGTTAATTATTATACTTTGTCTTAATACTTGTATATTACAGTTACATATTTATATAATTTTCATGCGTTTGTATATTTCCTTCTATTCTACTATATTAATAATAGTGCAGTGCAAGTAGACACGTCACTTCTCTGTAATAATTCGATTTTTCCTAATAAAATGAATTTCAGTAGGCATTCGTATTTTCCCGCATTTTTTTTAATCATCCATGCAAAGTTATCATTCCTTGAGATTCCAAACTTTCTAGAGATATTCTTCCGCCCGCATGCGTATGCATAGACATTAATTATTTTTACTTATAGGTATATACATATAACAAAACATTCAACACTATCAATTTATCTTCTTTAAAAAGTATTTGACGAGTATTCGTTGAAGAAATGATTTTGTTAGTTTTGCACTGGATGATGTCTACGTATTCATCAAATTTGATATCGGTTAAAAACCCAAGACGAATATTATGTGATGGAAATCTAGGCGATAACAATAAAATGCAATGTCCTCAGACATGGCATACAATCACTTTACTCAGGTTTAATGACCTCAGTACAATTGTGTTTTACAGTTAAAAAGAAAATCCTTTTTTTTCATAAACTTGTGTACTACTTATCAAGTGAATTCAAAAGGTTTTGCAATTTATGTTTAACAGGATGTTGCAATTTTAGATGAATTTTATTTAGAATTTAATACCCTTTGACCAAGTGTGATCTGTTTCATGAGTTTGCCCCAAACAGGAGGTATTATTTTATACTTCATTATTATAAATCAGCAGAACAATTTTATGAATTTCTTCAATTTGATATATATTTCTGTGGATTCAATTATTTTCGTGGAGTGTTGAACACTTGAATATTGTTCATGGATATTTCAATTCGTTGTTTTGAAAAATGTTTACATAAATTCCTTTGGAAAATTTGTATTTCGTGGAACAATTAAATTCGTGGTTCGCCTATTCCAACGAAATCCACGTAAATTGGTATCCAACGAATATTAATGAATCCACAGTATATATACTATATATATATCGAAAACTATAATGATAGATATATTTCTGTTATAAGGTTTAACAATTCAAGTGATTATGTTGGCTGGTGTTGCCTCATTAAACGATACGTGTATATCTATTGTATGTAATCATGAAACCTACATAGTTTTTATTTAGGAATTTGGGAAAATTAAGATTACGAAAAAACAAGAAGAACCTTAATAAGGTTTTATCACCCTCAGTATATACATCTTTATATTATTGTGTGTGTTTTATGTTAATTTAAAAAAAAATATTTTAACAGTTAGAATTTTAAAAAAAAGTAGAGATCCTTTGGTCAAGTATGGTTCAGACTAGTCGAGTATTGACCAGACCTGTGGTCGAGTATGGTTAAGACTAAAACATATAGGTCGAGAACTGGGTTAAGTTCAAATCAATACAGTAAAGTATTGTTAAGACTGGGGTCGAGTAAAAGTCAATACAGTCGAATACAGATATACATGATATAGGCCATTTTAGACTTTTACTGGTTTGTAGTGCAACTGAAAACACCTCATTCATGCGTAATCCATCTTTAGCTAAGGGGTTAAATTTAGGGAAACACGAATACGATTTCAATGAGGTCGAGTTGTTTACTTGTAGTAATTAATTTCTGCCATGCTTCTTGGACGCGCGTTTCTTCTTCTCACCAGTGACGCACGAATCTAAAGATGTTAACAAGGCCGACGAATATAGTACTCATAATAGCGAATTGGTATTTACAATTTCGCTTTTTTTTTTATAATTGAACATACATAATAATCATATGTTTTTATATCTCGTAGCCAATTCAACATGTTCAAGCAATTCAAGAGTGAACGGCGTCAAATTGATAGTTTTTACATTAATTTAAGGAGTCCAAAATTACAAAGCGCAACTTGAGCAAACAAAAACAATACAATGCTTACACATGCTTAGATAAAGTACTATTTGGAACCTTGATTCGTTACAAAATTTAAAAAAAATAACAAAAATATCAAAGTCTTTAGAAATTTATAAAAGTCCTTGACAAAATCAAAATGTAGAATATATCAACCAATGAAACAAATGTAAAACACTTATATTAATCCAGATTGTAAAGGATTATATCGCCAAAAAGAAAATGAGAAGTTAAACCAGGTTTTGTAACTAGAAAACCCTACTACTTGTATGACAGTTGTTTATTGATAGATCCGTTAAATTGAATAGAATTGGGTGCGCTACAAAAATAGAAATAATTGCATTTTAATTGCGATAACAAATACAGGTAACAGTAGTATACCGCTGTTCAAAACTCACAAATCCATGGACAAAAAAAAAATCGGGGTAACAAACTAAAACCGAGGAAACGCATTAAATATAAGAGGAGAACACCGACACAACACTGAAATGTAACACACACAGAAACGGACCAAGCATCAGACAAAATAAAACATTGTCTGAGATAAAAGAAAAAAACAACTTTCTGCTTGATCAATCATGAAACTTACCACCATATGCAAATAAAGTCCTCAGATAGAAAACAAAAAAAATGTAGACAGACATGTTTCCCAATTGAAAATCAGATTCACGTTAAAGTATTGATCTGAATATTGTTTTCACAAGAACGATGACAGTGAATTTCGGATTATTTACATGAAATTCACACTTCAGAAAATACAGATTATACAGCATTACTTTTTATTTCATACATTTGAACCTAGCATTTTATAACTATATTTGAGTCTAATTTCAAAAACAATGATCACATTGATGTGTGATATGTGTTTTTTATTATTCTGTTTCAAGAACTGAAGTCAAATGGCATCACGATAACCCTCTATTATGTCAATTGATGAGACTTTTTGAACAATCATATAGAAAAAAAAAAGTTCAATGTGTTTCAAAAAATTATATACATTATTAATCGCTAATCGCTTAGTGATAGAGTCGATTTATCTACAAAAGGACTTAATGTCTCAAAACAAATATACTGACGACCCGGTTAGAGATATAAACTAGATATATCGTGGACGTGTATAGGTGGATGACGTAGGTAGGATTCAACAGGAGACATAATGATTCAGTTTGATACACAGATAGTTGGTAGATATTCTGCATATATCAAAAAGGGAAATCTAAAACGTCACGGCCAGGGAGACAAACGGAGATTCATATACTTGTGCCTTATAATAAGGCTGGGATTAAGATGGCGTCAGTCCTCCTTCGAAACGCCTTGTTTTTTCAAGATACAAGATATGATCATTTTATTAACCATCCATCATGCCAAAATTTGGGCTTTAAAATCAAATACATTACAGGACAAAGTAAAAAATTAGATTGATTAAAGTGCATTTAAACAAAAAACATGTATACACAATTAAACAAAGTAACATGATTATAAACCATGTTTTTGACAAATCATTTCGTTGTTTTGGAAGCCACTGTGATTTATTACTTAACCATTTCATAGTCCTAGGTCTATGTGAGACAACTCCTGACCGATTTTATAAATAGTTTGTTTCTTTCGTTCCTAAAATAGGGATCGCAATACTTTAGATAACTTTGTAGTAACAAATAAATCTTCAGAAGAAAGAATCAAAACAAATTTCATTTGTTCAAATACTGAAGCATCTAAAGGAAAAGAATGGAAAACGGACGTTTACTTTTAACTTTGTAATCCTCTTTACAGTCTGAAATCTATTGGGATAGGAAATTCAACGATTGGATAAAATCAATAATGAAATATTCAATGCCGATGAAGACACTGATCAAGAGGTACCTAAAGAAAACAATTGTCCATCTGCCGTGGTTGTAGAATTATGCATCCTGTCAAGCCAAAAATATTTATTTATATTTTATTGAATATTGAATTTATATGAAATTGTGACTAGCTATAGTCGAAGTTACAGAAGTTATGAAGCTAATAACAACTAATAACATCCATGTATCTATGACTTTAAAAAAAAATCAATCAGTACACATCCAACATTCAATGGATATAGTGTAAAAACGTCAGAGAAAACTTGCCCTAGTGCAATGCCAAAATATAAGTATCGCATAAATGTAGTGCCGTGAAAGTACATTTTTGTAGAACAATCATATCAAGTATGGTTTTAGTTTGTCTACTGAATAAAGAAATATGCGTACCTATTAATGCAACTCCAAAGTAAATAAAAAATATTTTTACACTAATTACATCCAAGTATCAAGATCTTTTTCCCCCATTAAAAGTTTGCCTAAGCCGTATTTTGTACGTGTAATGCAATTTTTGGAACTCTTCAACTTCGTATTTGATTTTTACCTTTCACTTCGCTTATGAGAGCGCCACTGATGGGTCTTATGTTGACGAATTCGGCATACTAAAAGATTAACATTAATTTTGTATCTTTTAAGAGCTTTTTAATAGTCATTAAACCCTGAAATGCAGTCGAGAATAAATTTGACTGTTCATGACGTCTTAACACTAAATTCATGGAATGTTAGATGTGAACTGATTGCTATTTAAGTCATAGATACATTGATTGTATTAGCTGTTACTGGCTTCATAACTTTCAGCAACTACTACTACTTACAAACTGAGGCACCGGTCGTGTTGTTCATATAAGTACAAACTTGGCAGTCAATATAGTTCAAGCTTTAATTTGCCTTCTAAAATTTCTCCTTGTGACCATGATATAACTACATCTATATATCATTAAAATACGGTTTTATATCTGGAGAATTGCATCTCTTTTAAATCAGCAATTCATTTAATTTGAAATGTAGATAACCTACATTCAGTCCTTTTGTGACAATCTGCAATAAGTTTCTTAAGAATAATACAGTATAAAATTATTTTTTCAGACAGATCAAAGCCATTTTATAATTACTTTTAGATAATTCGAACAAAACCGAACACATGATATTGGTATCATGAATACCAGAAAGAAATCTACGATAAAGATAAGAAGATTAAAAGCTACATTGATTTTTGTTTGTTATACATAAAAGAGAAAATGTTAATGAAGTTTCTTGACGAGAATATATTAAATAAAATATAAATCAGACTTTTTGGCTTGACGGGATGTATGAATCTACAGCAACGGCTGATGTAAAATTGTTATTTAGAAATACTAGTAGCGCTTGATAAATGTCGCCATCGGCATTGTATATTTTATAATTGATTTCCTCGACTCTTTGTGATAAGAAGAGTAAATTTTCTATTTCACTATATTTCGACTGGAAAGAGGATTTTAAAGTAAAACGTAAACACCTGTTTTCTTTTCCTTTCCTTGTGTAGCTCCAGTATGATGTCAATCTATAGAAATAAAGAATTAATTCTCCATTTAGGATGGCAATCGATATAGAAAGATGTGGTGTGAGTGCCAATGAGACAATTCTCCATCCAAATTACATTTTGAAAAAGTAAACAATTAAAAGGCCGTTGAATAACCAAACATGTGAAAGCAGTCATATAGCTTGTTGTTCTATATCTATATATGGCATTACATGGTGGTTCAATATCAAAATATACATTATGTCAGTTCGATATAATTCGTCATCTTTTGTACCTCCTTACTCATCTAGAATTATTTAATTAATTCAAAGTTTGTTGAGGAAACGAACCTTCTCAAACAGAAAGTTGAAACCTACACCACTTTTCTCCGCCATTATTCGGATACTTCCCTTGTGTTATTAACTGCACAGATAAAGCAGAAAGGATTAGGTCCAGTAAGACACCTTGTTGGCCGAAAATATAGCAGTTTTACAAAAGTGTTAAAATGTAAACTTCCAGTTATTTATTGGAAAGTGTAATGCTTCTGCTACAAAAATATGGGCTGTTTTCGACAATACAATGCACATATATCGGGTACTAGCATCATTAATTCATGGTAAATTACTGGAATCTTTACATTTTGGGCATTTGAGTTGAATTTAAGACTTTCCATCTTAAATGAAAGTGGCTGCTTTGGTGTTCATTCTTAATATTGAAATGTGAGTTGTATTTGATGATAATACATAACATATTTGAAGGTTTAGGCATGTTAGGATAAACACGGATGCGGCCACTTTCATTTTTGACAAACAATATTTGAAAAGTGACATTTTTAAGAATATTTGATAGAATTTTCATTTTTAAGCTTGCATTGGAGCGTGTCAATGACAGTTAAGATCTTTCACATAAACTATTTGAATCAAATGAAATAGACACTTAAGTGTTTAAAAAGTGTCCAAAATCTTTCAGAATTTAGCTTCTTTCAAATCAAAGGAGTAGGTCGGTCCGGTAAGGGCCGATTTTGGCCTCAAATTTCAGGTTCGTCTGAGATTTGAGGCCAAAATCGGCCCTTACCGGACCTACTCGTTTGATTTGATAGAAGCTAAAATAACTGACAAATTAACACAGAATGAAACGAAGCAGGAGTAGGTTACGCTGCAGCAAAAAATATCAAGCTTTGGAGAATAATTACCATAATCTGAAGAATCTGAAATTTGATATTGCTGGGAAATTTAAGTGTTGTCGAAATTGAACTTGTACTAACATAAACGATTAAAGTGCAAATAAAGTGATACAATGACAAGCAGAAAGTTTCGAGCCTAAAACAAATTAAGTAGTATTAAACCACTGCAACAAATACAAGTTCAGAAGAAAGTACAAAATAAAGGCAACAGTAGTATGCCGCTGTTCAAAATTCATAAATCGATAGAGAAAAAACACAACTTCGCAGATCACTTCGTAGAGTTTAACAGAACATGCTCGTAGTCAAGTATTTCTTGCATTGTATAATATGACCACTAATTCATTTACATCTCTACACGTCCATGATCTACCTAATTGGTGCTCTTGCCGGGTTGTCATTATAATGTTTTAAGATAGTTATCAAACAACTATTATCAACATACAAGTGTTGTATGAAAAACTATTCATTTTGCTTGCTAATGTTACAAACAATTCCAACATGACGCCATTAGCCTTCAAACCCTAAGTATAAATGTGCTTTTCATGAATGAATAAAAGAATTAAATGAAGTTCAAGAATATCAAAACAAGTGACATTGAGTCAGTACTAACAGATTTTGATGTATTGTAACTGCCTTTTCATTGAGAAAAAAACGTTTTAGTTCAAGGGTTAAAAATACATTATCCTAGTGCATTTATGTTTGAATGGACAAAATATTATATTGTCGGTCAATGTTTCATCTCCATAAATCTGTTGAATTTATTCATATCGGTATTAAAACTAACTTACAAGTTTTAAATCAAAGAGAATATAAATTCCTTTTTTCAAAGTGTTGGCTGATGTCCGCAAAACTACTTAGGTAAAAATTTATCCCAAACGGACGTTTTTTTTTCTACACGTCCTACAGTAACTTAGTGCACGGATTTGATATCTTAACTTTTGGTCAGATATTTGACATAGAAATATTGTTAAGGTGGTACCTAACACTACAGGGAGATAACTCTTTAAAGTAAACTAAACGTTTTAATTACGTTGTGTTGTAAAGGGAATATTAAGCTTCTCACTGATCAAAATTTGTGTTTGTCAAACTGCTATATAACCAGTGTAATTTTTCTGACAAAACGGTTGGTTCAAAATTTTTGAAATTTTTATATTTTTGTTGAAGGGTCAAAGTAAATACATTGTCAAAATTTTATGAAAATCAAACGAGCCAAATTAATTTTAGTGAAAGTGTTGGGTAACACCTTAAAACATCAAAAGTACAAAAGGAACTACTGTATTGATAAAACTGAGATTTATTTTCTGATCCGTATGTGGAATATAATCTGTAAAATCCGAATCTATCACTTATCGACCAGCGATAAATAATTAAATTATCAAAGATGGAACCAATCCGTTTTGAAAAATGCGATCAACATCTAATCTTCAATGAAACCCAATAGCATGAATCAATGAACAACAACACGTGTTTGATTTTAGAATATTTATAACCTGTTTGTTTTCTGTTTTTTTTCTTTCTATTCTTGTATACTGTAACAATTAATTGATAGTGTAAAATTTTAAATGGTGTACGTATTTTTTTTTCATTGTCAGCATTTGATTTTGTATAGTTTTATAATATTAGTAATTAGTACTCAAACATTTTCCTATCTATCAAAACCGTATCAATACTTTTTTTCCAGCTTTCATACACAAATTGCCAATTCCTTAAGTTTTACTGTTATTTCATTTAAAATCCAACAATTTCATGCGTCAGAAACATATCACAACAATGTCAGGTATTTGATTAAACTACCGATTCACACCAAAAGACACGTTATCTGTTAGAGGCCGAGACTGGTTACCTACTTAAGTTTACAACAATCGTTGATCAAAGTGAGAATAAAAGGCAGTGCTATGATAACAGTGGCAACATAACCCATCCCGACACATGTCATTCTTTGATCGTCTGCACATCGTCGCGCTCTTACCCAAGCAGACGTTAAATTCTTCTGAACTTTGAGCTGTTCTGAAATTTCTCGTAACTCTTCTTTAATTTGCTGTTTTAGTTCTGTATTCGTATAATTGTGATTGCTTGATTTTGTTGAATGGGCAATAAACTGTTCATTCGTATAACATCTGCATATACACCGGGACTGTGAAACATTCTTGTCTTCCGGTAGCTGAGTTTGGGATACCGCAGAAGCAGATGTTTCATTGACGTAAGCGGCTGTTGTGTAGTAAGTTGTTGATTTTTGACATTTGATATGAGATAACACCGCCGGGGTCAATCCTGTAAAATAATGAATATTTGTATTGAAGAATCTAATTACGTTGTAGTCTGTGGTTGTGTGTTACGACTCGAACCATCCTATAGGAAATATATTTTGTTATTCATATAACACATGATTGCATAATCATTGAGAATGCTTAATACAGCCAAGGGAACACAACATTATAAGAACATATAGATTTTTTTTAATTTTGGAATTACGAATTTCAAGTAATGTCCACCAAACAAAATAACTATACGAACATATTTCTAGAAAGAAAAAGGGACAAAAACAACGTGAATATAACAAAGTCCCATCTCCTTCAGTGGAGATAAAACAATATCACCATATGGTCGGACTTCAACAAAAAGAAAGTCAAAGTGTTCTTTTATCGTTGTATTGAGCGGTGCCTAAATATTTTTTTAGGGTTATAGATTTAAGCGCTCACAAACATTTTTGACCCCGCCACATTGTATACCTGCAAGTACCAGGAGCCTATAATTCTAAAATGGTTGTCGTTTGATTTCTGTATGATTTATTTTTATAACTTTTCATGTAGGCGTCTTTCATAGTTTACTTTACGGTATGAGATTCTCCCGTGATTTAAAGGTGTACGGTGACCCGATTGGTTATTTTTTATTTATAGCACTTGCGAGGTTCTCAGATTGTCAATAAGTTATGGCATCGGCGAGATTCTCAGTTTGTCATTTTGTAAGTGTTGGCACTGGCAAAGTTCTCGATTTGTCATTTTATAAGTAGACATGTCTATACATCTTTTGAGAATTATAGTTTATTCCTGTCAACTACTACTATAAGAAGATGTGTTCCATTACTCATTATACTTATTTTTTCCTGTTTGTACAACAGGCAATGTTTTTTTCTATAGATTATTTTCTTATCACGTGACAGTTAGTGCTTATGACGTTGTCTTCATCAATCGACAGTTAGTGCTCATGGCGCTGTCAGCATTTTGATTGCGTCCTTGGTATCTTACATTTGTTAAAGATGTAATATGGCTTGATCAAGCTTCTTGTACGTCAGTTGTTTTGAAGTACTGCATTTGTCAATGGTCAAAGAAAATGTATTATTAAGGGTGATGAATACATTGTTAACTCATGTATCAATGTACATTCCATGATAATGTGGATAAAGGTCACAGAATAGAGAATAATGAATAAAAGTTAAGACGAATATGAAAATATGGACACCAAAAAAGAAAGAATAGAGAATATTAATTAGTTCTAAAATACAAAGAAAAGATAAATTTAGATAAAAAGTAAAAATAATTGAGCAAATTGGCTAAACAATTAGAGAATACAAATATATATATAACCCTCTATAAGACCCCGTTGAAAGTTTCTTTTGCATTATTTACACTTCAAATGGTTTAATGTGTTAATTATTGTACTGATTTTGTTCATAGTGTGTTCTCTATAGGCAATACGATTAATCTTATTTTATCTTATCTTATCCTGGCTACTTATAGCATAACAATACATATACAGTATTACCACAAAAGTGTACATCACAGTACTCATATCGTTTCCCTGAATCCATTGTGTAACACCAGGGTCCTTCAGGCTCTCCGTCAGGGTTCCGACAATAATTTTCATGCTCTTTCATCGACTCAGTATTAATATGATCGTGTGGGAAATCAGAATCCCATCTCTGACATGGGATGCATGAGCGAGTCATGTTCTCTGTACCTATATATTCAAGTCCTAATTGAGTATTTTTGCACCCTAGTTCTGCAATTAGAAATACTCTCTTTTTATTATTTAGATTAGGAACTCTGGAGGTTATTACCGTTTGGGTTTTATGTATCATAACATAAATTCGGTATTGAATAAACTTTTGTTTACAATACCATTAAAAGGACATAAGCTGTCAAATTTCTTATCAACGATTAGACGTAATTTCTCATATACACAGTGTAGATACTATTCTGTACGCTATCCGGAAGTCGCGATTTTCGAAGCGAGGATTTCAAACTGGCTAACAGAACGGTTTTGTTTTGGGTGCTTTTTCTCATCATTTGTTTACTCCTATATCTATAAAGTGCTTTGCACATCTTAAATGTATGTACAACATCATAAATATCAGTAACTGTAACAAAAACATGCAGTAGAATATAAAATATACGCGTGCATCACACCAACTTCATAGAAAAAAGTGAAATCGATTGACAATTTTGCTCTCGTAGTACAAAGCAAATAATCTTTTATTGCAAATATTTGCATCAGTTTACAGTAAAATATATACTGTTTCAATATTCCTACCTTATTTAAGTAGAATGTTCGTATTTCAAATAAAAAACATGTTTTCATTGAGGATCCCAAAATAAATTACTGTACGATCAGTCTAAAACTGACTGTATTCTAGTAGCGATTTCAGATTTTTTGTCTGTATGACCAGTCGTGATTTTGAAGAAAAAAACAACAACAAATGGAAGTTTTTAACGACCTTGACTGAAAAACAACGGCAATTTGAAGGTATATACGTGTCTATGTGATATAATTTATGATAATGTCCATGGAACTATAACGTGTAATTTCTTTCATCAGACAATACAAATATATTTCTGATGATTTTTGTAGACGGCAAAATAATTATATTTTTGTTTCGTCGGTCTTACTTAAAATCAAATGCCTATAAAGCAATACATGATTCGCTTGTGGACTTTGTATTAGTGTGTCGTTGCAGTTATCTGTTTAACTATTACATTTTTAAGACTATTTACACCGTCTACCGTTGACCAATTGGTGAGTACATACATCAAGCATGTCTCTTTTAAAATGACAAAAAATAGATAGAGAAAGCTTTGTTTAAAAACTTTAGGTATTGAGGAAAGAATTAACGAAATAATACCCCGCCACTTCTATAGTCCATGTTTTGGAAAAAAATAAACCACCAGAAAAACTAAATTATAGGTACACAGGGGCATCATTTAATAACGAATATGAGAAAGTTTATACTTTTATTAATACTAGTACTAGTATATGGTAAGTTTTTGAAAGTTGCGTATAGTAAGCGGGTATCACCCAATAAGGTAGTGGAAAAGTCCATATCATGGAAATAAAAAACTGATGATTTTTCGAAAAACCAAAATAAGAGGTACACAATTGAATTAAATGATAAGGAATCTGAAAAATATTCATTAATTTATGACAAGTGTTAAGGAAGTTGTGGATATAAAATAGGTACGCCCAATATGAGGTTATGACAAAGTCCGTATTTTAGATAGAGAAAAAATATTTTTACAAAAAATTCGAAATAGAAGGTCCATAGTACATTAATAGATTAAAAATGGAGCGATTTTAGAAAAGTTTAACAATTCGTTTTGGAGGTCACAGTTGGAAATACCTGATGGGTGCCCCCATATAATGCAATGTTCAAGTCCGTATCTTATATAAAGAAACCCCTTAAAATATTTTTAATAAAATAAGAAATATATCCCTTTTTTTTATATAAATAAGGCCGTTAATTTTCTCGTTTGAATTGTTTTACATTGTCATTTCGGGGCTTTTTATAGCCGACTTTGTGGTATTGGCTTTGCTTATTGTTGAAGGCCATACGGTGGCCTATATTTGTTAATAGCTGTGTCATTTTGATGTCTTGTGGACGGTTGACTTATTGGCAATCATACCGCATCTTCTTTTTTATATTATAATTTATGATACGGAATCCAGGTAAAAAATAATTAATAGTTATACCAGTGAAGGATTCAAGAAAATTGGGATCCGGCGGTTTAAAACTCTTTTTTAACTTTCAATGCATTTGTATGGGAACATATATTTGGAATCCTCTTTTCTCCTGGATTGGACCCCCTCTCCATTTAAAAATGTCTGGAAACCCCAATGTATATTAAATGGTTTATGAGGAGAGGCGCTTGCAAAACCGGCGAAACATGTTGTTCCAGTCCAACGGACGAACGAAAAGACGGACATCATTATCACTATAAACCATCGCTTTACAAAGTGGTGTACAATTGAGTGTGAAAGAGACAGATCTACATCCAAAAACAAAGTGAAGGAACTGTGATCAATTATAGGCTACAGTACGGCCTTGAATGTTTGTAAATTCATGCATTTTTATATAGTAACAATTAAATCTGTGTGTTTGTACAATTTTAAGTATAACGGAGGACATTCCTGAAACTTCTATAAACAAACAAATTTTAACCTTCTTCTTATTTCAGCCACATTCAAACATCCTTATACTCAATGTAGTAAGTCGAGTACACCCTATCAAGCTAAAACATGTTTGAAAAGTTTACAGGATGTGCATTTATTAAAATATATTTGTGTTATTTAGAAAAATGACATCTTCTAATGTATCGTAAATAACTTTGAAATCACTACTAGAATACAGTGAAATAAAGACTGATCATACAGTTTCAAAATATACAAGCTCGACTGATCGTACAGTGAGAAATTCAAACAAGTGTAATTTTCTTATTTCTGGCTTCAAAGATCTGGCTGAAACTTTTACCACCACTTAAAATATACTCTATTTAGTCAATTAAGTCTGGATTTTACGTTAATTTGTACAGTAAGAGTGCAAAAAGATTGTATTTAGGTTCACCGACTGATTTTCCTTAGTGATGCACTTGGAAATCTCTTAATTAAGGCAAAGATACGAATAATGAATGTGCTAAATTTAATTATAAACCATTTGTGAATATCGATGTCAGCTGAATTAATCATTAAGCAATGTACAGATGAACATCTTACCGTTTAATATAGTATATCCGACAAATTTAAAATGTGATCCAAAACGTTCTCGCTTCGAAAATCGCGACTTCCGGAAAGCGTACAGAATAGTATCTACACTGTGATATATGGTTCATAACATACTGAAACGAATATCCAAATTATAAAATAAACAATTTACAATGGGTTGGCTCGGTAACATAGTCAAGACGTATTATAATTACTAGTCACTATCGAGGTGACCACCAAAGACTGATGACGGTCATATAACCTGATATGAACATCAATGTAGATACGAATTACAGGACTAGTGCAATTACAATTTTGTAGATTTGTTTAATTTAATATAACAGGTAAAAATATGTGTAAATGATCGTTTTTACCTGTATAGAAATGAGGTTTTATGGATGGAATCAGCCAATCAAATGGTTTCACTTGCACTATTGAAATCCTTTTCCCTTTTATAACTGAACACGCCTGATTCATACTTTACCCATCTCTAGCTAAGGGGTTAAATTAAAGATCACACGAATACAGATTCAATAAGGTTGAATTGATCACTTGTAGTTTTTAATTTTCAGCGATGTTTCTGAGCTTATTCTGACAAAAAAGTCATGAAACTGGCTTCTAAAAGCCAAATTATTATTTCACAATTATACTTTTATTAAGGATTTAACATAAACATTAATCATATTTTATCTTATTTATATTTATATATCTCGAGGCCAATACTTCTTCAAACAACTAACATATTTACCAATTAAAAAAATCAAGAGTGCACGGCGTCAACTTGATAAGTGTTTCATTAATTTAAGGGATCCACATTCATATAGTGCTGGACTTCAGCGGCCCTTAATCCAATATAACGATAACACATGCTTATATAACATTACCCGGAACCCTGAGTTCTTACAAAATCTAACAAAAGTAATATAAAACTACTCAAGACACCATGGTGATTTCATTAAGTAGAATGTAAATGATCCTTGAAAAGTAAAAAAGAATAGTATATCAACGAACGGAACAAAAATAGAACAACTATCCTTTCCCGACTTGGTAAAGTAATATCTTGCAGAAAAAGATAGGTTAAACCACGTTTTGTAGCTAGCCAAACCTACAACGGACGCCTCCGGGTGCGGGAATTTCTCGCTACATTGAAGACCTGTTGGTGACCTTCTGCTGTTGTTTTTTATTTGGTCGGGTTGTTGTCTCTGTGACACATTCCCCATTACCATTCTCAATTTTAACTTGTAAGACAGTTGTTAATTTATAGTTTCGTTATATTGATAAAATTTGTAGAGCAACCCAAATAGGTATATATGAAACAGAAGATGGGATACGATTGCCGATGAGACAACTTTAAACAAGAGACCAAATGACACAGAAATTAAGAACTTATTTACAAAAAATAATTATGTAACATAAACATGTAGACAAAAAACAACCACTGAATTACGGGCTCCTGACTTGGGACAGGCACATTCATACAGAATGTGACAGGGTTAAACATGTTAATGGGATCCCCCTGACCTAAGACAGTGTTTTAATATTCTAACTTAAGATATAACTTTTTTGCTTGATCGATCATAAAACTT
This sequence comes from Mytilus trossulus, assembly GCF_036588685.1. NCBI lineage: Eukaryota > Metazoa > Mollusca > Bivalvia > Mytilida > Mytilidae > Mytilus > Mytilus trossulus. Next base: position 68,363,416 of record NC_086380.1, read on the forward strand.
ACCCCCATATGTCAATAATGTCCTCAGATAGAAAACAAGAAACACGTTTTCAGACATGTTTCCAAATGATATTCCAGTTTAAGTATTGATCTGAATATTGTTTTCACAAAACCTATGACAGTGAATTTCTAATAAGGATTATAAACATGAAATACACACTTCAGAAAATACATATTATACAGCATTACTTTTCATTTCTTACTTTTGTACCTAGCATTTTATAACTAAATATGTCTAATTTTTAAAACAATGAATTTGTCTCCTTCAATGAACTATAATCTTGTATTGCAAGAGGGAAACTAAATCTCCTTTTAGCAGATGAAATGTGTTTTAATCAATGAGGCAGAGTATTTTCCTTACAACATCAGGTAAAACATATTAAATTAGACATCAGGTAGATCACGGGTCTACGTTTGGATCACACCAATTTTAAAAATTAGAAATAAAAATATATGCAAAATAATCGTTTTGACCCAAATTTTAAAATTTGTATTTATTACACTATTATTTATTACTTTATAATATGGTACAAAAATCACCCATACAAATGGATTTGGTTTGGCCACAGATGACTTTAAAAATGTGAAGATCAGAGAAAAAGCTCAAAATTATCTCCCTTAAATGCAAAAATGCCATTTTGTGACGTTTAAATTCAAATATCTTTTTTAACTCATCGGTGACCTATTTTTGTTATTATTGTTCTCCAACAAGCTGAATATAAACTAAATAATTGTAAAATTGAAGCTATTTCTGTAATTAAGTTCTTTTATTTCGATATTACCAATATTTCTCCTATTACCAGTACATGTATTAGTTCAACAGAAAAAAATGACATTAACAAAAATGTATGCTTCTTTCTGAGGCAGATCGTGAGCTTAAATGAACGGTGACCCCATATTTCTATATTTTGTAGACCCGCGATCCCCCTTAAGTAACATAAAATGACTGTGTGAGCGTAAGTCTTTTATATCCAATGTGAACTATACAACATACAACGTATCGTGTTATACAATATCTTACGGTTTGAAGTTTCTGACTAGCAAGCGTCAGTTGTTCTCGACTGCATTGCATGACTTAAAAGTATAAATGTAAATCATTTGGTACGCCAGACGCCAAATTCGTCAACATAAGACCCACCAGTGGCGCTCTAAAAAGCGCAGTTAAAAGGCCAAATCAAATACGAAGTTAAAGAGTATTTAAAACAGCGAATTCCAAAAAAGTCGTACAAAATACGACTCAAGCTAACTTTTAATGGGGGTGAAAGATCTTGATGTTTCGGTGCAATTAGTATAAAAAATATTTTAAATTTACTCTGCAGGTGGTACCATTTACAAGTGAACATGTGTATTTGATTGTGTTATCAGTAAACTAAAACCATACTTGATATGAGTGTTATACACATAATTATGTACTTTCATGACACTACATTCAGTCGATACTTATATTTTGGCATTACACAAGATCAAGTTTTCCCTGACTGTCCATGACGTCTTCACACTAAATACATAGAATGTTGGATGTGTACTGATTGCTATTATATATTTAAGTGATAGATATCCGGATGTTATTAATTGTTATTCGCTTCATAACTTTCGGCAACTGTAAATCTGTACTTCTTTGTTTTTAAGAATAACATTTTTTTTAACAACAAATTTCTGCGTGTTTTTAAGCCAAATACGAAATATCTAAATTTATTCTACTAAATATACATATGTACTTTCCATACCTGTCAACCTCTGAAAATGAAAAGTCAGGTCATGACCTGCATTGAGAAAAAAAATCTCAGGTCATAACGCGTAGACATTTTGCGGGCTCAATTGAAGAAAAAAAATATGTTTACATATAATTTATATAGTCAATATGTATATGAAACAGTAAGAACATGTATACAAGTTTATTTCAGACTATTGTTATATTCCATAGTAGCAGACTTGGCATTCTTTAAAAGAACTGCACTTGGTTTCAGTTCATAGCAATGCAAATGTGTATTCATTTTACAAGAAAGAAGAGCACACAGTGTATCCTTATTAAGATCAGCCCTAAACTCTGTAGCTATTTTCTTTACTAAAGAAAATGCCCTCTCACTATCTGCATTGCTGTTTGGCAAAACCAGTAATGTTTTAGCAAGTTTTGACAAAACAAAAAATCTTGGCTTGTTAAGAAAAATGTCATGCAACTTGGACTTTTTACCCCAAAATGTACCAATGTCAGTTTCAGGGGGAGTGCAAAGTGGAAGTTCATCTAATGGGGTCAACTGATAGTCACTGAACTCATCTTGTAGCTTGTTGAAAATATCGTTACGCAGCTCAGGTAAACAAGTCCTACATTTTGACTTTTGGTTACATTGAAAAAGACCGATAAAACCGAAGGTCGTATTACTTCTAAATACCGGAAACAATTCCGGTCAGAAATCCGGGTGAAACGGGTAATGTTAGAAATTCCCGGGACCCGCCGGGTAAAGAAAAACTCCCGGGCGAGAGGTGAAAATAACGGGTGTCACCCGCAAAAAACGGGTGAGTTGACAGGTATGACTTTCATGTCACTATATTAAGTCGATACTAATATTTCGGCATTGCACAAGGTCAAGTTTTCTCTGACTGTCCATGACGTCTTCACACTAAATACATAGAATGTTAGATGTGTACTGATTGCTATTATATATTTAAGTGATAGATATCCGGATGTTATTAATTGTTATTCGCTTCATAACTTTCGGCAACTGTAAATCTGTACTTCTTTGTTTTTAAGAATAACATTTTTTTTAACAACAAATTTCTGCGTGCTTTTAAGCCAAATACGAAATATCTAAATTTATTCTACTAAATATACATATGTATTTTCATGTCACTATATTAAGTCGATACTAATATTTCGGCATTGCACAATGTCAAGTTTGCTCTGACTATTCATGACGTCTTTACACTAAATACATAGAATGTTGGATATGCACTAATTTCTATTTAAGTCATAGATACATTGATTTTATTAGTTGTCATTTATGGACGGGAATATCCACAATAGTTATTTAATTCATAATTTGTGAAATGCATTTTTTCTGAATTCGTAACATGCAATTTCTTAATTTGTAAAATGTTATTTCTTATTTGTGACATGTATTTTTCCATTCGTTACATGAATTTCTACATCTATGTATTTGTGAAATTTAAATTCTTAATGTGTAAACACAATTTCTTAATTTGTTCAGAAATTGGTGGAGCATATGCGTTCGGTGAACGCTCTGTCACTGTCTTGTGCTTTTTGGGGTCGTGTTAAAATTCGTTGACGAAGAGCTAGTATGCTCTGGTTACTCTATATTCGTCTTATACAGTGTCCGGAACATAGAGCTGTTTGAATAAGACACTTGCAATGGTCAACTTTAGACATTTTTGATTTGAAAACCAATTGATCAAGATTACCAATAAATGCAGTTGCACTTAATGTTATGTGTATTTTTTATATTATAGAGGAGAATATAACAAACTTAATGGATATATAAATCATAAAATATTGGGTGCAAGTTGGTAGAAATACGCGTTGGTAAATATTGGGCACCAGTTTGCGAAGGTACGAGTTAAAATGGCACCATATCGACCTCGTGTGCAGAATTGTGAAACTATTTCATTCTAGACTTGCCAACTTCCTTGATTTGTAACATGATGATTTGTAATTTGTAGTTTTTCTTTCGAAACAGAACTTCTCATTAACTGGCAGCGGTAACAATTTTACAGACGCGATCTCAACCGTGACTTGAACAAAGTAACTACATTTCACAAATTAAGAAATTTAGAAAGTCATGAAAAGAATGAAGAAATTACGTTTACACATTAATATTTACATTTTACAAATCAAGAAATGTTGAAATTGAAAAAAATTGAAAAGAATACATGTTACAAATGAAGAATTTACATGTTATGAATTAAGAAATTGTATTTCACAAATTAAGAAGTGTATACTTATGGCGGATATTCCCTTCCATAGTCATTCTTATTTACAGCAACTGCGACTACTTGCAAATCTGAAGTTTTTTTCTTAACAAGAATAACTTTTTAACGACAAATTTCAGTGTGTTTTTCATCAAAATACGAAATATCCGAATTCATCCTACTAAAAGCTAAGATAACCCCAATAAAAATATTTGGTATTCGCAGGTGCTTTGGAATGGTAGAAAGATCCTGTTCCAAAATGAGGCACCGGTCGTGTTGCCCATACTAGTGTCAATTTAGTTCAGGCTTTGCCTTCTAAAGTTTCTCCTTGTGACCATAATATAACTGCATCTAGGTATCATAATAATACAGTTATATATCCGGATAATTGCATCTCTTTTAATACAGCCATTCGATAGATCTGAAATGCACATTATATTCACTCCTTCTTTGACAATCTGCAATAAGTTTCTTGGGAATAATACAGTATATATTTTTCTTGTTTCACACAGATCAAAGCCATTTTATAATTACTTTAAGATAATTAATTCGAAAAAATGAACACTAGATATTGGCATCATGAATACCAGAAGGAAATCTACGATAATCATAAGAAGATTATTAGCTACATTGATTGTTGTTTGTTATATATAAAAGAGAAAATGATTATGAAGTTTTTGACGAGAATAAATTAAATAAAAATATAAATAAGGCTTTTTGGCTTGACAGGATGTATAAATCTACAGCCTTGACAATCGTTATTTAAAATTAACTCTTGATCGGTGTCTTCGCCGGCATTGTTCATTTTATGACTGATTTTCTCGACTCTTTGTCATAAGAAGAGTGAATTTTCTATTTCCCTATATTTCTGATTGTAAAGAGGATTATGAAGTTGAATGTAAACACCTGTTTTTTTCTTGTTTTTTTTTTTTTTTTTTTTTATCTTTTCTTGAGATGCTCCAGTATGATGTCAACCTAATCAAATAAAGAATAAATTCGTCCTTTAGGATTAAAAGGCAGATTAATAACAAAACACGTGAAAGCAGTCATCTGGCATTACATGGTGGTTCAATATTAAAATATGCATTCAGTTAGTTCGAGGTAATTCTTACTCTTTTGTACGGTATACTCATATATAGTTAAAGCTATAATTAATTATAATGCATCACTGTTGCTTGTTTAACAAAACATCCTTTTTTATTTGTTAAAAAAAGGATCGGACTGATGCACAGACCAGGTGTCACTCTAATATTGTAGCTATATAGGCTGGTCATGCATAATAAACTGGCATTATAATTGTAGGTAAAAAATTACAGGGATTATCCAAACCATTATTAAAACCTTTTAGTCTATTTTAAGTGTATATTGTCCTGATATGTAATAACATTCATTACATACATGTATGAAAATAGTACATATCATTGATTGTACTATTTGATCTACTAATCAGACCACAAGTAAGTCACAAAAGGTTAATACTTGATTATATATATAGTTTATCTTAATGTTAATAAACCTTTGATATTTGATAATAAAACAAAGTTGATGGGTGTTGTGCATGTTGTGCTTACCGACAATTTAGACAAAATGTTGGTGTTGTTCCTAATTGTTCTTCCATTTGTGCATGGGTTTCTATTAGACAATCCTCAAGGGAATGCAGGGCAATCGCTGCCAGCAAATCAGTACTTGACAATATCAAAGTTTGTTGAGGAAAAGACCCTTCTGCAACAGAAAGTTGAAACCGACACCACTACACTGCGGCATGATATGGATACTTCCCTTGCTCTATTAGCTGCACAGCTACAGCAGAAGTTTGATTTGATGGACGCTAAAATAACGGACAAAGAAGAGCAGAATAAAACAAACCATGCGTTGGTTACACTGCAGCAAAAATATCAATCTTTAGAGCAAACTTACCACAATTTGAAGAATGAAAATGTGATATTGAAGGGAAAATTGAGTGTTCTTGAAAGTGAACTAGTACTTGTCAAAAACAAAACAAACATGAACGAAAAATTTGTTGAGGTGCAAAAAGAGTGTTGCAATGACACTCAAACGGTTTTAATAAAACAAGGACACGAGTTATCAGTATTGAAAAATAAGTCGACGACAATTGATCAGGACATGTCGAGCCTTAAACAATTGAGTAGTATAAAACCACTGCAACAAATACAAGTTTTAGAAGAAAAAGTACAAACTCTATATTCGCAGACCACTACGTTGAGTTTAAAGGAGCGTGCTCGTAGTCAGGACTTTCTTGCACTGTATAATATGACCACTCATTCATTTTCAGATCTCGAAATGCGCACTGACAGTAAAATCCAACAATTATCAAACCAAAATAATATTTCATTTAATAATATAAAAGATCGTATGTACCGTCTGAACAATGACACAGTACAGTCTCATAATACAACCGTTATATCGTTGGAACGAAGTTTAGAAATCCAGTTAAAAAATATTGAGAAGAATCAAAGTGAGGCGTTGGGTGATATTGTGAGTGGTATGCAGGAAACTGAAAAGCGAACCAATTTAACTTTGACTCGTCTACAAAAACAAATAGACGATAGCACAGACCTAGGTGAATATGTTATTTAACAACATTTGATATAGACCTGCTAGTTGAAACTCTAGATCCCGTCCATTTGTACTTTTAAATTTTTTATGTTATTTTTTTATTACTCATCTAGTACCCTGGAAACAACGAAAGTTTAAAGTAAGATGACAGTAGTTTATCTATGTTTTTAAATATCGTAACTTAATCAGGGAGACACAAATTAAGGTAACATAATACACTGTTTAATTCACATATACTCGAAAGGACTCGTCTTTTTATATTAGTAATTCAATGCCCGTATACATAAAGCTACTTAAGTTAAGATTTTCCTTAGTAAACACTTACGTTAAGGAAACTCCGCCCTTTTTATCTAAGTGGTATGCATAAAAAATCTTAAACTAAGTATTTCCTAAGTAAAATCTTAGTTGTTTTAAGTCACTCCCACAAAACTTAAGTGGTATGCATAAAATTCCTTATACAAAGGACACGGCTAAGATAACACTTAAGTCTAAGGTACCTATAGAGCTACCTTAAATTTTCAAAAATAGTTAAAAATCAGTCGCAAGTTTGCGTTTTTGGTAGAAAATAAATACAATTTGATTGATTAATATATATATATACCAGTAATAAAATACTATTCGTTTATTTAATGCTAAATGATTAGTAAATATCAAAGATCATCGTAATTTTCTTCAAATCACGTATACTCAACAATTTGTCAAATCAAGAGATAACAGTGGGTAGTTATATATACTACTTCCCAATCTCAATGTTATGTATTCCGAAAAGTACGCAGTTTTTACTCACATGTAATTCATGTTACTATTTTTCTTTTGTTTACCCTGTACGTGCACGCTTTTTTTTTTTTAAATGTTTAAATACACCGCGCGGTATCAATTGTAACCGTTAGTTAAAACCGGATTAAGGAATGAAGAGAGAGCATGCAAAAAGTCCATTTTAAATATGTGTGTAGGTGTTCTTTTCTGTGTGTGTAATTTGGGGGGGGGGGGGGGGGGGGGAGGGGTGTCATTTGTCAATTAAATTTAGTTTTATAGTTTTATTCTAAAGATGAAGGGCATACCCTAAAAAAATCACTTACAGGGGGACAAAATCGAAAAGTTTTATGACCTACCCAGAAGTGAATTTCTTTCATAAGGGGGGAACATGGACCTCCATTTTGTTGAAACAAATAGGTTAATTGTTTAGAATCACTGTTACGGCAGTCAGAAGTCTCCACGGAATTCGTCGGTTATATAAGGTATTTAAGATACCTTACTCGTATCGACTTATTTTTTCACATTACCTTATATATATTCAGTGAGATATATTGCAATTTCAAAAATATTGCAAAGTACGCTGAGATGTGGAGAATAAACGTCCTGTAATAATTAGTATTAGTAAAGATTGTAGGACTTTTGAAAAATATCTTACTTGTATATAGAATTCTGGAAGAAGAAAAAATACCCTCCCCCTTTTTTGGTTGTAAAAGGAAAGTGATAAAATGTTAATTGCACATAAAAATAGATTTTTTCAAACCATAAGCATATGTAAGCAAGGGGTCTGGAAAGGGAGATGGCAGCGCTTAATAAGCTGAACGATTAGTGAACATTTTATTGAAAAAAGTGTTTTGTAAAATAATTTGTTAGCATATGCTAACAAGGCTACACCCAGTCTTGTGCTACGCCACTGAAACCTTGATAATGTTTTTATTAGAGTTACAAACATATTGTTGTCTCCAGAAATCATTACACCCATGAAAGATAATTAAAGATTAAGTAGAGAAAAGTTTTGGATTACCGAATTATTTGTCTTCCAACGCTCATCCGTCAAAACATCAACCATAAAAATCCTAGTCTTATATACGCCAATTGTTCATCATGATACTATGTTATCTTCTCATGATTGAATTATTTTACATACCTATATTAATTTAACCCCATCTCTATAAAATAAAAGCATGTATTGATCAATAAATTTAAATTATCATAACAACTTTTACACGGATGGGTACATGTTATGAGCTAATGTATATCATACGGTAACCAGAGAAAGGTTCCGATTTAAGTATTCCTTAGTCAAGTGAAGACTCAAATAAGTTTATGCATACCATTTAAGAATTTGACTTAACTAAGGAAATTCTTAGTGAAATCTGATTTTAAGGAATACTTAAGTTAAGATGTTTTATGCATACGGCCCCAAATATCGAATTAAGTAACGTGCGTCTGTAGTTTTGAAATATAAGCCTTTTGATGACTTTTTGTTTTAACTCCTTCACATGTTCTGACGTCTGTTCCATATCAGTGGTTGTTTGTTTTTTAATTATCTTTATTTTCAAATTCGAATTATGTTATCATGGTTATTGAGTGTTAATTTTTGAAAGTTTGCGATACACTTGTTTCTGTTTGTAAGACTAAGTTGGATTATGAGCTGCACAAACTATAAACAGTTATGTACTTGTAACTATTGTAGACTGCTTATCGTCTATATGTCATTGGTTTGCTTTTCAACTGATCGTAAGCTGTTTTAAATGCATAGTAAACATCATTGTATATGAACACAATGAATTTATATTGATCAACAAGCAGACACATGATTTGGTTGTAATAAGCAGACACATGATTTGGTTGTAATAAGCAGACACATGATTTAGTTGTAATAAATCATTTGTAAAACTTGTAAGTGATATATACCTAAAACATCACATAATCCCGTCCCTTTGTTTGTGATTTTCTTCCCCGAATGCGACTTTAGACATAAATTGTATATATATTTGATTTTTTGCTTTTGTGTGGTTTTCTTTTTTGTTCGAGCATTGCCGGTTTCCTTTTATAATTTTTCATTGTGTTTATTTATTATCCTTTTGTAGTTTTTCAACTTGGTAATAATTATGTAAATAACATGGATTGACAACATTACCATTAAAAATATGTACAAGACTGATAGTCATATTATATTACGGAGATAAAACACATCAACTAATCAAAAGTTTTCATTTCAGTGGTAATAACTGCACAACTTGTATCTGCCTCAACCAAATCTGGTATTATAAAATTTGACGACGTAAAGTTCAGCATTGGCATCAATGATCTGTCAGCATATAAGAGTACCGGGAAGTTCACTTGTGAGACTGGTGGAATCTATCTGATATCTGCTTCAATCATGTCCATTACCAATCGTGCTTACTACTACATTTATCTTAATGGTAATCCGATATCGCGAACATACATTGGTTATTCGTCTTCTCCTCCTTCGGGAATGCAACATACAGGTACTGTTGTTCTAGTACGACAGTTACGTCCTAATGATAGTCTGTGGGTAATCTCGACTGGTAACTATTATATGTATGGTGGATTGGAGTCCACATTTACAATTGTAAAAGTGAAATAATATCCACGGCTTATTTATACAAAAAAACATTTTTGTTCGGAAATAAGAATTGACAGATTACATTCAAATTGTAAGGAAATGATTTGCTGAAATCATGATAAACATCAATTTCTGAAATTGTGATAAGTGCTTCATTAATTCGATCTGATTGTAGAATATCATGATATTTATATAAATATACACCTTCTCTTTTACTTGTTTAGCACTTATTTGCCACAAACAACACAAGAAGAATGTTCATATCACTGGAACGGGGTTAAACATGTTAGCGGAATCCCAAACCTCACTCTAACATGTTGTAGTGGTGTAACATTACAACTTAAGGGCATAAGATACAGTTTTGATCCTGTATTTAAAAGTTCATGAAAATTTGCATATAGGCTATTTTTTAGCTGATAAAATCAAATATGTAATAAAAAATATACCTTCATGCGCTACTTTTTGAGTAAAATGAGGTCGAAATTTTGTATATTTGCTCGAAATTCAGATTTGTGGCCGTAATTTCTTTTTCGAAAGAAAGACATAACTTTGTCACAAAATGTTTTTTGTTAAATAATCGGTAATTTCTGTATTTTATAAATATCCTAAAAAATATGCAATTTTTTATTCAGAAATAACTCATATTTATCAAATGTTCATGAATTGAGGAAAACACGTCATTTTTTACCGGAAAGTTTATCAAAACTATAAAAAAATCTCTATTTACAGTCTTATAAAACTTGGGTCACATAATCTCCTTGCAAAATGAAACAAAATGCTGGTTTGAAAAATAGGGGTCCATGAACTCGTTTTCAAATTAAATCAGTTTTAATGATAAAAATCAATCGAAAAATGCATCTTTTCCATATATGTCACAGTTTGACGTCGCGGAAAAAACAAATTACGTTAGCAACGTCATTACCGTCCCTGTAACTGTATCGTATGCCCTTAAGAAAGAACTATAAAAAAATCAGTTGAAACAAGTTTAACCATTCATCAGATGGATACACAGAGAAATAAATTTTGACAACTGTAAATTTTGTATCTATAAACTGTTTAAATTGTAATAGTTTAAAGGGTCTTTTTAATCCTTTCATCTTATAACTAGAGGCTCTAAAGAGTCTGTGTCGCTCACCTTGGTCTATGTGAATATTCAACAATTTACACTGATGGATTCATGACAAAATTGTGTTTTTGGTGATGGTGATGTGTTTGTAGATCTTACTTTTCTGAACATTCTTGCTGTGTACAATTATCCCTATCTAAAATGATGGGCCCAGAAGTTTCAGTGGAAAATGTAAGTAAAAATTTACAATTTTTTTGAAAATTGTTAAAAATTGACTATAAAGGGCAATAACTACTAAGGGGGTCAATTGACAATTTTAGTCATTTTGACTTATTTTTAGGTCTTACTATGCTGTAAATTATTGCTGTTTACAGTTTATCTCCATCTATAATAATATTCAAGATAATAACAAAAAACGGCAAAATTTCCTTAAAATTACCATCAGGGGCAGCAACCCCACAAAGGGTTGTCCGATTCATCTGAAAAGTTTAGGGCAAATAGAACTGAACTGGACTGATAAACGATATTAACCCCAAACAGATTTGCTCTAAATGCTTTGGTTTTTGAGTCATAAGCCAAAAACTGCATTTTACCCTATGTTCTATTTTCAGCCATGGCAGCCATCTTGGTTGGTTGGCCGGGTCATCAGACACAATAATTTTTAAACTAGATACCCCAATGATGATTGTGGCCAGGTTTGATTTTATTTGGTCTAGTAGTTTCAGAGGAGAAGATTTTTGTTAAAGATAACTAAGATTTACGAAAAATGGTTAAATAGTTATCAAAAGTACCAGGATTATAATTTTATACGCCAGACGCGCGTTTCGTCTACATAAGACTCATCAGTGACGCTCAGATCAAAATAGTTAAAAAGCCAAATAAATACAAAGTTGAAGAGCATTGAGGATCCAAAATTCCAAAAAGTTGTGTCAAATACGGCTAAGGTTATCTACTCCTCGGGTAAGAAAAACCTTAGTTTTTCGAAAAATTCAGTTTTGTAAACAGAAAATTTATAAAAAGGACCATATAATTGATATTCATGTCAACACCGAAGTGCTGACTACTGGGCTGGTGATACCCTCGGGGACGAAACGTCCACCAGCAGTGGCATCGACCCAGTGGTGTAAATAGTTATCAAAAGTACCAGGATTATAATTTTATACGCCAGACGCGCGTTTCGTCTACATAAGACTCATCAGTGACGCTCAGATCAAAATAGTTAAAAAGCCAAATAAATACAAAGTTGAAGAGCATTGAGGATCCAAAATTCCAAAAAGTTGTGTCAAATACGGCTAAGGTTATCTACTCCTGGGGTAAGAAAAACCTTAGTTTTTCGAAAAATTCAAAGTTAGTAAACAGAAAATTTATAAAAAGGACCATATAATTGATATTCATGTCAACACCGAAGTGCTGACTACTGGGCTGGTGATACCCTCGGGGACGAAACGTCCACCAGCAGTAGCATCGACCCAGTGGTGTAAATAGTTATCAAAAGTTAAAAATTGACCATTTGATCGTGTTGACTTATTTGTAAATCTTACTTTGCTGAACATCATTGCTGTTCACAGTTTATCTCTATCTATAAAAATATTCAAAATAATAACCAAAAACAGCAAAATTTCCTTAAAATTAACAATTCAGGGGCAGCAACCTATCAACGGGTTGTATGATTCATCTGAAAATTTCAGGGCAGATAGATCTTTACCTGATAAACATTTTTACCCCTTGTCAAATTTGCTCTAAATGCTTTGGTTTTTGAGTTATAAGCCAAAAACTGCATTTTACCCCTACGCCCTATTTAAGCCATGGCGGCCATATTGGTTGGTTGGCCGGGTCACCGGACACAATTGATAAACTAGATACCCAAATGATGATTGTGGTCAAGTTAGTTTAATTTGACCCAGTAGTTTCAGAGGAGAAGATTTTTGTAAAAGTTAACTACGACGGACGACGACGGACGCCAAGTGATGAGAAAAGCTCACTTGGCCCTTCGGGCCAGGTGAGCTAAAAAAGAAGATGTGGTATGAGTGCCAATGAGACAACTCCCTACAAGAGACAAAATAACACAGAAATGTCCAGCTATAGGTCACCATACGGCCTTCAAAATGTAAAAAAAAAAAAACGAGAAATCCAATAGCCTAATTAATGTACAAAAATGAACGAAAAACAAGTAATTAACACGTTCAGCAACAAACGAAAACAAGTGATTTTCAGGCTCTTCACTTGACAGAATGTAGCGGGATTATACATATAAGTGGGTTCACAGCCCTCTTCTTAGCCAGGATAGTGGTGTAACAGTACAACAAAAGAACGAACTGTAAAAATAAGTTGATTATCATGTATTGAATATTAGCAAATGTTTACATTTTTATTGATTTCAACCACATCTAGAGAAAGCATCCAGTTGGATATTGGAATATCGAATAACGAACTGGCCATTCACTGCACATTCGTTTGCATTGTCTACAACTATGGTATTAACTTCAACTGCACCAAAAAAAATAGGCCAAGTAAGATAAACCAATACATTACACCTTATAGTTATTCTTTAAATATATTTGACCTATATATAACCATGATAACAAGGAAAACTTAACATTTAATTGATCAACGACCCTTGAAAATGGGGTAAAGGTCAGATGAACCCTGTCAGATAGACACGTTCACATTACAATCATTAAATGCTTTAAATAAATATAGTTGAGCTCTTGCATACCGTATCTAAGAAACAAACTTAACCAGGAAAACCTCAACAACTGAATCTAGTAATGAAGTGAAAGTCAGATGATATGTTCACCTTACAATTGTTCTATACACCAGATGTAGTAGACCTATCGCTTATAGTATCTAAGATATAGACTTGACCACAAAAACTTAACCTTGTTCACTGATTAGTGAAATGAGGTCGAAGTCTAGTGAAAACTATCTGATGGAAATGAGAACCTTGCAGCTCAACAAAACAATGTACATGTCTTGAATACAACAGACACATATAAAACATTATAACATGAATTAGAATCAATATTGCATCACCAAATGGGCATTTATATGATACGATTTGTGCACCGATTTGTGCACCGCAGTTGCCTGCTTATAAACTGACCTAATCACAAAGTAATACATGTAAAGTAAGCAAACCATTCAAAGTCAATAGACCATGACTGAGGGGGTGGAGCCAAAACATCTCCATGGCAATGAGATGTGGCAATGGTAATACATCTGCATACCAATTATCATTGACGTACCACAAGTGGATCTCCATAAACTGACCTAAACACAAACTAATACATGTAAAGTAAGAAAACCATTCAAAGTCAATAGACCATGACTGAGGGGGCGGAGCCAAATAATTTCCATGGCAATGAGATGTGGCAATAGTAATACATCTGCATACCAATTATCATTGACATACCACTAGTGGTTCCCCATAAAACTGAGCTAATCACAAACTAATACATTGTTGACAATGTCGCCGTCACAGTCATGGACGCCGGAAACAGCATACCTATGTCTCGCTTTTTGACTCCGTCAAGACAAGACAAAAAAGCATTCACAACCTCTGCCTTTCGGAAAGGATTATTGTACATCACAGATTCTGAATGCTTTTCTGGCTGTATTCATGAACAAAAGTATAAGGGACTGTGTGCCCTTAGAGATACATGATCTAAAACTCTTGATTCCTCTTGTGCATCGTCCCCATACAAATATGGTAACATGAAACCAATTCTTACATGCATAAGAATATGACAGTTTTTATCCATTCTTTGTTGTGTTTGAGCTTTGGATTTTGCCATTTGATTAGGAATATCCTTTTTGAATTTTCTTCAGAGTTCAGTATTTTTTTTATTTTACTTTTTATAGTTACTCATGGGTTATTGGATTTATCCAATTTTGATAATAAAATAATCAAAGATTACAGTCCGTTACCTAGATTTAATAATTCGATACTTTAACTATATTCATTGGATAAAGCCAATAATCCACTGATGCCAATTTAAGAATCTTTATATATTAATTGAGATATAATGTTTACAGCATGTGATTTTCTCAAATAATATTAAATTTCGAGCAAAATATCAATATTTAAACCAAGAATTAGGATACAATAATTATATAAAAGTAATTTATTAGTCAATTGTGTCATTCTTAATGTCCATATCGATTGTACTTTCTAAAGAAAAATTTGGTATTTTACATTTAAATGTTGTTTGGTCTTGCTTTTCCATTACATAGTTGCCTCTGAAAATAAAATGAAAAAATAAATGAATTATGAACTTGAAGACAGCAAATATAAAAATTATTATGGTATATTTCTCTATCTGTCACATCTAATATACTGTGGTACTTTTTAAAAAAAAATCTTATGACTGAATTGCGTATAATACTGTGGATAGTAAAGAGCTGTTGCTTACAAAAAAAAACATTGAAAAATAAGTTATCTTATGGTAAAATTGAAGTCATCCCATCCAAAGTTTAAGAAACGTCTTCACAATTTGGATGACTGAAATGTCAAAGATATGTTTAAATTGACGAAGA
Organism: Mytilus trossulus; assembly: GCF_036588685.1. Taxonomy (NCBI): domain Eukaryota; kingdom Metazoa; phylum Mollusca; class Bivalvia; order Mytilida; family Mytilidae; genus Mytilus; species Mytilus trossulus. Next base: position 68,378,864 of record NC_086380.1, read on the forward strand.
AACAATGAAGTATTATTTCTCTCGGTTGAATGAGACTTATCATCTCAAATTCACTCAATTTGATCAACACAATGGCTGCCCCTAGAGCTGCAAACTGTAAAAGTTCTGCTAACCTTACCAAAGCATCTGATATAACCCAGGTTTTGTAGACTAATTATAGAAAAGCTAATAGAAGATTTCAAATAAAGAAAAATATTCAACAAGTGACCAAACAACACATTAATTCACAAATGTGCATATTAATGCACGAACATTATCAGTGTTGTTCGGTCACAAGTTGAATATTTTTCGATATTTGAACTCTGTAATTCCCCAAAATGAGGTCTTCTCATTTAATAGTATAGATGGCAAATGCCTTTCTAAAAAGAAATTAATGTAAAACATGTAAGGAACTATATCTTCTTTCTATGCATTCACAATTTGTTTTGATCCACCTTTATCGACGTCTTGAAAATGCCTATTGTTGTATGATGTCAGAGAGTGAAAAAAACATGTTTTATTCACATGTGAAATTGTCGGTTTTTATTTAACTGGGAAATCAATGTTATTCAATGCAACCAATGTAATAATGTTTCTTATTTACTTTTTGGTATTGTCTGTTATGAATTTAATTATGATTTTTACCTGTTTCTGCCTTTATTTAATAAATCTCACTAAGCAATCTTGGAATTTGAGGTAAAGCAGGCTATCATGAGATCATAGAATTTTCAGACAGTAAAGAAAATATAAGACATACAACTAATGACACCTACCTCATGTATCCACTGGAAGATTGTAAAGAAATATGACTGCTATATTGAAAGAAGGGAAAGTCAGGTGATAAAACTGGTTCCTGAAACAAAACAGAAATTGATGTCTTTAAAAGCGGGTGATTACCTAATACAGTACGTAAACTTTTGATTAATTGATTGGTCTTTAACACTATTTTCAGCATTAATGTGTTATTTCATGGTGGTAAGTTTTCATGGTGGAGAAAACTTGAGTGGCCATAGTTAATAAATTTAAACATAATATAGGATTTTTTCTTATGGTTTTTTATACAGAGACAAGTGAATATATGACCTTGTTCTATTCCAAAGATCATTGTATGTCTTGTATTCACCATTTTTATATCCATAATTGACTCTGGTTGAAGGGGGTTGAGATTCAATATCTACTTGTTTATATATATCTTACCAGTATATCAAATAACTTATCACCAGCTTCGTAAATTTTTAGGATTTTCAAAAGTTAAAACACATTATTACAGAACTCCTAGCCTCTAGGGGTCGCTAACCAAAAATGAGTCAGAAACCTCATCACCAGTTGTTCTTCATCATAATTCAGGATTTGCTGCACACAAGTGATGCTTTCAAAATTCAAAATTCAAGTTGTCTTTTTTTGCAATATTTATCTTTGTATATATTTTATTCAGTATATAAAAATTTAAAACAAAAACACCAGATATCAACCAACAGATATCCAGTATTTTTATATCGTATGGAAATGGTGAATGTGTCAAAGAGACAATAACCTGACCACAGAGCAGAAAGATGCAAAGATTTTTTACATGTCTAACTCCAAAATGATTATGTTTCAGGCCCCCATTTTTCAAAATCATGGATCTGCATGTCTCTAAGATTTTAAGTAATTTCTAACATACCTCCCCTACAACACCTCTACCTATCTTTCTAATAGGTGCACCAGGCTTAGGATAAATTTTCCACGATCTATGTCTTAGTTGCACTGTTTCTGATCCTAAATTTTCTAAACGTATAGTATATCTCCACTGAAATAAGAAAGAAATAATCAAAAACTGATAGATATGCATGTTTAGGTTTTAAATATTTTAAATATTCATTTAATTTATTGAAATTACAAAAATGTTTGAGCATAAAGTAAGAAAATATCTGAATGTGTGATTTGTAATTTGGTATATTTCTTGAGATGTTTAATTACATATCAGTCCAATAATATGTTTATTTTTCAGGTAAAAAATTAAAACAATATTTAACATATTTCATGCGTTCAAAGCACTTTTCTGAATATACCTTCATCAGTAAAGCTAAAATCCAAATATTTGAAAGTCAAGAAACAGTATGACCAAAAAGGACCTTAAAGTAATAGTAGAATGCCGCTAAGAACAACTAAATTGTTGACTCTCAGGGAGTTGAAACCTCATTTATATTTCTAGTTGGATATTGTCACAGACTTCATAAGGTTATAGGTAAACCACAAATATAAGCATTCAACCAAATACAATTTAAATTTGTTTGAATGCAGACTTTTCTTAAAATCATAAAATCTAGTTTTTAAATAACTGCTGTGAAACATATTTTTCCTCAATCCACCAAAATAAACATCAGAGCATTGTTTAGACATTCTTAACAAAGGATGTTCGTATCTTAAATACTGAAGACTGTATATACTTTTGATTTCAAAATATTTAGTGACATTCTATTATCTAATTTCAAAACTTTGTAATTGTACATAATTCATATGCATTTTGTCAATCTCCTTTGGGAGGAAAGAAAGTATGATGATGATGACATTAAGGTTTCTTTTAAGCTAATGTGTTGTTTTTTTTTAAACAAAGTAAACCATTACTCCTGGTGTTTTGTGTAAAATAAAATGAAATCTTACCCAATAATTATTATCCTGAAAAAGAGAATATATAAATCTACAAATACATAATTTGTACTATAAAATACATACATTTCATTTTTTTTTATTATTTTTTTTGGTATAAGACTTATAACCATCAAGTTGAAAGCTTATTTTCAATATGAGCAGGTTTGTGAAGTTACAAGTAGCATAATAAAAAGAGTTAAACAAGTATGTCATGGATACATGTATGAAATTTGATGTCAGAAAAAAAAATTGAGGTTTGAATCTTTTTCATGACAAAGGTGCCTTAGACTTGATCTTAGTTAATTAGGACTATTAGGATTACTCATTTCCCTGCCAAAAGTTGGAGATTCTTTCTGTTTTTGTCAAAGGGTTGCAAGTTCAGTGACCAATACCCATGATATCCAACATATCCTTTCACTCACAAATTTTTGGGAGTTATAAGCTGAAAATAAGTTTGTGGTGGTTCTCAAATCATGGCTAGCAAACTTTTAAACCATTGTGTGCTATGTTAAACATCAGATCACAGATTATGTACACAATCTTAGTAAATATAAGAAAGAAGATGTGGTATAATTGCCAATGAGAAAACTGTCCACAAGAGACCAAAATGACACAGACATTAACAACTATAGGTCACCGTACAACCTTCTTATAAATAAAGCTTACCTTTATTCCCATGAAAGCTGGTATTACTGTCACTTTTATATTTTCTGATATTTCTCTATAAACATCATATACTTTTAACCATGGATGTTTATATAAGTTTGGTTGTCCTTTATAATGTGGACCTGTTAATAAATAAAGCTATGTTACCATATCAGTTAAACTCACATGTATGTTAAATATGTTCTTTTCTATGGTCAGGTTGTTGTCTCCTTGACACATTCCCCATTTCCATTCTCAATTTTATTAATGAGAAAATCTAGCTAGATTTACAAGTAGTTGAATGTGTTGACAAGCTAACATACCCAAACTTGTACTCCAATTATTAGAAATCATGAATTAGGTGACCACAGAGCTTTAAAATTATTGGTTTATAGATTTTTTGTGTGAAGGACTTGGGACAGTCAGTATGAAATTTTTAAAATACTTTATGAAACATTTATATGTACATGATGTTTAAAACATGTAAAATAACTGTGTTCTTCAGCTTTTATTACAATTTTTATTATCATGTTTTTGTCATTATACCACTTATCTAGGTGCAAAACTATACATGGAATGGATTTTTCTCATTGTTGAAGGCCCTATATATGTTTATCTATAATTGCTTATATTGATTATTTGAACTCTGGTGATAGTTATATCATAGGCAATCATACCACATCTCCTTATATTTAAATAAACATATGGGACTTCAACAATGAGAAAATTCTAGTCAGCTGTATAAAGACTCAAACATGAATAAATTGAAACAATTCAAAAGAGAAAACTAACAGCCTAATTTATAACAATACAAGTTTTAATACTTACTTTGGAAAGAAGCATATTTGAGGAAATGATAAAGACATGGGTGTTCTATTGGACAGTTGTCTACCCCTGTGTACGGCAGAATGTCATCATGGGCTACATAATCTAATCCTGTAATCATAATGGTTGCTTGGGTTCAATAATATTTGATAAATGAGCTTAAACTCCAAAAACATAGAAAGAGTCAGCATATCAAAGAACCCAGCTGAGTATTTTTGGTTGAAATCAAACAAAGTTTAATTTAGACACAGATTTGACCATCTTAAAAACTTGGTCAAAAGTCAAAAGTCTAAATACATGTTTAGATTCTGCTTATCAAAGAATTCAAATAGTTCACCTGAAAACAAAGAACATGACTTTGATTTTCAGTTTCTGTATCAAATTCTTGTCTAATTCCCTTTTTTATAGACTAATCTCTGACTTTTGATCTTGAAATTGTGAATTTGAAATCTTCGTTGATGCCTCAAATATGAAAAATTTCTCTGTAAATTTTATAAGGGTATGCTCAAAATTTAATATGTTTTGTACCAAAACCAAAAAGTTGTGGCAGTATTTGTTATTTGATATGGTAAGATGTAGTAAATTATTTGTGTTGTTCGGTATATTATTTTAACTTTTAAATTTTATAGTGTTGAAAAAGTAAATCTTTTAAAAATTGAGCAAACAACCTTGAATAACAGTTTGGCCTTTTTAAGAATTACACTGATTACCTTGTATAGCAGTTAGGCCCTTTGTGTTGTTACTTGGTAAATATGTTACTTTTTCTTCTTTTAAATATTTTCTCTGCAAAAAATAAAGTTTCATAGTTTTAAAACAGATATCAAAATATGGCTACCAATTAAGGAAAATGTGATATTATTAAGATTGAATATGAGGCATTTGCAACCTGATGAGCAGGTTAAAACAACAGGTTTTACTTGTCATTTTATTTTAAATAAACAGAAATACTTCTTAAAAATCTTCAAACAAATATTAATCATTTATAAAAGTGTTTGATCCAAAAAGGTAATGGAAATGCAAAATTTTCTGTAAATTGAACAGGTGAGATGAAATAATTTAATGATTTTTTGGTCTTCAATGCTCTTCAACTTATACTTTATTAGACCTTTTCAACTTTTTTTTATTTGACCGTCACTGATGAGTCTTTTGAAGATGAAACCCACATCTGGCTCAAATACAAAATTCCAATCCTGGATCATTTTATTTTTATCTTTCAGATTCCTTAATTTTGGAAATTCACAACCATATAAAGACAAAGCAATGCCTAAAATTACTTTTAAGAATTTACAATTTCTTTTGAAAGAATACAGAAAGATTGTAAATTCAAAATTGATGTTTATACAATACATCTCTGCAGTACATCCTTAAAGTGGGTGATTTTCAGTGCCAGAGTTCGCATAAAAAGCAGAAAGGAAAATTTCCAAAGGAATGGTCAGAATGTAATGGAGAAAAATCATTGGATATATATATAGCAGTTTGACATACACTAATTTTCATCATAGAGACTTATTATTGCCTTGACAAAGGAACTTGATTAAATCGTTCAGCAGATTAAACCAAAATTATCTCCCTGTTATGTTATGAAGCTGTGATCTTAACGCTATCTACAAAATACTATAATACCAATACTACTTACAGCAAACTCAAGATCCCGGTCATCTATTAAAGCTTGATAAAATATTTCCTTCTTTCTGAAAGACAATAATTAGTAAAAATTTTAAATCATACTATCAGGTTTTATTATACTTCATGTCAAAATGTCAGATTTTGATTGGCTAATACGAGGGTGTCAATTTACTCTATTACCCTTCACGGAGACGCTTGATCAAGTGTGCGCTTTATTAAATACGACTCTATCCTACATTGTCCTATGACAAATACTCTATCACCCTTCAAAGAGACGCTTGATCAAATGTGCGCTTTATTCAATACGACACTATCCTATGGCAAATACTCTATTATCCTTCATGGAGAGGTTTGATCAAGTGTGCGCTTTATTCAATACGGATGGTTATGTACAAGATGTCACAGTTTATTACTTTGAATTTTAAAAAATCAACAGTAATAACAGAACATTCAGTATAATAAATTAAATAACACATAGCTGAGAGGGTGATAGAGCTTTGCCGCAGTTGACAATGTTTTCTCGGGGTACCAATCTGCTCTATCACCCTCTCAGCTATATGTTATTCATATAATGTTATACAATATTAAAATTAAAACACAACTGTTTGAAACTTGCTACTAAATTGTTGATATGTGTTTTAGATTCATACTTTCTCTTCCTTCAATGCCAAAGAGTTATTTTAAAATCAAAGTGGCATACTCTGTATGATGTTATTTTCTTTTTTCCACCCAAATATTAAATGACATTTATTTCTTGCTAGTGATAAGTTATAAATTGCATGATTTAAGGTGGCTCGTGGGTACAAAAATTTCAGCAAAAAATTAAACCTTTATTTTTTTATTACAAATTTTATTTATTACACTGTTAGTTATCTTTATGATATGGTACAAAAATCAACCCAAAAAAATTATTCGGTTTGGCCCCAAATTACTTTTAAAATATGTTTTTATCATTGTAAAAGCTCAAAATTAAATTTGAAATATCTTCTTTAACTCATGGGTGACCTATATTTTTTATTATTGTTATCAAATAAGCTGTACATAAACTAAATAATTGTAAAATTTAAGTGATTTCTGTAATTAGGTTATTTTTTATATCGCTACTACCTCTATTTCTCTTATTAGTTCAACAGAAAAAAAGGACATTTACAAAAATGAATGCAAGGCAGATTGTAAGCTTAAATAAAAAGTGACCCCAATTTTTATTTCATTTTATCAAGTATATGATAAAGTTCATTCATAAAAAAAAATAAAGCAAAATCCTATATTAGAAAAAAAATTAATTAATACCCAGGAGCTCCCTTAACATGCTTTTGTGGATACATGAGCAATTTAATGTCTGTGTGTCAGTCTGTGCACATAATATTTCTTAACTACTTTCCATTTAACTTAACAGTTTAACAAAGGCAAAACAGAATTTTTCATCTTTGCACCTACATATCAAAATCAGGTGTTTTTTCTCTAAAATTTGTTGGAGATGTGTTAAGCAACGTTTACTGTGTGCAAAATCTTGGAATTTATCTAGATAAATGATTAGTATAGAACATGAAGGTAGTGTGATTACTGATTTGTTTTTCTTAGTTTGATTACTAAGATTTGTTAGCAGTTTGGGAACAATGGTCGAATTCATTCTTACTTGAAGCCTGTAGAACACTAGTGTGGTCCCTGCTAGACTATGCTTTGTATTTTATGTTGGTTTTTGTTTTGTATTTTATGATTTTTTTTGTATTTTGTGAAGAAATTATAGTGAAGATTGTAACAATAGAATAAATGAGCTCTATGAATACTCTATTCATCTTCATGATCTTTATTATAAAAGAAAATAAGACTGAATAATTAATAATTAGAAAGAAATTAGGATAAAGTCCTTTACAATTTTAGTTATAAAATAACTTCAGTATGACTGCTTATGAATATATACAAACTTGCTAGCAATTTTTTTCTCTGGATCCATTTCGTAAACATTGGCAACCCATGGGTACAAAATAACTCCTCTGTAATCAAAGAGTGTGTGGAGAAATGTCTGAAATTAAAAGACAAATATACATTCCACCACTGTAACATTTTAATTTTTAATTAATCAAAATGTAACTGTTGAGAGTGGAGAAATATCTGTATACACAAGTTAAAATGGGGGAATCTGTTTCTTTAAAGATTTGTAACCTTCCCTTTCAAAAACTTGAAGAAAATTGTGTTCTATTTTAGTGATGTCATCAGGAATGGTCGCCTTTTTTCATGATGTCTCAATATGAAAATTCAGAGAAGGCCAAGAAAATTCAACGTTACAGTTAAATTTCAAGCAATCATATACGGTGAACAGAATTTTCACTAGTGAGGAAAATGTATTTTTTTTAACCAATCAATAAATGTGAAAATAAGCGCAAATATTAGAGAAACTTTGATTCCTTATTATTTGTAGAATACCATTTTTGTTGATTTTAAGGGTACAGATGAATCATGAATTTAAATGTTTTTTTTACAAATTTTCAATAAGGGACCACATCAAAAGTTCAATGAAGGATACAAAACTTAATTCACATAGTTTTTTCACTGCCCCCCCCTCCCTCTTAACTTAATTTGGGAAAAATTGATTCACCTACATGTATATGGATACATGTAAAATCTATTTTGGATTAACAAAACTTGCAGCAATGTTGACCCCCCACCCCAAACTATTTGCTTTAATTTTTTTATCCTACATAGATCTTTTGATGTCGTCCCTAAGGTTGTCTGCAAACTCTAGCAAGAGCAATTTCATTATGTGTGTTATTTACCCAATTTTGCATTTAGATTTCCATTATTTTATATTAGTGTGCCCAGAAATCTATATTCTGTAACATTATCATTTTTTTCATTGTATGGTTCCAGCTTTGCAGTTCTTTGTAGAGTTATTAAATAATTAATTATTAATTGTTATTTAATTATTAACTGTCATATCAGTCATGTTTCCTGAAATGTTATTATAATTAAAATTATTGAACTAATGCTTTCCCATGCATTATCTCCCCATAACACTTCATGTTATATGTATGTATTATCTCCCCTTCACAATCACACTGCATCCTATGTTGAGGTATCTCTTACCTGCCCTGTACTGTAACTTTTGTCAGCACTTTGTTTTTCACATGGTTTCCCCACTTCTACAACACTAAAACAAAAGATGAAAACTTAACTCGCTGGGAGTACAAATATGAAGATTACAACAATAAAAAATATGAAAGATAATTACTTTTAACTTTTAACAGTTTGTGACAAGTTTGATAGCTGTTTGCAATGTTAATCTTTATTTTTACCAGTCTTAGAGACAAATGACTGAATTGTTTGATCATAATTAGAATCTGTTTATCCACAATAATTCACAAAAGAATCCCTGTTTACGATTGTAGAATAAAATTGAAATAAATGTTTTCGTATGTCATATGTTTTCGTATCAACCACACATTCGTCGTTTTCGACTGTATATGCGTACATTGTGGCATGTTTTTCTGTTTCTATATTTAGAACAATAACACCACTACAACTTGACATATTTTAAAATATTCAACATCGCTTTTTAAAGACATTAGAACAAATTAAATAAAACTGACCTATTTAGCCATTTTTATTTAATTTCAAAAATATGCATCACTAGAATAGTTGTGGAAAAAAATTCTGAAGGGTTAAAAAAAGTTCGGATATTATTTTTGTAAGTCAGACACCGTTTCTTCAAAACATATGACTTTCATTTGTTTTTTGGCTGTTTTAATTACAAACCATCGAGTTAAAATTAGCAGGGTTCTTATATAAAATGGTTGTTCAAAATCTAATGATCCAATATTTCATTGATATTTTTTTTTTATAGATCCTTGATACATGAAGTTGACAGGAGTCTTAACTTTTTATATTTAATCCTTAATTTTGAAAACTTCATTTTATTTTAGAAAATCTGAATTTAATGAAAATCTAAAAATTTTAGCACACGAAACACCAACCTTACACTATTTAATAGTAATTTTTGGTACTGAAAAGTATTTAATAACTTTTTTAATGATTCAAGCAATCACCAGAACCTTAGAAAATATTAATTTCCAGATTTTGAAGTCATTTCCTGTCCGTGTACTGATCCAATTTTTATTTCATACGAAAACATATGACGCTGTTTTTTTTACTAGTGTATACAAAAATTGCAAAGTAATCGGAAACAATAAAAAATCATAGTATGCATTGACAAAAAAACTAGATACCTAAAATCAATCTACAGGACATGCTTTTTAAATTTGAGTATACCTGAATAAAAACTCAACAGTGAAAACCATACTGAGTGAAAATTGTGATTAGTACGAAAACACATTATTTACAGGATGACATGGACGGGTACAAGTCAAATCAGCACCCAGTCAAATCGGCACCCATAGAAAAAGTCAAATCGGCACCTGGTTAAATCGGCATCTAGTCAAATCGGCATCCAATAATAAATGATAAGATAAACATATAAATGATTCTAAAATTCTATTAATCTTTCTATTTTTAATTATTTTGGGTTTGGATTGAATAATTAGAAACATTGATAAAAATGAAGTCCTTAGAAAGTTGAAAAACTTGTGTCTAATCCATTTGTCTATTTTTGGAACAATAAAATATGTTTAAACTAATCATGCTAATGAAGTCCTATATTTATTGTTTTTAATTTTTTTTATCTTTAACTTATTATAGTTAAAAATAATTAACCCTTTTGTTGTTTTAACAACCAATACTCTGAATTTATTTCTGATAGTTTTCCTAACCTATTCACATATTTTCAAGCTTGAAAAGGTGACCTATTCCCGGGGCACATCTTATGACCTTGCATGTAGAAAGTGGACTCCCAAGATAGAAACAACCCACACCCACCCACAAAGACAATAAAATGTAAATATGTCAATATATAGATGACCCCTTCTTTAATTTATTTTTTTGTTCAAAATACTGAAACAGAACATATATCATGTATATATATTAAACATATCTAGCATGGGTGCTCAAATGACTACATAGGGTGCCGATTTAACCAGGTGCCAAATTCACTAGGTGGCGATTTGACTATACCCGGTGCCGATTTGACCAGGTGCCGATTTAACCAAGTGCCGATTTGACTAGAATTCGACATAGACATGAAAGATGATATGTTGTTTTGACGTTTCCAATTGCAAGCTGTCAGAAGTTGAAGACCTTTTAAAAAATCTGTCAATGCTGATTATTTCATCAGAGAGGGGATTGGTTCTGATTGAGGACATCATGAATGCTTGATTTGGGCTACACAGTCTACACTACAGTACAGTGCACGAAGATGTCTGAACAGCTGAACTTGTAGAGGTTAGAATGTTAGACTTGCAAATCTAATATCATAACTGGCGAAATATATTTTGTCTTGCATTGATCATACCTTGGTGCTGAGGACAGACACCTATGTGATTTCTTTTGACATTGTTTAGTTCTTGATAATAAAGAACCTAAAGTTCTTTTTATATTTAAACTGGCCATGGCATGTTGACAATTTTTCTTCCTGAGTTATCTTCCTTGATAAAACCAATATCGGAAAAACGATGGAATTATTCCGCAAAATGAACATATATTATGAATTAAATATCAAAAAAGAAATATAGAAGAGAAACCCCAAAAATAACAACATATTGAAAGACATAAAGGAACACCATTTTATATTCCAAGGGGGTATGTTTTTTGTCTAAGTCAGATTTTTTTTTAGTTTTTCAAAGCCATCAAATTATTGTTTTCTTCAAAATTCAACACTATGATGTATTGGGGAAATCTGGATTCAGAACATAGTTTTTTGTTATCTAGTTGAACACAATATTTTTTTCTCTCAACAAATTGGGGATCACAAAATTTGTATCTTTAGGAATGAACCTTTTTTATTTTGTTATCCAATGTCATTGAACTGAGTACAAATAATTAGACACCAGTATAGTCATGATCACTTTTCTCAGATTTTTTTTTAGATAAGATATACCTTATATTAAGGTATGCAGGAAAAGCAATTCCTGAGATAAATGCCTGTGACTATACAGCATATCTTATAAAAAAAAAAACACAAAAATTTAGGGCACAACATAATCTGGGTTCAGAGAAAAAAAAAAGCAAGTTATACAGCAAAATTAAGATACTGATTAGAAGGACTTGGCGATTAGAAATTGTACTACTATGAATATACAAATAGGACAATGACCACTCTGTCAAGTTATTTTCGTCTTACCTTTCTCAGAGAATGCAAAAGGTTAACCATTGGAATCTTATGGACTCATGAAATTATAAAACTTTGCCTTTGTCATCACGCTATATGAGGTTTTTTTCTCTCGTTGTTAAATGCCTTACGGTTAGTTAGTCTTCTGGCCTATAATAGCTTACATTCACTCCATTTGAAGTTTGGTGATAGTTGTCTCATTGGCAAGCCTACCACATCTCCTTATTCTTATGTTCGAAAATGTTGTAAAATTATTAACCATGAAAGAGTATGCTTCATAAAAGTTGTCTCATTGGCAAGCATACATTGTACCACATCTCATATTTTTTTGCATGTTGTGTTGAAAAGTGTGGTTACACAACGAAGGTACAAAATGAATCTTCGTCTAACAAATATATTTTAAAAGATCCGCAGTGATATGACTAACTATTTAGAAATTTGAAATCTGTCGGAATTTTTTCATAGCTTCATCAGGAACACTCAAGGCAAATATTCATGATAAAGTCAAAAATAATATGAAACCCGATACTTGAGAAGTTTGCGTTATATGACAAAATATAACCTATAATTAAATAAGGACCAAATCCACCAAAGAAAAGGTTTCCCTGAGAACCAGAGGAAGAGGGATTACAAACTTAAACAATTGCCAATTTAAAAAAAAGAACAACCACAATCTTCAGGTTGTAACTATAGCTATATAGAGCATGCATTTCATTACAAAATTGCTTGTCAACACCAGGAACCCCGGAACTCTGTGTTAGAAGGCATCGCATTAACCGACAGGTCTAAAGAAGCATGACTTCCTTAAGCTCAACCGCTTACGGCTGACTAAATATCTACCACATTTTCTAAGGAAAGCAATCCCGTTACAAGGTAACACACATACAATAACAACAATGTATTACAGTCTCAGTAAGGTATGAATATTGAAGGCGGCAGCGTAAATGAAGATGCCGATAATAAAAAAATCAAAGAAAAAAGACCTTAGAAAATGTGGTAGATATTTAGTCAGCCGCTTTTTTTCTAAGGTCTTTTTTCTTTGAAAGATGATATGTTGTTTTGACGTTTCCAATTGCAAGCTGTCAGAAGTTGAAGACCTTTTAAAAAATCTGTCAATGCTGATTATTTCATCAGAGAGGGGATTGGTTCTGATTGAGGACATCATGAATGCTTGATTTGGGCTACACAGTCTACACTACAGTACAGTGCACGAAGATGTCTGAACAGCTGAACTTGTAGAGGTTAGAATGTTAGACTTGCAAATCTAATATCATAACTGGCGAAATATATTTTGTCTTGCATTGATCATACCTTGGTGCTGAGGACAGACACCTATGTGATTTCTTTTGACATTGTTTAGTTCTTGATAATAAAGAACCTAAAGTTCTTTTTATATTTAAACTGGCCATGGCATGTTGACAATTTTTCTTCCTGAGTTATCTTCCTTGATAAAACCAATATCGGAAAAACGATGGAATTATTCCGCAAAATGAACATATATTATGAATTAAATATCAAAAAAGAAATATAGAAGAGAAACCCCAAAAATAACAACATATTGAAAGACATAAAGGAACACCATTTTATATTCCAAGGGGGTATGTTTTTTGTCTAAGTCAGATTTTTTTTTAGTTTTTCAAAGCCATCAAATTATTGTTTTCTTCAAAATTCAACACTATGATGTATTGGGGAAATCTGGATTCAGAACATAGTTTTTTGTTATCTAGTTGAACACAATATTTTTTTCTCTCAACAAATTGGGGATCACAAAATTTGTATCTTTAGGAATGAACCTTTTTTATTTTGTTATCCAATGTCATTGAACTGAGTACAAATAATTAGACACCAGTATAGTCATGATCACTTTTCTCAGATTTTTTTTTAGATAAGATATACCTTATATTAAGGTATGCAGGAAAAGCAATTCCTGAGATAAATGCCTGTGACTATACAGCATATCTTATAAAAAAAAAAAAAAAAAAAATTTAGGGCACAACATAATCTGGGTTCAGAGAAAAAAAAAAGCAAGTTATACAGCAAAATTAAGATACTGATTAGAAGGACTTGGCGATTAGAAATTGTACTACTATGAATATACAAATAGGACAATGACCACTCTGTCAAGTTATTTTCGTCTTACCTTTCTCAGAGAATGCAAAAGGTTAACCATTGGAATCTTATGGACTCATGAAATTATAAAACTTTGCCTTTGTCATCACGCTATATGAGGTTTTTTTCTCTCGTTGTTAAATGCCTTACGGTTAGTTAGTCTTCTGGCCTATAATAGCTTACATTCACTCCATTTGAAGTTTGGTGATAGTTGTCTCATTGGCAAGCCTACCACATCTCCTTATTCTTATGTTCGAAAATGTTGTAAAATTATTAACCATGAAAGAGTATGCTTCATAAAAGTTGTCTCATTGGCAAGCATACATTGTACCACATCTCATATTTTTTTGCATGTTGTGTTGAAAAGTGTGGTTACACAACGAAGGTACAAAATGAATCTTCGTCTAACAAATATATTTTAAAAGATCCGCAGTGATATGACTAACTATTTAGAAATTTGAAATCTGTCGGAATTTTTTCATAGCTTCATCAGGAACACTCAAGGCAAATATTCATGATAAAGCCAAAAATAATATGAAACCCGATACTTGAGAAGTTTGCGTTATATGACAAAATATAACCTATAATTAAATAAGGACCAAATCCACCAAAGAAAAGGTTTCCCTGAGAACCAGAGGAAGAGGGATTACAAACTTAAACAATTGCCAATTTAAGAAAAAGAACAACCACAATCTTCAGGTTGTAACTATAGCTATATAGAGCATGCATTTCATTACAAAATTGCTTGTCAACACCAGGAACCCCGGAACTCTGTGTTAGAAGGCATCGCATTAACCGACAGGTCTAAAGAAGCATGACTTCCTTAAGCTCAACCGCTTACGGCTGACTAAATATCTACCACATTTTCTAAGGAAAGCAATCCCGTTACAAGGTAACACACATACAAATAACAACAATGTATTACAGTCTCAGTAAGGTATGAATATTGAAGGCGGCAGCGTAAATGAAGATGCCGATAATAAAAAAATCAAAGAAAAAAGACCTTTGAAAAAAAAAGTATTTCAATCAAAGCTGGGTCTCGGTTGATTACTACACTGTGTTCATAGATTCCAGTTTAACAACACTGTAACATATATAAAACTCGGGGTAAGAATTTATAGAACAGACAAAGGGGCAGTGGCAAATGTTTCATAAATATTATGAACACGAAGAAGATAACCATGGCACCCTTTGCCAAAACAATCCATATTTTTCTTTAATGTGGCTTCATGTGACTTCGGACTTTATGTTTTGAATTGTAGTTTCACTTTCCATACTAAAGATTTTCTTACCCCAGGAGTAGATTATCTTAGCCTTTTTTGGCACAACTTTTTGAAACTTTGGGTCCTCAATGCTCTTCAACTTTGTATTTGTTTGGCTTTTTAACTATATTGATCTGAGCGTCACTGATGAGTCTTATGTAGACGAAACGCGCGTCTGGCGTATAAAATTATAATCCTGGTACTTTTGATAACTATTTACACCACTGGGTCGATGCCACTGCTGGTGGACGATTCGTCCCCGAGGGTATCACCAGCCCAGTAGTCAGCACTTCGGTGTTGACATGAATATCAATTATATGGTCATTTATATAAATTTTCTGTTTACAAAACTTTGAAATTTTCGAAAAACTAAGGATTTTCTTACCCCAGGAGTAAATTATCTTAGCCTTTTTTGGCACAACTTTTTGAAACTTTGGGTCCTCAATGCTCTTCAACTTTGTATTTGTTTGGCTTTTTAACTATATTGATCTGAGCGTCACTGATGAGTCTTATGTAGACGAAACGCGCGTCTGGCGTATAAAATTATAATCCTGGTACTTTTGATAACTATATCCATATTCGGTATTCATTCTAACGTAATCTCCACGTGGAAAAAATCACGTGATGCAGGAATATTGTATCTTGGAGTCAGGCTATTTCTTTCTTTTTTTGGGGCGGGCCCTCAAAGCAGACACAATATAACGCAACTGTGTATGTTCTTAATAAATGAAGACAATGGCTAGTCCAGTACTTGCATAGATAGCAAGTTTTAAATTTTGATTAGATTCGGAAGCTTAGTTTAAAGGTTGAAATCGGAGAGCACGAAAAAGGGGCCGGGGCGGGTTCTTCCAAAGAAAATATTTCTATCTAATGAACTAAGTTTCGAAAGGTTTTGTTTTTTATTTGATTTTTTTAAAAGCTAGAGTAAAATACATATGCAATTATAAGGCATATTAATAATTGGCTTTCTTCCTAAAGTTTCTCCCGTGATGGAATCTCGCGCATATCTGGTTTATCGTCAAACCGAGCACGTGTCTTTCGGTTGTTTCTGTCACAAGGTGGCTGTATCATCGACGTTTACCCCGTATTTTTATATTGAAGCACAATACATACGTAAATATTGTTTTAGAACATAAAGTAAAAACAAAGAAGTCAACTTCAAGAGACTCAAATAGCTAAATAGAAAAAGACGAAATGATCTGATTTTCTGTACCTCATTTTTTAGCATACAATTAAGAAAAGAAGAAAGTAACACAATAATTATGGAAAGGTTTGAATATTCATAACTTTGTATTTCCTTTAAATGACATTTGTCTTACTAATACAAAACCACGACTAAAACAGAATACAAAAGGCAATCAATTAAGATTGTTTGAACATGATAAACATGATAAACGTGATGAACGATGCATTTTGTAGTTTAACAGCTGATATTTGTAGTTCAAAGTTAATTCAAAGCCTCATCAATGTAATAAATTTATCGTTCTTCGTCAGAAGTAACTTAAAAGTTAATAAATAACTGACAGTTATTGTTTACATATTTCTACTAAATTGCTTCGGCTTTGATTTATGAACACGTGCAATTTATTTTTTGCTGTTTATCTTTCAAAAGTAATATAAATACCCATTTCGCACCTGAGATTTCTCCCTCTCTTAGTTATCACTTGCGAGATCGTGAAAAATATTAAAATTACGATACACTGCGATCAGTATACAATATATTGTTAGAAGATTGAACTTTATAGCTGCGTCATGAGTTCATGATAAAGCCAAAACGATTTCATTTCCAACATATAAGTCTTACAAATCCAAGTAATAATCTCCTGAAAAAAATGCAATGGCAAGTCTTAGATTAAATTAACAACACAACCAATGCATTATATAGCCGAGCAAATATTGGATTTAACAGTTAATGTTGATGAACTCAGATTACCTAGTATAGAATACTTGACAATGTATTTATTTCAGGGTCCCTCGGGTTTGCGTTTCTGTGCTGTGTAGCATTATTTCGTTTTATTATAGTTAATACTACTATAGTGTACGAATTTTTGGACATGAAAACTTTATGTCTAAGTTTTTTCTGATACTTTAAAAAAAAAAGCGTTGTGATAAAAAGACTTTCTTCAAGAATCATCTTTGATCATCTTTAAAGCCCGTTAATATATTGCTCCAGGGACTTGCACAAACTTCAATAACTACATATCATTCCTCGATCCGAAACACGGGGTGTCCTGCCTTCTTACGTCTGTCTGTTCTTCTGTATTCATCCGTCCGTCTCATATGATCGTGTCGCTAAACTTTCAGTAACTGTAAAAAAGAGCATCACGAGATTTGGTAGCAAGATTTATGTGATATTGCCCTATCGTGTACTACATTTAAGATTTCGTTGCCTATCAACTTCATTTTAAATGAGTACTTACATTCTGATAGTTATATATTTGTATATGCTTCATGTAACCGCGTGCGTCAATATTTGTCGTGTTCTTAAAAGATTTAGGAAAGAGTCCGTAACGAGGGGTGCCACATGTTGAGCCGGATTTGCTTACCCTTCCGGAGCACCTGAGATCGTGTTGCTTATTCTTTAGTTTTCTATATTGTGTCATGTGTACTATTGTTTTTCTGTTTGTCTTTTTCATTTTTAGCCATGACGTTGTCAGGTTATTTTCGATTTTTGAGTTTGACTGTCCCTCTGGTATCATTCGTCCCTCTTTTGTACCATTACTGACATTATGTGTGAATATTTTGCGAATTTCATGAAGAAACCACATGTAAACACGGTATCTACAAACTTTTCGTAACTGTTAATTTTACTTTTAAAAAAATAACATCTTGATTGACAGGTTCCAAATGGAATGGATAAGTTCAGTAGTTAGTGCTACTATATACGCATCGGAAATGAACTGAATGTGAACGGCATTTTTTAAAGTAGATATAGGAAGATGTGGTATGAGTGCCAATGAGACAACTTTTCATCCAAGTCGCAATTTATAAAAGACACCATTATAGGTCAAGGTACGGAATTCAAAACAGAGCTTTGGCTCACACCGAACAGCAAGCTATAAAGCCCCCCTCCCAAAAACAAAATAAAAAATAATACTATATGGTAAACCCGTTCAAACGGGAAAACAAAACCAACGGTCACAGGTAAAGCAAATAATTTTGTTGTTAAGTATACTTCTTCTTCTGTCCATATAATCTTCTGTTTATGAAAAACCAAGAAATTTTTTGTATGTCAATAGAATTATTCTAAAACTATAAGGAAAAGCTGACCGTTGTTCGTCCTCTGTTCGTTTGTTTGTTCGTTTAAATGTTTTTTTCCTCATTAATTTGTCATTGCAAATGCAACACATTTAATACATGTTGCACATCGTGTTAAATGGAATAGAAATAAACTTTTAGTATAAGCGTGAAAATGTTAAAAGCCAATTCCCGTTAGATTTCTTTATAAACTCAACTAAGCCAAAATTTCAATGAACCAATCGAACGTTTGTATATATTTTTGCAGCTGACTATGTTCTCGTGGTAATTTGCTACAAGGAAATATAAATCATTACAACGGTAGTTTATGCGTGTAATACAACCTTCTGAAATTGATGTCTGAAATTGATTTAATAATTACAGAAGATTTGTTTATCTTCTATAGCTATTTGCCGTTCCCTATCCGGATCGATGTAGTCGTGGATTGAAGCTGTATTAATATAGAGAATATATTCCCTAAAGTAAGTAACACAAATTAGTTTGTATTCAGTTTTCGTATAGCACCGTTGATGTTTTTATTTAATCAAGTAAAAGTCTTCGGATTTGTTTACAAATATTTATTCCATTTCAAAATTAAAAGCTTTGCATGAAATATAATTGTAGGTGTAAAAAATAACACAAATCACAAAGTTTTTGCGTGAATTTTCATTATGCATTATTGTGATCAAATATGATGTGGAGTCTTTATATATAGAGAGACGAGCCAGCATCCCATCAACGAAAACAAAACCAGAAATGATAATTATATTTCACACTGGTTTTGTATTTTACAAATGTACATGCATATATTCATGATATTAAACAGCCATGTAGTTGTAAAAATACTCTAACTACATTGTCAGTAGCAATTCTTCACAGTATGTCAAATTTATGTATTCCTCATGCACAGCAAACTACGTTCTTTGACTTATAGATCTGCGTTACATAGTTAAAGGTAGATACACTTCACTGGGGCACTTGGAACAGTGAATTTTAAACAATATTTGTTATTACAAATTAACGTACAATACAGGCGCGGATCCAGAAGGGGGGTTAGGGTTAGGTTTTTTTTTGGACGATCAATGCATTTGAATGGGGTCCTGTAATTGGACCCCCCCCCCCCCCCCTTAGTCCTAGGTAAGGAACCCCCCTTTTTTAAAAGGCTGGATCCGCCCCTGCAATATCATTTCATCTTTATATATTATGTTTCTTTAAACAGTATATGTTTAGTACCGATAATTGAATATTTTCACACTAAACCTTATATTAAGAATCTGACTTGAAGGCCAGTACATTATAAACACTTATCGAAAATTTCAATTGCATTCTTAGCCGATTGTATATGAAATTAGATTACTAGATAGAGACGAGACACCATCCCATCAACACAAATAAAACCAAATTTGTTAACTACATTTCACGCCGGTTTTGTATACTACATATTGTATATAGAACATGTAGCTGTAAAAAGTCGTTGACTACATTCTGTTGCAGATCAAAGGGGAAAGGGTTGGAACCCCCCTTTTTTTGGACGATCAATGCATATGAACGGGGACATATGGTTGGACACTCCCCTTTTTTTTAAATGACTGGATTCACTCCTGACTACATTGTAAGCTGCAATTATCCAACTTTATTTAAATTACTATAACGTTAGGGTAGACATACAATCAATTGTTTACTTATATGAATTGTCATTGATATGGTTATATTTATAAATTTACTGTTTACAAATTTTTGAATTTTTTGAAATACTAAGGCTTTTCTACCTCAGACATAGATTACCTTAGCTGTATTTGGCAAAACTTTTAGGAATTTTGGTCCTCAATGCACTTCAACTTCGAACTTTATTTGGCCTTTTTAACTTTTTTGGATTCGAACGTCACTGATGAGTTTATATACTAATATAACTTCACAGTCTATATACATATTAAAAGAAGAAGTGGTATGATTGCCAAAGAGACAAGTCTCCTCAAGAGACCAAAAAGACACAGAAATTAACAACTATAGGTCACCGTATGGCCTTCAACAATGAGCGATGCCCGTACCGCACAGTCAGCTATAAAAGGTCTTGAAATGAGTTTACTTAACTATATGTGTTTGACTTAGTATCTGAATTTTATAAAAACAAGTTGAACCCTTTCCAAACCCTCATGTATGTAATATCTATTTTATGAGATAATTTTGCAGTTGGATCACGACGTTAAATTTTCCAAATCTGCAACATAGACTAAATACCATAAATATCTGTTTATGATTAACAATTATAAGTAATTAGGCAATGAAGTTTTCTATGAGTCAATGATTTGTAAACTGACAGTGGAATATATTATATAACATGTATAATGACAAACAAAACAATTTTATGTTATTTACAATTAGGAATAATTTTATGTTATTTACAAAAAGGAATAATTTATTGGTTATAATAACAACATATGTATTTTTTTTTTTTAGAAAAATGGGGGTAAATGGGCAAATATTTAAAGGCATTCAAATGGAAAATCTTACAGAAATTCCAAAACATGACAAGCGAACATCCTTAACTGATAAAATGCATAACGAGCTATACTAATAAAGAGTTATTACATATCCTGAATTAGATAAAGTTTACTTAACACTTAACATGGGCGGATCCTTGTTTTCATGAAAAATTGTAAATAAAAATCAGTTAAGCAGGGGGCGGTCATGGTTAATGGTAATCATTGCCAATGAGACAGCCCATGAAAATTCATGACGTAGAAGTTAGCAACTTTACGTCAATGTACGGCTTTCAACAATGAGCAAAACATGTACCGCATTGAAAGTGCTACAACATGTCCAAAGTTAAATACTCAAAAATGAAATTCAAGTTTGGTTATATATTATTCATCTTCTAAACATGATTTGAACCTATGAATAAACAGAAGATAAACTAAATATAACTTACAAAATTATCTTAAAGGTTATTAATCTGTTATTTCTGACTTTGACCTCAATACACTTACGTAGCGGTTGCATTCGATTAGAGAAGTTGCTGTATGTATGATTTTTTTCTATTCATATAGAATATTCTTTGTCTAAAAGTGTCGAAAACTTTTTTTCAAACGTTCATAGCACGAGTAAGGTTTTCTCAGTTCACACTTTTATCCATTTCATAAAGTATCTGTTATGGTTTTTCTTCTAATAATAATAAAGGGATTAAGTCATTTTTCAAAGAAAACACCTTTAATAGTGATGTCACATGTATGCGTCAAAATAAAAATATTATAAGTTAATACAGAATATCGATACAAACGAATATTTGTTCTATCGATAATATCTAAAGTATTGTTATAAATCTTCTAAATGTTTTGAAAATATTGCAACTTATTTACCGAAGTACATTTTAAGTATTGCATCCAATTTACAAAAATTGGTCTAAAATCTTACAACCAATCTACCGAAATATTTAAATAAGATTAACGATATAAAATAACAGAAGTTTATATGTCGAAAATATTACCATGAATCCACCTATATACGAATACAACGTTTACAATAAGGAATTAAAGCAATAATGCAATCAATTTAACTTTATAATTCACTATAAACGGCTAAAATCTTACAACCAATCTACCGATTCAGAAATACATCTAAAACATGACAAACAATCTACAGAAATGCGTCTAAAATAACGTAATGAATCTATGTTTGCATGACTAACAAATGACGTCTAAAATGCTGCCCAAAATCTACAAGGGAAGCATCTACAGTCTACCTATTTAAAAATACATCTGAAATATAACAAACAATTCAGAAATACGCCTAAAATAATGCACCAAATTTACCAATATTTTACTGATCAACTTAACAAAAACTTCTAAATATGACATTTAGTTTAAAATAATGCATTTACATCTACTGAAACGCATTGAAAATATTGATTCCAATCGTAAAGATATCCGCATATCCGTGCTATGGATTTAAGCATCCTGACCTCAGATATCATAGATATAGGGAGATGTGGTATAAGTGGCAATGAGACAACTCTCCATCTAGGTAACAATTTATAAAAGTAAACCATCAGGTCTTTTTGAAAGAAAAAAGATGGCATAAGCTTTCAACCTAATTATTCAGCTTTAAGATGATTAATTCTTTTCTGACAAATGTTATATCATTCAGAAAATTGCAATAAAAACGTTTTGACAATTGAATAATGAACATGCACATAACAAAAGCATTGCTGTTAACAAAATGAAACCACGTGGAAAACAAAATTGATGGCTTTGCAGTTGCACTTTCATTTGACATTTTGAAATCTATCTTTATCACGTAGAATTGACTCATTGTATTAAATGCGTTACAACATATTCGAATTATTAGGTTTCTGAGAAAAGGTGAGGGTCTGAACGACGGTCCTTCATTTCTGTTTTCTTTAATTTCAAGGAAATTTTTCTCTACCATGTCTACAGTAACTGTTTATATATGTCCCCATTATTCTCTGTTGATTATATTCTAGCACCTTATTATTCTCTTTTCTTTATCTTTTGGGTCCATGTTTCCTTAAATACCCTTTAATATGTTTTGCCTATTGAAAAAGACGTGAATAATATATGTCCATATAGTTCTTGAAATCGTCTGATGCAGATAAATTACAAACACTTCTATCTTCTATTTGATATTATATGCAGCTGAATTACTGTTCCTTCATTTTAAAGTCATTTGCACTGAGGGGAGGGGACACAACTCCTGCATAAATATTGTTTTACTGTTTTACAACTCTATATAATTTATGATGTTTTTGCATTGTTTCAGCATATCTGCCAACTTTTCAAAATGCCTAAGGGGGTTTTGCGTGCACGATCGCTATTATAGTCCTAAAAAAAACTTCAAGGGGTCCTTTAAATACATTTTAGTATTGTTTTTTTTGGCTTCTTCATACTTTTATAAGCCGAAAAATTAATTGTTTTGTTTAAAAATGTGGACAAAATTGCTCTTTCAAAATTTCAATTTGGGAGCCTCCATGGAGGAAATCCCCCGCCAATAGTGACAGTTGGAAGGTATGTTTCTGTACTCGTATTGTATTGTTTATATATGCCTTCAAACCAGGGATATAAACGTGCATTTCATTAATAAATAAATTATTCTCTATTCTGTAAACCCCCACCCACACCCTCATGCAGGTGATTAGGTTTCTGAGAATACGTCATTGTGTAGGCTTCAAAAACCGTATGGATACTGTGGCAACTATAATTACTATTTCTTCTTTTCAATCAAGACCATATGAAGTAAGGAAATTAAAATATTTTTGTGAAATGAATATTTAATGGTACATGTACCAATATATTATGTTGGGAATGTAAAGTTTATATACATGTACAAATGCAATCGGTTTAGATGAGAAATGGTAAGAGCAATTGCTAAAAGTAATATCTATGCCTGCATGTTTCATAGAGGGTAAAACACCTTATCGCTATTTGTCCGGCATTACTGGATATCACACAAGTTCCCGTAAAATTTTGACGTCACAATACAAAATATCTGACACCACAATGGAAACGTGATTGTTGTATGCGTCAAAAGTTCAAGTGCCGGGTCAGCCTGAATTAGCGATAAGGGTAATGGGTTCCTATGATCTTTTATTACTTTTTTCTGTAATATTTTTTCTGAATCTTCGTCATCATACGAAGTATACAGCAAAACCTTGTATACTCGTCGAGTACCTATATATTTTGGAATACCGGATATGTTTAACATATATTTCCAACATATACTGTTATAAAACAACGTTACTTTTGTTATCACAAAAATGTCACTATCATTACATAATCTTTACGCACAAAATAATTCTGTCAAATCTATGATTAAGATGCGCTATCTGAATAAAGATATGTGATGTATGCACAGTTATTATAAAGTACTGTCATGCAATCAGAACTACGTCACATGTTTTGTCAATGAAGCCGTAAAGTTAGGGGTTGACAAAAGGCGATTCTTCAACGCCAAATCTGATTAAATACAGATCTTGCAGTTTATGCTTTGATTTACCATGTTTACAAGGTTAAGCGAGGACTCAGTATCTGTATTTGAATTAGATTGTTCCGCGCCAGTTATATTGTTCTTCCTATATACTGTGAACCAACTTATTTTCGCGGATACTTAATTTCGAGTTTAGTCCTATCTAGGCCACTTCGAGGCTATTTAATTTCGCGATTTTCTAATTTATTTGAGATGGTTAAATAAGAAAGGATCCAAGTGATACATATGCGCGACAATTTTAATTCGCGTTAAGTTTCTACTCGCGAAAGTCGCGAAAATAAATCGCTCGCGAAAATAAGTTGGTTTACAGTATATGCATGCGGGCTCAAAACATTCGAAAACGTCAGCTAATAAAACTAGGATTATTTTCATTGAAATGTCATCATTGTTTGAAACTGAAAACCCTATTATTTGAGACTGAATGCCTTCGTTGAATATTCCAAAGCATTGAACTATTTTTAAGTGTGGATCATTAAATCTTAGTTTCGTTTGAAATTAAACTTTAATTGAAGAAATCCTCCTCGCAGATGAAAATAAAATCAAATTACTTCACTTAGAAATCGTGGTTTCTGATTTACTCAGATCCATTAAAACATAAAATTTGATTTCAGTAAGAGCAATTTCTATATAGAAAGCAATTATTACAATTTGTTATAACGTCAGTTTTCATTTAAAGTTATCTGCTAATCGCTGCATCTGTGTATTGCAATACACGCACGATAGATATTGATTAATTTCAGCTTGTGATAAGATAAGTAATAATGGCAATGTAGGAGGAAACATAGTTTGTAATACGCCTAGATCATTGGTTAAACGCTGGTGTGTATATGCATGGCTCTACAGCTTTACTTTTAAGCTTTAGCAATAGTTAGCTTTTTGAAAACCGTACGCGTACTTCGACCTATCTTTCAGTAACTACAATTAAGTACCGTTTTAGATTGGTTGATCTTGTCCTTGCTGTTTCCGTAGATGCGGTCCTTAATTTCGATACCACGAATCTCTTTTGATTATTAATTAGCTTCTTACAGCGTAGTACAGATGAGTTTGTATGACATTTCTCATAAAAATATTCATCTACGAAACACAACATTTTATGCGTATTTTGTAATTTTATGTAAAGCAATGTCAAATGTATAGTATACATGTTATATATAAATATGAATAGTTTAATTCAAAACAACCAAAGACACTAAGAAAGCTCTGCAATTTTATAAGATGTATTAATACTAAACTCACCCCTTCTTACATGTAACAACCATAATTTATTTATCATATTTATACACAAAAAGTATTTCTTTATACAATTTTAGCTTTCACATTTGACTGTAGAAGTATATAATATATATTCTTTTATATGGTATCTCATCTGAAATTATATGCATTTTTATTTTTGTTATTATGTATATTATTTTTTTTAACTTCTCTGTACCCTTTGTATAAACTTGCATGGTTTTATGAGAATCTAATAGTGCATGGTACTAACGGTCAATCCATTTGTCTTTGTTTGAAGAACTTTGATATTTTGTGAACGTCTTAAAAAAGTTTTATTATTATTGTATTAAGATTACTTAATATAGACGCGGTATATAGGGGCTTAAAGAATAGAAAATAATGGATAAAAACTGTAGAATAAAGACCATAAGATATTAAGAACAGAGAAATATTGGCTAAAAAAAAAAAAAAAAAAAAGATTAATAGAGTGTTAAAATATGAACACTGACCAAACAATATAGAGGATAAGGAAAAAATATTTGAAAAATAAAAGAATACGTGACAAAATTAAAGGACCCCCATTCAGTCCCTTAATCGTACACCAGGAGCACACACTTGTCGGTTGCATTAGTACTATAGACTGATGTATTCTTATTTTGTTGTCCCAATATCACAACTCTCCTTTTATTCCGATACCACAAAGGCACTGTAAAATGAATAAAACATGAACAACAACGCACTGCTCTTCGTTGCTAATATAATATTATTTACAAAACAAAACAACCCTAAACCATTGAAAATCTTTAATTCAACGACAGCTATTGAGCTTATCTATAAATCGAGCCGGGCGAAACATTTGTTCGATATTTATTTTTAATGCCGGTCGTTCATTATTCCAACATGTAATTTTCTGTCTGGCATTAGACTCACAAGACTCATAAAACAATGAAAATGCACGTACAGACTTCTTTGACAAGGTTAGACGGCTTTACAATCAAATATATGTTATGTAGAGTTTTTAGCCATTTGCTGTTAAAAGATAATAGAATGCAAAATTAGAGGACCCATATTCAGTCCCTCATACACAAGACAAATTGTCACTGTGTTGTTCAGCAATGTCAGTTGCACTAGTACTAAACATAGCTTTTTATTGTTTGTCACCACAAGTCTCTCTTTTTATTCATATACCACACTAGAACGTATAAAATTTGAACAGTAACTGTGATGATATAATTAAAAAATCTTTAATTAATTACAAAACAAAAAATCCTTATACAATTGGCTATCTGTACTTTTCAATAAAAGTGACAGCTAATCCATATCGAGGGAAACGTTGTTCGATATTCATTTTTAATGCTGGACGTTCATTATTCCAACATATAATTTTCTGTCTGACATTTGACTCATTAAACTAATGTACATGCACAATAAGTCTTTTTTGACAAGGTTACACGGCCTTTCGGCCAAATATATTTTCTAGAGTTTTTAGCAACTCGCTGTTACAACAAAACTTAATGAAGAACGATTTCAAAGTGTTTTTTTATTTCGAAACCAGTTGAAGTCTCTACATTAAGGGAAAACGGTACTATAACATTTTCCAAGCATTTGGTTAGCCTTAATTTTGTGTACCTAAGGCAGGTGAAGGAAGTCAAAGTAGGAGCGCTGTGATTGGGTGTAAGGGTAAAATATATTTTATTATTATCTATGAATAGCAGAGTGTATATTTACAATATAAATTTTGAAACCCGTTGAAATATTTTCGAGAGACATATTCTAAAAGACTTTTAAAATTTCATAAATTTGATGAAAATTACGGTGGTCATGGATATCATAAACAATCTCCATTGGAAGTTGGTCATGATACCATTTGGCTTCAATTTTTAAAACAGAATTTAAAGTACTAACACCACATATAACTGTGTTATGCAGGTTTTTGTTATAAAAAGTGGTAAATTTAGAAAATGTATTATCGCCTATGGCAGAATAAATAGTACCGTTTTCCCTATTATAGTCTGCAGCGCGTCGCGTAGTAATTTCCGAAACAAAATAGCATGCTTTTCGAACAAAAAAAGGGATGCATTGCGTAAAAAAAAACAACGTTTCCACTGTTTCTGAGTTTGTAGATAAAAATTGAGCTTGCAGGTGTCATTTAGAAGTGACAGCAAAATATTAAGACCAGTCGGCCTGGGTTGCTGATAATGTGTACTGTTACGTGTAAACTTACATCCAGATCAGCGTGTCCGTCTTGTACCATACACTTTTAATCACAACATGTCGTCCCGATATGCATCTTATAAGTTAGTTTTGCGGACGCCATCTCGAGTTGGTTGACCGTTATGAAATAACCGTTTCACAAATGATCTCGAATATGTTCCCCTAGTCGTTACTACAATCCCCTTCCGTTTCATGAATGTGACCTACCGAATTAAGACTATTTACCGGATTTGTTATAACATGAGCAACACGACGGGTCCCACATGTGGAGCAGGATTTGCTTACCCTACCGGAGCACCTTAGATCACCCCTAGTTTTTTTTTTTGGTGGGATTCGTGTTGCTTATTCTTTAGTTTTCTATGTTGTGTCATGTGTACTATTGTTTGTCTGTTTGTCTTTTTCATTTTTAGCCATGGCGTTGTCAGTTTATTTTCGAGTTTTGAGTTTGACTGTCCCTCTTTTATATTTGTCCCTGGACGTTAAAAACTATCTTCAACTTCTATATTCGTTGCACGTATCTTTTTGGACACATTGCCTTTCTTTCTAGATTTTAACGTGGTGAACGTTTAAAAAACATTACGGCCAAACGACATTTTTAATTCTGCAATGACTCGTGTGAACAAAAAATCACATCGTGTACGAGAACAAGTTTGTGTCATAACCCCTAATCGGATACAGACATTTCAATTGTATTCATATAATATTTTAATGCGAGAAAATTGTTGCCAAGAGTTATGTTGGGTTCAGATCTTTGTCTACTGTTTCAAAATGTAATGCATTCTGCGGAAAATTTTCAAGAGATTTCACCAAACGTTGTGACTTGCCAACAATGTCATTTACATTAATACTCCAAGGAATTTAACCAATGACTTGGTGTTATTTGCAATGCGGACACGAACAATGGACTTACCATAAACGGCGAATAAGATAATCGAATGTAATGTTGATTCATTGTATTTGAATTGCACAGTCAACTTGTTGTTTGAATATTTTATATGAATTTGTAGCACTTTTCTTATCCGACACAATTTGATCAATTAATTATAAAAAATCTTAACTTTTTTTTTTTTTATCTTTGCAGGATAACAAATAACTATTCTTCAATGGATTGATAGGCAGCTGGTGTGACATGATCTGAATAAATATTTCAAATAACCTAATTAAAAGATGAAAGATGTATAATGTCGGAATGATTTAGATACAATGTAATAGAACCAACAGTTGATTTTTATGAACAACACACGTTTTATTTGATCATCCGCTGTTTTTAACATGAAATATGTATGATTTGACAGAAAATCAATGGCGCCGGAAATGTTATCTTTAAAACAGCATAGGAATTTACTTAGGATTACACAAGACACTAGTTTAAGTCATGACGAATTTGAAAGATTGAAAGATGATAGGATTTAATCATTTTAGCAGAAGACACGTACTGAATCTTAAATACCGTCTATTCCCGTGTGGACGCGAGAATCCCGTCTACTTCGGTATGAAAGATTGAATAAAAAACGTATAAATTTATCTTCTTGATGGAAATATGGAAATTATAAAGAAAGGATATTTCAAAATGTAAAATAAAAATTGAGAATAGTAATCAATGTTTCTTTAGATTTATTTTCCTGATGGTAATGTGGAAACTTTAAAGAAAGGATATTTCAAAAAAAATTGAGAATAGTAATCAATTTTTCTTTAACTTCCAAGCAATTAGTTTGAAACAGAAACCATTATAAAGCGGAAAATCCCGTTCTGTGTACTTAATTGCGATCACATCGAGCCAAGTTGGATATAATCAATGTTTTAAATAGTCGAGAAGCTCTTATCGTCAAAAATGTAATTAATATACAGAGAGTACAATATGTAATGAAAACAGATATTGTTTGTTTTTAATACGGAGCAAGATGTACGAACAACGAATAATAAAACAGAACGACTTATTTACAGAAACTATGATCTTGTTTATAGTTTTACAAATTATTGATTAGTGTTGTACATGTTATAAGCACTTAATTTTGCACGAGGAAGAATACACGCGCTTGCTTGTGCCAGAGAGGTAAGTTATATCTACAAAATTAGTTCCACATGCTGACGTACTTCATGTGCCGTAATAAACGATAATTATCAATAACGGTGACATTTACATCGTAGTGCTTTAATCTCCAATTGACCATTATGGATGATATACATAAAACATCGAACGAAAAGGTACATGTTCTAAGCGTATCGTCTGCGCCTAGTCATCACGTGCATCATGCGGTTATGACCCACGTGGGAGGGATTGAATACGACAAGACTAGGAGACGAAGTACGATCCATTCGTATACTCTATCGAACTACCACGCTCTTTCGCATGATCCGCAGACCATGAGAGCCGTTCACGAAATGACTCGGGCGAAAGCTTACAAAAATGTAATAGCCCTTGGATTGGCATTCATGTTCGTTTTCACAGCATTTGTATCAATTCAGGGATTACAAAGTACGATGAACTGGGAAGGCGGTGTAGGAGTTACGTCCCTTAGCAGCATATATGTGACTACTATTATATCATGTTTATTGGCGCCATGGATAATTCAGAAACTTACGACCAAATGGACAATGATTATTGCCTTTGTGCTTTGTACGGGATATTTCGCGGGAAACTTCCATCCGGAATATTATATGCTTGTACCGTTGGGCGCATTACTCGGACTTTTAGGAGGTCCGTTGTGGAGTGCGCAAGCAACATCTATCACTTCGATATCTTTAGCATATTCCGAACATATTCATGCCGAGGAACAAGAAATTGTCGTGAACAAAATGATGGGAATATTCTGTGGTTTATATAGAACCAGCAATATATGGGGGAACTTAATAACAACACTAGTTTTAGGCAAAAACGAAACCCTTCACATACCCCAATATCATAACTTCTCAACAAACTCAACGTGCGGTGCCGGATACTGTCTAACAGTACAAGATGAACTAAATCATGGAATTTACTTTTCCCAGAATGCAATGAGAACCATCAGTTCGAAAACAAAAATTATGTTATTAAGTATATACCTCGGATGTGGCATGATGGGGATCGTAATCCTCATATCTTTATTTGACCAACATAAAAACTCCAAATTGAAGTGTAGAGATGATGTCTTGTCATCAAAAGAAACATTCCTAGCAACAATAAAAATGTTTAAAGACACGAAATGTTTACTCTTGCTGGTGATTGTTGTGTTCATTGGCCTAGAACAAGGGTTCATGTTCAGCGACTTTACAAAGGTAACTATGATTGGTTTTCATGTTTCTGTATTTATAATTCCTTTTGATTTTAACTACTTAGAACAATACGCTTGAAAAAGGGTGTGGATAAGAGTTAACAATATACAGAAATATTGGCCAAAAAAATAAAAAGTATATATAAATGTACCAACAAATAATAAAGAGAATATCATACATTGTATATGAAGAATAGACAAATTTCAGCATAAAGTATAAAGGATAGAAAACATGAACAGGAATAGGGGCACTTTATAGCTTGTTGTTCGGTGTGAGCCAAGGCTCCGTGTTGAAGGCCGTACTTTAACCTATAATGGTTTAATTTTTAAATTGTTATTTGGATGGAGAGTTGTCTCATTGGCACTCACACCACATCTTCCTATATCTATTACGAAATTGTTTATAACAAAGTTTCCAGTGATGCTTCTGTTAGGTTGAACAAATATACCTTGACAACCCTCTTGTAAATTAACAAACACAATAAAACGGTTGAATTGAAGACTAAGAATACAAAAAAGTAATCGAATATATTGTCAAAAACTGCAACTATGGCACCTGAAAGTTATCAGTTTACATGTATAAATATATTATTAATGCAATGGTTAATTTTTGCCTGTAGTCTAAATTAGTTTACTAGAGTTAAACCTTTTCGCACTATCCAAAATTTTAAACTTTGTATCATTGATTGTACCTATATGGTTCCAATAACTTTTATTCGCAATCACATATTTTGATATATCATTGATATATAAGGTAGCGAAAACACTGTGATAGTATGGACAGTATTTCACTGTCTTGAGTCATAAACTTGTGAAAATTGGCCTATTCCAACTTAAAATTGTCATCCTACTCATCCATTTGAGCAAAGGCTTACCCCTACAAGACACGTAATTTAACCCTTATAAACAGAGAAGTATAATACGACATCGTATTTATATATATATATATTTATCAAACTATCCTATTGGTTTAGGTATCTTTCAGCAAACGTTTTTTGGTCCAAAGAATTTACTCTTATACAAGGATTGCATTGGGAATTAGAATAAAACAATACACTTGAATTGTTATAAACATCAACAGTTACTGCATGTGTTCTCTCTGGGAAGCAGACGATCCCGAGAATAGCTCGTCGAGCCTAACACGGATAACTTTCTGATTCCAAAGCCGTTAATTGGTTTTCCTGTTAGAATGATTTTATATTAGTCATGTTTGGGGCCCTTTGAAGCTTGCTGTTCGTTGTGAGCCAAATCATTAAAAGCTCCGTGTTGGAGTCCGTACTTTGACCTATAATGGTTTACGTTCACAAATTGTGATTTGGATTGAGAGTTGTCTCATTGGCACTCATACTAAATCTTCTTGTATTTAAATTCTAACTTTCTTTCAATGCATTTATTTACATAACTGTATATAATTATGTGAGTTACTCCAACATGTCCAAGGAATTCGAAGAAGTTAATATAATACATGTATACCATGGTTACAAGTGCAAATGTTTATTTTTCACTAATTATTAAAATGGTTTAGGTAAACAAATTAAATGTAGATGCACAAGTATCCAATATCACACCCGCAATCTATCGAATATCACACAGTTAGACAAATATACCATTTGTGTAAACATATTTTATTAATTGAATTTAAGTTAAATAATAAATAAAAACTATATATATAAATACAATTGAATAACTAATAGGATGGATCATGCGGAAACAAGCTGTTAACTTATTACATATTTATCGGTTTCCTAACGTTTCCTAATTAGACATTTTTTAAATGCAGATTGTCTAAAAAGTACGAAAAGTACGTTTAAAATTAATCATTTAAAACACATAAGCTCTTTATAATTATGATATACATACAATTGTTCTGGAATAGCGTCATCTGCATAGCTACTTGTATTCAGTTCAAATAAAAAAATATACCAATAACGAATTCGAAATGGATAAACCGATAATAATACATTATACATATACACAAAAAATAAGACCCTGTGTCCTCAATAAAGGACAAATATTTCCTGTTATTAAACAAGCATAAAGCCACCCGAACTAAACAATTCAATTATTATAAATGAATAACCATACAGAGACAACAACCGATTTTCTATCAATTACATGGCATTGGAATATCAAGGATATAACATGTAGCATTGAAGGTTCATAATAAAATGTAAAATCGACAGTGAGAAAAAAAAATCATATATAAATCAAGGAGTTAATGATGATAATATAGCATTTGTCATTACCTTGTATGTATTGAATACAATTAACCGAATTTTTGCGGTCAAAGTTATATTGATTTTATTAGAACACATTTTTATGTTTTGCATTATATTCAATTATCAGACTAATATTTTTTCAAGGCTGTTTTCTTTGCTCTGTGATTTTTATGAATCTTAATTTAGAAGTTAATAACAGAGGGTTGCTGCATGCATTTCAAAATTAAATTTCAGAATAATAGCGACGCCCTCGAGAAAAGATGCATGACTTATTTTAGGATATTGAATAAGTAAGTTTTAGATATCTCATCCAATATGTGTAATAACTAAACGCCTTTATTTTATACTTCTCTGACTATTATTAATAAAGTTAATATACATGAGTCTTCCGATCAAGTTAACCGCATGTATAACACTTAAGTGGACGCCTGTTTTTTTTTATCATCGCTATTTTTTTCTCTCTCTGAAAGTACACGTCATAATAACAATCTTCTCAGATTTTTTTTTATATTCAATCGTTTAGTTGATTTCAAATCAAGCACTGTTACTCTATACATTTCAATATTTACAAAATTTGACAATTTTTCACAACCCGTAGCTTTTTAAAAGCTCAAATAACAGTATTTTTATTATGATTGAATAGCCTAATATAAACTGTCGTTTTGTAAAGTATTGGACATTATCCTTCTTTTTCTAATTGGAATTAAATCGTAAATGTCGATGCAAGTTCATTTAGTTGATGATTCCGTATCACTGCACTATCATATTTAATGTCTATACCTGTACACATGTAAATAATTCAAATTATTAATGAGGGTTGTAAAATGCTTACATCAAAAGAACATGGAAACATAAAATATACAGTTATAAAATTTGCAATAACGATTACATTTTTGATATACAGCTACTAAACACGTGTGTTAATCGTGGAAGCGAAAAAGTTTATAGTTTATAGAATAAATCAGTTCAATTACATATTACTCATAAAAGTTTCTTCAAAAGATTTTTGACCCTTTTTTTTCGAAAATTATTGATCTTGACTCTTGACATTTTTGGGAATGGTAATAAAACTTGGAACACGAAGGAATAAAAGTCAGGAGCCTCTGTCCTTTTTTTGTATGATTTTTAAATTTTAGTTCATTCACATCTAACTCGAGTTTAGTATGACGCCCATTATCAATGAACTAGTACACTCTTTTGTTTAGGGACTGGTTGAAATACGGCTCTGTGTGCGGTATGTTTTCGCTGTATTGAAGATTCATTGGTGGCCTTCGGCTGTGTTCTGCTCTTTGGTCGGGTTGTTGTCTCTTTGACAAATTGCCCATTTTTATTCTCAGTTAATTCCGTTTTGAATATTAAATAATATATAGAGAATAATACATGGCAAAATCCGTATCATATGTCGTATCATCCCGAGACATCAATATCAGCCCGAGGGCCCTTAGGCCCGAGGGATGATATTGGTCGAGGGTGATACGGCATGTGATACGGATTTTGCCATGTATTATACGCTTTATCATATATTTCAACAGAAGAGTTTTATATTATATGAACTGTTTTCTGATCCATAGCACTGGGTTACCTTCAGTTCTGCTTTTGTCTTGTTTCAAAGCTTTAACATAACTGCTCAATTATTTATACGAAGCACCTAGGTTACCTTACAATCTGTTGTTTTGAAAATATTTTGTTTTTTATTGTATTATTGAGTGTTTTGTATTTTTTATAGTTGCATTTAGTGTGCCAAAAAAATTGTTGTAAAAACTTGATGTTCGTGACGTTACATACCAAACAATGACGTCATTAAAAAATTGACCTATTTTTTTTAAATTTTTTTTTTAATATTTATTTTTTTTTTAAATTTTTAAATTTAAAAAAAAAAATTTTTTTTAATAGAAAAAAAATTCTTCAGCAAAAAAAACCCCCAGAAAAAATGACTTAAGTTTAAAAAAAAAAAAAAAAAAAAAAAAGGTATGCGATACGGGTTTTACCATGCGATACGGGGTATGCGATACGGGTTTAGCCATGCGATACGGGGTATGCGATACAGGGTAGGTGATACAGACTGGAAAAAAGAACCTTTATTAGATATACAAAATAGCTGTATTTTGTACTAAATATATGATAAAGACATTTATACCCCTATATCTAAACTCTGATATCAGAAATCCAAAACGGTCAAATAATAATAAAATAATATCATATTGCAAAATATATTTAATAATAACAGCAGAAAAGTAATGAATTTATTTCATCCCATGTAAATCCGAACATTTTGATTATTTTTATTATTCATGACGCTGTATCTCTATGGAGAGGTGATGGCGGATTTGAAAATGAGTGTTTTGCAAATTAAAAGTGTCCAGTGTTAATTGTTCCCATTTATATCTATACAAATAATTGAAGAAGACTAATTGCCTGTATAAATGGAAGTATCATATACATACATACAGTTATCTAGAACGTTCACATCGACTAATGAGATCCCACCTCTTAAACGTTTACATTGCCAACTGGTTAGGTAAAGTACCGTTCAACAACTTCTAAAGAGTAGGATACAGCTGCGTCCAATAATTGAGTAAGAATGCTGAAATGTTCAAGTAATTATCCAGACAATCTTACTAGATACTAAACACGCAATGCAATATTCAGCAGAAGAGGATAATTTTCACGAATAACATTACTTCCCATGGCCATGACAAAAAGATAATGTTCATGGTCATGGGAATTTGTGTTATTCGTTAAAGTCATCCTAGTTTGTTTAACTGCCAATAGTAAACCCAAATGACATATTTAAAATGATAAAATTCCTCATGAAAAAGTAACGTTTTCATTAATTTTGTTTTAGTGAGGTTAATTTAAAAAGTAATCAAGTAGAATGTTCAGTGTGCACAAAATGCTTGTTTACATCTCAGCGTTACTGGTTAGTTCTCAAATAATTCAAAATGTTCGGTCTGGACAGAACAAATTATTTCCCTCTTGGCGTATTTATAATTTACGACTTCCTGTTTTAGCTACGTACAATGCATCAACTTATGATGTTTCTGATCTATATGTTTATACGAATATAAGGATATACGAGTTACTCGTCAATGATACAATAACCCAAAAAGCAGGACATCTATTGGGACCTCGGGACCACACTTTTTCTCTAGCGTCTGTTTTGGATTCGATTTTTTTGATGTAACAAAAAGTGAAGTCATAAAAATACTGTGAATCGCTATACAAACATGACATGTAACAAAAATACAAAACTTTGAGGAAAATTTAAAAAGGAAAGTCCAGAATCAAATAGCAAAATCAAAAGGCTCAAACACATAAATCACTGTAAATCCAATTGATAACAATTGTCATATTCCTGACTTGGTTCAGGCATTTTCTTGTGTAGAAAATATTGGATTAAACCTGGTTTTATAGATATCTAGCTAAACTTGTCACTTGTATGGCAGTCGATTCAAATTCCGTAATAAGTAAAAAGGTAAAATAAATAGGGGTACAACAGTTAACATTAATCACTACAAAACAAACAAATATATATTAAAGAAGCACAAATGGCATATAGACAAAGCTCATTAGCAAAAATGAAAGGCATGAATACAAAAATTTACAATTATACAATGACGGGATGTATAAGTACAGAGCCACGTCAGCTAGCTGTATCATAGAAACAAAACAAGGCAAACATGAAAGTTTGAATGACTATGGCGTTCTTGTAAATTGCATGTTTTCAATTGAAATATATGAAATACATTTATTCTTCTACAGAACCTGCACACTGTATCATTCTTTCTTTTTTTTACATGTTTATTTATATTTCTATAAGTACTTATTATGGTAAAAAAAACACGAAATTAACTTATCGCCTTTTCCACATCTACAGGAATGTTGTTTTGTTGTTACCTATATCCGTTTCACTCACTGAATGGACGAAAGTGTTTTTCAGACAGAAGTGCCGTATGAAATAAAATCCGAAATAAGATCCCAAATAAAATCCCTATTGGATTAAAGTTAATGTCACATCTTCTCCCATTTACGCTCTTAATAGCTATTTTCAGGTAGTTTATATCTGACACGAACATTGCTCTAATCATCTATGTCTCTGGTGTAATTATGTAAATTATGTGATGTTTATTGCATGCGACTATTACACCTCTCCATATTGATGAAACTAATTGTTCAGTCCCGAGTAGATACCATTTGCCTTCCACTCAACTTTTTATTTGATGACACTTTTCTATTTATCAAATTTCTTGGCGCCATCAAAATATAAAGTGTTTCGAATGTAATCAGCAATACTCGCAGACGACAAGTCAATGAACACGAAGTCAGAGTAATGAAATTGCGGTAAATGATTACTTTGGATTCGATTGGTTGATGATCTGAATGCAGTGTTCTGTATGTCTGCTTACATTATAAGATCTTAATAGTTTTTCTTTCAGAGTTATAGTAGGATGTTTCCGCTATGTTCTACAGGAAATTCAATAAGCCAAACCGTAATTGTCTCTATCAGTTATAGATGTTACTAATGTTATTACTTGTAAATTGGAGCCAAAGCATTATTATTGAATAGTTCTCCTTGGCTGATATTGACTTGCTTCCTTTATTTTCTTTCATTTTTAACAATTGTACTGCTATAAGTAAGATTACCATTATAATGAAACCTGCAGGGGCACTAGGTATATATACTGACAGTTTTATGAAAACATATTAATTAGCAAGAAAGAAAGGGAATTGTAACAAGTCTACTTATATTGCAATATTATTCTGATTCAAAATTTGACATTTTCGTATTTTTAGAATTTAGGTGTAAGCAACACAGAAAGACATGCATCATATTAACAATTTCATTGTGATTCTACCGCTATCGCGACTGCTTGAAAGTACATGTCAACATTGATATAATAAACTCATAGGATAGTGTTTTGTACTGTTAGATTATCTTAAATGTCAAAGTTGAAGCTAATGTCGATGTCAAAGCCAAACATTTCATGTTATAACATTTGTTATTGTACAGTTGTGATATCCTTGATGTTGATGCCTCTTAACCATTGGTAAAATGAAAGTAAATGAAGGTTATTTTCCCGAGGATAACTTTGGATACGTTTGTATATTTTGATATTCTTGTACTTTTGGATTCTAAAGAGTTTTATACTTCCGGGTTTCAAAAGTGACAAATGTTTGTTTCAAATGATCATATTGTAATTTGGATTATTTATTCATCTCATATGTGTTCTGGGTTATATATCAACAATTTAATTTTGAAGTTTGACAGTTCCTACAGCTTCCTTTAAAAAACATGACAACCGGTATTTATAATCTAAATAACCTGTTTCGTCACAGATTCATGAAAATGAAAAAAAGTGTTCGTTCAAGAACGTCCAGCGGTAACATGATTGGATATCATGATTTGTTATGGGAATCATTCAAAACGAATTGCAAAAAATGTCTAACATGCAAAGCAAGATACCTTTATTCTGTCTCGCTTCTTTTCACGGACGACCGGGAGTATAGGATGTTCGCTCCTCTTGTAATTGAATTTTGGTCATATATTCAAAATCCTCAGGTTTTATCCATCTAATGCCCATCACAAATTTTGCTCGCTGAGACCTACTTTTTTTTTCGTAGTTTTATCACATATAGTATTAAAAGTCATATTTAAAAATCTTACACTAACCTTGTTATTTTATCATAGGTTTTGACAGAAAAATGCTGCCAATGTTAATTGAATGAAAAATCTAGAGTGAATCATTTCTCGCCAAATTTTCAATGGCACCCATCATTCTTTTCTTCTTTTAAAGTTCCATTATTTATATACTTTCAATGTATAGCAGTCGTTTAAAAAGCTTGTAATTTTAAAACAGAGTAGCAAACATCCTTAATGCAATTACCACAGTGTTTTTGTTTGTTCCTTTGTTTTCTATTCCTATAGTCGATGAACGAGATTTTAATATCGGTTAATTAATGTCGTCTGAATTTTTGACTTTAGTATATTGTCAATCGTAAAACTCTTTGCTGAATTGTCAATTATTAGATCTCGGATGTAAATATAATAAAATAACTGCAGATCGCCTTCTTACTGAGCAAATATTATACCGTTAATTAAGCTATACAAACGGGATACAATAATTTTAAAGGTCACCATCCAGGTTTCAACAGATTAAATTACGGATGATAATACACACAGCTCTTAGAGTAAATCATTCTAACTGACACTCAGTTTGCATAGCTCTTTTTTAACTAAGGGTTATCAACGGATGTCATTTTGGTAATGTTTTAACCACATATGAGCACCACGCTTTTATATCGGACACTTGTTTAGATCGCGAATCTTTATATTTCCTTTACAACAGAACCTGATTAAAACGTTCAGCTGATTTAACACTGTTGACTCTCTGTAGTGTTACGTTCAACTCTATACGAATAGTCATCTGATGCGTCCATTGAGTATCCTCATGCATGCATAGCAAGAGTCGGTACTCTGTTGATTCATTCAGATTGCTTAATTATCATTCGCTACTGAATTTTGGGTCTTCAATGCTCTTAAACGTTGTACTGTCTTAGACCGTTTTTGGGATACGATTGTTGTCAAGCAATCTGTAGACTTTTACCATTGACCCTATGACACACTCCCTCACGTCATTCGTTTTATTCTAAACATTCGGCAACATCTCAGATTCTTATGATTGTCTTGCTTTAAGGGGGCTCCTGGGTATAAATGATTTTTTCTTTCTAATATAGGATTTTGCTATATTTTTTCATAAATGAACTTTATCATATACTTAAAAGAAAAATGAAATAAAAAAATGGGGTCACCGTTCATTTAAGCTAAAATCTGCCACTGGAAGAAGCATACATTTTTGTTAATGTCCTTTTTTTCTGTTGAACTAATAGGAGAAAAAGAGGAAATATCGAAAAAAAAAAATAACCTAATATAAGAAATCACTTAAATTTAACAATTATTTAGTTTATGTACAGCTTATTTGAAAACAGTAATAAAAAATATAGGTCACCGATGAGTTTAAAAAGATATTTCAAATTTAAGGCCAAAAAATGGCATTTTTGCACCAAAGGGAGATAATTTGGAGCTTTTTCAATTTTTAAAGTTATCTGGGGCCAAACCAAATCATTTTTTTGGGTTGTTTTTTGTACCATATCATAAAGTAACAACTAATAGTGTAATAAATAATAATTGTAATGAAAAAATAAAGGTTTAATTTTTTGCTAAAATTTTTGTACCCAGGAGCCACCTTAAAAGGTAAAAACAAGCAAAACAATTGAACATAAACAACTTTCCTGTAATGTTTTACTCATTATCTTCATGTGTGATATTTTCCTTGACTTATATGCGTGTTTTTAACAATACGGAAAATCAGAATTAAACAGTATTTATATTTAGTGTTTTTATAAATTTAGAAACACGTCAGAGGGAATTCCCAAATTTTGATAACTTGCTAGAGATCTCTGAAAGCCGATCGATAATTCTATTTCTGTCACAAAAACTGAAGTGGAGTATTTCTATATTTTACCGTTATGAAACTGATATTTGATACTGTACTCTCATAAAGAAATGGAGAACCATTCATCATATCATTTAATAAACGTTCTTGTTCCAAATCGCAAGTCGCGGTTTGTTTATGTATTAATGTCCATGCGTGGTCTCACTAATTAGAGACAAAAAGAAATGTAGAGACAAAGCGTCAAGAAGCGACAAGAAGAATAATATTATCAACAAGAAACTATTTAGCGACAAGAAAACATTTTTTTATTTATATTACTTATTAGAAATAAATATTAAAAAAATATGCAAAAGAAAACAATTTCAACGACAGGAAAGATAATTTTGATAGGGGAAAAAATGAAACTTGTAAATCTAATTCAATTGCTACATTTATTTACATGATATTTTATAAGGTATCACAGGAAGTATATTTTGTCTTTTCATTTGTTTTTAAAACCATTTTTGTACAATATATAATTAACTTGCAAAATGCATTATTTGTGCATAATTGTCCAGAAAATTCATACACAAATTGTGAAATACAAATTAAGAACTGAAATCAAACAAGAGGAACACATAATTAAAATGTGAATATTTTTCATCATTTTATTTAGTGTATTGTCTCATTTAACGATATTTATCCTGTTTATGCATATAGATTGAAGATTAAAGGAAACTGCATGATGACAATCTTGAGTTTTCAACAGGTGTTCACTATTCGGTACAATAATTTTATATTCTGGTGCATGTAATTGATGAAGGTGTAAATGGATGTTATTGTTGCAATAAAACAAAGGACACACACCTAGTTAATCTCATTTGTTGCTCTTAATTGTGTTTTACCTTAGAGTGGGGCCACAGCTAATGTTGGTCCTATCAGGAAAAATTAATTGTACAGTTAGGAAGGAAATAATATTTCATGTTTTTGTTTTATTAAATCCTTGAAAAGGAAGGAGACAAATCTTTGTTTTTATTTTCATTTTATAGCGTTTACATTTCCTTTGCTCTTACACATGTTTAATTTCTACATCTATCAATATGATAATAAAAAGTACACAATCTCTTCATCGATTTTTTTTTATTTCTTCATCTTTCAATATAATCATAAAAAATATTTTAATGTATGTGATAACAAAATGTATTCTTGTCGCTAAATAGCTTCTTGTTGCTTTTTGTCACTTATTATTTTTCTTCTTGTCGCTTCTTGATGCTGTTTGTCGCTACTTAGTGAGACCCCACATGCGTGTAGTTTTCCTGATTTCAAGGGGTATCAGATTGAGTGATTCCCCGCTTCATTGATTAATTTGAAACTCATGGGATTCTTTCTATGTCTGTCTGCATATGGAGGGCTATTGGTGTTGCATAATTTTAAATCACATGCATAATTTAAATTAAAATAAATGT
Source organism: Mytilus trossulus (assembly GCF_036588685.1). Classification (NCBI taxonomy): domain Eukaryota; kingdom Metazoa; phylum Mollusca; class Bivalvia; order Mytilida; family Mytilidae; genus Mytilus; species Mytilus trossulus. The sequence goes on from NC_086380.1 coordinate 68,421,190, forward strand.
TTCATCGTAAAAATTACCTATACACCCCTTCAGCAGAAATGGAATCTTCCATGTTATCGTTTCGAGTTGTCTCCCTTTTCGAAGTATTCGTCAAGAAGAATTAACTCGTTAATGCCGGTAAACGTCGTATTATATTAAGAACGATCTCAATGTAAACAGAGGAGTGTGTACGGAAAGGAGTCATGCCCTCTGACCCAAAGGAACTTCAATAATTAAAGAGTAAGAAATGGGGTTCCTCCTGAACTGGTCCGCCGTTCTATATATAGCTTCGCACCGAAGGTCAGTGTAGCGATAAGTGAACACAATAGGGGTCCAGTTTAGGGTTCCTCCTAGAATTACGGTAAAAAGATACGGAAGCAAGTTAACTCGTACCACGGCATTGGAACCAAAAAAGATAACTTGTACTACTGGGAAGTCGTAACATTCAGAAAAATATATAAAAAATATGATGTTTTATGGGTTTCTGTTTGTAAACTTAATAGAAATAAAGTTGAATTACTTGAATTTTACACAGGAGTTAAATGAAAACTTAGACAAAAATAAAGAATGTTTTAAAGCATTAATGTTTTAACTGATCTTTCAAACTAGAACATAGGCGGATCCAGCCCCCCCTTTTTTTGTGGGAAAAATTTGGTTGATAATAAAGGGAATCATTGAAGCATGACTGGAGCGGGCCCCCTCTTAGGTCAGTCAGCGGGCTCCCCCTTAGGAAAAGTTCTGGATCCGCCACTGTAGAACTTAATCCAGAGGAAAGTTAAAACATTGCTTTAACTGTACCTTATTAAAATTGAACATGTTGAATATATGTATATATCCAATTTAAGTTAATTAAAGCTGTAATCCATGATCACAAATTGAATGCTATGTTTACAATTGTTGAAAGCCATGTGCTTTTTTTGCGTGGAAAATGCGGACCCCCTTAACAGGAATCAGTTAAATTTCATTGTTACATTTATTTATAGACAGTAAAAATAATTTTGGCAATCATTTTGACTAACTGCTAAGATTTAATTATTCATGAAAAATTTTCTTCGGGTGAAACTGTATATACCTTAATTATCTACATCTGCCACAGTATTTTCTATCCAATATACAAGGAACATAAGCTACAAATTGGTCATTGTACTTTCAAATTATATACATTTTACAGACTTAAGAGGTATTGGGTGAAAGTAACGTATATCATGTATATTCATCATTTAACACCATTTGAATGCATTTAAATAAGTTGGTACGAGTTAGCAATGGTACGAGTTTGCATTGGTACAAGTTTTTTTTTAATGGTACGAGTTTACAATGGTACAGGATAACTATAATTCGATAAAACAAAATAAGTACATGGCTCATATACTTGTAACGGGGATTGGCTATTCTTTAAGTTGAGTGACTATTCAGATTGTTACATTTTGCATGTGCAGTTGAATTAGTTTAGAGAATAATAATATCCAGCTGTACCAGGTTTACCGGCCAAAAATGCTTGAGACTCGCGCATGTTCATGCTTTTTTTGCAACAGTATTCTTGGATCTATTTCTTTCCTCTTTGATCTTTTGAATTTTGGCCAAATCTCATGCATTTGTTTAATGAAAATTTGGCAGAACTGCTATACATGTGTCAATGAAAACTATGGCAATCGTATCCCTCAGAGCATTCTGCTCTTTGATTAACTTTACGATTCGAGCGTAACTTATAAGTCTTTTGTAGTTGAAACGCTCGTCTGGATTACAAATTGCTAATCCTGATATCTATGATGAATCTTTATTGATTAACATTTGATTTTCATAGATACATTTGTTTGGTTTGTATATTTATAATATTTTAACATATTTGAACATCGGAGACTACTATTGAATTTGCCTTGTGAATACGACATATAATTTTGTTGATAAATGAACAAAGCATATGAATTTCGAACGAGCATTTGTAACGTCAGTGGAAATGTTTGGCTTCAAATAACATACATGTTTGATAAACCATGAGTCTCAACAAACTTATCAAAAAGATACTTGAATATATGTACGCCATCATTGTTATAGGCCGCCCTTCGTTCTTATGTTGTACTCTTATTCCACTGTTCCAGGTAAGGGGAGAGTTGGAATCCTGCTATCGTGTTTAACCCCGCCACATTCTGTATGTATGTACCTGTTCTTAGTCAGGAGCCTGTAGTTCTGTGGTTTTCGTTTGTTTATGTGTTACATACTTGTTTATGTGTAACAGTTTTGTTTTTCATTCATTTTTTGTACATAAATAAGACCTTTAGTTTTCTCGTTTAAATTGTTTTACATTGTCATTCCGATGCCTTTTATAGCTGACTATGCGGTATAGGCTTTATTCATTGTTGAATACCGTTCAATGACCTATAGTTGTTAATCTATGTATCATTTTGGTCTCTTGTAGAGAGTTGTCTCATTAGAAATTATACCAAATCTTCTTATTTTATATCTACATCATTTTTTCTATATGTAGAATTGTCTAATTGGTACATATTTTTACTTATATACAACTTTTTAACCGTTTGATTAGTTTCATTGAAGAAATGTTGAATATACAAACACAAAACTGCATGTGACACCAATAACAAACGTCTAACGAACATGAACTCACACTGGTAATAGTAATTGCAATTATTACTTGAACTGGAATGCATGACAATGCGTTATGGTCTTAACTGTTTATTTGATTCATTTATTACATTAGGAATAGTTGATAAAGGCTATTATATCAATCGATAGTTATTTACTATTCACACACGACAAGCTATTTTTTCGCACATTCAGTAATTGTCTTATTGGTGGAGTTAGTCACCGCAGTATCTGTTAACCCATTCAGTAATTATTCTATCGACTATTACGAACAACGCGCTACACATAATGATGGGGATGGTCAAACATGAAAAAGATAAATATTTTAACGGAACAAAGGTCAATAAAGTCCAATGTTTAAAGTCAAATTTAGCTAACAATTTAAAGAATGTCCTTTCTAAATTTGAACAAATAATAATAAATAGAAAAGGGCTATATTTTCCCACTTTTTTCAATTTGATAAAGCTGGAAAGTACCATATATCTTCTGCACTTCTTATAATTTCCCTTTCAGTAAAAGAACTTTGCCAAAAAAAAACAAATTGGTCATGCAAAAAAAGTAAAATAACAAAAGAACCGAACTCAAAAGATGAACTAATCATATGGCAAAAATCAAAAGTTCAAACTCATCAAACGAATGGAAAACAACTTTCATGTTCCTAACTTCGTACGGGGTAAGAAATGTATTTTGTTTGCTTATATTCGTGTTACTTTTTGGGGAGACATTAAGGCCTACAGTCAATTGGTATTCTGAAAGGCGCTAACAATGTCCCTCTTATTGCCGTTTTTATCATTACTGTTATGTTTCCAATTTAAAGAGCGTTTTGTACACATGAAATAAATTAAGTTTTGATTTTATTATTTTTATAAAGATATAAAACGCCACGTGCACTTTATAGATATTTTCAACAATGCTAATATTTATTAAGATGATACATTTTCTATAAATCCAAGCAGAGTTGTCCAGCTATTCAGAAAAAAAACATCAAAATATTTCGAAATATCAAACAAAATGCTATTTATATTTATCGTTCCTGTATATTTCAGGCATACATTTCTTGCACATTGGGAGTAACAAGTATAGGACCTGTTATGATATGTTTTGGTGCAGTCAGTTCTGTAAGCTGTATTTTAATTGGTTGCATAGCCAGTCGCCATATTAAAAGATTTGCTTTCATCAGCGCAGGCGCAACGTTTAACATTGGCCTACTTATTGTATTATGGTTATGGAAACCGTCTACTTTAGATATTCCAAATTTTTTCGTGGTAGCAGCATGTTTAGGATTATGTGATGCTATCTGGCAAACACAAACATACAGTAAGTAATGCTATCATAATGATTAGGACATGATCATCAATTTAGTACTGACTTAAGAGGTATTGTCAAAATAAGGCATACGATACCAAAGGGACAATTAAAAGTCTAGTCTACCAGCTTAGAGATCGAAAAATACAAGAGGAAGGTTTGTGCCAAGTTTCATTCTTGTAACACGTTCTGCACAATTGTTCATGAAACCGCCGGACTATAGTGGAAAATGATCAGCTTATCCTCCATGAGCACATGAATTCATCCCAGTAGGTTTTGTTTTGCTGAGTCGTAAGATTTTAATGTTGTATTTTGTGTACTGCTATGTGCGTTTTGTCGGGTTTGTTTTTTGCCACATCACTGTCAGTTTGTCAGTTTGTGTTTACCTTAGGAGGTTCCGTATCCCTTTGATTTCTATCGTCTCTCTTAAGCAGAATTGTAGAAGGGCAATGTACTTTATTAAATGTATTAGATTGATCAAAAGCATTATCATCTCATCGGGGGTTTCTTACTACTAACAGCATAAGTCAGGTGACTGAGCTTGCAATGTTAATTTACCCTTTCATGAATCAATGTCTTATGTAAACAGTATTATCAACCTTTGAAGGAAACATATTAAATCCACTCTGATAAAAATCTAAACCTAATATCTATTCTCAGCTTAAAGATTGAAAAAGAGGAAATGGATTAAGCGTAAAGGTCATGCATTTAAAAGTTCTATTTAACATTACAAGAAAAGAGTTAAAGAGAGTGGTGTATATGCATTTAATGAAATTGAACTCACTGATTTACTACTAGTATGCAATATCTGTTCATGATGAGGATAAACCAGGCTTCTAATCTATTAAATAAATTGACATGTTGTATGCGCATCAATATCCTATAACTCTACATAAATATATGAACCTATGCATTGAGGTATCTCTTTACTATCTGTGTCCCTAAAGTTCATATGAAAAAAGGTATGAAAAAGGCACTTTGCTGGACCCTTAAGTTATAAATTCAAAAGATTTTGAATATACAAAAGGGTGTATACGTTCATATATTCATGTTCATATTTCATTCAATCAATAAATATTAAACATGTTTTAATTTTGTATATATGAACGAGTTGTTAAATCCTAGCTTGCTTTACCAATATATTTTCGTATGTACACGCATTGACAAATTAAGTATTCTAATTTTCTTTTTCAGCTTTATTCGGAATAATTTTCATGCATAAACAGGAAGCAGCTTTTGCCTCATACCGGATGTTCTACGCCACCGGATGTGCAATTTCGTTTGGATACAGTTACTTCCTGTGTGTTGAAACAAAAGTATTAATATTAGCCGTAGTATTAATCATTGGACTTATATGCTATTGTGTCATCGAAATGAAAGTTCAGTTACAAAGTCAACACATAAAAGATATTGTTGCATTATAACATGTTTAACTAACTGTTCATTTTTAATCTGCATTATATTGATGCTATATTGTACATCATTTTTATGATGAAACCAGAAGTTAAACAATTTATTAGAATTTCTAGAAAACACAATTAAACAACGTATTAAGATTACCTGTAATAACGAAACCAAACCAAAGAACTATACAGCAGATACTCAAAATTCGTACAACGTTATTTGTTAACGTGGAAATGACGCAGAATAAACTATTCTATTAATTTAGAAGTTAGAATGACGTTGAAAATGTGATGTGAAACACTGCTATTATAACCATTGTTAGAAGATGTATTGAATTGAATGTTGAAACCACTTCACAATTCAATATTCAAATAGCGATGTGTTATGTCAAATGAAATTGAATCTCATGACTAACTAGTATGTCTTATTATTTGCCATTTTATACAAATTTTATAAAAAAAAAAACATCAGATGTAAAGAAGAGCGAAATAAACCTAGTTTTGACACTAGTACGCATGGCCAATGTATGATCTAATACGTTAATAGTGATCAACTCCTTAAATTTCCCCTATTTTGAATACATTTATTATAATCCCTGTCTCATACCGCCTGCATTCATTTCTGTGGCTTGTTTTAGACATTTGTAAACTTTAGCCTTAAATTTGGTGTTCTTTATATCTAGTTAGGTATCAATAACAAAGAAAAAAAATAAACCACATAGTTGCAGTCACGGCAATAGAAGTTTACTGGTGATCAAATATCGCAAATCAAGGTAACATACACAACTTCTCAACTGATTTTTATAGTTCGTTCTTATGTTGTACTCTGACACCTCTATCCGGGTTAGAGGGGTTTAGGATCCCGCTAACATGTTTAACCATTCCACATTCTCTATGTATGTGCAAGCCAGGAGCCTGTGATTCAGTGGTTGTCGTTTGTTGATGTGTTACATATTTGTTTTTCGTTAATTTTTGTACATAAATTAGGCCGTTAGTTTTCTCGTTTGAAATGTTTTACAATGTTATTTCGGGACCTTACATAGCTAACTATGCGGTATGGGCTTTATTCATTGTTGACGGCCGAACGGTGACCTATAGTTTGTAATTTCTGTGTCTTTTTGGTCTCATGTGGAGAGTTGTCTAATTGACAATCATACCTTATGTTCTTTTTAATATATACAAACTAAGAGAATTGCATTAACGGATATTAGAAGGATTGTTATTAGGGTCTTCAAAAGTGAGTCACGGATACTTTTGATTGGTGGAAGTGAACAACACGTAACTTATTTCTAAACGCAGAACACATGTTCTTAAAAGTCGAGACTTCTAACTTCGAAAACCATAAAAGTTAGACGACATAAAAAAGACTGGAATATGAAGTGCAACCATAACTTTCTGCTTTCAATATTACCGATGAGCTTAAGAGATTGCAAAGTTAGTTTTAGCATAATGATAAAATTTTAAGAATGTGAGATTTTTACACGATGTACCACGTAAAGCATCATGTATAGTGGTAAGAACACTACACATGGGTTGAAGTTAAAACTAATGTAGTGTATAGATGATATTGTAACAACATTTTTAATTGGAATGAAGGGAAGTCGAGTAAATTCAAAAACTGTAATCCCTAAAAACAACCAACAGTGTTGCAATTATGAGGAACACATTTAAATATCATAACCTTGTTACAACCAAAAAACATGTGACACAAATAAGGATACACATGTACAACATGGGGCAAACACTCTTGTTATGGACATGATTGAATTGATATATTTTAATCAAAGATACTGGGATTGAAATGTTGTGCTCAAGAATTGTGTTTCTATTTACTACAATTTAAGACTCATCAGCGTTGCTCGAATAAAAAAATAAAAAATAAAGTACAAAGTTGTTGAGCACTGAGGACCTACAATTCCAAACAATTTTACAAAATACAGCTTATGTTATATTTTCCTAGGATATAACATCCTCGGTAATAATATTCCCAAATAGTAGTACATGTATAATATGTTTCTATGTCTATTGTGTAGACAATAGTGGGTCTGTAATGTGCCCGATATCTCTGGTTGTGTTTTTCTGTCTATGGTGTTGTAAAGTTGTGCTGCTCTTGAATTGACTTGCTGTCTATTTCTCCTTTCATTCAATAAATAGAACTTAAAAAAATAAAAGAAATACAATGATCGTTCTCCGTTGTCGAACATGACGTTTTGGAAACTTATAACGTTAACTTAACAAAAATTCTGAAAAAAAAGGAAAATTAAATCAGCTGTCGAACCCATTAAAACCATTAAAATCTAAAGTGCCTACAGCTTGACTGTGATTCTGGTATATTTTGTCTCTCGTAGATAGACTTAACAAAACCATTTTAGGACCAAATTCAAGGAGGATAAAATTTGGTCCTAAGATTTTGATGTTCTTTTTAATGAGACCAAAATACTACACATTTCAAAAAGAAATAGATGTGATATTGCTATTAATACAACATAACTTCATGTTGGAACATCACATCAAAAATGACACTTAAAGTATGCATTATTTTGTGTTGTAACGTCACAAGTTTTCGGTAATCAGTTTAAGCATATTTTTCTTTGGCGCCATCCAGGATCAAAGAAGTATTTTTCTCAAGCGATTCAATATAATCATTTGCAACTTTATGTTATAGAACACGTTGAATTATACGTAGTGGTCAAGGGTTTCCTGAAGCTGTTTGGTCCGATTAATGCACAAAATCATCACATTGTGACAATAGATCCAACATGTGCTTATTTTAAAACCAAACATAACAGAAACACTGAGGTGCAACAAAAAACTAACGACAATGCAACACAGAAACTATTAGATAAAAACTGCCATTTTCCTGACTTGTTACAGGTCATTTTAATAAATGTTTGGGGAAACTTAATACATCGCTTGTTTTAGGCAAAAACGAAACCCTTCACGTTCCCCAATATCATAACTTCTCAACAAACTCCACGTGCGGAGCTGAATATTGTCCCACAGTTGCATGAGGATGAACCAAATCATGGTATTTTTTTCCCCAGAATGCAATGAGAACCATCAATTTCAAAACGAAAATTATGTTGTTAAGTATATACATCGAATGATGCATGGTGGGGATAGTTATCCTCATATCGTTATTCGACCAACATAAAAACTCCAAGTTGAAGTGTTAAATGTATAGATGTCATCAAAGGAAAAATGCCATGCAAGAATTAAGATGTTTAAAACAAATAAGGATGTTCTTATCCCAGGAATAGATTACCTTAGCCGAATTTTCACAACTTTTTGGAATTTTGGACCCTCATTGCTTTTCAACTTTGTACTTGTTTGGCTTTACAACTATTTTGATCTGATCGTCATTGAGTCTTGTGTTGATGAAACGCGCGTCTGGCGTACTAAATGAAATCCTGGTACCTTTGATAACTAGTTAAAGACACAAAATGTCTGTTCGTGCTTGTGATAGTTGTATTCATCTACCTAGAACAAGGGTTCATGTTCACAGACTTTACAAAGATATGATTCGCTGTGTCAGAATCAAATGCATTCTGGGGAATATTTTCAAAAACATACACCAAAACGTTTTGGTTGTTTTAAAACTTTCGAAACTATTGAAATTTATCTAATGACGTAACCTTTATTTTCATTTTTGTGTACAAACAATGAGATTATCCATAGTCCTTTAGATTTTAAAAAGGAGAATTGGATTTGAGGTGTCTGTATTTATAATTGGCTTTGGATTTGACAAGTACACACTAAAGGTTTGTAAAGGTAACAAACCCAATGCTTGATTTTAAAGGATGTAGTAAAGACCACGAATGAAAAAGAAACGAGTGAGAAAATCCTGAAACAATGGCATCTCCAAATTAGCTATACAATCAATACATTATTAATACAATGGTTATTTTCACGTATAGTATAACTTTTCGATATTTTCAGTCTCGCAAAATTTTACATTTTGTTTCATTTATTGTACCTACATGGTTCCAATAACTTTTATTCGCAGTCATGGTATTTTGATATGATTATCAATGATAAGGTAATGAAAACAGTGATAGACCAACCAGAAATCTTACTGTCTTGAGTCATAAACATGTGAAACCCTTTTGCATTGTTTTGAGTAAAGGCTTACCCTTACAAGATACTTAATTTAACCTTTATAAATAAAGTAGTATACAACATTGTAAAGTAAACTATCTATGTGTTAGGTATCTTGTAGCAACAGTGTTTTTGGCCAAAGAATTTACACTTACATGACTTATACAACGAGTGCATTGGGAATTAGAATAAAATAATAAACTTTGATTGTCAGAAAACATTAACTGCATGTGTTCTCACTAGGAAGCAGACAATCCAAAGTACAACTAGCTCGTCTAGCCTTGCATGCATGTCTTTTCGATTCTTAAGCTAATACACATTAATTCAATTTTTTTTTACATTGCATATGCATTTATTTATATATGTAACTTTTAAATGTGTTTTTCACATGTTACACCACGCATTAAGAAGTTCAAATGATACTTCCATGGTTACGTACACTAACAAATGATTATTATTCTATGATTCCATGAGTATGCAACGCCAACGATAGCCGTGGGTTTTGATCCAGTCACCTCATTTCTTCTCGTTCCAAGGATTATGAGAGGAGGGAATTGGATCGTAACTCTTTGCTACCGAAGATGTTATTTGGGTAGATCTATAACGGTATAATACGATCGAATACCCTTTGTTTGCAGTTTCCAATCTCAAATGATAATAAATGCATATAATCATGTTGGAGTTTTTAACATAAATACAAAGCTATATCCTTGTTATCATGTTTTCAAATTTTCAGTGTTATGCCGTATCCTGCTTTGAAAGAGGTTCTTAGATTTCCGAATAAATGATTTATAAGAATAAAATGGGTACTGAACTTTTGAAAAAAACAATAAATATATATTTCAGTTAAACTGATGTCGATCGATATTCTGTACGACTAGAATATGTTGAATAATCTTATAGTTCAAACATTGTTTATTCGTAGAATGTTATCACACATTGAGACAAACAATTAAGCCATTAGTGTAAATATTATTTAAGTTAGATTATACACAATTAAGAACAGAAATGTATAACCACTGTTACATTTACAGTTGAATAATTAATAAGGTTGCTCATGCGGAAACAAGCTTTTATCTTATTGCATATATATCTGTTTTCTATCGTTTCCTAATTAGATATTAACATAAATATTAAATGTACGTTTTAAATTCATAAACTCTCACAGTTAGATAACTATTAAAGAAATAGCGCCAGCTGCAAGCTACTTATATTCAGACTTTAAATTTCATATTGAATAAACATTAAAAAAACACAAAAAACACATAGAGTCCTCAATAAAAGACAAATACATGTATATCTATGTCATAGATCAAACATTTCGCCACCCCGAATCTAGACAACTCAATTATGAATGAATTACCATGCAGAGACAATAACCGATTTTCTATCAATTGCTTGTCGTTGAACTTTTAAGGATAACACTAAAATGTAGCATTGAAGGATCATAAAGAAATGTAAAATCGAAAGTGAGAAAAACATTTACATTAATCAAGGAGTTAATGATTCATTACATATGATAATATAGCAATGTCATTAACGAGTGTGTATTGAATATGATTAACCGATGTTTTGCGGTCAGTTTTATATTGATATTATTAGATCACATTTTCATGTTTTGCATAATATTCAATTATCAAATTGATATTTTTTTCAAGGCTGTTTTCTTTGCTCTGTGTTTCTTATGAATCTGAATCATGTTTTAGAAGTTAATAACCGAGGGTTGATGCATTTTAAAATTAAATTCTAGTTAGAGAATGATAGCAACGCCCTCGGTAAAAGATGCATGACTTATTTTAGGATATTGAATAAGTAAGTTTTAGATATCTCATCCAATCAGTGTAATAACTAAGCGTCTTTATTTTATAGTTTTCTGACTATTATTAGTAAAGTTAATATACATGGATCTTCCGATCAAGTTAACCGCATATTAAACACTTAAGTGGACGCCTATTTTTTTTATCATCGCTATTTTTTTTCTCTCTGAAAGTACACGTCATGAGAACAATCTTCTCCGATTTTTTTTTATATTCAATCGTTTAGTTGATTTAAAAAAAAAATCAAGCACAGTGACTGTTACTATATGTGTTATCTAAATAGTAGGTCCGGTAAGGGCCAATTTTGGCCTCAATTTTCATGTTCATCTGACGAAATATTTTAGACACTTTTTAAACACTTAAGTGTCTATTTCAATTGATTCAATCAATTTTTGTGAAAGATTTTAATTGATGAAGTCATAAAAAACGCTCCAATTCAAGCTTAAATATGAAGAATCTATCAAATTTGCCAAAAATCGTCACTTTTCAGGTGGTTTTTGTCAAAAATGAAAATGCTGCATCCGTGTTCATCCTCAACCTTTATATATATTATGTATTATCATCAAATACAACTAATATTTCAATATTACGAATGAACACGAATGCGGCCACTTTCATTTTAGGCAGAAACCGTCTAAAATTTGACTAAAATGCTAAAATTGTGAAGATTTCAGTAATTTAGCGTGACTTTATGATGCTAGTACCCGATATATGTGCTTTGTATTGTCAAAAAGAGCACATATTTATGTAACAAAATCATTCTACTTTCCAATAAATAGCTTAACGATAACATTATCACTATTTTGTAAAACTGCGATATTTTGGGGCCAAAAAGGGGTCTTACTGAACCTACTCCTGTCTATTGATTACAACTCGTAGTTTTGAAAAGCCAAAAGAACAGTATTTTGATTATGTTTGAATAGCCTAATAGAAACTGCCATTTTTTCAAGTATTAGAAATCATCATGTTTTTTATTGGAATTTAATCGTAACTGCTAATACAAGTTCATTTAGTTGATGATTCCGTAACACTGCACTATCATATTTAATGTCTATACCTGTATATATGTAAATAATTCAAATTATGAATGAGGGTTGTAAAATGCTTACATCAAAAGAAAATGGAAACATAACATATACAGCTATAAGATTTGCGATAACGATTACGTTTCTGATAAACAGCTCATAAACACGTGTTTTAATCGTGGCAGAATTGCAGCGAAAAATATTATAGTTTATAGAAAAAAAATCGGTTCAATCACATGTTACTCATAAAAGTTTATTCAAAAGATATTTGATCCTCTTTTTCGAAAAATTATCGATCTGGGCTCTTGACATTTTTGGGAATGGTAATAAAAATTGGAACACGAAGGAATAAAAGTCAGGAGCATCTGTCCTTTTTTTCAGTCTTGTATGATTTTTAAATTTTAGTTCATTCATATCTAACTGGAATTTAGTATGAAGTCGATTATCAATGAACTAGTTAACTCTTTTGTTTCGGGGCCGGTTGAAATACGGCTCTGTGTGCGGTAGTTTTTCGCTGTATTGAAGATCCATTGGTGGCCTTCGGCTGTGTTCTGCTCTTTGGTCGGGTTGATGTCTCTTTGACACATTGCCCGTTTTTATTCACAGTTTATTCTGTTTCAAATATTAAATAATACAGACATGTATACCCCTATATCTAAACTCTGATATTAGAAATCCAAAACGGTCAAATAATAGTTAAATAATATCATATTGAAAAATATATTTAATAATAACAGCAGACAAGTCATGAATTTATTGAATCCCATGTAATTCCGCACATTTTGATTATATTTTTTTATTCATGACGCTGTATCTCTATGGAGAGACGATGGCGGATTTGCAAATGAGTGTTTTGCAAATTAAAAGTGTCCAGTGTTAATTGTTCCCATCTACATTTAGGGAAATAATTGAAGAAGACTAATTGCCAATATAAATGGAAGTATCATATACATACATATAGTTATCTAGAACGTTCACATCGACTAATGAGATCCCACCTCTTAAACATTAACATTGCCAACTAGTTAGGTAAAGTACCGTTTAACAATTTCTAAAGAGTAGTATACAGCTGCGTCCAATAATTGGGTAAGCATGCTGAAATGTTCCAGTAATAACACAGACAATCTCACTAGATACAAAACACGCAATGCAATATTCAACATAATTTTCAAGAATAACATTATTTCCCATGTCCATGACCAAAAGATAATGTTCATGGCCATGGGAATTAATGTTATTCGTGAAAGTTATCCTAGTTTGTTTAACTGCCAGTGGTAAACCCAAATGACATATTAAAATGATATAATTTCTGATGAAATAGTAACGTTTTAATTTACTTTGTTTTGCTGGGGTTAATCTAAAAATTAAGTAGAAAATTCAATGTGCACAAAATGCTTGTTTACATCTCGGCGTTACTGGTTGGTTCTCAAATAATTCAACTTGAAATGTTCGGTCTTGACAGAACAAATTGTTTCCTTCTTGGCGTATAATAATTTCAGAATTCCTGTTTTGGTTCCATACAACGCATCAACTTATGATGTTTCTGAACAATACATTTATACGAATATAAGGATATACGAGTTACTCGTCAATGATACAATTACCAAAACACCAGGACATCTATTGGGACCTCGGGACTACACTCTTTTTTCAAGCGCCTGTTTTGGATTCGATTTTTTTATGCAACAAAAAGTGAAGTCATAAAAAAACTGTGAATCGCTATACAAACATAATAAGCAACAAAAATACCAAACTTTAAGGAAAACTAAAAAAGGAAAGTCCCTAATCAAATTGCAAAATCAAGAGCTCAAACACATAAATCATTGTAAATCGAATGGATGACAATTGTCACACTCCTGACTTGCTACAGTATTTTCTTGTGTAGAAAATATTGGATTAAATCTGGTTTTATAGATATCTAGCTAAACCTCTCACTTGTATGGCAGTCGATTAAAATTCCGTAATATTAACAATGGACATAATAAGTAAAAAAGGTAAAATAAATAGGGGTACAGCAGTTAAAATTGTGTTATAATCTTAATCCATACAAAACAAACAAATATATATCAAAGAAGCACAAAGGCATATAGACAAAGCTCATAAGCAAAAATAAAAGACATGAATACAAAAATGAACAATAACACAATGACGGGATATATAAGTACAGAGCCACGTCAGCTAGCTGTATCATAGAAACAAAACAAGGCAAACATGAATGTTTGAATGACTATGGCGTTCTTGTAAATTGCATGTTTTCAATTGAAATATATGAAATACATTTATTCTTCTACAGAACCTGCACACTGTATCATTCTTTCATTTTTTTACATGTTTATTTATTATTTCTATAAGTACTAATTATGGTAAAAAAAAAACACGAAATGAACTTATCGCCTTTTCCACATCTACAGGAATGTTGTTTTGTTGTTACCTATATCCGTTTCACTCACTGAATGGACGAAAGTGTTTTTCAGACAGAAGTGCCGTATGAAATAAAATCCGAAATAAGATCTCAAATAAAATCCCTATTGGATTAAAGTTAATGTCACATCTTCTCCCATTTACGCTCTTAATAGCTATTTTCACGTAGTTTATATCTGACAGGAACATTGCTCTAATCATCTATGTCTCTGGTGTAATTATGTAAATTATGTGATGTTTATTGCATGCGACTATTACACCTCTCCATATTGATGAAACTAATTGTTCAGTCCCGAGTAGATACCATTTGCCTTCCACTCAACTTGTTATTCGATGACACTTTTCTATTCATCAAATTTCTTGGCGCCATCAAAATATAAAGTGTTTCGAATGTAATCGGCAATAATTGCAGACGACAAGTCAATGAACACGAAGTCAGAGTAATGAAATTGCGGTAAATGATTACTTGGGATTCGATTGGTTGAAATCATTTGCTGATCGGATGGCAGTGTTCTGTATGTCTGCTTACATTATAAGATCTTAATAGTTTTTCTTTCAGAGTTATATTAGGATGTTTCCACTAAGTTCTACAGGAAATTCAATAAGCTAAACCGTAATTGTCTCTAACAGTTGTAGATGCTACTAATGTTATTGCCTGTAAATTGAAGCAAAAGCATTATTATTGAATAGTTCTCATAGGCTGATATTGACTTGCTTCCTTTATTTATCTTTCATTTTTAACAGTTTTACTGCTATAAGCAAGATAATCATTATAATGAAATCTGCAGGGGCAATCAGTATACTGAGAGTTTTTAGTAAATATATAAATTAGCAAGAAAGAAAAAAAAGAAAGGGACTTGTAGCAAGTCTATTTATATCGCAATATTGTTCTGATTAAAAAATTGACATTTTCGTTTTTTTTAGAATTTAGGTTCAAGCACCACATTCATCATATCAAAAATTTCTTTATGATTCTGCCGCTATTGTCACTGCTTGAAAGTACATGTCAACGTTGATGTAATAAACCCATAGGATAGTGTTTTGTACTGTTACAGTATCTTTAATGTCAAAGTTAAAGCTAATGTCGAAGTCAAAGCCAAACATTTCATTGGCATAACATTTATTATTGTACAGATGTGATATCCTTGATATTGATGCCTCTTTATATTTGTGAAAATGAAAGTAAAAGAAGACCATTCTCCCGAGGATAACTTTGAATCGCAATTTCTCAGAATTTAATACGTTTGTATATCTTGATATTTTTGTACTTTTAGATTCTAGAGTGTTTTATACTTCCGGGTTTCAAAAGTGACAAATGTTTATTTCAAATGATCATACTGTATCCCCTAATTTGTATTATTTATTCACCTCATATGTGTTCTGGATAATATATCATTGTTTTCTATTTGAAGTTTTATGATTATTTCAGCTTCCTCCAAAAAACATGACAACCGATATTTATAATATAAATAACCTGTTCTTTCACAGATTCATGAAAATGATATCAAAGCGTTCGTTCAAGAACTGCCAGTGGTGACATGATTGGATATCTTGATTTGTTTTGGGAATCATTCAAAACGAATTGCAATAAATGTCTTGCATGCAAATCAAGACACCTTTACTCTGTCTCACTTCTTTTCACGGATGGCCGGAGTTAAGGATGTTCGCTCCTCTTGTATTTGAATTTAGGTCATATATTCAAAATCTTTAGGTTTTATCCATCTAATGCCCATCAAAAATTTGCCCAACGAGACCTACTTTTTTTCATGATTTTATCACATGTAGAATTTAAAAGTCATGTTTAAAAATCTTACAAAATCTTTGTTCTTTTGAAAAGAAAAATGCTGCCAATGTTAATTGAATGAAAAATCTAGAGAGAATCATTCCCCGCTAAATTTTAAATGGCTTATATTTTAAAAGAAAGCACACAGACCCACCATTTTGTTCTTCTTTTTAAGTTCCATTATTTGTATACTTTCAATGTATAACAGCGGCTTAAAAAGCTTGTTATTTTAAAACAGAGTAGTAAACATCCTCAATGTAATTACCACAGTTTTTTTGTTTGTTCCTTAGTTGTCTCTTCCTATAGTAGGTGAACGAGATTTTAATATCGGTTAATTATTGTCGTCTGAATTTTTGACTTTAGTAATGTTGTCAATTGTAAAACTCTTTGCTGGATTGTCAATTATTAGATACGGATGTAAATATAATAAAATAACTGCAGATCGACTTACTGAGCAAATATCATACCGTAAATTGAGCTATACAAACGGGATACAATAATTGTAAAGGTCATCATCCAGGTTTCAACATATTAAATTACGGATGATTATACACACAGCTCCTAGAGTCAATCTTTCTGATTGACACTCAGTTTGCATAGTTCCTTTTTACTTAGGGTTATCAACGGATGTCATTTTAGTAATGCTTAAACCACTTTTAAAAGGCAACACGCTTTTATATCGGACACTTGTTTAGATCGCGAAGCTTTTTATTTCCTTTACAACAGAACCTGATTAAAACGTTCAGCTGATTTTAACACTGTTAACTCTGTAGTGTTAAGTTTCACTTTATACAAATAGTCATCTGATGCGTCCATTGAACATCCTTATGCATGCATAACAAGAGTCGGTACTCTGTTGATTCATCCAGTTCGCTCAATTTTCGTTCGCTATTGAATTTTGGGTCCTCAATGCTCTTACATGTTGTACTTTCTTAGACCGTTTTCAACTTTACGATTCGAGCGTAACTTATAAGTCTTTTGTAGTTGAAACACGCTATATATAAACAGGATTATATAAATTGCTAATCCTGATATCTATGATGAATCTTTATTTATTAAATTTGATTTTCATAGATACATTTATTTGGTTTGTATATTCATAATATTTAAAGATATTTGATCATCGGAGAATAATATTGCCTTGTGAATACGACATATGATTTTATTGATAAATGAACAAAACATATTAATTCCGATCCGAACTAGCATTTTTGTCGTCAGTTGATTTGTCGCAACTCAGTGGGCATGTTTGACTTCAAATAACATACGTGTGTGATAAACCATGAGTCTCAACAAACATGTCAAAATATTCTTGAATATATGTACGCCGGCTATTGTTATAAGCCGCACGGTGAGGATTAATATTTGATACCTTCGTTCTTATGTTGTACTGTTATTTCACTGTCAAAGGTTAGATGAGAGTTGGGATCCGGCTAACATGTTCAACCGCGCCACATTCTATATGTATGTACCTGTTCTTAGTCAGGAGCCTGTAATTCTGTGGTTTTCGTTTGTTTATGTGTTACATATTTGTTTTTCGTTCATTTTTTGTACATAAATAAGGCCGTTAGTTTTCTCGTTTGAATTGTTTTACATTGTCATTTCGAGGCCTTTTATAGCTGACTATGCGGTATGTGCTTTGCTCATTGTTGAAGGCCGTTTGGTGACCTATAGCTGTTAATCTCTGTATCATTTTGGTCTCTTGTGGAGAGTGGTCTCTTTGGAATGTATACCTAATCTTTTTATTTTATATCTACATCATTTTTTCTATATGTAGAATTGTCTAATTGGCACATCTTTTTATTCATATACAACTTTTTAATCGTTTGATTAGTTTCATTGAAGAAATGTTGAATATACAAACACAAAACTGCATGTGCCACCAATAACAAACGTCTAACGAACATGAACTCACACTGGTTATGGTAATTGCCATTATTACTTGAGCTGGAATGCATGACAATGCATTATGGTCTTAACCGTTTATTTGATTCATTAAATACATTAGGAATAGTTGATAAAGGCTATTACACAGATCGATAGTTATTTACTATTCACACACGACAAGCTATTATTTTTAGCACATTCAGTAATTGTCTTATTGATGGAGTTAGACAGCGCAGTATCTGTTAACCTATACAGTAATTATTCTATCGACTATTACGAACAACGCGATACGCATAATGATAAGGATGGTCAAACATAAAAAAAGATAAACATTTAAACGGAACAAAGGTCAATAAAGTCCAATGTTCAAGGTCAAATTAGCTAACAATTAAAAGAATGTCCTTTCTAAATTTGAACAAATAATAATAAATAGAAAAGGGCTCTATTTCCCACTTTTACAATTTGATAAAGCTGGAAAGAACCATATATCTTCTGCACTTCTTATAATTTCCTTTTTAGTTATAAACTTTGCCAAAAAACAACAAATTGGTCGTGCAAAAAAAGTAAAATAACAAAAGAACTCAAAAGGTGAATTAACTAATGAAATGGCAAAATTCAAAAGTTCAAATTCATCAAACGAATGGAAAACAACTGTCATGTTCCTAACTTGGTAAATGGAAAGAAATGTATTGTGTTTACTTATATTCATGTTACTTTTCGGGAAGACATTAAGCCGACAGTCAATTGGTATTCTGAGAGGCGCTAACAATGTTCCTCTTATTGCCGTTTTTATCATTACTGTTATGTTTTCAAAAGAGCGCTTTTGACACATGGAATTAATAAAGTTTTGATTTTATTATTTTTATAAAGATATAAAACACCACGTGCACTTTATAGATATTTTCAACAATGCTAATATTTATTAAGATGATACATTTTCTGTAAATCCAAGCAGAGTTGTCCAGCTATTAAGGAAAAAAAAATATCAAAATTTTGTGAAATACCCAACAAAATGCTATTTATATTTAGTAGATACATGATTTAATAACACGTTCATTGGTAGAGCAAGGCTAAAGACTCATCAGCTATTTTTGAAACAATAAAATCTTGAGATCACGCAACATCGCTTTAAGAATTGTTAATTTTGTACTATGAATGCAACCATTATACCTATAATATTTCTCAGATATAAAATTAAAAAAAATAACCGTTGTTATATATTTCAGGCATACATTTCATGCACATTGGGAGTAACAAGTATTGGACCTGTTATGATATGTTTTGGTGCAGTCAGTTCTGTAAGCTGTATTTTGATTGGTTGCATAGCCAGCCGCCATATTAAAAGATTTGCTTTCATCAGTGCAGGCGCAACGTTTAACATCGGCCTACTTATAGTATTATGGTTATGGAAACCGTCTACTTTAGATATTCCAAACTTTTTCGTGGTAGCAGCATGCTTAGGATTATGTGATGCTATCTGGCAAACACAAACTTACAGTAAGTTATTCTATTATAATGATTAGGACATGATCATCAATTTAGTACTGACTTAAGAGGTATTGTCAAAATAAGGCATACGATACCCAAGGGGAAATAAAAAGTCGAGTCTACAAGCTGAGAGATCGAAAAATACCAACACACAAACTCAAAAACGACAAAAGGAAAAAAATGGTTTACCACACAACACAGAAAATAAGAGACTGAGCAATACAAACCAATATAAAATGGAGGTGACGCGCGTTGTTCACTATTTTCAGATTATGTTTACGTTAACACTGCGAGGGCCACTAGTGGAAAATGATCAGGTTATCTTCCATGAGCACATGAATTCATCCCAGTAGGGTTTGTTTTGCTGAGTCTTAAGATTTTAATGTTGTATTTTGTGTACTGCTATGTGCGTTTCGTCGGGTTTGTTTTTTGCCACATCACTGTCAGTTTGTCAGTTTGTGTTTACCTTACGAGTTTCCGTATCCCTTTGATATATATCGTCTCTCTTAAGCAGAATTGTAGAAGGGCAATGTACTTTATTAAATATATTAGATTGAGCAGAAGCATTACCATCTCATCGGGGGCTTCTAACTACTAACAGCATAAGTCAGGTGACTGAACTTGCATAGTTAAGTTACCCTTTCAATCAATGTCTTATGTAAACAGTATTATCAACATTTAAAGGAAACATATTAAATCCACTCTGATAAAAATCTAAACCTAATCTCTTTTCTCAGCTTAAGGATTGAAAAAGAGGAAATGAATTAAGCGTAAAGGTCATGCATTAAAACATGTATTTAACATTACAAGAAAAGAGTTAAAGAGAGTGGTTTATATGCATTTAATGAAATTGAACTCACTGATTTACTACTAGTATGCAATACTTTTCATGATGAGGATAAACCATGCTTCTAATCTATTAAATAAATTGACATGTTGTATGCGCATCAATGTCCTATAACTCTACATAAATATATGTATCTATGCCTTGAAGTATCTCTATACTATCTGTGTCCCTAAAGTTCATATGAAAAAAGGTATGAAAAGGGCACTTTGTTGGACCCTTAAGTTAAGAAAATCAAAACATTTTGAGTATACAAAAGGGTGTACATGTTCATATAATCATGTTCATTTTTCATTCAATTAATAAATATTTTAAATGTTTTAATTTTCTTTATATGAACGAGTTGTCAAATCCTAGTTTACTTTACCAATATATTTTCGTATGTACACGCATTGGCAAATTAACTATTTTAATTTTCTTTTTCAGCTTTATTCGGAATAATTTTCATGCATAAACAGGAAGCAGCTTTTGCCTCATACCGGATGTTCTACGCCACCGGATGTGCAATTTCGTTTGGATACAGTTACTTCCTGTGTGTTGAAACAAAAGTATTAATATTAGCCGTAGTATTAATCATTGGACTTATATGCTACTGTGTCATCGAAATGAAAGTTCAGTTACAAAGTCAACACATAAAAGATATTGTTGCATTATAACATGTATAGCTAACTGTTCACCTTTAATCTGCATTATATTGATGCTATATTGTACATCATTTTTATGATGAAACCAGAAGTCAAACAATTTATTAGAATTTCTAGAAAACACAATTAATCAACGTATAAATGATTACCTCTAATAACGAAAACAAAATCAAAGAACTCTCCAGCAGACACTCAAAAGTTGTACAACGTTTTTTTTTGTCAACGTGGAAATGATGCAGAATGATCTATTAATTCAGAAGTTGGAATGCCGTTGAAAATGTGATGTGAAACACAGCTATTATTAGCATTGTTAGAAGATGCATTGAATTGAATATTGAAGCAACTTCACAATTCAATATTCAAATAGCAATATGTTATGTCAAATGAAATTGAATCTCATGACTAACTAGTATGTCTTATTATTTGCCATTTTATACAAATTTTATAAAAAAATAACATCAGATGTAAAGAAGAGCGAAATAAACCTAGTTTTGACACTAGTACGTATGGCCAATGTATGATCTAATACGTTAATAGTGATCAACTCCTTAAATTCCCCCTATTTTGAATACATTTATTATAATCCCTGTCTCATACCTCCTGCATTCATTTCTGTGGCATGTTTTAGACATTCGTAAATTTTAGCCTTAATTTGGTGTTCTTTATATCTAGTTAGGTATCAATAACAAAGAAAAAAATAAACCACATAGTTGCAGTCACGGCAATAGAAGTTTACTGGTGATCAAATATTGCAAATCAAGGTAACATACACAACTTCTCAACTGATTTTTATAGTTCGTTCTTATGTTGTTCTCTGACACCTCTATCCGGGTTAGAGGGGTTTAGGATCCCGCTAACATGTTTAAACATTCCACATTCTCTATGTATGTGCAAGCCAGGAGCCTGTGGTTCAGTGGTTGTCGTTTGTTTATGTGTTACATATTTGTTTTTCGTTAATTTTTGTACATACATTAGGCCGTTAGTTATCTCGTTTGAAATGTTTTACAATGTTATTTCGGGACCTATAATAGCTAACTATGCGGTATGGGCTTTATTCATTGTTGAAGGCCGAACGGTGACCTATAGTTGGTAATTTCTGTGTCTTTTTGGTCTCATGTGGAGAGTTGTCTAATTGGCAATCATACCTTATGTTCTTTTTAATATATACAAACTAAGAGAATTGCATTAACGGATATTAGAAGGATTGTTATTAGGGTCTTCCAAAGTGAGTCACGGATACTTTTGATTGGTGGAAGTGAACAACACGTAACTTATTTCTAAACGCAGAACACATGTTCTTAAAAAGTCGAGACTTCTCACTTCGAAAATCATAAAAGTTAGACAACATAAAAAAAGCTGGTATATGAAGTGCAACCATAACTTTCTGCTTTCAACATTACCGATGAGCTTAAGAGATTGCAACTTTAGTTTTAGCATAATGATAAAATTTTAAGAATGTGAGATTTTAACACGATGTACCACGTAAAGCATCATGTATAGTGGTAAGAACACAACACATGGGTTGAAGTTAAAACTAATGTAGTTTATAGATGATATTGTAACAACATTTTTAATTGGAATCAAGGGAAGTCCAGTAAATTCAAAAACTTTAATCCCTAAAAACAACAACAGTGTTGCAATAATGAGGAACACATTTAAATATCATAACATTGTTACAACCAAAACACATGTGACACAAAAAAGGATACACATGTACAACATGGGGCAAACACTCTTGTTATGGACATGATTGAATTGATATATTTTAATCAAAGATACTGGGATTGAAATGTTGTGCTCAAGAATTGTGTTTCTATTTACTACAATTTAAGACTCATCAGCGTTGCTGGAATCAAAAAATAAAAAATAAAGTACAAAGTTGTAGATCACTGAGGACCTACAATTCCAAACAATTTTACAAAATACAGCTTATGTTATATTTTCCTAGGATATAACATCCTCGGTAATAATATTCCAAAATAGTAGTACATGTATAATATGTTCCTATGTCTATTGTGTAGACAATAGTTGGTCTGTAATGTGCCCGATATCTCTGTGTTTTTCTGTCTATGGTGTTGTAAAGTTGTGCTGCTCTTGAATTGACTTGCAGTCTATTTCTCCTTTCATTCAATGAATAGAACTTAAAAAAAAAAAAGAAATACAATGATCGTTCTCCGTTGTCGAATATGACGTTTGGGAAACTTATTACGTTAACTTAACAAAAATTCTGAAAAAAAGAAAATTAAATCAGCTGTCGAAACCATGAAAACCATTAAAATCTAAAGTGCCTATAGCTTGACTGTGATTCTGGTATATTTTGTCTCTCGTAGTTAGACTTAACCAAACCATTTTAGGACCAAATTCAAGGAGGGTAAAATTTGGTCCTAAGATTTTGATGTTCTTTTTGATGAGACCAAAATTCTACACATTTCAAAAAGAAATAGATGTGATATTGCTATTAATACAACATAACTTCATGTTGGAACATCACATGAAAAATGACACTTAAAGTATGCATTATTTTGTGTTGTAACGTCACAAGTTTTCGGTAATCAGTTTAAGCATATTTTTTCTTTGGCGCCATCCAGGATCCAAGAAGTATTTTTCTCAAGCGATTCAATATAATCATTGGCAACTTTATGTTACCGAACACGTTGAATTATACGTAGTGGTCAAGGGTTTCCTAAAGCTGTTTGGTCCAATTAATGCACAAAATCATCACATTGTGACAATAGATCCAACATGTGCTTATTTTAAAACCAAACATAACAGAAACACTGAGGTGCAACAAAAAACAAACGACAATGCAACACAGAAATTATTAGATAAAAACTGCCATTTTCCTGACTTGTTACAGGTCAGTTTAAGAAATGTTTGGGGAATCTTAATAACAACGCTTGTTTTAGGTAAAAACGAAACCCTTCACCTTCCCCAATATCATAACTTCTCAACAAACTCCACGTGCATTGAGAACCATCAATTTCAAAACGAAAATTATGTTGTTAAGTATATACATCGAATGATGCATGGTGGGGATAGTTATCCTCATATCGTTATTCGACCAACATAAAAACTCCAAGTTGATATGTTAAATGTATAGATGTCATCAAAGGAAAAATGCCATGCAAGAATTAAGATGTTTAAAACAAATAAGGATTTTCTTATCCAAGGAATAGATTACCTTAGCCGAATTTTCACAACTTTTTGGAATTTTGGACCCTCATTGCTTTTCAACTTTGTACTTGTTTGGCTTTACAACTATTTTGATCTGATCGTCATTGATGTGTCTTGTGTAGATGAAACGCGCGTCTGGCGTACTAAATGAAATCCTGGTACCTTTGATAACTAGTTAAAGACACAAGATGTCTGTTCGTGCTTGTGATAGTTGTATTCATCGGCCTAGAACAAGGGTTCATGTTCACAAACTTTACAAAGATATGATTCGCTGTGTCAGAATCAAATGCATTCTGGGGAATATTTTCAAAAACCTACACCAAAACGTTTTGGTTGTTTTAAAACTTTCGAAATCATTGAAATTTATCTAATGACGTAACCTTTATTTTCATTTTTGTGTACAAACAATGAGATTATCCATAGTCCTTTAGATTTTAAAAAGGAGAATTGGATTTGATGTGTCTGTATTTATAATTGGCTTTGGATTTGACAAGGAATCATTAAAGGGTTGTAAAGGTAACAAACCCACTGCTTGATTTAAAAGGTTGAAGTGAAGACCAAGAATGAAAAAGAAACGAAAAAGAAAATCCTGGAACAATGACATTTCAATATTAGCTATACAATCAATACATTATTAATACAATGGTTATTTTCACGTATAGTCTAACTTTTCGATATTTTAAGTCTCGCGAAATTTTACATTTTGTTTCATTTATTGTACCTACATGGTTCTAATAACTTTTATTCACCTTCATGGTACTTTTATATGATTATCATTGATAAGATAACGAAAACAGTGATAGTACAAGCGGAAATTTCAATGTCTGGAGTCATTAGCATGTAAAAACTGGCCTCTTCCAACTAAAATTGACAACTTATTCAAGCTTTTGAGCAAAGGCTTACTCCTTAAAAATACTAAATTTAACCTTAAAAAAAAGTAGTATACGAGATCGTAAGTAAAATATCTGTGTGTTAGGTATCTTAGAAAAGTGTTTTTGGTTAAAGAATTTACACTTACATGACTTACACAACTAGTGCATTAGGAATTGTAATAAAATAATAAACTTGGATTGTCAGAAAACATGAACTGCATGTGTTCTCACTAGGAAGCAGACAATCCAAAGTACAACACGCTCGTCTAGCCTTGCATGCATGTCTTTTCGATTCTTAAGCTAATACAAATTAATTGAAAATTTTCTGACATTGCATATACATTTATTTATATATTTAACTTTTTAATTTTATATGTGTGTTACACCACGCATTAAGAAGTCCTTGATTAATGTATATGTGTTTCTCACTTTCGATTTTACATTTTTTTATGATCCTTCAATGCTACATTTTATTGTTGTTCTTGTAAGTTCAACGCCAAGCAATTGATAGAAAATCGGTTATTGTCTCTGCATGGTTATTTATTCATAATTGAATTGTCTAGATTCGGTGTGGCGAAATGTTTGATATATGACATAGATATACATGTACTTGTCTTGTTTTGTTCTATGTCTTTTTAATTTTGTTAATGTTTATTCAATATGATATTTAAAATCTGAATATAAGTAGCTTGCAGCTGGCGCTATTTTACAACAATTCTTTAATAATTATCCAACTGTGAGAGTTTATGTAATTAAAACGTACTTTTAATATTTAAAGACCATTTACATTTAAAATGTCTAATGAGAAACGATAGAAAACAGATAAATATGTAATAAGTTAAAAGCTTGTTTCCGCATGATGTAATGAATCATTTTTTGGATTCGAGCGTCACAGATGAGTCTTTTGTAGACGAAACGAGCGTCTGACGTATAAACTAAATTTAGTCCTGGTTCATTTAATGAGTTGATATATAACAGTTAAGTGGACGCCTGTTGTATTTTTCTCATCACTAGTATTTTTTTTCTGAACGTACATGTCATAAGAACTATTATTCAGCATTTTGACAGATTTATTTTGATATATGATCGTTTAGTTTATTTCAAGTCATGCACTATGTTTTTTTCCTATTTTAATTCTTGCGATAAAATGACTATTTTTGATAACATGCACCTTGAAAAAAGCTCCATAAACAGTACTTTTTTATTAATATTTTGATATATTAAGCTAGTATTTATTCAAGTATTGAAAGCAAGTAAGAGGTTATTATTTTTTTCTTTCTATTTATTGGAATTTAATCGTAAATGCCGATGCAAGATCATTTAGTTAATGATTCCGTATCACTGTACTAACATATATAATGTCTATACCTGTACATATGTAAATAATTTAAATTATTAATGAGGGTTGTAAAATGCTTACATCAAAAGAACATGGAAACATACAATATACAGCTATAAAATTTGCGATAACGATTACGTTTTTGATATACAGCTACCAAACACGTGTTTTAATCGTGGCAGAATTGGCAGCGAAAATATTATAGTTTATAGAAAAAATCGGTTCGATCACATGTTACTCATAAAAGTTTCTAAAAAAGATTTTTGATACTTTTTTTCGAAAATTATTGATCTTGACTCTTGACATTTTTAGGAATGGTAATAAAATTTGGAACAGGAAGTAATAAAAGTCAGGAGCATCTGTCCTTTTTTTTTAGTCTTGTATGATTTTTAAATTTTAGTTCATTCATATCTAACTGGAGTTTAGTATGACGTCCATTATCAATGAACTAGTACACTCTTTTGTTTAGGGGCCTAGTTGAAATACGGCTTTGTGTGCGGTATTGTTTTCGCTGTATTGAAGATTCATTGGTGGCCTTCGGCTGTGTTCTGCTCTTTGGTCGGGTTGTTGTCTCTTTGACACATTGCCCATTTTTATTCTAAATTTATTCTGTTTTAAATAATATATAATACACACATGTATACCCCTATATCTAAACTCTGATATTAGAAATCCTAAACGGTCAAATAATAATTAAATAATATCATATTGCAAAATATATTTAATACTTACAGCAGAAAAGTAATGAGTTTATTGAATCCCATGTGATTCCGCTCATTTTGATTATATTTTATTATTCATGACGCTGTATCTCTATGGAGAAGTGGTGTTGGATTTGCAAATGAGTGTTTTGAAAATTAAAAGTGTCCAGTGTTAATTGTTCCCATTTACATCTATGCAAATAATTGAAGAAGACTAATTGCCAATATAAATGGAAGCATCATTTACATACATATAGTTATCTAGAACGTTCACATCGACTAATCAGATCCCACCTCTTTAACATTAACATTGCCAACTGGTAAGGTAAAGTACCGTTCAACAACTTCTAAAGAGAAGTATACAGCTGCGTACAATAATTGGGTAAGAATGCTGAAATGTTCCAGTAATAACCCAAACAATCTCACTAGATCCCAAACACGCAATGCAATATTCAAAAGAAGAGGATAATTTTCACGAATAATATTATTTCCCATTACAATGACCAAAAGATAATGTGCATGGCTATGGGAATTAATGTTATTCGTGAAAGTAATTCTAGTTTGTTTAACTGCCAGTGGTAAACCGAAATGACATATTTAAAATGATAAACTTTCTCATGAAAAAGAAACGTTTTCATTAATTTTGTTTTGGTGAGGTTAATTCAACAAGTAGAAAGTTCAGTGTGCACAAAATCCTTGTTTACATCTCAGCGTTACTGGTAAGTTCTCAAGTAATTTAAAATGTTCAGTCCTGACAGAACAAATTGTTTCCTTCTTGGCGTATAATAATTATTTCAGACTTCCTGTTTTAGTTACGTACAACGCATCAACTTATGATGTTTCTGAACAATATGTTTATACGAATATAAGGATATACGAGTTACTCGTCAATGATACAATTACCAAAACAACAGGACATCTATTGGGACCTCGGGACCACACTTTTTTCTCTAGCGCCTGTTTTGGATTCGATTTCTTTTTTGTAACAAAAAGTGAAATCATAAAATATTGTGAATTGCTATACAAACATAACAAACTTTGAGGAAAATTAAAAAAGGAAAGTCCCTATTCAAATGGTAGATCAAACACTCAAACACACAAATCATTGTAAATCGAATGGATAACAATTGTCATACTCCTGATTTGGTTCAGGCATTTTCTTGTGTAGAAAATATTGGATAAAACCTGGTTTTATAGATATCCATCCTAAACCTCTCAATTGTATGGCAGTCGATTCAAATTCCGTAATAAGTAAAAAGGTAAAATAAATAGGGGTACAACAGTTAACATTAATCACTACAAAACAAACAAATATATATCAAAGAAGCACAAAAGGCATATAGACAAAGCTCATTAGCAAAAAATGAAAGGCATGAATACAAAAAAAATACAATAATACAATGACGGGATGTATAAGTACAGTGCCACGTCAGCTAGCTGTATCATAGAAACAAAACAAGGCAAACATGAAAGTTTGAATGACTATGGCGTTCTTGTAAATTGCATGTTTTCAATTGAAATATATGAAATACATTTATTCTTCTACAGAACCTGCACACTGTATCATTCTTTCTTTTACATGTTTATTTATTATTTCTATAAGTACTAATTATGGTAAAAAAAAACACGAAATGAACTTATCGCCTTTTCCACATCTACAGGAATGTTGTTTTGTTGTTACCTATATCCGTTTCACTCACTGAATGGACGAAAGTGTTTTTCAGACAGAAGTGCCGTATGAAATAAAATCCGAAATAAGATCCCAAATAAAATCCCTATTGGATTAAAGTTAATGTCACATCTTCTCCCATTTACGCTCTTAATAGCTATTTTCACGTAGTTTATATCTGACACGAACATTGCTCTAATCATCTATGTCTCTGGTGTAGTTATGTAAATAATGTGATGTTTATTGCATGCGACTATTACACCTCTCCATATTGATGAAACTAATTGTTCAGTCCCGAGTAGATACCATTTGCCTTCCACTCAACTTGTTATTCGATGACACTTTTCTATTCATCAAATTTCTTGACGCCATCAAAATATAAAGTGTTTCGAATGTAATCGGCAATACTTGCAGACGACAAGTCAATGAACACGAAGTCAGAGTAATGAAATTGCGGTAAATGATTACTTGGGATTCGATTGGTTGAAATCATTTGCTGATCGGATGGCAGTGTTCTGGATGTCTGCTTACATTATAAGATCTTAATAGTTTTTCTTTTAGAGTTATAGTAGGATGTTTCCACTAAGTTCTACAGGAAATTCAATAAGCCAAACCGTAATTGTCTCTAACAGTTGTAGATGCTACTAATGTTATTGCCTATAAATTGAAGCAAAAGCATTATTATTGAATAGTTCTCATAGGCTGATATTGACTTGCTTCTTTTATTTATCTTTCATTTTTAACAATTTTACTGCTATAAGCAAGATAACCATTATAATGAAATCTGCAGGGGCAATCAGTATACTGAGAGTTTTTAGTAAGCATATAAATTAGCAAGAAAGAAAAAAAAGAAAGGGACTTGTAGCAAGTCTATTTATATTGCAATATTGTTCTGATTAAAATTTGACATTTTCGTTTTTTTTTTAGAATTTAGGTTTAAGCACCACATAAGGAAATTCATCATATCAAAAATTTCTTTATGATTCTGCCGCTATTGTCACTGCTTGAAAGTACATGTCAACGTTGATGTAATAAACCCATAGGATAGTGTTTTGTACTGTTACAGTATCTTTAATGTCAAAGTTAAAGCTAATGTCGAAGACAAAGCCAAACATTTCATTGGTTTAACATTTGTTATTGTACAGATATGATATCCTTGATATTGATGCCTCTTTATATTTGTGAAAATGAAAGTAAAAGAAGACCATTCTCCCGAGGATAACTTTGAATCGCAATTTCTCAGAATTTAATACGTTTGTATATCTTGATATTTTTGTACTTTTAGATTCTAAAGTGTTTTATACTTCCGGGTTTCAAAAGTGACAAATGTTTATTTCAAATGATCATATTGTATCCCCTAATTTGGATTATTTATTCACATCATATGTGTTCTGGATTATATATCAACAATTTAGTTTTGGATGTAACGCGTCTTCTGATTGAATGACGTTATTTTGTTATGAGCCCATGGACATAATTTAGTCATGTGACCGTGATGTCATCAACGTTTTTTCATGGTTTTCTACGTTTTAAAATGAAATTAAGAATTAAATTATAAGAAATGACTGTAATATATTTTCTGTCTATTCGAAATAACATATAAAATGTGATGCACACTGTTAAATAACTACTTGCGTTTATCAGTGTGCACCACATGTTTTGTTTTATATTTCTTCATAGACAGAAAAAATATTACAGTCATTCCTTAATTGTTTTCATTTTGAAGTTTGACGGTTCCTTCAGCTTCCTTTAAAAAAATGACAACCGATATTCATGCTCATTCATAATCTAATAATCTGTTCCGTCACAGATTCATGAAAATGGTACCAAAGCGTTCGTTCAAGAATTTCCAGCGGTGACATGAATGGATATCTTGATTTGTTATGGGAATCATTCAAAACGAATTGCAATAAATGTCACGCTTTTTTCCACGGACGGCCGCGAGTTAAGGATGTTCGCTCCTCTTGTATTTGAATTTTGGTCATATATTCAAATCCTCATGTTTTATCCATCTAATGCCCATTAAAAATTTTGCCCACCGAGACCTACTTTTTTTCATGATTTTATCACATATAGTATTAAAAGTGATATTAAAAATCTTACAGAA
Source organism: Mytilus trossulus (assembly GCF_036588685.1). Lineage (NCBI taxonomy): Eukaryota > Metazoa > Mollusca > Bivalvia > Mytilida > Mytilidae > Mytilus > Mytilus trossulus. The sequence goes on from NC_086380.1 coordinate 68,452,347, forward strand.
TCCTTGTTATTTTCTCATAGGGTTTTGAAAAAAATGTAGCAATGTTATTGAATGAAAAATCTAGAGAGAATCATTCCCCGCCAAATTTTAAAGGGCTTATATTTTAAAAGAAAGCACACGGACCAACCATTTTTTTCTTCTTTTTAAGTTCCATTATTTATATACTTTCAATGAATAACATTTGTTTAAAAAGCTTGTAATTTTAAAACAGAGTAACAAACATCCTTAATGCAATTACCACAGTGTTTTTGTCTGTTCCTTTGTTTTTTATTCCTATAGTCGGTGAACGAGATTTTAATATCGGTTAATAAATGTCGTCTGAATTTTTGACTTTAGTATATTGTCAATCGTAAAACTCTTTGCTGGATTGTCAATTATCAGATCTCGGATGTAAATATAATAAAATTACTGCATATCACCTTCTTACTGAGCAACTATCATATCGTAAATTGAACTATACAAACGGGATACACTAATTGTTAAGATCACCATCCATGTTTCCACAGATTAAATTACGAATGATTATACATACAGCTCTTAGAGTCAATCTTTCTAATTGACACTCAGTTTGCATAGTTCTTTTTTTTTTACTAAGGGTTATCAACGGATGTCATTTTAGTAAATGTTTTAACAACTTTGAGCAACAAGCTTTTATATCGGACACTTGTTTAGATCGCGAAGCTTGATATTTCCTTTACAATAGAACCTGATTAAAACGTTCAGCTGATTTTAACACTGTTAACTCTCTATAGTGTTACGTTCCACTTTATACGACTAGTCATCTGATGCGTCCATTGAGTATCCTTATGCATGTATAGCAAGATTCGGTACTCTGTTGATTCATCCAGTTTACTCAATTATCATTCGCTACTGAATTTGTGTAATTGGCACATCTTTTTATTTATATACAACTTTTTAACCGTTTGATTAGTTACATCGAACAGTGGGAAAGCCACGGATCGATTCTGCGCCTCCTTCCATATGACGTAACGGCCAGAAAATCAAGGGCGACAATCGCGATTTTTCATAGAGGGCGACACTATCGCGCCATCGCGGCAATTTGTTTACATCGTGTACGTGTGATTTTTCGAGAAATTTATCATTAAAGACAATTAAACTTGTGTCATTTCATCATCAATTAGTTATATAGGTAAGTTTTACAGGTGACCATGCTATTTTTTCTTCTTAGAAGATTTTATTTTACAAGAAACGAACATCTGAAAATGGCAAGTGACGTTGTTAATTTGGGGATAAAAATATGGAGGGTGTTTTCCCCTTCTGAAAATAACTGACACATTTGCATCCTATTGGCTATTTAAATATAAAATGACCAAAAATAGTATCTATGATGATAGGAGTCCCTAAATATTTGCATAAATACCCATCACTCCGTGTCAAATTGTAACTGAGGCTGCGAAAAGGAAGCACACAAATCGACGCCATTTTTCAACAGATTAAGGTTTCTGAGCTCACGAAATCCTAGTATTATTACTTTTAATGGTTAGTAGAAAGATGTTAATACTATCCATAACATGATTTATTGATCTGATCGGGTTATGGCTACATGTTTGCCTCTTTTCGATTCTTAAATCCAGTAAATTTCCGTAGACCACATGTAAATAAACGCCCCTTTTCCAGCGTGAGACTTCAATTTGAATAAAACTTCAATTTTGGCAGGTCAATGTTAGCATTTAAATTTTAATTAAAGTTTTACAGTTGTGTAATGCATATGTGCTGATTTGTTTGGTTGTCTCGAATAGTAAAAAGGTTAATATTTTTTATTTTTGAACCCAAAAAGTGTGACAAAAAACACAAAAAACAAACAAAATAAAAATATAGGAAAAAAATAACTATCCCCAGGATAAAGGGGGTTTCCAACTATATGTTCCCATTCAAATGCATTGATCGTCCCCAAAAAAGGGAGATTCCAATCCCTGGAACCCTATCCCTGGATCTGCCACTGGGAACTATGACTATTAAAACGTATGAATTAGAGAATTGTTACTAAAGGAACAAGAATAGAGAAAATTAACCATAAAATAAGTAAAAAAAAAAAGAGCAAATGACATGCTAGCTGCGGAACCGTAGCTCTTAGGTCCTTATGTTATTTTTTGACTATTTGCGGACCATAGACTAATTTTTTTCTGGGACACCTTTCTATGCATCCCAGAAAAAAATCAAAATATTCCTAGCAGCCAGCCAGAGGTCTGGTCATAATCATTTTGAACTTTTGATGTGCTAATTTATATATTGAGGAAAGAAAAATTATGGACAAAAAGTATAAAAAAAATAGAGACCAATGACCTAAAAGATTAAATGATAAAGAAATGCAGAAGACCCCATCCAGACCCTTGTCTATGTGAACAACAGTACTATTATTTTTGCTCAATATTGCATATGGGCATGTAAAATCTATAATACTAAAATTACGAGGTCCAATTTGTCAGCCATCATCACGTAAAAACGACGAATCAAATAATTCAACTTTATATTTAACTAATATAGTACAAAAGTGTAGATTAAAAATTACACCACTCCAGGCCCTTTTGTTTTTGACGTAATTAATATTGCCAATAATTAAGAAGTTCCGGTTCGAGTCCGATACAGATACCAATAGTATATTCACCTGTTACCTATTACCTTATCTGTATGTTCCGCATCTGACAGGCTCACCACCAAACGGTGTAATCGGGATTAATATGCTATATACACGGTCATAATCACAGGGTTGACACTACTAAATTGTCAAATTGTTACCTATTGTAGTATTTTAATCAGTAAGACTTTCAAAGATAACAAATCTGGACTAAAAATAAGGCGTATAGGTACAGTTTTCAATTTGTTTGTGGGCATGCATGACATAAAACAGCGAATCAAAGAATTCAACTTCATTCAGATGACAACTTGAATACTAATACTAAAATAAGGCTTGCGCATAGTTATATACTTTAATTCATTCACAGACCCGCGATATCACGGGTGTTTTCTAGTATCTTTTAAAGATTTCAGGTATATGAAATATTCACCAGTAGGAAAGTAAAAATTCTGTCCCTCCTTCCGTGCTAAAAAAAATATGTGATTTATTGTTGAATTTTATTGCCACCTTCAGTATTGGCTAGGTGTTGTGGCCAGGTTTTATTGGCATTGGATACATTTATTATCAATTACTGGTATAAAGAATTAAAGATATGAATGATTGAATGAAAAGTTATCTTTTAAATAACAGATACCTGTAAGATAATTTAATGTTGCATATTATGTTATACTTTATTTAAACATTATTTATATCTATTAAAGAGGTTGATATGTTATTATGGTGATGAATTTTAAATACTAAAGTAAATGAATTTATAAGTAGAAAATTTTTCCAAACATCTGTTGGTGTGTATAAGTATTACCTTTTCTAGAGGACCTTTTTTCGGGACGTCTGGATTGGGTATTTTTAGCTGAGGATTTCGGAATTGATCCTTCGGATTCCAGTATTTCCTTTCAACATTTTTTTTTTAAATTGGGACCTCAGAAGAGCATGTTTTTGTCAGTAGACAATTAAAATATATTATAATTTACCGATCATATAGCAACTCTAGAGAAGTTTGAAATTATATTTATTTGATAATATCATCTGCATAAATTATATATTTTCAGATAACAATAGGAATAAGAAGAGCAGGATTTCTATATTGAGGATTTACATGTATGGGACAGAGGACTATTTGGCTTGATTTTACTTTAAAAAACTTTTTAATTTTAACAATAGTTCTCCTTAATTGTTTAAAATACTTTTTACATATTTTTCATTTTAACATTATTTTTATGACTTTGTATTTATTCATCACTTAATAAACTTTTATTTCTAAACATTTTTATATTTTCAAATATACATACAATGTGAAACACTCCACCATTTTATATTGATAACGTGGGGTAAATGTACATGAGACACTAAACTGTTGCAATACAATATTACTTAATGTCATTGAAAAACCTGAGATTCATTGATGCAAAGCTAGCATATTCATAGGGCCCCCTTTCATAGGAAAAAAATTGGTTGATTAAATAGGGAATCACTGGAGCGGGCCCCTCCCAAGTTAGTCAGCAGCAGCAACCCCCCCCCCCCCTCCCCCCCCCCAAATAGAAAAGTTCTTGATCGGTCACTGGTGTCAGACATATACATGTATGTACTGTAGTATTTGAGACATAAGAAAAATAAAAGTCAAAATGATGGTCTTTTATTCTTTATAAGGTTTGAATGACTTAAATGGAAAGTTTCTAGAATTGTTCACTTCTCCTAGACATAGTGAGGTCTCTCAAGTAGCCTATCATGACATGACTTTTCACTGTTTTGCTTCCAATAGCATGTAGATTTCAAAGTGTGGTAACCCCTGCACCTAAATAAATCATTTTCAGTAGATACATATTTTTTTTTCAGACTTTTTGATGAAAAGTTTAAACTAATATACAAATTAGAAAAAAAAAATGATCAACTTGAACCCACAACATATAATTGAGCTCAGGTGCTCTGGAAGAGTAAGCAGATCCTGCTCCTTGTGTAGTATTATGAATGAGATGTCTATGTACCTTTTTCCTGGATATGTTAACACATGATTTTGCAAATTATTGCAATTGTGTGCTTTTAGAATGGAGTAAAATGTGTGAAAAGGTATTCTATTGCAGAAAAATCAGCACACAGATATAGGAATAGTATGATTCTTAATAAACTATAGATCCTGTGTCCAAGATTTGTTTTCTTGTAAACTGGTGTAAAATAAAAATGTGGGTCAAGCAGTTATATCAATGCAACAAAACAGGATCACCAAAATCAGAGTGAGACATTCATATACCATTTTTAAAGTAGACCTTGGAAGTGACATAGCATTTTGTTAATGCTTTAAATGGTCATATAGCTCTAACATGTATTAAGAATTTGATGTACTAGGCATTGGGCATTCATATTGAATTTTAATCTCCAAGTTCTCAAGAGTTAAATATGCCCCAGGGCCCAGAAACACTCAAACATGAATAGTTGGTCACAGTGTACATCAGGTTGCTTGATAAGCATGATAAGGACAGACATTTATTAACATGTGTGAGTGTTTAGGCAGGCAATATTTGTTGATTGGTACATGTACTTTTTAAAATTGACAAGTTGAAACATTTCAGATTTATAATAATTTACAGAATCAAAGAATGACTGTAACCATTACTGGCTAAACACAAAGACTAGCTGAGTGCTTACACTTTGCATTTTTGCATGCTTATTCAGACAACAACTTTTGACTAACTGAATTTTTTTTGTTGAAAAAAGGGGGGTAGGTCTACTTCCAGACAGTGGAAGTTATTTATATGGACAAATTCGTTCATAGATTAAACCAGTTTCAATGTACTACATAAATCTCGCCCATAAATCTGTTATACATCAGCAGCATAATTAAATAACTACAGAAAATGTGATACAAGGAGTTTGAGCAACTTGTAAACATCAACAAATGACGTTGTAAAGCCTTCAACCACTCAACATTTTAAGTAAAATATATTTAAAATCCTGAGAACATCATCACCCTTCGTTGTCTCAATCAATATTGTGCTTAAAATCTGTAAAATTTGACATAATTTGCTTGATTTTGCACCGAAATAACTCCCAAAACGTCTGAAAAATGTTGAATTTTGACCTCCGATTGAAGTATTTATTATGTAAACAAGACTCAGAGTGACGGGGAATCCTGTACATAGTCATGTGCCCATATGCTTCTAGGTCACATTTATTTATATCTCGACCAATGAAAAGCTTTAGGATGCATTTGTGTCAGTTGTTTGTAGTCGTGGGGATTACCCGCGGTTTTTTGGAAATCAACTGAGGTAGTCTTATGATTTATCATATTTCAGTAACGGAGCACTTATTTGAATTCCGAATTTGGCAGTCGTCTGACAAAATCTATTCTAATGAAAAATTAAACTCAAATACTGATGGATGATAAGTTGTTTTAATAGATTTATTGTCTGAAGCACAGGCTACGTTTTTGTTTACACGCTGGTTACAGCGCCACCTCAAAATTTTTAGATTATGTCCCCTTTCCCGCGGGACTACCGGAAGTAGCTCTTCAATGTCACTGGCTTTCCCACTGCGAAGAAATGTTAAATATACAAACACAAAACTGCATGTGCCACTAATAACAAAAGTCTTACGAACATGAATTCACACTGGTAATGGTAATTGCTATTTTTACTTGAGCTGGAATGCATGACAATGCATTATGGTCTTAACTGTTTATTTGATTCATTAAATACATTAGGAATAGTTGATAAAGGCTATTACACCAATCAATACTTATTTACTATTCACACACGACAAGCTATTTTTTAGCACATTCAGTAATTGTCTTATTGATGGAGTTAGTCACCGTAGTATCTGTTAACCCATACAGTAATTATTCTATCGACTATTACGAACAACGCGCTACACATAATGATGGGGATGGTCAAACATGAAAAAGATAAACATTTTAACGGAACAAAGGTCAATAAAGTCCAATGTTTAAGGTCAAATTTAGCTAACAATTCAAAGAATGTCATTTCTAAATTTGAACAAATAATAATTTGATAAAGCTGGAAAAACCATATATCTTGTGCACTTCTTATAATTTCCTTTTCAGTAATAAACTTTGCCAAAAACAACAAATTGGTCGTGAAAAAAAAACCCAAAATAACAAAAGAACCGAACTCAAAAGGTGAACTAACTAATCAAATGGCAAAAATCAAAAGCTCAAATTCATCAAACGAATGGATAACAACTGTCATGTTTCTCACTTGGTACAGGGAAAGAAATGTATTGTATTTGCTTATATTCATGTTACTTTTTGGGGAGACATTAAGCCGACAGTCAATTGGTATTCTGAAAGGGGCTAACAATGTCCTTCTTATTGCCGTTTTTATCATTACTGTTATGTTTTCAAAAGAGCGCTTTGTACACATGGAATTAATAAAGTTTTGATTTTATTATTTTTATAAAGATATAAAACACCACGTGCACTTTATAGATATTTTCAACAATGCTAATATTTATTAAGATGATACATTCCTGTAAATCCAAGCAGAGTTGTCAAGTTTCAGAAAAAAAACTATCAAAATTTTGTAAAATATCAAACCAAATGCTATTTATAATTAGAGGATACATGATTTAAGAACACGTACATTGGTAGAGCAAGTCTAAAGACTCATCAGATATTCTTGAAACAATTAAATGTTGAGACCATGCAACAGTTACATTGCTTGAAGAATTGTTAATTTTGTTCAATGAATGCAACCATTATAACTATAATATTTCTCAGATATCAAATAAAAAAAACTTAACCGTTCTTTTATATATTTCAGGCATACATTTCTTGCACATTGGGAGTAACAAGTATTGGACCTGTTATGATATGTTTTGGTGCAGTCAGTTCTGTAAGCTGTATTTTGATTGGTTGCATAGCAAGCCGCCATATTAAAAGATTTGCTTTCATCAGCGCAGGCGCAACGTTTAATATTGGTCTACTTATAGTATTATGGTTATGGAAACCGTCTACTTTAGATATTCCAAACTTTTTCGTGGTAGCAGCATGTTTAGGATTATGTGATGCTATCTGGCAAACACAAACTTACAGTAAGTTATTCTATCATAATGAGTAGGACATGATCATCAATTTAGTACTGACTTAAGAGGTATTGTCAAAATAAGGCATACGATACTAAAGGGACAATTAAAAGTCTACACACCAACACACAAACACAAAAACGACAAAAGAAAAAAAATGGTTTACCACACAACACAGAAAATAAGAGACTGAGCCATACAAACCAATATAAAATGGAGGTGACGCGCGTTGTTCACTATTTTCAGATTATGTTTACGTTAACACTGCTAGTGCCACTAGTGGAAAATGATCAGCTTATCCTCCATGAGCACATGAATTCATCCCAGTAGGCTTTGTTTTGCTGAGTCGTAAGGTTTAAATGTTGTATTTTGTGTAATGCTATGTGCGTTTTGTCGGGTTTGTTTTTTGCCACATCACTGTCAGTTTGTCAGTTTGTGTTTACCTTACGAGTTTCCGTATCCCTTTGATATCTATCGTCTCTCTTAAGCAGAATTGTAGAAGGGCAATGCACTTTATTAAATATATTAGATTGAGCAAAAGCATTACCATCTCATCGGGGGTTTCTTACTACTAACAGCATAAGTCAGGTGACTGAACTTGCAATGTTAATTTACCCTTTCAATCAATGTCTTATGTAAACAGTATTATCAACCTTTGAAGGAAACATATTAAATCCACTCTGATAAAAATCTAAACTTAATCTCTATTCTCAGCTTAAAGATTGCAAAAGAGGAAATGGATTAAGCATAAAGGTCATGCATTAAGTTCTTTTTAACATTACAAGAAAAGAGTTAAAGAGAGTGGTTTATATGCATTTAATGAAATTGAACTCACTGATTTACTACTAGTATGCAATATCTGTTCATGATGAGGATAAACCAGGCTTCTAATCTATTAAATAAATTGACATGTTGTATGCGCATCAATGTCCTATAACTCTACATAAATATATGTACCTATGCATTGAAGTATCTCTTTACTATCTGTGTCCCTAATTTTCTATATATAAACGAGTTGTTAAATCCTAGCTTGCTTTACCAATATATTTTCGTATGTACACGCATTGACAAATTAAGTATTCTAATTTTCTTTTTCAGCTTTATTCGGAATAATTTTCATGCATAAACAGGAAGCAGCTTTTGCGTCATACCGGATGTTCTACGCCACCGGATGTGCAATTTCGTTTGGATACAGTTACTTCCTGTGTGTTGAAACAAAAGTATTAATATTAGCCGTAGTATTAATCATTGGACTTATATGCTATTGTGTCATCGAAATGAAAGTTCAGTTACAAAGTCAACACATAAAAGATATTGTTGCATTATAACATGTTTAGCTAACTGTTCACCTTTAATCTGCATTATATTAATGCTATATTGTACATCATTTTTTATGATGAAACCAGAAGTCGAACAATTTATTAGAATTTCAAGAAAACACAAAAATTAAACAACGTATAAAGATTACCTCTTATAACGAAAACAAAACCAAAGAACTCTCCAGCAGACACTCAAAAGTTGTGCAACGTTATTTGTCAACGTGGAAATAATGCAGAATGAACTATTAATTTAGAAGTTGGAATGACGTTGAAAATGTGATGTGAAACACTGCTATTATTAGCATTGTTAGAACATATATTGAATTGAATATTGAAGCAACTGCACAATTTAATATTCAAATAGCGATATGTTATGTCAAATGAAATTGAATCTCATGACTAACTAGTATGTCTTATAATATGCCACTATATAGAAATTTCATAAAAAAAGAACATCAGATGTAAAAAAAACAAAAAGAGCGAAATAAATCCAGTTTTAACACTAGTATGATGGCCAATGTATGATCCACTACGTTAATAGTGTTCAACTCCTTAAATTCACACTATTTTGAATACGTATATTATAATACCTGCCTCATACCTCCTGCATAATTTATGTGGCATGATTTAGACATTTGGAAACTTAATCCTTAAATTCGTGTTCTCTATATCTAGTTAGGTATCAATAAGAAGGATAAACAAAAACCACATAGTTTCAGTCTAGGCAATAGAAGTCTACTGGTGGTCAAATATCGAATACAAAATTTCTCAACTGATTTTGATAGTTTGTTCTTATGTTGTACTGTGACACTTCCTTCCAGGTCAGACAGATTGGGATCCCGCTAACAAGTTTTACCCCTCCACATTCTGTATGTGTGTGCCTGTCTCAAGTCAGGAGCCTGTGATTCAATGGCTGTTTGTTAATGTGGTACTTATTTGTTTTTCGTTAATTTTTGAACACAAATTAGGCCGTTAGTTTTCTCGTTTGAAATTTTTTTCAATGTTATTTCGGGACCTTTAATAGCTAACTAAGCGGTATGGGCTTTATTCATTGTTGAAGGCCGAACGTTGACTTACAGTTGTTAATTTATGTGTCATTTTGGTCTCTTGTGGAGAGTTGTCTAATGGGTAATCATACCATATCTTCTTATTTATATATACAAACTAAGAGAATTGCATTAACGGATATTAGAAGGATTGTAATTAGGGTCTTCCAAAGTGAGTCACGGCAACTATTGATTGGTGGAACTGAACAACATGTAGCTTATTTCTATACGCAGAACACATTTTCTTACACAGTCATCAAGTGTGAACGACAGTTCTATCTTTGAAAACAATAAACGTTAGACGACATAAAAAAAAGACTAAAATATGAAGTGCAACTTTAATTTTCTGCTTTCAACATTACAGATCAGATTAAAAGATTGCAACTTTAGTTTTATCATAATGATATAATTTTAGGAATGGGAAACTTACACATGATGCACCACCTAAAACATAATGTTTTCTGGTAAGAACACTACACATGGATTGAAGAACTAATGTAGTATATAGATGATATTGTAACAACATTTTTGATTGGAATGGAGGGAAGTGGAGTAAAATCCCCAAAATAGTGAACTCAGAGGAAAATCAAAAATTTTAATCCCTAAAAACAATTGACAGTGTTGCAATTATGAGAAACACATTGAAATATCATAACCATGATACAATAAAAAACAACATGTGACACAAATAATGAACACATATACAACATGGGGAAAACACTCATGTTATGGACATGATTGAATTGATATATTTTAATCATTTACCCATCAAAGAGATACTGGGATTGAAATGTTGTACTCAATAGTTATCAAAGGTACCAGGATTATAATTTAGTACGCCAGACGCGCGTACTCAAGACATGCGTTACTACTACTTAAATATAAGACTCATCAGCGTTGCTCGAATCACAAAGTAAAAAATACCAAAATAATGTACAAAGTTGTAGAGCACTGAGGACCTACAATTCCAAACAATTTTACAAAATACAACTTATGTAAGATTTTCCTAGGACATAAAATCCTAGGTAATAATATTCCAAAATAGTAGTACATGTATAATATGTTCCTTTGATTATTGTGTAGACAATAGTGGGTCTGTAATGTACCCGATATATCTGGATGTGTTTTTCTGTCCATGGTGTTGTGAAGTTGTGTCGTGAATTGACTTGCAGTCAATTTCTCTTTTCATTCCATAAATAGAACTTAAAAAAAAATAAAAGAAATACAACAATCGTTCTTCGTTGTCGAACATGACGTTTCGGAAACTTATAACGTTAACTTGTCAAAAATCTGTAAAAAAAGGAAATTAAATCAGCTGTCGAAACAATTAAAACCATTAAAATCTAAAGCGCCTATAGTTTGACTGTGCCTCTGGTATCTTTCGTCTCTCGTAGATAGACTTAACGAAACAATTTCAGGACCAAATTCAAGAAGGGTAAAATTTGGCCCTAAGTTTTTGATGTTCTTTTTAATGAGGCCAAAATACTACACATTTCAAAATGATATAGATGTGATATTAGTAATAATACAACATCAAAAATGACACTGAAAGTATGCCTTGTTTTGTGTTTTTCTAATGTCAGTTTTGGAAAAACTTTCGGTAATCAGTTTTAGCATATTTTTTCTTCGGCGCCACCCAGGATCCAACTATATGATAAAAGTGACAACCTCATCTTTTGCAAGAAAATTTTCCAATTCCGTTTTGGCTGAATGACATGTACAACAAAAAAGGAAACCAACACGCTTAATAATCTAAAGTGTCAGAAGCGCTTTCCTGCTTTTACCTTCATCAGGCACTCTTAAAGCCGAATACAAATTTCGTATCGCAAATTGACAAATTACTAATTTTCATTCCTTTTTGAAGTAAATAGTGTGCTTTTCAAAATCAAATAACTAAACATCATGGTATAGTTATCTTAAGCATTTAGGTGTCATTGATTTCGTAATGAAATTCCTGAATACAAAGAACCAATATGATTTGTTTACTTAATCATGACTTTTCGTGACATAAGTTATTGAATAACATTAGATTTAACAGAAACCATAATTTCCTCAGATACGATTCTCATTCTTAAAACGCGAATTCTAAACAACAAAATTAGATAAACAATTTCTAAAATTAGATAAACAATTTTTAAAATTAGATATCAATGCTTTGGACATTCATTCGGTTTTATCTTTGTACATTTAAGAGCTGTTCTAGTATTATAGAGAGACAGATGAATAGTATCAATGAAAGTATGCCCAATTTGTTACAATACTAAATCTTGTTGATTAAACTTAAAAAAATACCGAACTCCGAGGAAAATTCAAAACGGAAAGTCCTAGATTACTCGGCACAATCAAAAGCTCAAAGACATAAAATTTACGACAAACGACTGCCATATTCATGATAGTCATTACTTCGTTTACAGAAAATAGTGGATTAAATCTTATTTGATTGAATGAAAGTTTTTGTTTTATACATTTGCTAGGGTAGTTTGCGTTTCTTGTCACATATGATCTAAAGGGGTAGTTCCTATCGATGACATTGTCTAAAACGGCACTACATCGCAACGCACCACAACAAAAACGTTAGAATGGAAGATCTGTTAACATAAACCACATCAGATATTATATATGTTTAAATAGAAGGTAATAAGCACATATTGTCTCACGGGGCCGTTACAATATGAAAAGGCAACATTAGAATACCGATGTTCGAAAGTCATGAATCGATTGAGAGAAAAAAAATCCGGGTAACAAACTTATATCGGGGGAAACACATCAAATATAAGAGGAAAACAACGAAATAACAGAAACACTGATGTGCAACAAAAAACAAACGACAATGCAACACAGAAACTATAAGATAAAAACTGTCATTTGTCTGACTTGGTACAGGACATTTTAAGAAATGTTTGGGGAAACTTAATAATAACGCTTGTTTTAGGCAAAAACGAAACCCTTCACGTTCCCTAATATCATAACTTCTCAACAAACTCCACGTGCGGAGCTGGATACTGTCCCACAGTTGCAGATGAACTTAATCATGGAATTTACTTTATCCAGAATACAATGAGAACCATCAGTTCAAAAACGAAAATTATGTTATTAAGTATATACCTCGGATGTGGCATGATCGGGTTCGTAATCCTCATATCTTTATTCGACCTACATAAAAACTCCAAGTTGAAGTGTATAAATGTATAGATGTCATTAAATTCCTAGCAACAATAAAGATGTTTAAAAAAAATAAGGATTTTCGTATCCCAGGAATAGATTACCTTATCCGTATTTGGCACAACTTTTTGGAATTTTGGACCCTCAATGCATTTCAACTTTGTACTTGTTTGGATTTACAACTATTTTGATCTGAGCGTCACTGATGAGTCTTATGTAGACAAAACGGGCGTCTGGCGTACTAAATTATAATCCTGGTACCTTTGATAACTAATTAAAGACACAAAATGTCTGCTCTTGCTGGTGATAGTTGTATTCATCGGCCTAGAACAAGGGTTCATGTTCAGCGACTTTACAAAGGTTTGATTCGCTGTGTACGAATTTAGTGCGTTCTGGGTAACATTTTCAAAAGCCTACACTTAAAGGTTTTGGTTTGTTCTAAAGCGTTCTAAACCATTGACATTTATCAAATGACGTAACGTTATTGTCATTTTGTTGTACAATCAATGAGAATACCCTTAGTCTTTTAGATTCCGAAATGGCGAATTGGATTTGATGTGTCTGTATTTACAATTCCGTTAGATTTGACCAACAAACATTAAAGTTTGGTAAGATAACATACCCAATTCTTGATTTGAAAGGTGGTAATGAAGGCCAAGAATGAAAAAAAGTAACGAATTAAAAAAATTCCTGGAACAATGTCATTTAAAAATTAGCTATACAACCAATACATTATCAATACAAAGGTTAATTTTCGCGTATAGTCTAATTTCCCGATATTTTATGTCTCGCAAATTTTACATTTTGTTTCATTTATTGTACCTTCATGGTTCCAATAACTTTTATTCACAATCATGGTACTTTTATATGATTATCATTGATAAGGTAACGAAAACAGTGATAGTACAAGCGGAAATTTCAATGTCTGGAGTCATTAGCATGTAAAAACTGGCCTATTCCAACTAAAATTGACAACTTATTCAACCTTTTGAGCAAAGGCTTACTCCTTAAAGATACTTAATTTAACCTTTATAAAAAAAGTAGTATACGAGATCGTAAAGTAAAATATCTGTGTGTTAGGTATCTTAGAAAAGTGTTTTTGGTTAAAGAATTTACACTTACATGACTTACACAACTAGTGCATTGGGAATTGTAATAAAATAATAAACTTGGATTGTCAGAAAACATGAACTGCATGTGTTCTCACTAGGAAGCAGACAATCCAAAGTACAACACGCTCGTCTAGCCTTGCATGCATGTCTTTTCGATTCTTAAGCTAATACAAATTAATTGAAAATTTTCTGACATTGCATATACATTTATTTATATATTTAACTTTTTAATTTTATATGTGTGTTACGCCACGCATTAAGAAGTTCAGACGATACTTCAATAGTTACGTACACTTACAAATGTTTATAATTTTATGATTCCATGATTGGTCAACGCAATCGATAGTCGTGGGTTTTGATCCAGTCACGTCCTTTCTCCTCGTTCTAAGGATTATGAGAGGAGGGAATTGGATCGTAACTCTTTGCTTCCGAAGATGTTATTTTGGTAAATTTTAAATGGTACACAATAATACCCTTTGTTTACAGTTTTCAATCTCAAATGATAATAAATTTATATAATCATGCAAGAGATTTTAACATAAATACAAGGCTACATCCTTGTTACCATGTTCTCACATTTTCAGTGTTATGCCGTATCCTGCTTTGAAAAAGGTTCTTTCTTAGATTTCAGAATAAATGATATATAAGAATAAAATGGGTACTGAAATTTTGAAGAAAACAAGAAATAGGAATTTCAGTGAAACTGATGTCGATCGATATTCTGTACATACAGCTACAACAACTTAAACAATCTTACAGTTCAAACATTGTTTATTCTTAGAATGTTATCCCACATTGAGACCAATAATTAAGCCATTAGTGTAAATAATATTTAAGTTAGATTTTACACAATTAAGAACAAAAATATATAACCACTGTTACAGTAACAGTTGAATAATTAATGGAGTGGCTCATGCGGAAACAGGCTTTTAACTTATTACATATTTATCTGTTTTCCATCGTTTCTCATTATACATTTTAAATTTAAATGGTCTCTAAATATTAAAAGAACGTTTTATTTACATAAACTCTCACAGCTGGATAATTATTAAAGAATTGTTTTAAAATAGCGCCAGCTGCAAGCTACTTATATTCAGATTTTAAATATCATATTGAATAAACAATAACAAAATTAAAAAGACAGAGTCCTCAATAAAAGACAAGTATATGTATATCTATGTCATAGATCAAACATTTCGCCACCCCGAATCTAGACATTTCAATTATGAATAAATAACCATGCAGAGACAATAACCGATTTTCTATCAATTGCTTGGCGTTGAACTTTCAAGAATAACAATAAAATGTAGCATTAAAGGATCATAATAAAATGTAAAATCGAAAGTGAGAAAAACCTATATACATTAATCAAGGAGTTAATGATTCATTACATATGATAATATAGCAATGTCATTAATGGGTGTGAAATGAAAATGATTAACCGATTTTTAGCGGTCAGTGTTATATTGATTTTATTAGATCACATTTTTATGTTTTGCATTATATTCAATTATCAAATTGATATTTTTTTAAGGCTGTTTTCTTTGCTCTGTGATTTTTATGAATCTTAATCATATTTTAGAAGTTAATAATCGAGAGTTGCTGCTTTTGAAAATTAAATTCTCCAGTTAGAGAATTATAGCAACGCCCTCGGTAAAAGATGCATGACTTGTTTTATAATATTTAATAAGTAAGTTTTCAACTAGATGTCCTAATTATAGTATGATAATTAATTAAGCGCCTATGATTTATACCTTTCTTTCTATTCTTATTTAAGTTACTAATATATGCATGAGTCTTCCAATGATGTTAAACGCATAGATTACTTTAGCTGTATTCGGCAAAACTTTTAGGAATTTTGGTCCTCAATGTTCTTAAACTTCGTACTTTATTTGGCCTTTTTAACTTTTTTGGATTCGAGCGTCACAGATGAGTCTTTTGTAGACGAAACGCGCGTCTAGCGTATAAACTAAATTTAGTCCTGGTACCTTTAATGAGTTGATATTTAACAGTTAAGTGGACCCCTGTTTTGTTTACTCATCACTAATATTATTTTCTGAAAGTACATGTCATAAGAACTATTATTCAGCATTTTCTCAGATTTTATTTTGATATTCGATCGTTTAGTTTATCTCAAGTCATGCACTACGTTTTTTGCCATTTTGATTCTTGCGATAAAATGACTATTTTTGATAACATGCACCTTGAAAAAAGCTCCTTAAACAGTACATTAATTATTTTTGAATAGCTTTAAATTAAACTAGTATTTAGTCAAGTATTGAAAAACAAGAATGAGGTAATAATTTTTTCTTCCTTTTTATTGGAATTTAATTGTAAATGCCGATGAAAGTTCATTTAGTCAATGATTCCGTATCACTGCACTATCATTTTAATGTCTTTACCTGTAAATATGTAAATAATTCAAATTATTAATGGAGGATTGTAAAATGCTTACATCAAAAGAACATGGAAACATAAAATAAACAGTTAAAAAATTTGCGATAACGATTACATTTTTGATATCCAGCAACTAAAGACGTGTGTTAATCGTGGAAGAACTACGGCGAAAAAAATTATAGTTTATAGAATAAATCAGTTCAATTACATGCTACTGATAAAAGTTTGTCAAAAGATTTGTGATCGACTTTTTCGAAAATTATCGATCTTGACTCTTGCCATTTTTGGAAATGGTATTAAGAATTTGAACACGAAGAAGCCTTATGGACTTTTTGGTCTTGTATGATTTTAATTTTATTTCCTTTCCTTCATTTATAATTTAATTTTGGATGTAACGCGTCTTCTGATTGGATGACGTTATTATGTTTATCACCTCATAAACATACTTTTGTCATGTGACCGTGATGTCATCAATGGTTTTTTTTATGATCTACTCCGGTTTAAAATGGATTTTAAAATTAAATTATAGGAAATGACTGGAGTTTAGTATGACGTCCATTATCTCTGAACTAGTACACGTTTTTGTTTAAAGGCCAGTTGAAATACGGCTCTGTGTGCTTTATTTTCTCGCTGTATTGAAGATCCATCCGTTGGTGGCCTTCGGCTCTGTTCTGCTCTTTGGTTGAGTTATTGTCTCTTTGGCACATTGCCCATATATATTTATTCTCAATTTTATTGTAATTTAAATAAAAAAGAAATGTAAACTCCATATCTAAACCCGCATATTAGAAATCCAAAACGGTCAAATAATAATTAAATAAAATCACAAAACGGCCAAATAATAATAAAATCAAATCATATTGCTAAATATATTTAATAATAAAAGCAGAAAGGCAACGCATTTATTGAATCCCATGTAATTCCGCACGTTCTGGTTATATATACGACAATGTATCTCTAAGGAAAAGTGTCCCGTGTTAATTGTTCCAATTTTCATCTATGCAAATAATTTGAGAAGAAATCCGTACTTTATATTTAGACTAATTGCCTATATAAATGAAAGTATCATATACATACATATAGTTATCTAGAACGTTAACATCGGCTAATGAGATCCCACCTCTTTAACATTAACATTGCAAACTGGTTAGGTAAAGTACCGTTCAACAACTTCTAAAGAGTAAGCTACATCTGCGTCCAATAATTGTGTAAGAATGTTAAATTGTTCCAGTAATAACCCAGACAATATCACAAGATACCAAACACGCAATGAAATATTCTGCGGAATATGATAACTTTCACGTATAACGTTAATTACCATGGCCATGACAAAAACCTGAAGCATATTAATCTATAGCTATTGTAATAAAAATTTATAATATCTAATAAAATTTGTAGATTTAGTTAATAAAGTTCTTATATTTGTATAAAGTAACATTCGTTTATAGTTGAAAATTGTTAAACGTTAAGTAAGCCACAATCAAAAATTGATTACTCGTCTCTATCTGTGATTTATATTAAACAACTCTGGTTAATTTCACAATCATTCTATCATGAAAGTGAGATAAATTATTCGAACTTCATTTATAGTATTTTTTCAAAAATGATGAACGGTTCTTAATATTGGTATGTAATCATTTTAAACATTTACAATTTATGAAGTTATATTCGTTTATCAATGTTTTTGATACACCAATAACAAAAACTAAAATACATTGAATTGATACATTTTGTAAACATTAAAAAATATATTAGAAACCTATTCTTAATTATAAAATAATGAACCTATTAAAGGGAGACAATACTCACATAACTTTGTTTTCGAATCGGCACATAGTACAAAGGAATGTCACTCTTGCATACAAATGGAACATCAATATAATAATTAACTGCATTCGTGCTCCAACTTTAATGAAGATTCTGAGTTATAAATATAACCAAAAGTTGTTACTCTTTATGATAGTGAAAACTAATAAAAGCTAACCCACTGTAAAACATATTTCTTTGAAATTTGTTAAAACTTCCTCAGAAAATTGCTCGAGCCACTTGACTTTCATAGCTCATAATTAACGATTTTACACAATATTTTAATAAGTTAGTTAAAGATTATTTGCTTATCAAAGTGTAAAACGCAATAAAAATCGTATGCTTGCATCATCTTACCCAAATACAGATTTAATTAAGTCC
This sequence comes from Mytilus trossulus, assembly GCF_036588685.1. Classification (NCBI taxonomy): domain Eukaryota; kingdom Metazoa; phylum Mollusca; class Bivalvia; order Mytilida; family Mytilidae; genus Mytilus; species Mytilus trossulus. The sequence continues at coordinate 68,471,200 of NC_086380.1, forward strand.
TGAACATTTCGAAATTGGTTTATTTATTTTATTAATACGAAAATATGGATCTTTGATTATGAGTTACTCGTCAATGACACAATAACCATAAACAGCAGAACTTCTTTTGGGACCTGGGGACTACATTCGTCTTTTTTGTATTCGATTTCTTTTATGTATCAAAAAGTAAAAACATAAAAATATTGTACTTCAAGGAAAATCCAAAACGGAAAGTCCGTACTCAAATGGAAAAATCAAAAGCTCAAAATCATCAAACAAATGGAGAACAACTGTCAATTTCCTGACTTGTTACAGGCATTTTCTTGTGAAGAAAGTTTTGGAATAAACCTCTCAATTGTATGACAGTTGCATCAAATTCCATTATATTAATAACGATGTGTGAAAACAACCCCAACATAATAGGTAAAAGGGTAAAACAAAGGATTACATCAGTCGTCAGTGTGTTATAATTATAATCACCACAAAAACAAACAAATACGTAACAGAGAAATAAAGGCATAAAGACAGAGCAAATCAGCAAAAATGAAACGCAGGCATACAGATATTTACAATAGCACAATATCTCAATGACGGGATGTAAAAGTACAGAGCCAGAGTCATATGTATCAAGAAACGGAACACGGCAAAAGACTACGGCGTTGTTGTTAATTGAGCGTATTTAATTGAGATATGTGAAAGACAGTTTTTTTTCTTATTTGAAATACATTGCTTTATACATTCGGCAGACCTGTGCTGTATGAAATAAAATCCGAAATAAAATCCCTATTGGATTGAAATTAATGTCCTATCTTCTCCCATTTACACTCTTAATAGCTATTTTCGCGTAGTTTTATATCTGACACGGCATTGCTCTAATCATATATGTCTCTGGTGTAATTATGAAAATTATGTGATGTTTATTGCCTGCGACTATTACACCTCTCCATATTGAAACTAATTGTTCAGTCCCGTGTAGATACCATTTGCCTTCCACTTGATTCCCTAAAACTTTTCTATTTATCAAATTTCTTGGCACCATTAAAATATAAAGTGTTTCGAATGTAATCAGCAATACTTGCAGACGACAAGTCAATGAATACGAAGTCAGACTAATGAAATTGAGGTAAATGATTACTTTGGATTCGATTGGTTGAAATCATTTGCGGGTCTGAGTATAGCGTTCTGTATGTCTGGTTACATTATAAGATCTTAATAGTTTTTCTTACAGAGTTATAGTAGGATGTTTCCCCAATGTTCTACAGGAAATTCAATAAGCCAAACCGTAATTGTCTCTAACAGTTGTTTTTGCTACTAATGTTATTGCTTGTAATTTGGAGCCAAAGCATTATTATTGAATAGATCTCATAAACTTGGATTGCAATATTGTTCTTTTTCTAAAATTTGAAATTTTCGTTTTTTGTAAATTTTGGTTCAAGCACAACAGAAGGAAATGCATCATATTAATGATTTAATTGTGATTCTACCGTTATCTTGACTGCTTGAAAGTTGTATGCCAACGTTAACGTTCATCTAATAAACCCACAGGGTAGTGTTTTGTACTGTAAGAGTATCTTAAATGTCAAAGTTATAGCCATATGTCAAAGTAAAAGCCTCACATTTTATTGATATAACATTTGTTATTGTACAGTTTTGATATCCTTGATATTGATGCCTCTTAAAATTTCAGTCGGCAAAAGTTTGTAAAATGAAAGTACATGAACAAGGTTATTCTCCCGAGGATAACGTTGAATAGCAATTTTTCAGAATTTAATATTTTTGTATATCTTGATATTCGTGTACCATTGGATTCTTAAGGGTTTGATACTTCCTGGTTTCACAGGTATATTTCAAATGAACATATTGTATACCCTAATTTGGATTATTTATTTACCTCATATGTGTTCTGAGTTATGTATCATTGCTTTGCATTTGAAGTTTGATGGTTCTCTCAGCTTCCTGAACAATGCAATGACAACAGGTATTCATCATCTAAATGATCTGTGACGTCAAACATTCTTAATTGTATCAAAGGGTTCGTTTAAGAATTTCCAACGGTTGTTATATTATATTATAGTTCGTTTCTGTGTGTGCTGCATTGATGTTGTGTTACTGTCATGTCGTTGTTCTCTTCTTATATTTGATGTTTTTCCCTCAGTTAATGTTTGTAAGCCGGATGGTTATGTTTCTAAGTCGATTAATAAATTTTGAACAGAATTTTACTACTGTTGCCTTAATTAACATGAGTGTATATTTTGATTTGTTTTGAGAATCATTCAAAACGAATTGCAATAAAAGCATGCAAAGCAAATGACGCTTATCCTGTTCAAACCAATGGTCTCGCTTCTTCTAGCGGGATTATATGCAATTACCCACGTTTTTGTTTGTTTCTTTGTTTTTCTCTTCCTACAGTCGATGAGAGAAATTTTAAATATCGGTTAATTATTGTCGTCTGCAATTTTTACTTAAGTAATAAAGTCAATCATAAAACTCGTTCGTGGCTGTATTAAAGAACATATAAATTTGTATCACTTGAGAGTAATTATAATATCAAATTGTCAATTATTAGATCACAGATGTAAATATAATGAAATAACTGCAGATAAGCTTAATGAGCAAATATCACACCGTAAAGTAAGCTATAAAACGAACGGGATACAATTGTAAAGGTCACCATAATGGTTTCAACATATTGAATTATTGATGATTGTAAAGTCAGCTCTTATATTCATTCTTTCTGTTTGACACTTGAATATTTCTTTTTTTTGCTAAGGGTTTTCAACGGATGTCATTTTCGTAATGATTTTACCACATTTCAAGTACACATTTTTATATCGGACACTAGTTTTGATCATGTGAGGCTTAATATTTCCTTTTAAAACGCGATTAAAACGTTCGACTGATTTTAACAGAGTTGACTCCCTGGAGTGTTACGTTCCACTTTGATACCAATAGTCATTTGATTCATCCATTGAGTTTGAATATGCATGTATAATGAAAATCAGTTACTCTGTGGATTCATCCAGTTCGCTCAATTTTTGTTCGCTATTGAGTTTGTACCACTAGTGGAACATGGTCACTTTATCTTTCATGAACACATGAATTCATTCCAGTTTTTGGTAGGGTTTGTGTTGCTCAGTGTTAAGATTTTAATGTTGTATTTTGTGTACTGTATTGCCGTTTTGTCGGAGTTTTTTTGCCACATGATCACTGTAAGTTTGTGTTTACCTTACGAGTTTGTTTGCGTATCCATTTGATATCTATCGTCTCACTTTATCAGAATGGTAGAAGGGCTATGTACTTTCTTAAATAATCTAGATTGTGTAGAAGCATTACTATCTCATCGGGGGCTTCTTACTACTAACAGTATAAGTCAGGTGACTGAACTTGCAGAGTTATCTAACCCTTTCAATCAATCTCTTATGTAAACAGTATTATCAACATTTTCAGGAAACATATTAAATCCACTTTGATAAAAATCTAAATCTAATCATTATCCTTAGCTTAAAGATTGAAAAAGAAAATTGATTAAGTGTAAAGGTTATCCATTAGGTTTTATTTAACATAACGACAAACAAATTAGAGAGAGTGGTTTATATATATTTAATGCTATTGAACCTACTGCACTACTATGCAATATCATTTCATGACGAGGATAAATCATGCTTCTAATTCATTAAATAAATGGACCTGTTGTATGCGCATCAATTTCCTATACTTCTACATAACTATAGGTATATATGGCATGAAGTATCATTTTTACTATCTGTTTTCTTAAAGTTCAAATGAAAGGAGATATGAAAAAGTCACTTTGTGGGACCCTTAAGTTAGAAAATTCAAAATACAAAAGGGTGTAAATGTTTATACAAATATTATCAATATGTCTTAACATAGGGTCATTTGAAGCGCACTGTTCAGCGTGATATGGTTTATGGTAACACAGCAAGGAAAAGAAAAACAAATAGTGATACTAACACAATGTTGACTGCTGTATCTCCATTTTTTACATTTTACATTTATGCCTGGTTTGTTTTTTGTTTACACATTGTTGTCATTGATTAAAATGGAGTTATATGCGAATGTCATACGAGTGAACGGTTTAGATAACTATCAACCAGATTTAATTCCCATTCTTTACATGAGGAAATGCCTGTACCAAGTCAGGAACATGACAGTTGTTTTCTATTCGTTTGATGTGTTTGAGCTTTTGATTTTGTCATTTGATAATTTTCCGATTTGAATTTTTCTTGGAGTACGGTATTTTTATTATTTTACTTTTTTTTCTCTATATGTATATATATCTAATAGCATAACGTGGTCATTCTATTTATTTTACAAATTGAATAGTACTGATATCGATAATAAATAGAGATTAATAGAACCACCCAGCGGAGAACATAGTTTGTACCATATTCTTAAATACATATTTTACATGTTTTAAATGTCATCATTTGAAGGAGTTGTTAAACCCTTGTTTGCTTTGATCAATACTTTTGAATGCACACGCATTGACAAATTAAGTATTTTAATTTTCATTTTTAGCCTTAAATTAATGCGAAATAATTTTCCTGCATAAACAGGAAGCTGCTTTTGTCTCCTTCCGGATGTTTTTCGCAACCAGATGTGCAAATGCGTTTGGATACAGTTACTTCCTGTGTGTTGAAACAAAAGTATTATTTTTAGCTGTAGTATTAATTATTGGACTTATATGCTACTGCGTCATCGGAATGAAAGTTCAGTTGCAAAGTCAACACAAAAAAGATATTGTTGCGTTATAATATGTTTAAGTAACTTTTTTCCTTCAATCTGCATTATATTGATGCTATATTGGACATAATTATTGTGATGGAACCAGAAGTAAAACAATTTATAAAACTACAAGTTAGTACACAACTAAACTTCATGTATAGATTACCTCTTATAACGAAAACAAACCCACAGAACTACCTAGCAGACACTTAAAAGTTGTTCAACGTTATTTTTCAACGTTGGAATGACTTACAATACATAGTTGGAATGGCGTTGATAATATGATGTTGATTAGTACGCATGTCCAATGGGTGATCTAATAGATTAAAACAGTTTGAATCTTACTATTCTCTTTATTTTTAATCAACTTTTCCCCTCATACAGTCCTTTTTGTGCCGTTTTTTTTTATAATTTTAAAAACTTCCTCTGTTAACTGTGTAAGATATGTCTGGATAGGTATCAATAATGCAGTCAAGAAAAACCAAACTGCATTATTGCTGAAAAGGCAACATAAGTGTACTGGTGTTCAAATCTCTTAAACCGATATAAAAGAGACAATTCAATGTAACACAAACTAACATAAACATGATTAAGGTAATTGCATAGAGGGATACGAGAATGATTGAAATTATGGTATTTGAAAATCAGCTACTTTTACTAATGATCAATAGTAGCAAACAAAATGTAACTTATTTGTATACGAACAATTCACATGGTTATGAAAATTTCCCATGTGTAATCGATACTTAAAGTATTGAAAACCCAAATACATAAATAGTTTGACGACATCAAACAAAGAATGATATAATAAGTGTAACCATAACTATCAATTGTCAACATTACCGATTAGATTCAAAGATTACTGTTTTAGTTTTAGCACAATCATATAATTGTTAAAATCGTCATTCCTTTGGGGAGTAAATATTGTACTTTTCAAACTCAAATAACTAAACATCATGGTATAATTATCTTAAGCATTTAAGTGTAATTGATTTCGTAATGAAATACTTGAATGCAAAGAACAAATATGTTTTGTTTACTTAATCATGGCTTTACTGAAATACATGATTGAATAACATTAAATTTAATAGATACCAGAATTTCCTGGAATTCGATTCAAATTGCTAGTTACGAGAATTCTAAATTATATATCAATATACTAAATAAATAAATGATTGGGAATATGTTAAAGTAATAAAAAGTCAAGAGAATTTCAGAACGCAATTTGGTTCCGAACAATATCTATCACGCTTTGTGCATGCAGACTCCACGCGGCCTTCACGTGATTTTACTATTTTTAGAATAATTGCATAGTAACCAAATGCACTTGATTCAACCTTTACTAATTATGCAACATTTTTGACCTGGTCGTGATTAATGTCCTATAATAAGAACCCATGCAGCTTTCACCTGATTCTCTATTTATAGAAAAATGTCCGAGTAACCTGTCCATATGAACTTGATTGATTCTTATCATGTTATTTATATGGAGCGCCTAAATAAATATCTTATTAACAGAATTTATAGTGTCAGAAATTATATTAATTTATTTATGGCATCTTAAACTGTAAATGCATACTATACGCTTTTATACCCCAATATAAAAAATAAAGGCTAATAGGGTGGTAAAGTATAAAGACATTTTAACAAAATAATTAAACAAAAATAAAGAATTCAGACCAATGACATCATAATGGGAAGAATACAGAAATTCGCGACTTCCATTGAAACACTCTTTAGGCAACAGTTGCTATTAGCTCATTGGTGAAGGTCGAAAATGCTTCATTTTACATATTTTTTAAAGCAACTTCTAAATATAATGCATTTGGTTTCGCTCATTGTTGAAGCCCGTAAATGCTTCACTTTTCACATATTTTTTCAACAAATTCTAACTAAATATAATGCATTTGATTTTCTCCTTGTTGAAGGCCGTAAATGGTTCACTTTTCAAATTTTGCTGTGTCCATATCAACGGCAGCCATTTTGACCTTTTTCAAAAGAGATGTCAAAAACATTTCACTTAAGTCTAATATTCTGTCAGAACATGCTACTTTTACGTTGTTCCCCCAAAGGTTTCACTTTTTTTGCTGCATGCAAACTCCAAGCAGCCTTCACTTGATTTTCAGAATTTAGAGATTGAAAAATCCCGATGTATCCGAGTATTTAAGAACAATCCCGAAACAACAGAATGAACTTTCGTCAGGCTTTATTATATATCAATATACTAAATAAATAAATGATTGGGAATATGTTAAAGTAATAAAAAGTCAAGAGAATTTCAGAACGCAATTTGGTTCCGAACAATATCTATCACGCTTTGTGCATGCAGACTCCACGCGGCCTTCACGTGATTTTACTATTTTTAGAATAATTGCATAGTAACCAAATGCACTTGATTCAACCTTTACTAATTATGCAACATTTTTGACCTGGTCGTGATTAATGTCCTATAATAAGAACCCATGCAGCTTTCACCTGATTCTCTATTTATAGAAAAATGTCCGAGTAACCTGTCCATATGAACTTGATTGATTCTTATCATGTTATTTATATGGAGCGCCTAAATAAATATCTTATTAACAGAATTTATAGTGTCAGAAATTATATTAATTTATTTATGGCATCTTAAACTGTAAATGCATACTATACGCTTTTATACCCCAATATAAAAAATAAAGGCTAATAGGGTGGTAAAGTATAAAGACATTTTAACAAAATAATTAAACAAAAATAAAGAATTCAGACCAATGACATCATAATGGGAAGAATACAGAAATTCGCGACTTCCATTGAAACACTCTTTAGGCAACAGTTGCTATTAGCTCATTGGTGAAGGTCGAAAATGCTTCATTTTACATATTTTTTAAAGCAACTTCTAAATATAATGCATTTGGTTTCGCTCATTGTTGAAGCCCGTAAATGCTTCACTTTTCACATATTTTTTCAACAAATTCTAACTAAATATAATGCATTTGATTTTCTCCTTGTTGAAGGCCGTAAATGGTTCACTTTTCAAATTTTGCTGTGTCCATATCAACGGCAGCCATTTTGACCTTTTTCAAAAGAGATGTCAAAAACATTTCACTTAAGTCTAATATTCTGTCAGAACATGCTACTTTTACGTTGTTCCCCCAAAGGTTTCACTTTTTTTGCTGCATGCAAACTCCAAGCAGCCTTCACTTGATTTTCAGAATTTAGAGATTGAAAAATCCCGATGTATCCGAGTATTTAAGAACAATCCCGAAACAACAGAATGAACTTTCGTCAGGCTTTATTATATATCAATTATATATCAATATACTAAATAAATAAATGATTGAGAATACGCTAAAGTAATAAAAAGTCAAGAGAATTTCAGAACGCAATTTGGTTCCGAACAATATCTATCACGCTTTGTGCATGCAGACTCCACGCGGCCTTCACGTGATTATACTATTTTTAGAATAATTGCATAGTAACCAAATGCACTTGATTCAACCTTTACTAATTATGCAACATTTTCGAATAATTCTCTAGAAAATATTTCAATAGGTTCTAAAATTTATATTGTAAATATACACACTGCAGTTATTAATAGATAAATAAAAAAAATTACTTGTACCCTTTAATACATCCAATCACAGCGTTCTTAAGTTGACTTCCTACGCCTTGTCTTGGGTACACAAAAGGCCAACCTAATGCTGGGAAAATGTAATACTACCGTTTTCCCTATACATCAAACATCATGAAATTGAATATTTTGTCCAGAACTATACGAATGAAAATTATGATAGATCCAAATTTTATTCAGATTGTACTATAAAGAAACCGAAGTTTTTTTTTCAATTTATTTACATAAACTTATAAAAACAACTGCAGCATTACTATTATATGTAGACCTTCATTGCATAAAACAATAGAAATAACATTGTATATTGATATAAACGATCAAACTTGTATACTAAATAAATAAATGATTGGGAATATGTTAAAGTAATAAAAAGTCAAGAGAATTTCAGAACGCAATTTGGTTCCGAACAATATCTATCACGCTTTGTGCATGCAGACTCCACGCGGCCTTCACGTGATTTTACTATTTTTAGAATAATTGCATAGTAACCAAATGCACTTGATTCAACCTTTACTAATTATGCAACATTTTCGAATAATTCACTAAAAAATATTTCAATAGATTCTCAAATTTATATTGTAAATATACACACTGCAGTTATTAATAGATAAATAAAAAAATAACTTGTACCCTTTAATACATCCAATCACAGCGTTCTTAAGTTGACTTCCTTCGCCCTGTCTTGGGTACACAAAAGGCCAACCTAATGCTGGGAAAATGTAATATATATATACTTCCGTTTTCCCTATACATCAAGCATCATGAAATTGAATATTATGTCCAGAACTATACGAATAAAAATTATAATAGATCCAAATTTTATTCAGATTGTACTATAAAGAAACCGAAGTTTTTTTGCGATTTATTTACATAAACTTATTTAAGCAGCTGCAGCATTACTATTATATGTAGACCTTCATTGCATAAAACAATGGAAATAACATTGTATATTGATATAAACGATCAAACTTGTAACAGAATTAAATAAACACTTTCTAAGGTTGAATATCAATAGGTTCAATAGGCATTCATTCGATTTAATCATTGTACATCGTAAAAGCTGAATTAGTATTAGAGAGGGGCAAATAAATATTATCGGTGAACGCTTTCCAAATTATTTACAAAGCTCAGTCTTATTGATTGAACTTTTCAATTCAATATGTTTGCTAGGGTTTATGCAAACTCCCTGGCACTTCCAGCTTAGATCTGCATACCAGTACTAATCTCCAATGATTTCTAGGTCAGAAACAATCACTATACGGACTGGAGTTTGGTATTTATGTTGCACCTGTCACATATGGTCGGACATGGTCGTTATTATTGTGAATCATGTCTTAAACTGTACGCAGCACACAACATGTCACAAAAATAGCATACAAATAAACATCGTTTTATAAAGCCCACATAAGATCACACTCTGTTTTAATATAATAGTGGGTTATACGCTGCTCAAGAAAGCAACATAACATGTCTGTTACAAAATGTCTGTTACAAAATGTCAAACCCTCAAGTTCTTTCACAAAAGAGGGACGAAAGATACCAAAGGGACAGTCAAACTCATAAATCTAAAACAAACTGACAACGCCAAGGCTAAAAATGAAAAAGAAAAACAGAAAAACAATAGTACACAACACACAACATAGAAAACTAAAGAATAAACAACATGAACCCCACCAAAAACTAAGGGTGATCTCAGGTGCTCCGGAAGGGTAAGCATATCCTGCTCCACATGTGGCACCCGTCGTGTTGCTTATGTGATTACAAATCCGGGAAATAGTCTAATTTGGTAGGTCACATTCATGAAAGGGAAGGGGATTGTAGTTACGACGTAAGGAACATATCCGATATCATTTGTGAAACGGTTATTCCATAACGGTCAACCAACTCGTGATGGCGTCCGTAAAATTTACGAAGGGATGATTTCAACTTCACCATTTGGAACTCTTGGTTTAATAGCTTCCTAGTAAGCAGTAACCCTCTATCAAGAAAATCATGATAGGAAATGCAAGCACGGGAATGTCGTATCAATTAGGAGATAAATACCCCGTATGCAGGTGCTGCTGGAAAGTTGCTACTTAGAAATTAAAGTTTTGTTTTCAACCGACCCTCATTGTCAATTTCTAGATGTAAGTCAAGATATGAAGCCGACTTAACTGTATCTGTAGTATCCGTTATCTCCAATTCGATGGGATAGATGCGTTCCACATAGTCACCAAATTTTGAATTGTTTAGTGAAAGAACGTCATCTATATAGCGGAAAGTAGAGTTAAAGGATATTGCTAACTTCTTTTCTTTCTTCCGAAGAAGTTCCTGCATGAAGTCAGCCTCATAATAATAAAGAAACAAGTCGGCAAGTAGAGGGCCACAGTTTGTTCCCATTGTGATGCCGACAGCCTGTTGAAAAACATGTCCTCCGAACGTAACAAATATGTTGTCAATCAAGAAATCAAGCATCTTGATAATATCGGTTTCAGAGAATTTTTTGTTTGCATCAGAGTGATTCTTTACAAAGTAATATTTATCCCTCCCTGAGACAAGATACTTGTGTCTACGTTGGCCATTCTTAAATAAACATCGTTTTATAAAGCCCACATAAGCTCACATAAGCTCACAACACAGTTCCAGAAGTCTTTGGATTGTTTGTGCAGTTGCCCTCTCATTGACATATACACTTTCCAAGGAACACATGCCCACAGGCGACATAAAAGAATAGATTTTACCTTTCTTAAAGAATATTTCATATGTTATAAGAATAAATAAAATTGAACAAAAACATAGAGTTGTCTTTCTTCTCACAGAGACAAAAAAAAACATTATTTGTTTGAACAAAAATCTAAATACAAGTATAATGCCTTTTGGATTGTCATGTGGTCAATGTTACACAAATTAAAGTTTTTTACAGAGTAATAAAGTGGCCTACTTTGTTGAACCACCTTGTTTTATTTGTGTTCGGACTGACCTTTTGTTTCATTCCGACATTTGATTCTCATCATCTTTCGGATGGTTGTGGCTTTAGAATATGGATATGTATGCATGGAATATTTACGAAGAAGTGAGTAAACAACAGATATAACACACAATACAAACTCATTAGTATCTATAATACTAAAATTACAAGGTCCAATTTGTCAGCCGTCATCACGTAAAAACGACGAATCAAAGAATTCAACTTTATATATAACTAATATTGTACAAAGGTGTAGATTAAAAATTACACCACTCCAGGCCCTTTTGTTTTCCACGTTATTAATATTGCCAATAATTAAGAAGTTCCGGGTCGAGTCCGATGCCGATACCAATAGTATATTCATCTGTTACCTATTACCTTATCTGTACGTTCCGCATTTGACAGGCGCACCACCAAACGATGTATTCAGGATATGCTATATACACGGGTCATAATCACAGGGTTGACACTACTAAATTGTCAAATTGTTACCTATTGTAGTATTTTAATCAGTAAGACTTTATAAGATAACAATACAAATACTAAAAATAAGGCGTATAGGTACAGTTTTCAATTTGTTAGCGGGCATGACGTAAAACAGCCAATCAAAGAATTCAACTTTATTTATAACTAATATAGGACAATGCTGTTGATTAAAAAAATACTCCATCCCAGGACCTTTTGTTTTCCAAATAATTAATATTACCAATAATTGATAAGTTCCAGTTAGACGGGTTCAAACAGAAAGATTTGAAATCAGAGAAAACTGTGATAACTATCTTATAATCGGCATGACTTTATCAGATGACAATACTAATACAAAAATAAGTCTTGCACATAGTTATATACTTAATTCAATCACGGACCCACGATATCACAGGTGTGTTCTAGTATGTAACAAATATGATAAACAGCTAGTGCAAAAGGTCTAAACACACTAAATAATTAACATTGCGATTTAAGATATTGACATTATGTTGTCTATCTTTAATTGATATCGTTAATACATCTTTGCAATAGTTCATATTATTTCATTTAAACAAAAATCTTTAATTAGAGATCTTTTAAAATAGGGTTATAGATAAAAACATAACAAATCTGTCAATAAATCTCTATTTTTGTAGCTTTTCGAAATTCAAAAAAAATCCCTTATAGTTGTCCAATTCGATTGTATCTAACAACGTGCTACCTTACGATACAAACTATATATATTAATCATTCCCAATCAATAACTAATCTTTATCTATCCAGAAGATAATTTATAACACCCAGACGCTCGTTTTGGCTCCACAAGATTGATCAGAAGCGTTCAAATCAGCTTTAAGTTAAAAGGGGGGGGCAAGAAAAAGACGAAGTGGAAGCTTTTAAAACCAAAAAGTCCAAATCTGGTTTAATATCCTTTTTAATGAATCGCTTCCAATTACTATTGCACATAAATGTTTCAATTGGCTCTGTTCAGTATCTGTTATCTACATGCAGTGGATACGTACATATAGAAACATGGATTCAGTATAACCGTAGTTATTTCTGCAAGCAGATGGGTGTGTATCATTGGTTCGCCTATATTTTTTTGTCTAAACAAGAATTAGGAACGTAACAATGTAAATGTCATCTAATTCTCTCTTAGGTCGTAAATAAGATTGTCCGTGGAAATTGGGAACATGTTATAGAGACAGACACTCAAGCAAAAAACTGAAAAAGCCAAAGGACACAAATGTTTCTTCAACACATTGAGATTAAAATCACTCGCCTGAAGAGGGATTTAGCCGGCCTCTAAACAAAACGTGTACTAGTTCAGTAAACAAGAGGCTCTCAAGAGCCTGAATCGCTCACCTTAATTTTTTTGGTTAAGTCTCTCATCAATGATTATTTTGGCTTTTCAATTTATTTAAATGTTCTTTGAATCGTCCTATTTTCTTCAAAAGCAAAAAAAAAATTATTTTCTCCTATGTTCTATTTAAGCCATAGGAGCTATGTTTCTTGACATACAAGTAAATAAAATATAAAATTTATACTAGATACTCTGAAACTCATTTAGCCTAAGTTTGGCTGAAATTGATACAGCAGTTTCAAAGAAGAAATTTTTTTAAAAGTAAGTCAAAATGATGAACAAATTGTGAAAAAAGTCTTTAAAGGGCAATGACTCCTTAAGGGGTCAATTGACAATTTGGTCAAATTGACTTATTTGTAGATCTTACTTTGCTTAACATTTTTACTATTAACAGTTTATCTGTATCTATAATAATATTCAAGATAATAACCAAAAACTGCAAAATTTCTTTAACATCATCAATTCAGGGGCATTATACCTGAAAAACCAGTTACCCAATTCGGCTGAAAATGTCAGGACAGGTAGAAATTGACCTAATAGATACTTTAACTTCTTGTCTTATTTGCTCTAAATGCTGGAGTTTTTGAGATATAAGCCAAAACATTCATTTTACCCTGTGTTCTATTTTTTGCCATGACGGCCATGTTTTTTTATTATCGAAATGGAAAATAAAACACAAACTTTATTTTATACATCCTACTGATCATGCAGTTGAAGTTTGGTTAATTTTGGTTGAGTAGTTTTAAAGGAGAAGATTTTTTAAAGTTTGCAAATATGATGAACAAATTGTGAAAAATTGTCATTAAAGGACAATAACCCCTTAAGGGGTCAATTGACAATTTTGGTCATATTAACTTATTTGTAGATCTTACTTTGCTGATCATTTTTGCTGTTTACAGTTTATCTTTATCTATAATAATATTCAAGATAATGACCAAAAACTGCAAAATTTCCTTAAAATTACCAATTAAGTGGCAGCAACCCAACAATGGGTTGTTTGATTCATCTGAAAATTTCAGGGCTGATAGATCTTGACCTAATGAACACTGTACCTCATGTCAGATTTGCTCTAAATGATTTCGTTTTTGAGATATAAGCCAAAAACTGCATTTGACCCCTATGTTCTATTTTTAGCAATGGCGGCCATGTTTGTTAATAGATCTAAACTTCGGATACAATTTATAAACTAGATACCCTAAGGAACATTCAGTTAAAGTTTGGAAGTATTTGGCTAAGTAGTTTCAGAGGAGAAGATTCTTGAAATAGTTTACGACGACAGACGACGACGGACGACAGACGACGGACGACGACGGACGCCAAGTGATGACATAAGCTCACTTGGCCCTTCGGGCCAGGTGAGCTAAAAATGATGCCACACCTAATTCAAAAACATATCAATGATCTAAGATAAAAAAAAAATAAAAAAAAAATACAAGACTTCCAAAGATAAGAGGCTTCTGACTTTAACAAGCCACAAACAATGCATGGACTAAGAATAACTGTAGTTATGTTTGGAAGCAGATGGGTATATATCATGTGTTTGTCTACATTACAAAAAATAAATGTTACAATGTAATGTATATATCGTATGTTTGTCTACATTACAAGAAATAAATGTAATAATGTAATGTATATATCATGTGTTTATCTACATTACAAGAAATAAATGTAACAATGTAATGTATATATCATGTGTTTGTGTATATTACAAGAAATAAATGTAACAATGTAATGTATATATCATGTGTTTATCTACATTACAAGAAATAAATGTAACAATGTAATATATATATCATGTGTTTGTCTACATTACAAGAAATAAATATAACAATGTAACGTATATATCATGTGTTTGTGTATATTACAAGAAATAAATGTAACAATGTACTGTATATATCATGTGTTTGTCTATATTACAAGAAATAAATGTAACAATGTAACAGTCATCTTATTTCCCATTGCCTTAAATGTTAATTTCACATAGGAAATTTGCTACGTAATCAGGATTAACGTTAGACCAGTGACCACCACCCTCTAATACATCCATCACTATGTGACCCTTCTCGGGATCAATGACAGGTTGACGTTGGTTCCAGTTGCTGAATTCCATCTCGTTTCCATCGTCATAAAACCACGAATCCTCAACATGTTTAAGTCCTCTGTACCCTTGTATATGGACGAATTCGGCTGGATACCAAACTATAATGTATAATTGTTTACATTTCATAAACAGAGTTCACTTTACAAATCACTCGTCCTACTGGTAAACACTTTCATCATTTAACGCACATTTTCTATTAATCAGAAGCATCTCAAGAATTTAGTCTTTGCAATTTAATTTGAATAACTATACTTAGAAAACTATTGGTCGTAAAGGTTGTTCTTTACAACAACACATTAAATCGAAGGAACGACCTTTGAATGAGCATTAGTTTGATTTATAATTCTACACCTGCATCTGCAAAATGTTTCGTATATTAAGGAGATTGATTCATGTATTATTTCATGCACATGGCTTTGTATTCGAGATGTTGATTGACCCATCATATCATATGTTTATTTATTCTTAATCTAATTTTGGATGTAACGCGTCTTCTGATTGGCTGACTGTGTTTTGTTTATCAGCTCGTAGAAATTATTTCATCATCTGACCGTGAACATTTTTCATGATTTACTCCGGTTTGAAATGCATGGAATTTAGTATTAAATTATAAGCAATGATTGTAAATTTTGTTCTATTTATTCGAAATAACATAAAACATGTGGTGCACACTTCTAAATAACGAGCTACGTAGGTTATTCAGTGTCCATCACATTTTTATGTTTTTTATTCATAGACAGAAAACATATAACAGTCATTTTTTAAGTGTGAAACTTTATGCAGATATGTTTAAAGAGATGAACAAACCAATCATATACCAACCAATCAACCAATCAATTAATTTTTCAACAAATACCAAGTATCAGAAAAAATTCCAAGGTCAGCGATCGGATCAAAATTAACCAATAGGTCACGTTCTACGAACATTTATATCATCTATTAAACGCAGAAAGTGATGTGCTTATTCATTATTTAATAACCATACCTAAATACTGATTTACATGTTCTTGTTTGTCATTGCTATCCATCTTGATCAAGGTAGCATTTTGCTCAAGACAAACTTGTACAGCTGTACTGTGATTTACCAATGTGTCAAAGAACCTAAAACAGGAAACATCACTGTATTTATGGTAAGCATCTGGACATTCATCTGTATCAGCTGAAAATAGAGAAACAAAATAAAATGTCAATTTTTCTTGACCAATTGAGATGTCTTTCTTTTTGTTATGTAAAAAACATGTTCCAATAGACGTGGAATGTATCGAAAAATTCAAAAACACACAAACAACTGTTAAATTATGATAACAATCAACAAATTCGCTTTTTACGAGTTGACCTTGACTTTTGACCCTGTGACCTTTGTGAAGATCATCAGTCCACAATGTCATTGCAAAAGACCCTATGGGTTTAGGACTTTTGGTTCAAGATAAAAGCTAATTTTACCTTTTCAGAACCGTTAACGGGAGTTTTGCACCTTGAGAATATGTCAAATCTCTTCCGTCAAAATGTAAAAAAGTTGTGCCTCAGTCACCAAAACATTTTCTAATGTTTACTATATCTGTAAAATGAACCATTTTTGAGATATCGACCAAAAAGTTGAATGGTAAAAAGTCAAGGTCAACCTTAAAAACCTTTTAAACACACTTAAAATCCTTTAAATAAGACCCAAAACACATAATTCGTTATCTGGGACATAACCTTCAGCTTTGACCTTGTGACCTTTGTCAAGGTCAGAAGTCCAAAATATCATTGCTGAAGACCCGATGGGTTTAGGACCTTTGGTTTTATAGTAAAAGCTGATTTTGTCTTAAAAGTTTTCAGAAACCTAAAATAGGGTTATGCCCCTTAGAGAAATCTGTTCGGTTTTAAAAATGGGAAAGACCTTAATAATTGTTGTTGGAAAACAAACGATAAAGGTCAAATGTCAAAAACAATAGTACACAACATCGACTAATGTTACTTTCTAATGTTTAGGGGACGACATTCTGATTTGTCATATTTCGATATGAGAGTCACTGATGAGTCTTATGTCGTCTTACGTACTATTGCAGTGGTCTCGCGTGTGTTTTGTTGGACGAAATATTTATTATAACTTTGAATACTAATATTTTGCCGGCTTAGATTTTTTCGTGAGGCAAAGCTCGAAAATCCATTTTTTCTTTTTGTACATAAATATTTTGTAGGACTAAGTGTTCATTTTCATCTAACGTTTGACATGATAATGTTTTGCAGTTCTTACCGGGCTGGCATGTTCATTCAAAAGTTTCAACTGGCCCTTCACTAGTACAAATTTAATTAAATTATTTACTTAATTAATTACCACTACAATAGGACTTTGTTTTGGTGGTAAGATTCTGCAATACCATCACTCAACCGTTGAAGGCTTTTGAATCCAGTATCTTTTTTCTTTTTCTAAACAATAATTAATTAATAACTTTCTCTAACATGTGCGTTTACCTGCAATGTAAGAGACAGGTTTAATGTAAACAGCACCGGTTATTATATCCGCATCGTCTTTACTGGTAAAAACATTCGAGTGACAAAAGCAATCTCCATCATAGTATGATGCACTTCCGGTCGCGTGTTGCCAAATACATTCACGACCACATTGGATAATAGTTGATGACTTTAATGTTCTCGTTATGTTCAAGCTGAATTTGCAGTCATATTGGAGTTGTAACTTTACATTTCTTGTTTCTGAAAAAAAAAAAAAATATGCACAACGAAAAAAAAAGTTTAACATATATTTTTTGTTAAATGCCAAAATGGTAGTGTTATGATATATACGACTAGGGTCATGAGATAACGGTCACAATAGTCGAAAAAATAGAGCTGTGACCTGTTAAAATGTTAGAATAACCTTAGGCAAACAGAACAAATGTCAACAGAAATAAGTATTTAATGATAAGTTTATAACAAAGTCGCTATTCTAGTTAATACACTTAAACATTTTCTTTTTAAGTATTCATATTATGCGTTCATAACGCAAGACATTCTTTTCATTTTACTTGAAAAAATCAATTTTGAATCAGTCTACGACATCCAGGGTTCAAAGTCTAATACCGATCGCAACTATCACGTGTTTTTATGAAGTCAGTCTTCAACCCTGCGTCTTATTGCTTCAGTTATTTTTTTTTAATTTTCTGATGTTGTCATGGTTGTAGCTGTCGTCCTTTCTGCGGAAATATTTCTTCTAACTGGCGTCAGTTTTTTAATAGTGGTTCGACTGCCTGAAGATAATTACATTACATATTTTGCCAATTCCGAGACTTGAAAGATATGTGTTGACAATTTAATATATAATTTGTTATTGATAAGTCTTTGTTTAGTTACAAGGGCTATAACTATGGGCACATTTGCTTACTAAATAGTAATTACAAACACACATCCATGTTTTTATGATGTAACTTCTCTCCTGAACATATTATTTCGGTACAGAATCAAGTTACTGACGATTAATCATTACTCGTAGGATACCAGATTTTATTACTTCGTGGAATACGGATATTCTCTAAATGGTCAACGAAATTACAAGGCTTTTATGCAGAATTTGTAAATCCAAGAAATCAAATATCCACGAAAATGCAATCTTTCTTCAAACCACGAAAATGTGTTCACACGAAATAAATCTACAACATTAATTAGATATGCGAAGATGTGGCATGAGAGCCAATGAAACAACTTTCTATTCAAGTCAAAATTTGTAAAAGTAAACCATTATAGGTCAAAGAACGATTTTCAACAAGGAGCTTTGGCTACGATACGATGGAAGTTATTAATGACCTTGACCTTTCCAGCCCTTGGACGGTCGTTGCGGCTCACACCGAACATCAAGCTTTAAGAGTCACAAACATGACTATGATGACTGGTGTCAATCATTGAAGATTCTTGGCTTGAGACAGGTGCAAACAAATGCAGCGGGTTTAAATCTTTTAAAAGGAAACAACCTTCACCCTAATCTGAAATAATGGTGTTACATCACATAAAAAAAGACACACTATGAAATATCAATTGAAATGGCTTTACTCCATCTAAAGACATTTGAACACAAGCGAACATATTTTGAACGATTACGCTATTTCTAAAGTTTAAGATGTTTGCTACTATGCTTCAAAATAACAATCTTTTTTAAGGCTCCGTGTTGCAGGCCGTACAATGACCTTTAATGGTTTACTTTTTTAAAATGTTATTTGAATGGAGAGTTGTCTCATTGGCACTCACACCACATCTTCCTATATCTATAGTAAGTTTAGGAAGAGAAAAGCAGGGATAATCGAGAACAATGTTTAATGGAACTAAATAGATAACACCAGAGGACTCCGGATATTTGACAAAAAGGATAAAAACATATTTTAGTACTGTTTTTCTTAGCCGGATTATCTAGATAAAATAGCGAAGAGATAGTATATAAAACTATAGTTAGACCACATCCTTTATGCTACACATTATGTTTGTGTTTGTCCCGATTAAGGTCCGTGTTTTACGTTTGTCTAATGCATATTATTGCATATCTTTAATTTTTCTGTTTGATAAATTCTTTTAGTGAACATACTCGAGCCGATTAAGCTCAGCATTTGACATTGTCAACTGTGTTTTTTAAGACTATCAATACCGTTTTATTACTGTTTTGTTAATGCTTATTGACATATTCGACAGTTCCTTTTATTAGCATCGAATCTTATTAATTCCAAAACTTAAAACAAATGCTATTACCGATAGAAACGTACAAACATATATGATCTGTCATGCAAGTAGGAGGAGACCAACTATCTCTAGTATATAATTTGTGAGTTGATTTAATATGTTTGAGTATACCGCAAGCTCCAGTGGGGCTTGGATGATGATTCGGTATTTTTGGCTTATCTTTATTATGTTGTTGACCTTTCCCAAGGAAGTAGTGTTTTCTGGCCTTGTTTGACTGAGGCTATTTGATTGTCTTGTTTTTGTTTTCTCAAAATCTGTTTACGGATATTTCAGAACATCAACGGCAAATGAATCATACAATTAAAAACTAACAATTGACAATCTCCAGTTTACTGTAAAGGAACATTTAAGAAACACAATAAAAGCATACCTGTTATATGTGCGGCTAATAACATCATAAATATTCCTGATCGTAAACAAACTACTAAAATACTTTTTGTTTCCATATTTCATTAAGACCATGGTCCGCCAACACTTAGGTGGTATTAAAAGTTTAGTAAATGAAATCAAATATAAATTAATGATACTAAGCAGTAAACAAAAAAAAAATTATCAAATAAAATGATAATATGAAAGGAAAGCAATTAAGGAAACCTAGTCACTAGAGATTGCTTCATTAACTAGAAAATAGATAGCAATTGATTCCTTTTATTCAATTTCTGTTTAATATCAACGCATCTATCAATTGATTTTTTTTTTACTTTCTGTATCTATAACATTTCTAAGTAAAATACAAACAGTTAATTAAGTGATTCAAACTGTTCCTGTCAAGAGTACGAAAAATGAACATTCGATCACATGATTTGTTTTTCTTTCTGTATCTAACATTTCTAAGTAGAATACGAACAGTTAACTAAGTTATTCAAACTTTTGCTATCTAGAGTACGAAAAATGGACATTCAATCACGTGTTTGGAATACAATAATAATTCCAGTAAATACATGAGACAGATTATTGATTCAAATTGTGATATCAAGTGTCAATTACTGTTCAATTAATTCCGAAAGTCATGAAATCAAAATATATTTCAGATGTAGTCAATGATATATTTAACATGCCTGTGCCTTCCTTTTCTGTGTGTTTGTCTTAAGTCAATAGACTGTGATTGAGTGGTTGTTGTTTTTGTGCTTTTCATCGGTTGAGCCGTTACTATTTTGGCCTGTATTAGGAGAGAGTTGGCCCCTTCAAACATTCAAACAATGATTTTTAGTTGCTTAACGTCCAGTGGCATATCCAGGACGATTGGTTTTTTTTATGCAAATTGCTATTAATAAAACCGTTAGTTTTCTCTATAAAATTGTTTTATTTTTTTATTTCCGGGCAATTTACAGCCAGCTGTACAGTATATGATGTTCTCATTGTTGAAGTCTGTGTGGTTGCTTATTAATGCTCAACTTTGAAATGATAAGTATTTGCTCCATATTACGATTATTAAACTTTATTGGGGCACTAGCTACGAGATATATAAAAAAAATCTAAATTTTGATATTTTTTTGTTTAATTTTTAAGGAAAGTAAAATGGTACAATTTTGTTAGAGCTAAGAAACATTGATAATGAATTATTCACTTGCAAGTGAAAAACTCGACCTCATTAAATCCGTATTCATGTGAACTCCAATTTAACTCCATAGAAAGAGATAGAATATGCATACATTGCCCGTGTATGGTTATTTAAAGGAAAAGAATGTCAACATTGAAAGTGAAACAAAGGTAAATAATTTGATGGACAAATTCGACCCACAAAAAATCTTTCTTATAAAGGTAAAAACGACGATCAATTTCAATTTATAAAACAAAACTCAACAGACCTATAAAAAATCTAATTTCAAGGGTAACTTAATCTATTTATGTATATGTTTATGCGTACATCGTTTATACGGTCATGGAAAGTTTACTCTATAGTTGATTAGATGGCGTCTTGGCTAAAATTCTTACGAAACAAAGCTACATCTTATTGAGACCATGTCTTGTTAATTGTTTATTTTATACTGTTAATAGTTTGGAAACTGTTTAACATAAACAATTTAATAGAGTTTGAGTCAAATCAGTGAGCATGAATTTGGCAGCTTTAACGAAATGAGTTGAAGATTTAAACTTATTTGCACCTTGAGAAGATAACAAGAAAAAGTTGATGCGATTTCAATTCTTTTTTTATAAAGAGAATACTAGTAGATAACGGTAATTCAAAAGAACTATATTTTGAAAGAAATATCAATAGCCAAGTTTAAATCTGATGTATCTAAAAATACCCATAATAAAGTATGCAATAGCGAGATAATTTCTTATATTAATAAGACTTTTATGTCTCTACCGACACTTTCATGGGTGAATTAAACAATTATTCAAAAACTATTTACGACCAAATGGAATAGATATATCAGCGATTTCTAAATATAAAAACTCACTGAAAAAAATATATTTATCCCTATAAGATATTAATATCATTTAAATATTGATGAATAGGCTAGTTTGGTTTCATTCATTTGAAGGGTTTGAGCTTTTGATTTTGCAATTTGATAAAGGGCTTCCCGTTTTGAATTTTCCTAGGGGTTCGTTATTTTTGTTATTCTAAATCTTTCAATACATATCGAAAACGGTATTACGATACCATTTGTAAATGCAATTCCAATAGGGCCTATATCTGAAGTAAATGTCAATATGTGACTGATCTCTCTATTCAAACTTGTTACTAAAGTTCAACAGATCAAGCACGAAATTTTGATAAGACAAGGAAGTCTCGTCAGAAATCACAACTGAGCAGTGTGATCAACATGTTAATAGGCCTTTTAGTTTTTATTACGTTATATAGCGTAGTATTTTCAGCAACAAATCTAATAGATAATGGAGACTTTGAAAATCCTAATACTATAGATCCTTGGGAATGTTTGGGTTGTAAACCTAATGGATTGAGGAATAGTTATAGTGGAGATTGGAGTGTGATGGTAACTCAAAGGTAAGACCGTAATTAGTTTTTGTCTAAGTCCGCTTATCAAACCCGCTGTCAGAACGAAAAATGCATGAAATAAAACTGTTGACGATCCTTGTCACGCTCCTTATGGAGATAAATCTTAATCTCCGTTTACATTTGTAATCTTGAATTTTGTTCATTTGGTATTCTATATTTAAACTTAGGTAAACTAATATTACCTTAATTATAAAGAGCGCATCACTGTTTTAAAATTTGTTATTCTATATTTTAATTAAACTAGTAAGAATGATTGTAGGTTAAAATATTTCAAAAATCATGTAACTCTTTCATCGTCATATTTTTATGTAAGCTGCTGATTCGTTTTAGTTAGTCCGCCAGAACGACAGGTACACGAAATTAATCTGGGTCCAGTTTGACAATCACGGTTACGTTCCTTTTGGAAACCAATCTATTATTTCAGTTTATCTTTGTTATTTTGATTTTGGTTCTTTGGTATTCTATATTTGAACTTAAGTAAACTGCTATCACCTTACAATTAGTTGATGTTCTTTAACTAATAATTCAAAATTTGGTGAGTATGTGGAACGCATCTATCCCATCGAACTAGAAATAAATAATACTACAGAAACAGTTAATTCGATCGGCCTCATATCTTGATTACATCTAGAAATAGACAATGAGGGTCGGTTGAAAACAAATCTTTTAATTATAGAGAGCGTATCATTGTTTCAACATTTGGTCATTGATTTAGTGAAAATTGAGCCTTTTTTATTTTTCTAAAAGCATGAAACCTTTGCTGCATTCTTTTTTTAATGTAAACAGCAGTTTGTGTATTTGATGTTTGTAACAAAATTTGCATGTAATACGTATTAATCTATAAAATGCAAACTTAAATTTTGTCTCTATTTTGAAAATGCAAACAGACAAAATTATACGGCATGCATCGTCAAATGATTTTTTACACTACAAACTTTTTCATTTCATTTCCAGGGATCAAAGTTTTTCGGCTTTGACACAACGCATCCGAAGCTCTGGAGGAGAAAATTATGTATTTAAAAGCTACATCAAACTTCTGAAGCTAGTAAGAGGAACTATGTACACAGATATTCACGTTTATGTGAAGTACACCGATCGTTATGGTAAGATGTTTCTCATATTGTAATATAAGATCACCAATATCAAGTTAACCGAGATTAATCGATGTAAACGGTGTCATCAAACAATCTCAGGTTGTTTTATATTATAAATGAGAAACACTGGTTGTTAACCGGTGTACACGACGTCAACTTACAATCGGCTTTTACTATGGCAACGTAATAACAAACGCATTGTGACAAAAATTACGGGGAAACCACACGAAGTCGTAGGTTGTCTTAACTCTGTATGTTACAAGACTGACAAAATGATTATTTGCATACAATAAATAAAAGCAACAGTAGTATACCGCTGTTCAAAACTCATAAATCCATGGACAAAAAGCAAAATCGGGATAACAAACTTAAACCGAGGGAAACGCATTAAATATAAGAGGAGAACAACGACACAACACCGAAACGCAACACACACAGAAACGGACCAAGCATCATACAAAATCCCATAAAATACCCCATATCAGCAATTAGCACGAACAGTAAATTTGTATGTTTGACATTACCTCCAAGTTGTAATTGCCGTTTTTAAGCAAAATTTAATCATTTTACAGGA
This sequence comes from Mytilus trossulus, assembly GCF_036588685.1. Classification (NCBI taxonomy): domain Eukaryota; kingdom Metazoa; phylum Mollusca; class Bivalvia; order Mytilida; family Mytilidae; genus Mytilus; species Mytilus trossulus. Next base: position 68,495,751 of record NC_086380.1, read on the forward strand.
ACATATATTAAACAGAGGTTTGTGGATTATCCAAAAATACAGATAGGATTTGAATGGACCGAGCTTAGTGGAGATGTATATATACCAAATGGTAAATATTAAATAAAGACTATTATACAAAATTAAACATACTGATACAACTGTTATCTATTAATTAAATGAAGACTAATTTAATTATAATAAATTAATTTCTAAGAAATCTGTTCTACGAAACCTTTCAAATATTTTGTTAAACTTATCTTTTTTTCCCTGCATTTTCCCCCTTCCAAACACTGTTCTTTTCTCATGCTTAAAAGTGGAAATATGACCGGAGGACTACAAAAGGTTTCCTTTTTACAATTGTTATAAATAATACTTCAATAAATCATAGTTTGTAGTTGATCAATTGATTGTACTCTAAAATTCTTGTCCAATTGACCTAATTGATTTCAAAATGTACTTTTGTATTTCCTATTTAGGGTTTTAAACACTATTGATGTGCAATTTTCTATTATTCTGTAATGCACTGAACACATTTGAGGTTTCTCAGTTTATATGGTGTATAGTAGCATATGTTGTACCAAAGATATCAGTTACAGGATTCAGTTCTCTTAAATTCAATATATTATAAATGAACGGACTTCAGTTTTGCTGACAGAGTGTATTGATTTTTATCTAGTTTTTATTTTACAAGAACATGCACATAAAAGTTTTTTGGGTTCTTTTATGTTCAAAATTTCCAGGTATTTCATAAAAAGGATGTTACTATTGCCCTCCATTCTACAAACATGATAAGTTAGTTGTCTTACATGTAAATGATATCTAACTGTAACATTACTCTGCTGCAGGTATTCAGTCAAACAATTTTAACGTGTCTATTGAAATACCAGAGCATGAAGTGGATTTTATGCTTGATGAAGCATCACTTACAGTATTACCAAGGAATTCTAGATGGAAAGCACAGGCCAACTCTGAAATTGATCGACTTCGAAAGGCCACGCTTACATTAACGTCAGTATAATCTGAATTTTATAAATTTGAAGGTTTTACTTTTACTTAGGTATGCATGATTCTGATATTGATCATGATAAGTTACGAGATGCATATTAAAATTAACGTCGGCATATTCCTGTCTGCAATGAATATTTTTACTATAAAATAGGAACTTCCCACAGAATACATAATTTTCCATAATTTATGATGAGTCAATAAAAAAGACATGTACACAAGACAAAATTTTAAACTGGTGCTGACATAAAAGAAAATTATAGGAAAACTTAACAATGATATCAAATACTAAAATAACAGGAACAGACATATTTGTGTAATGTATGCTATTACGATGGTAAAAGGTGATTATCTATCTGTTTACCATGTTTACAAAATCGTAACCTTTGCCTGCATAACAGCCGCTAAGTGCAGAATAATTAAATGACATGTGTGTTACCTTACAGCATTTGATCATACAATAAAATCAATTTTGAGAACGTGCTGATAATAAAATTTATATAGTTAGGTTGAAATAGTTGTGCTTCTTAAGTAGTCTCTAAGCATGTATGCATAATATATCCAAAATTGTCCCGAAAAATACAAAATCAGAAAATAAACTTAACGGTATTTGTTATTATAAAGTATAAATGCATAAATAAAAAACAGTAGTGACAAAAAGATAATAATTGTAATTGCATATCACAAGATTTTTTTACACAAGTTTCACAACAGGAAATGTCTGTACCAATACACGAATATCACAATTGTTTTCGATTCGCTATTAGGTGTGTTTGAGCTTTTGATCATGCAATTTTATAAAGGACTTTCTGTTTTGAAGTTCTCTTGTTGGAGTTCGGAATTTTTGTTATTTTAATGTTAACCGATGACAGACAATGACACAACACTCAAAGCCGAATATTCAAATTCAAATAGTTTATTATTGTAATCTCTACAATTATGTTTCTATCCTAGAAATAAATGTCGAGGTACGTTTGGCGACGTTTTCTGAACACTTAGACATTCATTTCTTTATTTTAGACCCGTTGCTCACCATACCAGTGATTACTATTGTCAACACAATGGCGGCTCTTATTGTATAGATATCAGTTATATGTACGTCGAGGTAATGTGATATAGTTCGTTAATATACAGTCGTGTCATCAAAATCCCAAGAATACCAATCTGTGTGGCTTTCGTGGGTAAGGGGGAACCACGAACTTAAATGTTCAACGAATTACAAATTTTTTTTAACGAATGTGTGAAGACTTGCCAAAACGACGAAATTAAATATTCACGAATATGCAAGTTTTCTTCAAATCATGAAAATGGGTGACCACGTAAATACGAATCCACAGTTTAAGTGTTAAGGTTTCAAATCGTATTATGGTTAATGGACCGTTTCCATTTCGACTGTATACTATTAGACAATAATTAAAAATTGCTATTTTTTAATACCATTCGATTTAAGGTACTGTCTTAAACAATAGAATCAGTCTCAATATAGCACAAGTTATTACAATTATTTTCTTATAAATGTCGATCTGATCTTTTATATCTTATCTTTTCACTGATCCTACATGTATATATTAAGATATAACAGATAATATAGGCAACAGTGTAACAAACATCTCTTCCTATAACAAGCTATCGGCTTAGTAAATACACGCTGTGACTAAATCAGACTAACACGGAATCCTTTTATATCTTTCACAATGTTTAATCCAATAACTCACAGTTATTAACAGTATGTACAGTTACAAAATACCCACATTGGAATAATCCGTTTTTTTTCTTTCTAGTTCAACTGATAATACTTCTATACTTCTGTTACTTCTATTTTTACAATGATAATTATCCATAAAAACCATATATATCAAAATCATAAGAACATTCTAAATCTAGAACAAACTATAATTAACTAGAGAAATGATAAATAATATTTTTTTAGGGTAACAGGGTAAATTCCGGAATTTGCCAACCTTTCTTTAATTAACATAAATATACACAATTACTTTCACTATCCATCTATAATATTCTAGCATGATTCATTCACTATAATGCAATTAACAACGTAATATTACATACACAATGTCAAATAAAAGTCCAATGTCTTATAATTGCGTACTATTCGCAACACAAGTCACAAATATCAAAATATGATGTAGGGTAGAAGATTACAAAATACACTTTCACATGGGCAATCGGAATAGCATGCACAAATCAACTGAGAGTTATTGAAAACAACTTAATGGCCAGAATCTATTGAATATGTCTGCCTCAGTGATAGAGTGCGAACATGGTATATCTGAAAGCTACTTACTAAAATAAAGGGTCATAATTGATGTCTTTTTTTACATTTTAGAAAACAGTCATCAAAAAATTACTTTGACCAAACTAGCAGGTGTGCTGATTATATTTCTGTTGTGTTTTGAATCGAACAGTTATATAGATATAGGAAGATGTGGTGTGAGTGCCAATGAGAGAACTCTCCATCCAAGTAACAATTTAAAAAGTAAACCATTATAGGTTAAGGTACGGCCTTCAACACGGAGCCTTGGCACACACCGAACAACAAGCTATAAAGGGCCCAAAAATTACTAGTGTAATACCATTCAAACGGGAAAACCAACGGTCTAATCTATATAAACAAAACGAGAAACGAGAAACACTTATATATTACATAAAAACGACTACTGTACTTCAGATTCCTGACTTAGGACAGGTGCAAACATTTGCAGCGGGATTAAACGTTTTAATGGATCCAAACCTTCTCCCTTTTTCTGAAACAATAGCATAACATCACAACATAGAAAAACACACGATAAAATATCAATTGGTAGACTTAACTCAATCAAAAAACGTATGATTACACAATGAACGAATAAATTTGATCTGCGATATCTGAATACAAATGCACAGTTAATTAAATATTAGAGACAAACATTCATGACCAACAAGCTAACAAACAAATTCAAACAAAGCCATGGCAGGACATCACTGAGAAATATTTTACCAATCAAAATTTTCTTTAGAAAAAAAAATGGTTTTAAAAAAATAATTATGATCTTGAAGTTTATACAAATTGAGTAAGAGTAAGTGAAAAATTAAAGATATTACAAATAATCAAAGCTGGTGTACAGACAAGATCCATATAAATAAAAAATAACAAAAAAGTATTTATTTTATAAACAGTATCAACAGGTCGAATTAACAAGCAAATACGATTTGAGAGTACTCACAGTTACTGACAGCTAGTTAAAAGCCAAAACCAATTAATAATAAAAAATCATGCATCATAGACTAAAATCAACTAAAACACATCCCAGGGATTTAGTATTTTAACGTCATTAATAGTCAAAGAAGACATGACTTGTGCAATGCCAAAAATAAATGTATCGACAGGTAGTAGGATAGTGAAGAGCGACTTCTATAGAAATAAAAATTAACGTGTTTGTGTATCTATACATCTCACCTCAAAAGATAATGAAATTTAGTTATGTTTTAATTTGCTAATGACAAAATCAATATTAGTGCCAATGTGAACTATATTCAGAGATCTAATTACAATATTGGTAAGATAACCCTTACTTATAAGTTTGTTTAAAGGTTCGATGAGTTTACAAGGATCACATAGTGATTTCCTCGCTTTAAGTACAATATTACCATAAAATTTAGGATGTGAAATACCATTTGTAATAAGCTTTCTACAGGTATAGCCAAATTTACTAATCAAATTAAATCTTTGTATCTATGAAAGAATTTAGTAAAAGTTTTAAGTAATTTATGGTATCGAAATGCCTGACACAACAATTTACCAGTGATGCTAAATATTAGAGACAAACATTCATGACCAACAAGCTAACAAACAAATTCAAACAAAGCCATGGCAGGACATCACTGAGAAATATTTAACCAATGAAAATTCACTTTAGAATATGTCCATTCTTTAGATTTGATTATCTCTCTCCCATCGATATTGGGTTAATAATTCACTGTAAAATATATTTATTTTTCTTAATAGTTTTCCATTAGTAGGCACTATTGCCAGTTATATTCCATATATTTGTGCTAATTGAAATTAAGAGTGTTTATACTGTTTCGGTGTGATCTTAATTTTTTAAACATGATATTGATTGCTTTTATTGATACATGTTAAAATTACATTCAAAATTTGTCATATATATGTGAACATTTATTATTAATAAGACGTTTTTAATTCTACATTCGCGATATCTGAAATATGAAACCCATTGTAAGAAGACACGACACTAAGTAAGCCTCCTGTTTAGTTTCTAATAAATAAAAAAAATAAAATATAATATGCGAATTTGGAAAAATCCTAAAAAAACCAAACGAATTTCCCCAGAATTACCACGCTTTTATCGTAAATAGTACTATAAAATAACCTTTTGTCTATACGACAATTTCCCAATAAGAAAAATAACTCAATTTTAAACATTGACGCTAAAATAATACCATAATACAACTAGCGTATTTTCAAAATGTCTGGCGTACTAATTTAACGAGTTTAATGTTGAAACACAATATTTACATGTTCTGTGTAACCTGTCTCTACTCTGATTGGTATTCTTAAATGCAAATTGAGAGACACATGGACGATAGGTCTTAGGATGGTTGGTGAATTGGTAGATTACACGAATAATGTTAACTCTATTTTAGCATCACTGGGAATATCGGTCGAGCTTAATGGTGGAATAATCCCTTGAACCCTAAGTTATTTCTAATACAGTTTCCCATGTTCGCTGATTTATTTTAAATTAGAAGGCAACAAAACATAGGTTCAACACAAGGGAAGTTTCAGATTAAAAAAATCAAAATAATACAAGAAAAAATTGGTAAATACTCCTTGTCCATAAAACGAAAAGACGGACAACGCGGTTAATGTTAAGTAAAACATTGCAGATTGAAAAACATGAAAATCATACAAGGACCTCTAGTAAAGTAACATTTCACAAACAAACAAAAATTGGACTCCGGCTGTGGACCAATTATGCTGTTTGTCACAATTAAAAGTCGTTCATGAGTAGCATTCGAAAATTTCAATCATATCTATGTGAAACGGAAAAAAAAAGCATTTATTAATTGTGAAAAATAGTTGTTGTTGGTTTTGTTTACCAAATTAGCAAAACCAGAAAAAAAATGCAATAACATTTCAGATTAAACAAAAAAGGAGTCAGTTTCCATTTGGTTCAACCATACAACCAGACCTGTTAGTAAACGACTCTCTCACTAACTATGGTCAGTTCATGTACGACCATTTCGAGATGGGAGAAATAGACAATGGAATACAATGGATAGACATGGAATCTGATCAGGTATACTACTACTTACTTTGCCTGCTGTTGCAATGATAACGACCCTCGAAAGCACAGTCTTCTTGAAAGTGTAATTGACAATTTCTACCAGTGAGTTGCAACAATATTTGTTGTTGGGTATGGTTCTGAAGTCACAATAGCCAACACTGAATATATCAAAATACCAAAAAAAATGAAACAAGGCTTTTCTCTTAAATTCTTTAAAAAAAGGAAAGAAAGATACCAAAGGGACAGTCAAACTCATAAATCTAAAACAAACTGACAACACCATGGCTAAAAATGAAAAAGACAAACAGAAAAACAATAGTACACATGACACAACATAGAAAACTAAAGAAAAAACAACACGAACCCTACCAAAAACTAGGGGTGATCTCAGGTGCTCTGGAAGAGTAAGCAGATCCTGCTCCACATGCGGCACCCATCGTGTTGCTTATGTGATTACAAATCCGGTAAATAGGCTTATTCGGTAGGTCAAACTCATGAAAGGGAAGGGGATTGTAGTTACGACGTAAGGAACATATCCGATATCATTTGTGAAACGGTTATTCCATAACGGTCAACAACTCGTGATGGCGTCCGTGAAATTTACGAAGGGATGATTTCAACTTTAAAAGTTTTCAGCAAGCAAAGTAAATATATTCTCATACTTTATATGTGTATAATGTTTTGTGAAGTGCGATTACGAAACACAACCTATACAGTGTCAACAGGTGTGTTAAGTACTTACACATTGAAGGGTCCCAACGAAACGTTTAAATAAGAGAGTGATTACATAGAATGACACAATTGAAGCATTCTACAAACATGACAAATGAGTAAACGAGATTAATACATTTTTGGAATGCCTCTTTTACTATTATTGGTTGGAGGTGAAATGTTTAGACGTAAGACTTTCACATATAACTATGTGTTACATGTATGTATACGACTCAAGAAATAATATTGTTTGCATACCATACCTTGTTTGCACAGTGAACATGCTAACGAGGTCACAATTGTTATTTGCCATATAGTAAAATAAATAAACATAATTATCAACATAGGTTTTTAAGTTTCAAGTTGATGTGACCACTACTTGATTGTATAAAACAGCCATACTACACATTTTAATATTAGTTCTATGAAACCGTTAACATTATTTGGTCACAGAATGTCAAATATTTTAAGAACTATTACCTAAATGTGAAATCGTAACATCTCCACTGTTCAGTGAACCATGGGGTAAAGGGGTCAAACTTTTATTTAACAGATAATTGTCAAAGTTTTTATTGGAGTGAATAAGAGTTCTATTTTTCAAGTTGGTGTATCTTCAATAATCATAATAAGCAATCTTTAATATAACACTGGACAAACAAACACAATATCAGATGGGCCAGCGCGTCCAAAAAGACAGGAAACGACGAAGTCCAACTACATTTGTAAACTGATTTATTAAAACCTTTTTCATTATAGCATTAAATTATTGCATGCCGTTTTTTTGGATTTTGCAGAGACAGATAGACAATGAAACATTAGTGCAAGCAATGCAACGTCTTCAAAATCATAGGTACGTAGTTTAAATGTCTTCCTTTTCAAAATAGAAATCTTAATAAATTCTAAACTATATCTAGAAACCGTATAATATTTTCCTCGAAATTTATAAATAGAGGAAACATAAGATGGAGATGACTTATCAAACTAATGTCTTGTAAGTGATAATATTTCATTAATATCTGTTTTGTAGTTTTATTTGTAATACAAAAGTGTTTTCTTATATCTTCTTGAAGGTTAAAAAGATGGGGGAGTGGCTTATTCTCTGCGTTGAGCAAAAGTAATCCTGACTGGATATCTAAACTACCTCTTAGAGATATAAACCTTGCTATTCAAGATAGAATTAATTATATGGCTGCATTGTTTAATGGGAGGTAGGTGAATAATTTCTTAATTCAAGACTTAGTTATTAATGACTTATACTGTCAATAAATGTTTCCACTTATATAACTTGACGGCAGTTTTTTATTTCGCAATATATGAGTTGAAGTAATATATACATTTGTTTGTTTACTCACAACTTATATTTCTGTGATAAATATAAGAATAAGAAGATGTGGTTTGATGTCAATAAGACAACTATCAACCAAAGTTCAAATGAATGAATGTAAGCAATTAAAGGCAATCGTCCGACCTTCAACAATGAAAATAAATATGTGGTCGGCTTTAAAAGACCCAGACAAAAAAAAAAAAAAAAAACATAGGCCAAAACAATTACGTTTTTATATTCCGTCTTTATCCTCGGGGAAAAGGGGGCAGTTCCTATATACGGAATGATAGGATGTGCCGCTGGAATAGGTCACCTTTACACCTTTTCAAGCTTAAAAATACACGAACAAAGAGAATATTAACGACTTAATTGATAACATAACCTGTTTATAAAACACAAATATGACAGACATGAACCAACGCCATCGCTCATCTTGAAATATTCATTAATCTTTGACAGCTTGCACGAGCGATACTGCAAATAAACTCATAATAGGAATCAGGATTAAAATTGTGTACGCCATACGAACGTTTTATCTACCAAAGACTAATCAGTGACATTTGAATATAAAAAAAGGAAAAGGCCAAAACATTACGTTGTTATACTCAGTCTTTACCCTCGGGGGAAAGGGAGCAGTTTCTATATACGGGATGATAGGATGTGCCGCTGGAAAATGTCACTTGAACACCTTTTCAAGCTTGAAAATACATAAAAAGGTCGGGGAAACTATTCAAAATATATGATAAGGTCAATTTAGTGCCAACGTTCATGTTACTGAAGGTTTATACATCTCCTGGTTACAACTTTTTACCCACATTCAAAAAAATAATTTTGGATGTGACGCGTCATCTGATTGGCTGACGTTATTTTGTTATGAGCCCATAGACATAATTTAGTCATGTGACCGTGACGTCATCAACGTTTTTTTCATGGTTTTCTACGGTTTAAAATGGAATTTAGATTTAAATTATAAGAAAGGACTGTAATATTTTTTCTGTCTATTCGAAATAACATTAAAAAAAAGGTGGTGCACACTGTTAAATAACCCGCTACGCGCGTTATTCAGTGTGCACCAAATTTGTTATGTTATTTCTTCATAGACAAAAAAAATATTACAGTCATTCCTTAATCAAAAGATTATCAGTAAGCAATGTTGATTAATTATTGTACAGTCGTCAACTATTAAATATTTATATAGCCAATGGACTAAAACTGTAGTACTACAAAACAAAATGTTAATGATATTATACATTTTGCAATGTATTGTTTTTAGTTTTGAAAACTTAGATGTGTACAGTGATGTATTACAAGATGATTTCCTAGAGATCTACACACAATCAGCAAATATTACACAAGAGTTATTCCTAAAAGCTAGACAAGGATTTCCACATGCCAGGTTGTTTTTAGATGAACGGAATGTTCTCAATAGTAGTTTACACACAACAGTAAGTGTTTAATGGATTTTTAACACGAAAACCTAGAGAATTTAAAATTTAAAAAAGGGATCAGTCAAAAACATAGAATTCGGAAGAAGTTGACCAATATCGTTTATATTAACAGCAATGTTGTTGTTTTGATTTTGTTTACTTTTCTGTTCCTTTTTCTAATCCTTTTGTAAACTGCGGATCTGCTGCAAATTATGAATAGTCCGTTTTCCTACAAGCAGTGTTTTATCTCAGATGAACATGTTTTCGTAAATTATGAACTAAATCTTTTTAACGTGTTTCAAAGATTCAATATTTATTTTGTAACGAGCTGTGCATTGACAAAAAATGAAAATAGAAATGGTTAATGTGTCAAAGTGACAACCCGACCATAGAGCAAACAACAACCGAAGGCTGCCGTTGGGTCTACAATGCGTCGGGAAATTCCCACGCCCGGATGTATCTTTCAGCTGGCCCCTAAACAAATATGTGTTCTAGTGCAGTGATAATGGATGTCATACTAAACTCCGAATTACATTTATTTATCTAGGCATATGCTAATATGGCTAAGCGATTGAGGAGCATACATACTCCATATTATGGACTTGGTATTAAAGCACATTTTAACTCCAGTCACATAGACATGGATGCATTAAAGGTAAGTCTACCGAACCTAGCATTGTAACTCATTGTTTAATATAGTTCATAAAAAAAGAGTTTGGAGGTAACACGAATTTTGCAGTATGATCGTTGATTTATGACAAATTTAGCCTTTTTCGTTTTGTTTTCCTTTGGAAATGTTTTTAAGCCAAACGTTCTTTCCTGATAATCCTGAATTGTGTCTTTTTCCGGCAATTCAACGGTAAACTAATTGCAATGTGTGTTTCGGTTTAGTTATATCTGAAATAAGAGCCGTTTACTCATTTTTCAGGAAATTTCTAAACTATGATAGAGTTGGTTTTTTTACACCGAGTCTATGTTTGAAATAATCGGAATTGGAAGTTTAATTCCTTTGAAAACATAGATAATAACAAATATATAGACAATTCCAAAATCAGTTCCAAATATGACAAAGTTTACACACGCAGTATCGGTTGTTGAAAATATTACAGCCCATAATCGAAAAAACTAGAGGACGGAAAAAATGTTGCACTTGTCACCCTTCAACAAACATTCCTACCCTTAGGCTAGTTCTTTTCTCTCTATATAAATATATGACATGGATGACGCTGTGTAACGATGAATCATTACTCATACATTACTTCATGAAAATTCAGTCACGTCTCAGTCATTACAACCGAACGGACGTGCAGAGTCAGCTCTTTTGTAACCGCTATCTTCAATGAGGGTTAACTGACAGATCGATCAACGACTTACTATTTTCGATGACAGAAACCTATTCAACGCTATACAGAGTCAGGATACGTTAGGCACTATCCGCGTAACCCGCGTCAGCGTTCACTTCAAAACCCATTATGGTTGGGACAGTGTTATGCCGACTGACAACCGATCTCCATTTCACTGTCCCACGGCAGTGGTCCTGATAATGCTTCCTGTCATCGTTAATACTACGTCCGAGACTCATCGACCAGTTCTCCATCATCGAGGTTAGCGGGGTGTCAAGCTGACCAATATGGCCCTGACAGCAGCCGTTGTGAAGACATAACATCAATATAGTCAACAACAAAAACCACCAAAACAACTCACAAAACCAAGATGGCGACCTACTAAAATACTTCCATCATCATAACTTTAACGAGTTTCATTATACAATAAATGACTTTTGATGAGGTTGATACAATGATTTATGAACCCCAGAGATATGATATTTACCGAGGCCAACGTAATGAAATCAAAAGTCAACAATTGCTTTATTATATGACTGTTTATGCTTCTTCAATTTTCTAGTATTTACTCAAGACACTGTTAAAACTACTCCAGACCTTGTTTTAATACATAATTTCATTTGCTTTTTAAGCTGCTTTTTATATAAGTCAAACTTTTCAATTAAGTTTCTTAAAAAAAAAGAGAAACATAAAAAACAAGACGAAGAAAAAAGAAGATAAAAAAGGAATTTTCTTGAGGTCATTAACCCGCGTCATTGACGTCACCACATCTATATCTAGGTACGCGGACGCTGTTTCAAATCTTATATACTGAACGGCTTTAGAAACGCAACACTCATTTTGTTGATTTTTTTTTACCAAACCTTGTTTGATTTTCAAAAAACTACTTTGCATGCTTATCATAATTCTTTCTCCGTACAAAAAAATAAAATCTAACTTACCTGTTGTTATTGAACATACCGAATTTTTGAAGTCGCACGAATTTCTTAAAGCGAAATTTTGGACCAATGAAGATTGTTTCAGTTGTTTTGCTTTGTAAAACAGTTCTTTCAATCCTTTGCCTCACTTAAACAAGTTTAAAAATGTTGCATCTCCATTTTGCCAAAACTGAGAAACAAAAAACTGAGTTAACCCTTGAGAATACTGCAAACATTAAAACATAAACGTGCTGCAACCATACTGTATGACTTCAGAAACTCGTCTAACTGTCCTTCCGACAGCGATACAAGAAGACAAGATTTGTTGCTGGACATCAATGAACAGATACACGTTTAGTGACAATGAAACTTGAACAAAATTTGATTACGCAACGTCATTTGCCAGACATGTTTACGGCCGCAACGTCAACTGCTTATCAAATTGCCGAGTGCCATTGAGTACAGATTCATGCCATAAATGTTTCCCATCAACTGAATTGCCAAAGAATCGACTGAAGGAAAACCTTAAAAGCCTTGAGGTTCCAACCGCATAATTGCGAAAACCAATTAATGGGTTGAACAAATGCAAAACCAGAAGGTGTAAAACAGAACCCAAAACATGTCAGACAGAATTTGTTGACCTTTCTGACAATTATTTTGGCGTTTGTAACATGCAGTCATCGCTTTTGACGGAGACACATTCATTCGAAATAACACAAAAATAATCGAGTGTTGCGTTTTTAAAGCCGTTCAGTATATGACCTCTCGTTATATTTGCCGTGGTGGGTATAACGTGTTATCAAAACGTTTTTCCTATGCTTTTAACAAATGAAAAAAAAAGAAAACAGTAAATATATATATTATTTCATTATTACTATTTAGTACAGAATTGATAAATTAGCTGAGGCAAGGTCACCATTGTGGATATCAAGTCTTGCATTTCATAAAGACCCTGTTTCCTTACGAGCCCAACTGTTAGATGATGTGGTGACTCTTTTATTCTCACGACCGGAAGTAGAAGGTATAATTTTAGACGACGTTTGGGGTCCGGAACAGAACAGTCAGGATGCAGCATTGGCAATTGGACAAAATTTACAGGTTTATCATTTGATTGATTACTTAAAAGTGAAAATAGCAAAATGTTACGTCTACTCTTTTGGTTTAGCATATATTAGCTAGAAATTTATTAGTTAACTTTTTATGTACTCAATCATAGTTATATCAAATAGAGGTGAAAGGCAGAGTCTTTTTTATTAAACTTTTTTTTTTGTATTGCTGCTTCGAGCTGAATTCGCCTATTCAGATTTGCATGCATTCTGGGTTATATTTTCAAATACGTTCACCAAAACGTTATGATTAATTTTGTTTAAACCTTTCTAAACAATGGAAATTCAACCAATGACGTAACAATATTTTCATTTTGGTGTATCCATAGTTCTTTATATTTTGAAAAGGCGAATTAGTAACGGTATAATTATTTTTTGTTTTTGTATTTTTTAGAAGTTTACGAGAACAGCACATTTTTGAAATATTATTACATTTTAGTAAATCATTTCAGAATATTTTATACATTGTTACTTTCTACTGAATTTCGCAAAGAATTCCATAAGAACCTGTTATATTATTATTTCATTGACAATAGTATAACCAAGCTGGACTCGTCTACCAAAACCGCTGGCATACCCATGAAACTCATCGTTTCACCAGTTCAGTGACTGTTCGTGCATACAAAGGAGAATATGATATCATTGTAAGACGAGGAAGAAATGGTCCAGTTGTTGGAACAAAGCATGTGACACTAGGAAATGGTGGACTTTCTCTGACAATACATGTCACAGGACAAGGTATATATAAACTCATCATAGATACCAGGCTTCAAATTGTGTATGCCAGATGCGCTTCTCGTCAACAAAATACTAATTATTGTCGCTCGAATCCTAAAATTTAAAAAGGCCAAAATAAAGTACGCAGTTAAAAATTAAATTGAGAATTCAAATAGGGAATATGTCAAAGAAACAACAACCCGATCATATAGCAGACAATAGCCGAGGACCACCAATGGAGACACAGCGAAAATTTACCGCACCTGGAGATTGTCCCAAGCTGGCCGGCCCTAAATAAAATTGTGTACTAGTTCAATGAAAATTTCAAAACACACAAATGAACCAAGACCATAAAATATGCAAGACCAACAAAAGTCAGAGGCTCCTAACTTGGGACAGGCTCAAACATGCGGCGGGGTTAACATGTTTTGTGAGATCTCGACCCTCTCCCTATACCTATAGTAAATGTAGAACAAAGAAAACACAAAGCAGTATGCACAGTTACACTCAGTTTAAAAGAGTCAGATATCAGATTAGGTAACAAAAGAAACTAAGCAAAATGACAATGATATACAAATGAACAAAAGACTATTAGCAGCCACTGACACGCCAGCCCTTGGCCCCTAATCAAACCGACCGAAAGAATGCATTGGGAATCTTCAATTCCGAACGTTTAAGCTTATAAGTTTTTCCAAAGTCCTAGTGTGCAACTTTTAAACAACGATTTATAACTCATTGTATACTAAGTAAGACTTTTAGACACAGGCACTTGTCTCAGAAAAAATATAACATAAAGGTATATAGGGGGAAATCTGATAAAAGTGCCTATGCTTTTAGACCCTTGCACAAAGAGGTAGGTCAATTCATTGAGATGACCGTTATTTTTGTGATGAATTTTACAAATTAAGATAAAATATTGCAAATTCTAAACAAAAACGACACGATTATGACAAAGGAAATTTAATATTCCTTTTGTTTCCAAATAATTGGCCTAAGTTTGCGGAGTCGTGTTTGCATCTTATACACGAAATTGAAAAAGGACAATTACAGAAAGTGCACTGTGGGGAAGTGATTACAGCTGTGAATAAGTTTTCTGTTAGAATATATTGAACAATGCAAAAATTAAAATTGCAAATTTGTCTTCCTTTCGTTGAATGAAATTGGCGGGAATAGAGTCCGTGCACATGTAATTTGTTTTGCATATGTCCTGACGAGAGGAATGCAATGATATTTAAACTATTCTTTTCCAGGGCAAAACTACGCTGTTTCGAATGTTGTATTTGGATGATAACAACATAATTGTAGATACAAAGGAGATAACATTGAATTCTTTGAAATAAAAGTACAAATTTCACTATGAAGATGCTTGATAAAAAAATCGAAAGAGATACCACACGAAGAACAAGTCCAAAAATACAGTTCTGCAAGAGTATTCTGATATCCGAATATGCTATTGAAAATAAATAAAGAAACGATTAGGGTATATATGTCGACGAGACGGCAACCGAACGACAAACATATCTATAGTCAATACAATACAATATTTAAAGGCCTAAAGACAAACAAAATTTAACTGACCTAGATTTGAAACAAAGGCGAAAGATACCAAAAACGGACCTTCAAACTCATATGTCGAAAATAAACTGAAAAATAAAAAAAATAAAAATACGATCAACAGTTCATTAAACACAACATATAAAACTACAGATTTAGTTACAAGATTCCGACCGAAAACTGTGAAATCAAGTGTTTTTTGAAGTTTAAGGATTTACTTAGGTCAGGGTTTTGAATGTGTGTCAAATGTTCGGACTCCTTGGTGTTTTTCCATACATTCCAAGGTAAAATATTTTGCCCCATAACACCTATTCATCTTTTAATATAAGACCATATAGTTTATAAATGGTCATTTGTTAAAAGTTAAGCAGATTCTTGATTTTCTTTCTTTTGATTTGAGACCCAAATATTACCAATGCAAATGTAAGGTAAAAGTCCGAGTCAGCCTTTTCCCGCCATACATTATAAATCAAATATCTCGAAAAGGAGCTCCATGACCTCTCAACATTTTTAGCTTATTTTGATCCTCAACTAATACTCTTCCAGTAAATATTATTATTTTCAAATTCTTGATTTTCCTAAGATCACCTAAGATCACCTAAGTACAGATATGTAAATCTTTAAGACGCTCCTGCTCCACATATGACATTCGTCGTGTTGCTCACATTGCTAATATTAATATAGTGTAAAAGATACACTATTCACTTGCCACTATTCACAACGCACTATAATCCAATTAAAAGGCATTACTCTACTCACAAAAGCGAAGTTTATACACTGTGGATTCATTATTATTCTTTGGCTATCGCTTTTCGTTTATTTCGTGGGAACAGGTAAACCACGAAATTAAATGTGCAACGAATAGCAAATTTTCTATAGGCTTGTTTGCAGATTTCAACAAAACCACAAAATTAAATATCCACGAACATGTTAGTTTTCCTTAATCCACGGATATTAGTACGAACACAAATAAATAAATCCACAGTAGCCTTGTTGGTCGAGTGGATGCTCTAAACGTATCTACAACTGGGTCAGTACCGTTCGGAGGAATATACAAATGTATGTCTCCGGTGGCACAAACAGCCAAGAAAGTAGTCATGCAAATGTTTGTATCCTGGTACACTTTGTGTACATGCACACAAGCGATTGAATATAGCATGGGGCAGCCGAGATTTCACCTACTTTGAAATTTAGAAAATATTAAACGGAGAGCTGATATTTGTCCTTGCATTTGCGTTTCCGGTTTTCACTATAATTTTAGTTTTTGTATTACTAGTAGTATAGGAATTCTCAACCTTTCTTTGATATTTCGAATTTTAAATGTTTTGGTCTTGACCATTACTGGCGGGACACTAATGGTCAAAATGCACATCTTGGTCTTATTACGGCACCCGTCGAGTTGTTCACAGATTGCTAATACCGTTACTCTACTTGGGTCAAGATGTGCAAGTCGTAGTCGGCAGTGGTAGACATTTCCTATATAACATTTCATTTTTGTATCACTAAACTTGAACAAAGGTATACAGAAAAAAACCACCATTATTTTATATTATATTGCGTTTTACACTTGTTGAGTCATAACAATGAATCATTATTAGAAACATGGCTATCAATGCTACTCGTTTAGCAGCTTGGACGTTTTCACGTATGTAGTTGAATATTTTTGGAGCACGAAATGATATTAGTTTTTTGCATTCATTTATCAACTTCATGTAGTTTCTTCACTTTACACCTTTATTACACGACGGGTGCCACATGTGGAGCAGGATCTTCTTACCCTTCCTGAGCATCTGAGATCGACCCTAGTTTTTGGTGGGGTTCGTGTTGTTTATTCTTTGGTTGTCTATGTTGTGTCATGTGTACTATTGTTTGTCTTTTTCATTTTTAGCCATGAAGTTGTCAGTTTGTTTTAGATTTATGAGTTTGACTGTCCCTTTGCTAACTTTCGTCCCTCTTTTACATGTCCTCTGCTCTTCAAATTAGGATAAATTGGTAAGTTCAGTTTCTTGTTATAAATTAAAACATGTTTACACTATTGTTTCAGATAAGGGTGAAGGTTTGGTAACATTAAAACGTTTAAAACCGGTGCAATTGTTTGCAACTGTTTTATATCAGGAATTTAATGTTCAGTATTTGTCGTTTGTTGATGTGGTTCATGAGTGTTTCTCGTTTCTCGTTTTTTTTATGTAGATAAGATCGTTGGTTTTTCCGTTTGAATGGTTTAACACTAGTATGTTTGGGGCCCTTTATAGCTTATTAATCGACGTCACTGTGAGCCAAGGCTCTGTGTTGAAGATCGTACCTTGATCTATAATCATGATTATGGTTTACTTTTATAAATTGACACTTGGATGGAGAGTTATCTCATTGTCACTCATACCACATCTTGTTATATCTATCACTATCACTGCACAATTAATTCTTTGTTGACGAACTATTTTTGAGTTCCTAAATTTGTGGTGCATTTGTTACATTGATCCGCTAGTGGTGCCTGTTATGTTTTCCGTGTGAAGTACAAATACAGTATTTATTTTCCCTTTTAATATCAAAACTTTATCAAATAATGCAACAAAATCAATATCAATAAAAGATAAATATATACAAATTCGACTAGTAATTAATAATGCGTGAAATATGAACAAATATGAATTATCATCTGGGAAATAAATGAAAAAGACTTATCTGACTAGCAACAATAATCCATTATTATACAAATATATATATAAAAAAAGAATTCAATCGAGAACACTAAACGATGTTTACCAAACCCAATTCCGTATCCTTTACTGAATCTATACTACATGAGGGTCTGTATGGAGTAGGGAGATTCTCCAATTAATTCTTTTTGTAAGCTATTTTCATAAATTTTGCCCATTATTCTCTTTTCTTTTATTGTATACCTAATTATTCTCTGTTTTACACTATATCACCCAATTACTTATTCTCTATCCCTTGTATTTTATCACGCCAATATTCTTTATTCTTTATCCCCCCCTTTTATTTTATTTATTGGTCAAGTATTCAGTACGTTTGATCCATTTGTCTCGTCCAGACCCTCCTAATAAAGTGATTAGTACAAATTATTGATAAAAGTGTTTGACCTACGAGCAATATTTCTATTGTTGATTGGAGTGAAATATATAATAACAATGATGGACAAAAACGTTTTCTTTTGATATATTGAATCGTGGAACAATAAATAACAAGATAATTTGATATCATCTACAATAAAAGGAAGTGCTCCTTCCAATTTCGTTCTATTACTTTAAATAAATATCAACTTCATACCAATTACATTCCTAACACGTGAAAACTCCATCGGCAAAACAATTGTTCGTGTTCTACACTGTTTATAGTTTTCCTTTCAAAGAATTATCTACAATAACGTAAACCTCTTTCGGGAATCAATTTCTTTTCCTTTTCTTTCGAGAATTTCGTCGTTTAACGCGGTTTGCACCTACTTGAAACGGGTAATAAGATTTAGAAGACACAGAATAAACTTCCACACGACCATGATTCCAAGCATAAAGCTTCTTCTGAATTGGATTGTAGTCCAACATGTAGTTCTTAGCAAATTTATCATCAATAGTGTTTGGAAATATTATTTCATTGTCCTTTAGAACCTTGCTACCGCCGTTGTTTGTATTGAATGAATATTTGATAAAAGTCGGGATATTTTCGTACGAATCTGTTGCATACATTACTCCGCAAATCATAAATGCATTTCCAACTTTTGTTTTCGGTATATTCGTTACCCACGTCTCCAAAATCTCTAGTGTGTTGTCATTAAGTTTTACTATAACTATATTTCCGTTGGAATATGTCGTAGCGTAAATTACCCATAATCCTTTTTCGTCTACAGCAAAATCAATGTCTGAAAATTTTCCACTCTGATATGGGTATTTGTTATGGACGCCTGCGTTGTCCAAAGCTACTTCTTTCTCCCATTTTTTCTGAAGCAAGTTATATTTAACAATTTTGTTACTCATTCCCTTATGACAATATAACGAGTTTTTATAAACGACATGTCCTGTTCCTTCGCAAAAGAACGGGAGTTTGTGCGTTCCTTTTTCGACGTCATATTTAAGTAATTCCAAAGATTTGTATTGGAAGATTTCGTTGATGTCACTGTAACCATAGGTTACCCATATTTGTCCTCCTGGTATCGGGTCTACTGCAAAGCTGCCTTGTGCTATCCCAACAGGAATTTCGATGTTATCGCTTCTGATTGATACCAGTTCTTGTGGACAG
This sequence comes from Mytilus trossulus, assembly GCF_036588685.1. Classification (NCBI taxonomy): domain Eukaryota; kingdom Metazoa; phylum Mollusca; class Bivalvia; order Mytilida; family Mytilidae; genus Mytilus; species Mytilus trossulus. The sequence continues at coordinate 68,515,394 of NC_086380.1, forward strand.
AAATCTATGAAAATAAATTTGATACATGACGCCATGATACATGTAAGAGAAAAAGGGCAGTGTATGTAAAGTGTGGATCCTAAAATATCATTTTCACTGTATATGCCAGATATTTCTGATGTAGAATGATAAATAAACAGACGACTTTTATTTTTTATTTTTGAAGAAAATGAAGAAAATAAGTTAAAATGTATATGTATTTCACGAACAGATCGTGCAGGTGTTTTATAACTAATAGGTAAAATGCTGTTGCAGAAAAAATATTCATTTCAACACAATTATCAAAGTTGTACAACGTGGAATAGGTTTTGTCATTCACTTTCTTCATATTGAACTGAATTCCACTATGATGCTTTCTTTATGCGAGTCATGTTTACTGTCGAATAATGATACTATTCTTTCATTTTCACTGTAGAGCAAGTCATTAGTATTGTATATGCAGAGCATTTTCACTGTATGATATTTTTTTTTATCTATTACAGCGTATTTTTTTAAGCATGTAAAGCAAGACTTTAGTTAGCGTGCGTGCTTTTTTTTTTTATTGTACAATCATTATGATAACACCCAATTTGATTCATTGACAAATATAATAATTATATAAATACATGTTAAACTATGCCGATACATATTGTTTAAAGATGTCAATCTTAAAATTGAGAATGGAAATAGGGAATGTATCAAAGAGACAACAGCCCGACCTAAGAAAAAAACAACAGCAGAAGGTCACCAACAGGTCTTCAAAGTAGCGAAAAATTCCCGCACCCGGAGGCGTCCTTCAGCTGGCCCCTAAACAAATATATACTAGTTCAGTGATAATGAACGCCATACTAATTTCCAAATTGTACACAAGAAACCAAAATTAAAATAATACAAGACTAAAAAAGGCCAGAGGCTCCTGACTTGGGACAGACGCAAAATACGGCGGGGTTAAACATGTTTGTGAGATCTCAACCCTCCTCCTATACCTCTAGCCAATGTAGAAAAGTAAACGCATAACAATACGCACATTAAAATTCAGTTCAAGAGAAGTCTGATGTCAGAAGATGTAACCAAAGAAAATAAACAAAATGACAATAATACATAAATAACAACAGACTACTAGCAGTTAACTGACATGCCAGCTCCAGACTCCAATAAAACTGACTGAAAGATTATGATTTCATCATATGCACATCAGGCATAATCCTTCCCGTTAGGGATTTAGTATCATACCATCATAACATATATGAGAAGAACATAACCCGTGCCATGCCAACAACTGTTTTTTGAATAAATTTGTTTAGTTCCGATGCAAAGACTCTATAAGTGAATCAATATTAACGCCAAAATATGCAATCTTTAATGACCTGACAACAGTATCGTAACTATATCCCTTCTTAATAAGTCTATTCAAAGGTTTTGTTAGTTTCTCAGGTGAATACTGACACCTTTGTGCTTTATAAAGAATATTTTCCATACAAAATTGGATGTGAAATACCTGAACGTGTAAGAAGTCTGCATGTTGAGCTATATTCACGAATGATGTCCTTATACCGATGATAAAATTTAGTAAATGTTTTGACTAGTTTGTGATATCGAAAACTCTGGTGTAATAATTTTTCAGTAATACATAAATTTCTCTCGTTAAAATCTTTTTTACAAAGTTTGTATAAACAATTATACAAAAAAAGCAAGCAAGTAAACCAAAGTTTTGCTTTACATGCATTTACATGCTTAATTTAGCCGACTTGCTCAAACACTAGATAAAGTAAGAGACGGGTTTGATAAAATTTAACTTACGGAGGAAAGTTTGGGTTTAAAACACTCTAAATAAATTCAATAGAAATAACATTTATTTCAAATGTATTCCATTTAATTACTTATAAATCGTATAGGGATCTTTATCCTTGTTTTTTTTTATCCATTTCCATATCCTTGTTTTTTTTTTATCCATTTCCATGACACTTCACCACTAATTTCGTACATCTTGATATAGATTGAATCGTTGGTTTCCCCGTTTAAAAGGTTTTACACTGGGGCCCTTTATAACTTGCTGTTCGGTGTCAGCCAAGACTCCATGTTGAAGACCGTATTTTGACGTATAACGGTATACTATTATAAATTGTGACTCGGATGGAGAGTTGTCTCATTGTCACATATGACATCTTATCTATCTATGGCTCAAACCGAAAAGAGACGGGACAAAAAGGGATAAAACACACTTTTTTAATATATTTATAATGGGCTAAATATGAGTCAGAAAAGAGTAGAATAGTGGGTCGCGTTTGGGTATAAGCGTGACACTGAATTGCCGATTTTTTTGTAAGCGTGACACGTGAAAGTCAAATGATTGTGTCGTGAAAACGAGAAATTAAGTAAAGCGGGAGACGGAAAATTTCAAAACATGAGAACTGCATAGTATAGGCGGGATACGGGAATCTGACAAAGCAGTAAGCGGGATCAGGTATTATACAGACCCAGAATAAGATATTTATTTATCTTCATCATAGTGTTACAGTCATGCCTTCAATAACAAATGTATCCCATGCATGCATTTTCATATTTGTGGTCCCTTTTTCAAGTTTGTGGTCTCCAAATTTATAGACAAAAGTCCTTATGGATATTTGGAGTTCTTTGAAATGCTGAATCTAACCGTGTATCCAGTTTGGGATTTTTTGCCAAGTTACTGAAATAGCCCACATAGAGGTCCAAAGGGTCTTAGATCATCAAACATGAATTGTAGCATGCATGTCGTGTACAATTACCAAAATGTGCATTGTTAGACCTCTGTGGTAGTATCCACTCGCGGATCTAGAAATTTTCATAAGTAGGGCCCAAAAACTGCCTAAGAGGGGGCCCGCTCCAGTGATTCCATATAAAAGTAACCAAATGTTTTCCCAAAAAAGGGGCAACCCCTAAATCCTCCTCTGGTATCGAGCTGTGCATTACGGATAATTTTTTTTTGTATCAAGGGTGCTCTACGTCACGTACCAATGCAAACAAAAAAGTTCGCCCACACACCTTACATTTCATGTTATAATGACTGTGGGTAATTTATGTCACATACCGTTTCACCTTATTCAGTAAAAATCATGCAAGCAACAATCGACTCAAAAACATTTATTCTATCAAAAACTGTCTTTATCAGAATATGGAAATTGAAGCAGTTGAGGGTACAACTGGGAAAGTTAATCTTTTATAAGCTTTTCTGTCACCATTGCGTTTCAAGATGCATATTTCTCTGTTCGCAAGTGTATGTATTGCGTGAAAGATAACGTCCTCAAATGTACTCGTCTCTATTTTACACAGACTGCACGTAAACTCCGCCATATTAATCTTTGACTTAAAAAAATACAGAAACATCTTTTATTTTTTTTTTAAATCAAGAAAAAACGTAATTTGAAGAATACAATATGAAATTTTGAGAAGCGTTTTTGTTACAAGTGTGAAAAGCTTTTTATTTGATAAAGAATGAATGAGGAGTTTGTATTTCAATTTGAAAATACATTTATCATAAATTCTAAAGTCATCAACTATTTTTTTTCATTTGTTTCAAGTGCATTTATCACATTATTCTACAATAAAAATTCCTCGCATCTTCGAAAATTCCACATCAGAAATGACTGCACTAACAGTGATAATTCATCGCATCTATAGTTAAAATGAATCGCTTTCAATAATCGATATGCTATATTATGTTGCTTTTATAACACTTATTTGAACTTTAATGCTATGTTTGTACATACTATAGACATATCACAATGAAAATATGTAACAACTTTCCTTCAAAACAATTAATTTGGTATTTTCAAAACTTAAACAAATACAGTTTTCCCATGATCCTTTATTCTACATAGACATACCCGCATATAACAGTGAAAATGAACTAGCTGGATTCGCACTTTATATACACTGAAGGGACTAAGTAACTCTGATAATAATGAGTTCAACAATTCCAAGCTAAAAACTTTGAACGGCGGATGCGCGTTACTTCTAGTTTTCTTCTAAATATTCAACAACAGACAAACAGTCTGCTCTCTTCGAATTTCGAAAGGTAATTTATATCAGAAGTTGCCAATATACTTCAAAAGGCGAAAAGATGACACGCTCCTTGTAGGTAAACATATTTTGCGCATCTGTCTAAATTGGTTCGTGAACAACCATGTGCCACTATTTTGTTTCTATCTTTTTTGCATATTTTTCTCAACATTAATTAATATAATAGAAAGAAAAAAAAAATGTACAAAACAATTTTAAATTTTGTTTGCAAAAATGCTCAAAATATTGTTTCCAACTTTTACGTTGAAAGTAAAAACTAATAAACCGCTGTGCCGTGAGCGCATCGTACGCCCGTCGTCTTTTCAAAGTTCAATAACTTCTCAACGTCATATCAGATATTCAGGGGGAAATAAAGGGAGGTTATCTTAATAGATATTAATTAGTCACCAAAGTTTCATAATAATTGCTCAAAGCGTTGTCCGAAAACTGGAAAATCCCCTCTTTTAGATAAATAAAATCGCATATAAACTCCAAAATGTAAAATCTAAAATTAAGCGAAATTCAAGGGGAGCTTACGTTAGCACAATTCACTAAAGCTTCATAAAAACTGCAGAAAGCATTTTTGAATTATTGTCGGAAAACTGACAAATCCCACGTTTTTCAATTAATTACACACGATAACTCGGAAATGCAAAATCTAAAAATTATTAAAATCAAAAGGGAGCTCATGTCAATTCACCAAAGTTTAAGGCGGATTGGGTCAAGCTTGTTTGGTTTATTTTCCGACGTGTTGACGACGGACAGGCTGACGGACGGATGGACGGAGGGAAGGAAAACAACGGTACACTTCAATAAGTCCCGTAAACAGGCGAATAAAGCAAATTAATATCGAGCTTTTTATAAAATCTACTACAGAAATTGAGGCCAGGGAAATTAACTTACAAGGAGTATACGTATTAACAGCTTAAATATAACGTATAATTACCAAAGTAATGACCTAAGAAAAGAGATTAGTCTTTTTATTTTTATTTGCGGTGGGAAAAAAATCTGGGCGAGGGTCACTGTGAAGTATTTTCAACTTATTGAACTTTCACATTCAATAACAAAAATAATCAAAAGACTGTTAATGTAGCATTTCTCTGTTTTCAGTTCTTATGAGTGAATGAATAGCTCTCCTGTTAAACATGTATCTGTTATATTCGATAACGCAAATTTAAGGAATGTAAAGCTGGGGAAAGGATTATTGAGAATACCTAAACGAGACAGCAACACACCGAAACAAAAAATGAAAATATATCTTTAGGTCAATGTTCATGCATGTGAAACAAGAGCATTTCCCATTATGCACCCTGAATCCAAACAAGGCTAACACATATGTGTCATTCTAGTTTAATTATTATTTATTTTAAAGTGTAGTTCATTTGAAACCGTTGATTAAATCAAGGTTCATACATTTTCATTCTGTATTGTTTACTTTACATTAAAATTTTGAATGAGCAGCCAGTTTTACGGGGAAATTGATCTTTTTCAGTTTATTTTAGTGAATCGTTGATGAAATAAATGTTTCGCTCAATATCAAAGTTTAAACTTCATTTACACTGCGTTTAAAAATATCTTTGGTTTATTTTATCCCTTAGCTCCTATGAACCCCTGCATTTTAATTACTCTTTTTGAATGAATAAATATCAAACAACTCTTGCACATCTGCACATTACTTATGGATGTTCAATAACGTATACCATGTTGCCAGCCAATTAGCGAAAAACATTTAACTTTAAAACGGTTTAATTTCCAATTGGACAATGAACTTTCAATGGAATTTCAAACGCGGTATAATAATGAGGTTGTTACTTACCAGTTTTGCGTTCAATTTTAGTGACATTTGCCTTTGCCAAGCTTGCCAATATTAGTAAAACATCCTCTTGAACTTTATCATTCATAGCTAACTGACTACGGACTGATTTTTGCGCTGCTGTAGCAACGGATGACATCATCTCGACTATTTCTTTCATTTCGGCATTTAGCGCCAACATGGCGTGTTGGAGGTACGTGTACTGATTCTGTAAAGCTGCCACCATAGATTCTCTCATTAAAGTAGACGTCGGTGGATACTGTTTTATATTTGTAAGATCATTCCTTAAGTCACTGTCTCCGGACGCTAACGTCGCCGTTATATTTTCTAATGTCCCCATACGAGTTCCTATGGTAGATTTCATACGCTTTAAAAGTCTCGCGGCATCTTTCAACTTTTTGGTAGATTTACTACTAAAACGATCCGGAAGTTGATTTTTCCCGTTATCATCTGCTTCAAACCACAAATGGTCATCCGGGTCTTGAATGAGACTAATTGCACCATCTTTTTCTTTGATTGTTAGAGACACATTTTTTGAACATGATACGTAGATTAAATTATGTTCCATATCAAATTCGTAAGTACAGTCGTCATTTTTCACAGGAACAACGGCAAAAACCGAACAAAATAGAGTGAATATGAAAATTCGTCGCATTTTTAATATTTACAATATTCTCTGTAAACGAATTGGTGCTTACATTGTTCGTTCACTATCAGTACAATGATAATGCGTTGGTAACTTTGTAGAATTGATTTTACTTAGATATTGTTTCAGTTTCCACTTTTTGTTTGATTCTGACATTACCCAAAGTAAACCAAATTGTTTTTAGGCCACTTAATTTCATAACTGTTGAGGTAATTCACTTTAAGCGCCAGAACAATTACATAAATTGAAGCATATGGATTTATTGCAATTATGAATACAATTCTACTTGAAAACATCTGTCAGAGCGATTAATATCCAAATAAATTGTTCAGCCAGGAGAGTGCAACTGGGATTTAAATTATTCATTTATCTAATTAAGTTTACCAGTATGAGTATACTAGACAATAGAGAAGGTAAATACAATTGACGAAAATCGATGTCTGCTTTCAACAAAGTACGCAGTTTTACGGTAGAGTTGAGATACAAACAGTACTAATATTTTCGAACGTAAAATTATGCCACTTTAAAAGCTATATAATGTAAACATTTCCGGTCTGCATGGGATTGTATGCATACTGACGTAATGTGTTTGATGTCTGGTTTATGCATGGATGTTTAACGTCCAGTTGAGAATGTTACATGCATAATTAATGCAAAATATGATTTGTTTTGTTTTTTGTAAGGGGAGCTTTGTTTTAAGCAAATGTCTTAGTTTTTAAATTTCCTTTTCCCTTTTTTATAAGAAGGCGACGGCTGATTTTTTATTAATTAAAAACACTCTTGCCTCATTATTTTGTTACGTCACTATTTATCAAACCGTGATAGGTAGGAATTCTTAGCACTTAAGTGATAACACATACAGTAAGATATATACTATGTGTTCACATGTTTGTTTAACCACTTTGGTTCGATGACACATATATCCTTCTTAACACAATTTCTTTAGAAATGATTACAATAATTTGCGATTTCTTATTTCCCATTCAATTTTTGAAAATAAAAATTTAACGTAAATTAACACACGTACTAGTATTATAATATTAATGTAAATAATTGGACTTTCAAAACGTATACTAATTCCGATTGATATTAAGTAATCCGAAAAAAACATATGTCTTCAATGTTAGCTTAAAATTTTGAAATTGGTTTATAAAATGTCTTCATTAGCAAAGAACAAAAACGTAACATAAAGAAAGAAAAAAAAACCAGACACAGAAAGACAGACAGACAGACAGACAGACAGACAAAAACAAACAAAATTCGAGATAATGTATTGAATTTATTAGTTCTCAGCCCAATGTATACAACTTCGACATATATAAGTTTCGTTAATGTCAATGAATAATTTGTAGGGTTCAGATGGGTAATTGTCTTCGGAAATACAATATGATCATGTATAAATATGCTTAGCTGTGTTATATATGAGAAGCTGGATGGGGTTTACGAATAGAAAATAATAATCCAATACTACAGAAAAAATATTATATGAAAACAAAATAAAGAAGAGAGAAAAATAAACCCAAAGAATGGAGAAAAATAGGGGGCTGATTTAATGAAGAATAGAGAACGAACAATGAGCAAAAATATAAAGAAAAGAGAAAATTACCTAAAAAATAATAAATGTAAAGACTATAGATATGAAGACAGACTCATACATTTGTTTTATAAACACATTTGACATTTAAGGAAGCTCGCTTGTCACGTTTTGGAATTTTGGTCAGATTTTCGGAAACCTCTGGTTTTATCCATTTGAATGCCTCAACAAATTTTGCCCGGTGACCCCCATTTTTCTTTTCCGTTTTCTTTTACATTTATAATGATAAGCTGTCTGTTAAAGTCTTATAACATTCTAATTATTTTTAATTAGTTTTTGGGGATTTAAACATGTCAATGATAAAGCTATGAAAGGTCACGAGAGAACATTTTCCCAACAAAATTTCAGGTAAGCGGAAGAAGGGATCCCGTAGACCGCCCTACGTCACGATTCATGAATTATGCATATTCTATTTATAGGCTATTTATAAACGATTCTGAAAATACTTATTCTAAAAATAGAATATTCTCAACATGTACAACTATTAAAAAAAAAACGATTCAAAATCATTAACTTTCATGTAACACGATGAATTTGCTTTATTTATTTTTGTATCACATGAAAAAAAGGAAAATGTACCGCATTACAGTAGCATATATCATAGTACAAATATATATACAGATTTCTTTTTAAAATACACATGATACGATAAACAGCAGTACTTACAATGATCTACAATATAGTGCATTAACTATGTTGTAAAGACCTGCAAATGTCACATGCTCGAGATCCCATGGCTTTGTTTATACTATGGAGTTAATAATATTTTTATTATCCGTTTAAAAGAGTATCTTTATGTAGGCAAATTGAAAAAAGATGTAGCTTACACATTTTAAACATGTTACACGTACTAACAGACCAAATAACACAGAAATCATCAGATAAAAGTAACCGTGCGTCCTTCAACAAAGAGCGTTACTCATACACTATAATCAGATATAAAAGCACTGAAATGACAAATGAAAAAAATTTAAACGAGAAAACTAACGGCATAATTTTGGAACAAAATAATGAAGGAAAAAGAAAAATGTTACATAACAACAAAAGACAACCACTGAGTTTCAGGCTCCTGAATGTGGCGGGATTGAACAAGATGGCTTTACAGGAGTGTGAGAGGGTGTTTAAACTAAAAGTCTTGTCTGCGTTTAAAGAAACGAATCTGTAATCTGACCCCCTGTTGTCTGAACATTCTACTATAGCTGGACGTTCTATAAGAACCATTGTTACTTGTTTACAATAAAGTTACTGTTAGGGCGTTCTACAGGATCCCCTGGTCGTTCTACATGACCCCCTGTTGTCTGAACCTTATATATCTACTACAAAACGTTCTATAGGATCTCCTATATTGTTTGTTTATCATGTATACACTAAAGGACGTTCTATAGGATCCCCCTGGGCAGTCTACAGGATCTCTTGTTGTCTGAATACTATATATATATATCAACTATAGTATAGAACGTTCTATAGGAACAAGTTTTTGGTCAGGATTCTTCTGAAAAAGCTCATACCAAATTTATGAAATATATTCTTGGTGTAAACAGAAAGTCAAGTTATATAGCTGTAATGTCAGAGATTGGTACATTTCCTATATGTATTTTACTATAATTTTATCAATGTTAAAATATTGTCATAGACTGGAACGTTTGAAAGAAGGATTATTATTTGATGCATGTATATGTTGTAAACGTACAGTTACATTCTCGTAGTTCTAATGTAAATACATGGTATTCTAGTATATAGATTATATTCAGAGAGAGATTGAATTACCAAATTTTGACCAATCAATTGGTTCTTTATGTCAGTATGTTAAAAATAAACTATGTAAAAGTTATTTCCCATTTTGGAATAAACGGAAGTATCAAACAATTAACTCCGAAAAAGGGAAAAAATTGTTTTAAAAAGGAAAATATTTAGAATTACAGGACTTAAAAAAAAAGACAGTCAATTTGTAAATTAAGAATACGCGCTCACTCTTTAAAAATTGAGACAAACAGATATTCAAAAAAACATACAGAAAGATCTGAGCGTCTTTGTTCTAATTGCTCACTCGGTAAAGTTGAAGATGAGCTTCATTTTTTATAAGAATGCGATTTTTTCCAAGACATTTCTAACAATTGTTATAATTTTATGAATTTAAATAAATCTTACTCTTATGGAAAAACTGGGCTGTTATATTGGTGACTGTTTAGAATTAAGGAGATCAGGTATGAACACTGACACTAAGTCAAGTAAACAATTTGAGAATAAATAGATATATAATGTAATTTCATTATTATTTTATTCACAATATATATGTGGTTTTTGGCTTGATTCTGACCAATGCTTATATTCCAAATATATATGTATATGCCTCTATTATTGTTGTTGTTACCAATTGTGTAAATCAATTGTATCTGATTCTATGCCCTTGATGGGACCTGTAATTTTGGGGAAACATATATATAGGATCCAATATTGTTTGTTTATCATGTATATACTAAAGGACGTGTTCTCCAGATCCCCTGTTGTCTGCACATAATATATAAACTATAGAACGTTCTATTGTTTGTTTTTTGATGTATATACTAGGCTAAAAGAACGTTCTGTAGAATCCACTGCTGTTTTTTTTATCATGTTTATACTAGAGGGCTCTCTACTGCATCCCTTGCTTGGTCTGTGGGATCACCTGTTTTATATATAAACGATAGAACGTTATATAGGATACCCTATTGTTTGTTTTTGATGTATCTACTAGTCTAAGAGAACGTTCTACAGGATCCCATGTTGTTTGTTTTTCAAGTGTATACTATAGGGCGTTCTACAGGGTCCCATAGGCGGTCTACAGGATACCCTGTTGTCTCAACATTATATATCTACTATAAGACGTTCTATATGATCCCTTGTTGTTTCTTGTTCAGGTTTATACTCTAGGGCGTTCTACAGTATCCCCTTGGCGGTCTGCAGGATCCCCTGTTTTCTCAACATTATGTATCTACTATAGGACGTTATATATGATCCCCTGTTAATTGTGGTTCAAGTGTATACTATAGGGCGTTCCACATGATCCCCTAGGCGGTCTACAGGATCCCCTGTTTTCTCAACATTATATATCTACTATATGACGTTCTATAGGGCCCCCTGGTGTTTGTTGTTCATGTTTATACTAAAGGGCGTTCTACAGTATCCCCTGGGCGGTCTGCAGGATCCCTTGTTTTCTCAACATTATATATCTACTATAAGACGTTCTATATGATCCTCTGTTGTTTGTTGTTTAGGTTTATACTATAAGGCGTTCTACAGTATCCCCAGGGCGGCCTGCAGGATCCCCTGTTTTCTCAACATTATTTATCTTCTATAAGATGTTCTATAGGATCCCCTGTTGTTTATTTTGCAAGTATATACTTAAGGGCGTTCTACAGGATCCCCTGTTGTCTTAACATCATTTATCTATATAGGACGTTCATGAGACCCAAAGTTGATTGTTTTTCAAGTCTATACTAAAGGGCATTCTACACGATCCCTTGGACGGTCTACAGGGTCTCATGTTTATAAAAATTATGCATTAAAGATAGAACCTTTTAAAGGTTCCCGTGTTGTTTATTTATCATGTATATACTATAAGGATCTATAGGATCACTTGGTTGGTCTGCAGGATCCCCTGTTTTCTCAACATTATATATCTACTATAGGACGTTCTATATGATCCCCTGTTGTTTGTTGTTCAGGTTTATACTATAGGGCGTTCTACAGTATCCCCTGGGCGGTCTGCAGGATCCCCTGTTTTCTCAACATTATTTATCTACTGTAAGACGTTATATAGGATCCCCTGTTAATTGTTTTTCTAGTGTATATACTAAAGGGCGTTCAACAGGATCCCCTAGGCGGTCTACATGATCCCCTGATTTCTCAACATTATATATCTACTATATGACGTTCTATAGGCCCCCCTGGTGTTTGTTGTTCCTGTTTATACTAAAGGGCGTTCTACAGTATCCCCTTGGCGGTCTGCAGGATCCCCTGTTTTCTCAACTTTATATATCTACTATTAGACGTTCTATATGATCCTCTATTGTTTGTTGTTTAGGTTTATACTATAGGGCGTTATACAGTATCCCCTGGGCGGTCTACAGGATCCCCTGTTTTCTCAACATTATTTATCTACTATATGACGTTCAATAGGATCCCCTGTTGTTTATTTTTCAAGTATATACTATGGGGCGTTCTACAGGATTCTCTGTTGTCTTAACATCATATATCTATTATAGGACGTTCATAAGACCCCCAGTTGATTGTTTTTCAAGTCTATACTATAGGGCGTTCTACACGATCCCCTGGACGGTCTACAGGATACCCTGCTGTCTCAACATTATATATCTACTATAAGACGTTCTATATGATCCCCTGTTGTGTGTTGTTCAGGTTTATACTATAGGGCGTTCTACAGTATCCCCTGGGCGGTTTGCAGGATCCCCTGTTTTCTCAACATTATTTATCTACTATAAGACGTTATATAGGATCCCCTGTTAATTGTTTCTCAAGTGTATATACTATAGGGCGTTCAACAGGATCCCCTAGGCGGTCTACAGGATCCCCTGTTGTCTCAACTTTATATATCTACTATATGACGTTCTATAGGCCCTCTGTTGTTTGTTGTTCATGTTTATACTAAAGGGCGTTCTACAGTATCCCTTGGGCGGTCTATAGGATCCCCTGTTTTCTCAACATTATTTAACTACTATATGACGTTCTATAGGATCCCCTGTTGTTTATTTTTCAAGTATATACTATGGGGCGTTCTACAGGATTCTCTATTGTCTTAACATCATATATCTATTATAGGACGTTCATAAGACCCTCCGTTGATTGTTTTTCAAGTCTATACTATAGGGCGATCTACACGATCCCCTGGACGGTCTACAGGGTCCTTGTTTTCTCAACATTATTTATCTGCTATAAGACGTTCTTTAGGATCCCCTGTTGTTTGTTGTTCAGGTTTATACTATAGGGCATTCTACAGTATCCCCTGTTTTCTCAACATTATTTATCTACTATAAGACGTTATATAGGATCCCCTGTTAATTGTTTTTCAAGTGTATACTATAGGGCGTTCCACAGGATCCCCAAGGCGGTCTACAGGATCCCCTGTTTTCTCAACATTATATATCTACTATATGACGTTCTATAGGGCCCCTGGTGTTTGTTGTGCATGTTTATACTAAAGGGCGTTCTACAGTATCCCCTGGGCGGTCTGCAGGATCCCTTGTTTTCTCAACATTATATATCTACTATAGGACGTTCTATATGATCCCCTGTTGTTTGTTGTTCAGGTTTATACTATAGGGCGTTCTACAGTATCCCCTGGGCGGTCTGCAGGATCCCCTGTTTTCTCAACATTATTTATCTACTGTAAGACGTTATATAGGATCCCCTGTTAATTGTTTTTCAAGTGTATATACTATAGGGCGTTCAACAGGATCCCCTAGGCGGTCTACAGGATCCCCTGTTTTCTCAACATTATATATCTACTATATAACGTTCTATATGGCCCCCTGGTGTTTGTTGTTCATGTTTATACTAAAGGGCGTTCTACAGTATCCCCTGGGCGGTCAACAGGATCCCCTGTTTTCTCAACATTATTGATCTACTATAAGGCGTTCTATGTGCTCCCCTGTTGTTTGTTTTTGAAGTGTATAATATAGGGCGTTCTACAGGATCCCCTAGGCGGTCTGCAGGATCCCCTGTTTTCTCAACATTATTTATCTACTGTAAGACGTTATATAGGATCCCCTGTTAATTGTTTTTCAAGTGTATATACTAAAGGGCGTTCAACAGGATCCCCTAGGCGGTCTACATGATCCCCTGATTTCTCAACATTATATATCTACTATATGACGTTCTATAGGCCCCCCTGGTGTTTGTTGTTCCTGTTTATACTAAAGGGCGTTCTACAGTATCCCCTGGGCGGTCTGCAGGATCCCCTGTTTTCTCAACTTTATATATCTACTATTAGACGTTCTATATGATCCTCTATTGTTTGTTGTTTAGGTTTATACTATAGGGCGTTATACAGTATCCCCTGGGCGGTCTACAGGATCCCCTGTTTTCTCAACATTATTTATCTACTATATGACGTTCTATAGGATCCCCTGTTGTTTATTTTTCAAGTATATACTATGGGGCGTTCTACAGGATTCTCTGTTGTCTTAACATCATATATCTATTATAGGACGTTCATAAGACCCCCAGTTGATTGTTTTTCAAGTCTATACTATAGGGCGTTCTACACGATCCCCTGGACGGTCTACAGGATACCCTGTTGTCTCAACATTATATATCTACTATAAGACGTTCTATATGATCCCCTGTTGTGTGTTGTTCAGGTTTATACTATAGGGCGTTCTACAGTATCCCCTGGGCGGTTTGCAGGATCCCCTGTTTTCTCAACATTATTTATCTACTATAAGACGTTATATAGGATCCCCTGTTAATTGTTTCTCAAGTGTATATACTATAGGGCGTTCCACAGGATCCCCAAGGCGGTCTACAGGATCCCCTGTTTTCTCAACATTATATATCTACTATATGACGTTCTATAGGGCCCCTGGTGTTTGTTGTGCATGTTTATACTAAAGGGCGTTCTACAGTGTCCCCTGGGCGGTCTGCAGGATCCCTTGTTTTCTCAACATTATATATCTACTATAGGACGTTCTATATGATCCCCTGTTGTTTGTTGTTCAGGTTTATACTATAGGGCATTCTACAGTATCCCCTGGGCGGTCTGCAGGATCCCCTGTTTTCTCAACATTATTTATCTACTGTAAGACGTTATATAGGATCCCCTGTTAATTGTTTTTCAAGTGTATATACTATAGGGCGTTCAACAGGATCCCCTAGGCGGTCTACAGGATCCCCTGTTTTCTCAACATTATATATCTACTATATAACGTTCTATATGGCCCCCTGGTGTTTGTTGTTCATGTTTATACTAAAGGGCGTTCTACAGTATCCCCTGGGCGGTCAACAGGATCCCCTGTTTTCTCAACATTATTGATCTACTATAAGGCGTTCTATGTGCTCCCCTGTTGTTTGTTTTTGAAGTGTATAATATAGGGCGTTCTACAGGATCCCCTAGGCGGTCTGCAGGATCCCCTGTTTTCTCAACATTATTTATCTACTGTAAGACGTTATATAGGATCCCCTGTTAATTGTTTTTCAAGTGTATATACTAAAGGGCGTTCAACAGGATCCCCTAGGCGGTCTACATGATCCCCTGATTTCTCAACATTATATATCTACTATATGACGTTCTATAGGCCCCCCTGGTGTTTGTTGTTCCTGTTTATACTAAAGGGCGTTCTACAGTATCCCCTGGGCGGTCTGCAGGATCCCCTGTTTTCTCAACTTTATATATCTACTATTAGACGTTCTATATGATCCTCTATTGTTTGTTGTTTAGGTTTATACTATAGGGCGTTATACAGTATCCCCTGGGCGGTCTACAGGATCCCCTGTTTTCTCAACATTATTTATCTACTATATGACGTTCTATAGGATCCCCTGTTGTTTATTTTTCAAGTATATACTATGGGGCGTTCTACAGGATTCTCTGTTGTCTTAACATCATATATCTATTATAGGACGTTCATAAGACCCCCAGTTGATTGTTTTTCAAGTCTATACTATAGGGCGTTCTACACGATCCCCTGGACGGTCTACAGGATACCCTGTTGTCTCAACATTATATATCTACTATAAGACGTTCTATATGATCCCCTGTTGTGTGTTGTTCAGGTTTATACTATAGGGCGTTCTACAGTATCCCCTGGGCGGTTTGCAGGATCCCCTGTTTTCTCAACATTATTTATCTACTATAAGACGTTATATAGGATCCCCTGTTAATTGTTTCTCAAGTGTATATACTATAGGGCGTTCCACAGGATCCCCAAGGCGGTCTACAGGATCCCCTGTTTTCTCAACATTATATATCTACTATATGACGTTCTATAGGGCCCCTGGTGTTTGTTGTGCATGTTTATACTAAAGGGCGTTCTACAGTGTCCCCTGGGCGGTCTGCAGGATCCCTTGTTTTCTCAACATTATATATCTACTATAGGACGTTCTATATGATCCCCTGTTGTTTGTTGTTCAGGTTTATACTATAGGGCGTTCTACAGTATCCCCTGGGCGGTCTGCAGGATCCCCTGTTTTCTCAACATTATTTATCTACTGTAAGACGTTATATAGGATCCCCTGTTAATTGTTTTTCAAGTGTATATACTATAGGGCGTTCAACAGGATCCCCTAGGCGGTCTACAGGATCCCCTGTTTTCTCAACATTATATATCTACTATATAACGTTCTATAGGGCCCCCTGGTGTTTGTTGTTCCTGTTTATACTAAAGGGCGTTCTACAGTATCCGCTGGGCGGTCTGCAGGATCCCCTGTTTTCTCAACTTTATATATCTACTATTAGACGTTCTATATGATCCTCTATTGTTTGTTGTTTAGGTTTATACTATAGGGCGTTATACAGTATCCCCTGGGCGGTCTACAGGATCCCCTGTTTTCTCAACATTATTTATCTACTATATGACGTTCTATAGGATCCCCTGTTGTTTATTTTTCAAGTATATACTATGGGGCGTTCTACAGGATTCTCTGTTGTCTTAACATCATATATCTATTATAGGACGTTCATAAGACCCCCAGTTGATTGTTTTTCAAGTCTATACTATAGGGCGTTCTACACGATCCCCTGGACGGTCTACAGGATACCCTGTTGTCTCAACATTATATATCTACTATAAGACGTTCTATATGATCCCCTGTTGTGTGTTGTTCAGGTTTATACTATAGGGCGTTCTACAGTATCCCCTGGGCGGTTTGCAGGATCCCCTGTTTTCTCAACATTATTTATCTACTATAAGACGTTATATAGGATCCCCTGTTAATTGTTTCTCAAGTGTATATACTATAGGGCGTTCAACAGGATCCCCTAGGCGGTCTACAGGATCCCCTGTTGTCTCAACTTTATATATCTACTATATGACGTTATATAGGCCCTCTGTTGTTTGTTGTTCATGTTTATACTAAAGGGCGTTCTACAGTATCCCTTGGGCGGTCTATAGGATCCCCTGTTTTCTCAACATTATTTAACTACTATATGACGTTCTATAGGATCCCCTGTTGTTTATTTTTCAAGTATATACTATGGGGCGTTCTACAGGATTCTCTATTGTCTTAACATCATATATCTATTATAGGACGTTCATAAGACCCTCCGTTGATTGTTTTTCAAGTCTATACTGTAGGGCGATCTACACGATCCCCTGGACGGTCTACAGGGTCCTTGTTTTCTCAACATTATTTATCTGCTATAAGACGTTCTTTAGGATCCCCTGTTGTGTGTTTTTCAAGTGTATACTATAGGGCGTTCTACAGGATCCCTTGGACAGTCTACAGCATAACCTGTTGTCTCAACATTATATATCTACTATAAGACGTTCTATATGATCCCCTGTTGTTTGTTGTTCAGGTTTATACTATAGGGCATTCTACAGTATCCCCTGTTTTCTCAACATTATTTATCTACTATAAGACGTTATATAGGATCCCCTGTTAATTGTTTTTCAAGTGTATACTATAGGGCGTTCCACAGGATCCTCAAGGCGGTCTACAGGATCCCCTGTTTTCTCAACATTATATATCTACTATATGACGTTCTATAGGGCCCCTGGTGTTTGTTGTGCATGTTTATACTAAAGGGCGTTCTACAGTATCCCCTGGGCGGTCTGCAGGATCCCTTGTTTTCTCAACATTATATATCTACTATAGGACGTTCTATATTATCCCCTGTTGTTTGTTGTTCAGGTTTATACTATAGGGCGTTCTACAGTATCCCCTGGGCGGTCTGCAGGATCCCCTGTTTTCTCAACATTATTTATCTACTGTAAGACGTTATATAGGATCCCCTGTTAATTGTTTTTCAAGTGTATATACTATAGGGCGTTCAACAGGATCCCCTAGGCGGTCTACAGGATCCCCTGTTTTCTCAACATTATATATCTACTATATAACGTTCTATAGGGCCCCCTGGTGTTTGTTGTTCATGTTTATACTAAAGGGCGTTCTACAGTATCCCCTGGGCGATCTGCAGGATCCCCTGTTTTCTCAACATTATTGATCTACTATAAGGCGTTCTATGTGCTCCCCTGTTGTTTGTTTTTGAAGTAAATAATATAGGGCGTTCTACAGGATCCCCTAGGCGGTCTACAGGATCCCATGTTTTCTCAACATTATATATCTACTTTACGACGTTCTATAGGGCCTTTTGTTGTTTGTTGTTCATGTTTATACTATAGGGCGTTCTACAGGATCCCCTAGGCGGTCTGCAGGATCCCCTGTTTTCTCAACATTATTTATTTACTATAAGACGTTCTACAGGATCCTCTGTTGTTTGTTTTTCAAGTGTATACTATAGGGCGTTCTACAGTATCCCCTAGGCGGTCTACGGGATCCCATGTTTTCTCAACATTATATATCTACTTTATGACGTTCTATAGGGCCCCCCTGTTGTTTGTTGTTGATGTTTATACTAAAGGTCGTTCTACAGTATCCCCTCGGCGGTCTACAGGATCCCAAGTTTTCTCAACATTTTTTATTTACTATAAGACGTTCTACAGGATCCCCTGCTGTTTGTTTTTCAAGTGTATACTATAGGGCGTTCTGCAGGATCCCCTAGGCGGTCTACAGGATCCCTGTTTTCTCAACATTATTTATCTATAACTATAAAACGTTCTATAGGATCCACTGTTGTTTATTTTGCAAGTATATACTATAGGGCGCTCTACATGATCCCCTGTTGTCTTAACATCATATATCTATTATAAGACGTTAATAAGACCCCCCTGTTGATTGTGTTGCAAGTGTATAGTATAGGGCGTTCTGCAGGATCCCCTAGGTGGTCTACAGGATCCCCTGTTTTCTCAACATTATATATCTGCTATAAGACGTTCTACAGGATCCCATATATTGTTTGTATATTATGTATACACTTAAGGGCGATCTAAAGGATCCACTGTTGTCGGAACATTATATATCTACTATAGAACATTCTTTATGATCCCATATTGTTTGTTTATCGTGTATATACTAAGGGGCGTTCTACAGGATTCCCTGTTGTCTGACCATTATATGTCTACTAAAGGACACTGTACAGGATCCCCTGTTGTTTAAATATTATCTACTATCGAACGTTCTATAGGTTAGACTGTTGTTTGTTTTTCATGTATATATTAGAGGGCGTTATATATTTGCCACCCATGAGCGGTCGATATGATCCCCTGTGGTTTAATAGTTGTGTATCTGTAAAGGGCGTTCTATAGGATCCCCGAGGCGTTCTATAGGATCCCATTGCTTGGTTATCATGTATTCACTAGATTAATATACCAAAGAGCTTTCTATGGGATCCCCTGTTGGGTCTATAGGATCACCTGTTGTGTAATAATCGTGTATCTGCTATAGGGCGTTCTTTAGGATCCCCTGTTGGTCGTTAACCATGAATCTATAACAGGTTGTTCTATAGGATCCCCTGGGCGGTCTATGAGACCCTGTATTGTTTAAAAATCGTGCATCTCCTATAGGTAATTCTTTGGGGTCCCCTGGTCGGTCCATAGGATCCTCTGTTGTTTGTTCAACATTTTTCTTCTAGAGAGTGTTCCATAAAATCCCAGGGTCGGTCTATAGGAGCACTGTAGTTTTTTCATCATGTAACTATTACAGGGCGTTATATATATGCTCCCATAGGCGTTCTTTATGATCCCTTGTGGTTTAATAATTGTGTATCTGTTATAGGGCGTTCTATTTGATCCCCGGGGCGGTCTATAGGATCCCCTGTTGGTTGTGCATCATGTATCTATAACAGGTTGTTCTATAGGATACCCAGGTCGGTGAATATGATCGCTGTTGTTTGTTCAACATGTTTCTTCTAGAGGGTGTCCAATAAAACCCTAGGGTCGGTCTACAGGAGCACTGTAGTTTTGTCATCATGTATCTATTAGAGGGCGTTATATATATGCTTCCATAGGCGTTCTTTATGATCCCTTGTGGTTTGATAATTGTGTATCTGTTATAGGGCGTTCTATTGGATCCCCGGGGCGGTCTATAGGATCCCCTGTTGGTTGTGCATCATGTATCTATGACAGGTTGTTCTATAGGATCCCCAGGTCGGTGAATATGATCCCTGTTGTTTGTTCAACATGTTTCTTCTAGAGGGTGTTCCATCGTGTATATAATAAGGGGTGTTCTACAGGATCCTCTGGGCGGTCTTCAGGATCCCCTGTTGTCTGACCATTATATGTCTACTAAAGGACGCTGTACAGGATCGCCTGTTGTTTGGATATTATATATCTACTATGAGACGTTCTATAGGTTAGACTGTTGTTTGTTTTTCATGTATATATAAGAGGGCGTTATATATATGCTCCCATGGGCGGTCGATATGATCCCCTGCGGTTTAATAGTTGTGTATCTGTAAAGGGCGTTCTATAGGATCACCGGGGCGTTCTATAGGATCCCATTGTTTGGTTATCATGTATTCACTAGATTAATCTACCAAAGCGCGTTCTATGGGATCCCCTGTTGGGTCTATAGAATCACCTGTTGTGTAATAATCGTGTATCTGCTATAGGGCGTTCTATAGGATCCCCTGTTGGGCGTTATATATATGCTCCCATAGGCGTTCTTTATGATCCCTTGTGGTTTAATAATTGTGTATCTGCTATAGGGCGTTTTATTGGATCCCGGGCGGTCTATAGGATCCCCTGTTGGTTGTGCATCATGTATCTATAACAGGTTGTTCTATAGGATCCCCAGGTCGGTGAATATGATCCCTGTTGTTTGTTCAACATGTTTCTTCTAGAGGGTGTTCCATAAAACCCCAGGATCCCTCTATAGGAGCACTGTAGTTTTTCATCATGTATCTATTAGAGGGCGTAATATATATGCTCCCATAGGCGTTCTTTGTGATCCCTTGTGGTTTAATAATTGTGTATCTGTTATAGGGCGTTCTATTGGATACCCGGGACGGTCTATAGGATCCCCTGTTGTTTGTTCATAACGTATCTATAACAGGTTGTTCTATACGATCCCCTGGGCTGTCTATAGGATCCCCTGTTGGTTGTTCATCATGTATCTATAACATGTTGTTCTATACGATCCCCTGGGCGGTCTGTAGGATCCCCTTTTGTTTGATTATCGTGCATATTCTAAAGTGCGTTCTATAGGATCCCCGGTTCTGTCTAAAGGATCCCCTATTGTTTATACCTTGGCGGTCTATATGATCCCCTTTTGTTTAATAATCGCGCATATTCTATAGTGCGTTCTATAGGACCCCCCACATGTGTCTTTATGACCCTCGATTGTGTAATAACCGTGCATCTGCTATAGGGTGTTCTATGTTATCCTTTCAAAGGTCTAGGGGGCATATTGATATTGGTTGGTTTTTTTTTTCTTTTTCTTTCTTTTTCCCCATAATTTTATTGTCCCGACAAGTTCTCGGAAAAGGATAGACACATTCATCTTTATAGAATTATGGCATAATGTAAACCATTATATAAAGTTGTGCTTTTAATAAGGGGATGGTCCAAGATGGTCTCGATTACTATAAACACTGGTCAACAGTATTTTTTTTATGTTTTTTTGTATATAATTCTAGTATTCCTGAGCATAGAACCATGATATTCAATATACAAAGTAGGTGTCAGCAATTTGTATGATCCTCAGAACTACCTAGCAGTAGTTAGTTGTGTTTTTTTTAGTATAAATTTTATTTCAAAATTGCTGACGGTAACCTAGCAATGGCAAGGTCGTCTGGAAACTTGACAACAGTATGACATCCGCCTTTGCTCGCAATGCCAATTATATTTGTTTTCGTATTCTTATGGATTTGTACAGACAGGAGAAAAGAAATTGACCAGTCTTTTAATATCCCTTTCCGATATATTGATAATGCACTGTCTATTAATGATAATAGATTCAATGAGTATATATCGCAAGCCGTTTTACAATTTATTCTAACTTCAAGATAGCTCATATAATATATCAGATATTTCAAATGATATATAAAATCTCTCTCTCTCATATATAATTGAGATATCTAATATTATATACAAATAAGATATCTCATATAATATATAATATACAAGATATTTTATATAATTTACTCTTTATAAAATATCTTATCAACTTAAAAAGATAGCTTATATACTTTATAAGATATCTTATTAATTCAATAAGATGTATTATGCACTTAAGAAGATATATTATAAACGAAATGGAAAAAAAACCCCGAACAATAACAATATGTCCCCTTTGAAAGGGATAACAAAGAACGTTCTTGAGCAGATGCACGATTATCAAACAAGAGGGGATCCTAAGACCGACCCGGGGATCCTTTAAACCGCCCAGGGTATCGTATAGAACACCCTATTATAGATACATGAACCACGAACAGGGGATCCTATAGACCGCCCTATAGCAGATACACGAATATTGCACAAAAGGTGATCCTATAGACCCAACAGGGAATCCCATAGAACGCTCCCTAGTAGATACGTGATTACCAAACAACGGGATCCTATAGAACACCCTATAGCAGATACACAAATTTTAAACCACAGGGAATCCTATAGACCGCCCAGGGGATCCTGTAGAACGCCCTCTAATAGATACATTATGAACAAACAACAGGGCTTCTATAGACCGACCTAGAGATTTTATGGACCGACCCGGGGATCTTAAAGAACGGCCTATAGCAGATGTACGATTATTAAACAATACGGGATCATTTAGACCGCCCAGGGAATCCTATAGAACGCCCTATTATAGACACATGATGAACAACCAACAGGGGATCCTATAGAACGCCCTATAGCAGATACACGATTATTCAACAATAGGGGATCCTAAATAGAACACCTTCAAGTGGATACATCTAGCAGATACACAAATATTAAACCATAGGGGATCCTATAGACCGCTTAGGGGATCATAAAACACTCCCTGTTATGGCTACATGATGCACAACGAACAGGGGAACTTATAAACGGTCAAGAGAATCTTATAGAACGCATTATACTGGAAACATAATGAAAAAAATAACCAGGGGGTCCTAAAGACCGCCCCGGGATCCTATATAACACCGTATAGCAGCTACACGATTATTAAACAAGAAGTGATACTATAGACCCAACAGGGGATCATATAGAACGTTCTGTAGTAGATACATGATTAACAAACAACGGGATCCTATAAACAGTCCCGGGGATCCTATAGAATGCCCTCTAATAGATAAATGATGAACAAACAAAAGGGGCTCCCTTAGATCGACCTATGGACTATATCGAACACCCTCTAGAACATACATGGTGAACAAACAACAGGGGATCCTTTAAAACGACCCACGGATCCTATAGAACGCCGTATAGCAGATTAGCGATTATAAAACAATAGGGGATCTTATAGGCCGACCGGGGATCCTATAGAAAGCCCTATAGCAGATGTACAATTACCAAACAACAAGGGATCCTATAGAACGCCCTGTTATTGATGCATGATGAACAACCAACAGGGGAACATATAGACGGCCCAGAGGATCTTAAAGAACGTCTTATACTAAAAAAAATAATGAACAAACAGCAGCTGATTCTATAGACCGCCCCGGAGATCCTATAGCACGCCCTAGAGCATGCAGATACACGACTTCTAAACAACAGGGGATCATATAAAACGCCCTCTAGTATATACGTAAAGTAGATACATGTTTAAAAAACCAGGGGAACCTATAGAAGGTCCTATCCTAGATGCATACAAATCAAACAGGGGATCCTGAAGAATATATAATGCTCAGACAACAGGAGATCCTGTAGAACGCCCTATAGTATGAACATGAAAAACAATCAACAGGGGATCCTATATGTAGAACGCCCTATAGAATAAATATGAAAAACAAAGAACAGGGGAACCCAAAGAATTTACTTTCTAAGATGCATATTTTTTTTAACAAAAGGGGATTCTGTACACCGCCCAGGGTATCCTGTAGAACGCCCGACAGTATAAACATAAAAAACAATCAACAGAACGTCCTATATTTCATATATTATGTTGAAAAACAAAGATTCCTGTAGACCACCCAAAGTTTCCTGCAGACAGCCCAAGGGATCATATAGAAAGCCCTATAGTATAAACATGAAAAAAAATCAACAGGGGGTCTTATAGAACTCCATTTAGTACATATATAATGTAAAGACAACAGGGTATCCTGTAGACCGCCCAAGGGATCCTGTAGAACGCCCTTTAGTATATACATGATTAAAAAACAATATGGGATCCTATAGAACGTCTTATAGTAGATATATTATGTTGAGAAAACAGAGGATCCTGTAGAACATCTTGTACTAGATACATAATGTTCAGCAAGCAGGGAATTACACAGATCGACCAAGGGATTCCGTAAAAAGTCCTCTTGTAGATACATCAAAAACAAACAATAGGGTATCCTATAGAACGTTCTATTAAAAGTTTATATATACTGTTCAGACAAAAGACTGCCTAGGTGATCCTATTGAACGCCCTTTAGAATATACATGATAAACAAACAACATGGGATCCTATATATAGAACGTCTTATAGTAGATTAATAATGTTGAAAAAACAGGTGATCCTTTAGAACGCCCTATAGTATAAACATGAAAAACAATCAACAGGGGGTCTTATAGAACGTCCTACAGTACATATATTATGTTGAAAAATAGAGATTCCTGCAGACCACTCAAAGATTCACGCAGACCGCCCAAAGGATCATATAGAAAGTCCTATAGTATAAACATGAAAAACAATCAACAGGGGGTCTTATGAACGTCCTATAGTAGATATATAATGTAAAGACAACAGGGCATCCTGTAGACCGCCCAAGGGATCCTGTAGAACGCCCTTTAGTATATAAATGATTAACAAACAATAGGGGATCCTATAGAACGTCTTATAGTAGATATATATTTTTAAACAAACGGGGATCCTGTAGACCGCCTAGTGGATCCTGTAGAACGCCCTATAGTATGAACATAAAAACAATCAACAGGGCATCCTGTTGTAGACCGCCCAGGGGATCCGGTAGAACGCCCTTCAGTATATAAATAATAAACAAACAATATAGGGGATCCTATAGAACGTCCTATAGAAGATATATAATGTAAAGACAACAGGGGATCCTGTAGACCGCCCAGGGGATCCTATAGAACGCCCTATAGAATAAACATGAACAATAATCAACAGGGGGTCTTATAGAACGTCCTTAAGTAGATATATAATGTTCAGACAACATGGTATCCTGGAGACCGCCCAGGGGATCATGTAGAACGCCCTTTAGTGTATAAATAATAAACAAACAATAGAGGGGATTCTATAAAACATCCTATAATAGATATATAATGTTCAGACAACAAGGGATCCTGAAGACCGCCCAGGGGATCCTGTAGAACGCCCTTTAGTATATAGATAATAAACAAACAATATACGGGATCGTATAGAACGTTCTATAGTAGATATATAATGTTCAGACAACAAGGGATCCTGAAGACCGCTCAGGGGATCCTGTAGAACGCTCTTTAGTATATAGATAATAAACAAACAATATGCGGGATCGTATAGAACGTTCTGTAGTAGATATATAATGTTCAGACAACAAGGGATCCTAAAGACCGCCCAGGGGATCCTATAGAACGCCCTATAGTATAAACATAAACAATAATCAACAGGGGGTCTTATAGAAAGTCCTTTAGTAGATATATAATGTTCAGACAACAAGGGATCCTGAAGACCGCCCAGGGGATCCTGTAGAACGCCCTTTAGTATATAAATATCAAACAAACAATATAGGGGATCATATAGAACGTCTTATAGTAGATATATAATGTTCACACAAGGGATCTTGAAGACCGCCCAGGGGATCCGGTAGAACGCCCTATAGTATAAACATAAAAAACAATCAACAGGGCATCCTGTAATCCGCCCAGGGGATCCGGTAGAACGCCCTTTAGTATATAAATAATAAACAAACAATATAGGGGGTCCTATAGAACGTCCTATAGTAGATATATAATGTAAAGACAACAGGGGATCCTGTAGACAGCCCAGGGGATCCTGTAAAACGCCCTTTAGTATAAACATTAAAAACAATCAACTTATAGAACGCCATTTAGTACATATATAATGTAAAGACAACATGATATCCAGAAGACCGTACAAGGGATCATGTAGTACGCCCTTCAGTATATAAATGAAAAACAAACAACAGGGGATACTTTAGAATGTCTTATAGTAGATATATATTTTTAAACAAACGGGAATCTTGTAGACTGCCAAGTGAATCCTGTAGAACGCCCTATAGTATAAACATAAAAAACAATCAACAGGACATCCGGTAGACCGCCCAGGGGATGCGGTAGAACGCCCTTTAGTATATAAATAATAAACAAACAATATAGGGGATCCTATAGAACGTCCTTTAGTAGATATATAATCAAACGACAACAGGGGATCCTGTAGACCGCCCAGGGAATCCTGTAAAACGCCCTATAGCATAAACATGAAAAACAATCAACAGGGGGTCTTATAGAACGCCATTTAGTACATATATAATGTAAAGACAACAAGGTATCCTGAAGACCGCACAAGGGATCCTGTAGTATATTTACATGATTAACAAACAATAAGGGATCATATAGAACGTCTTATAGTAGATATATTATGTTGAGAAAATAGGGGATCCTGTAGACCGCCCAGGGGATCCTGTAGTACGCCCTTTAGTATATAAATGAAAAACAAACAAGATGGGATACTTTAAAACGTCTTATAGTAGATATATATTTTTAAGCAAACGGAGATCATGTAGACCGCCCAGTGGATCCTGTAGAACGCCCTATAGTATAAACATAAAAACAATCAAAAGGGCATCCTGAAGATTGTCCAGGGGATCCGGTATAACGCCCTTTAGTATATAAATAATAAACAGACAATAGAACGTCCTATAGTTGAAATATAAGGTTCAGACAACAGGGGATCATGTAGACCGCCCAGAAGATCATGTAGAACGCCCTAATAGAACATGTAGCTTCATTATAAACAATTAACAGGGGAAACGAAGACCAGAACAACCACCCCTCCCCCATTACCACCACCTCCTCACACCCCGTAAAGGAAATGTCTCGTGTCTAAGAACGTGTAAGCTACATGGTTTTTTTTTCAATTTGCCTACATCAAAGTATCTATATCATATATATCTTCAAAAGGAATATGTATTTGCTTAATGAGGGCATTATGATATATGCTACTGTAATGCGGAACATTTTCCTATTTAAGACACCATTTCACGTTGAACGTGAAATAATTTCTGTCATGAACGTTGCACGAAAAATAAAGACTTTAAGGTGAACCTTTTGTGACTGAGTCACTGTCCTCTTGTATATATGAACTCTCTGTTTTATTTAATATTCCCTATTTAGTGTGTTCACATTTATGATATAAATAATTTACAGCTTTTAAAAAAGTATATAAAGATATTCTTAACTTTTAAAATGCAAATAAAGGAGCAACATCATTGGCCTTACCGCCTTTTCATTTCTTATCACGGAAACAAAATTAAATCAATTTAGTTCTTGACCATGTTGACGATCCCTGTCTAGTGTTATTTTTATTTTTTTTGAAAAATACTGAGAACGCAAAATAAGCATTTTAAGCCTTTAAAATTTGCAACTGATTTTTATAGTTCGTTCTTATGTTGTACTGTTATACCACTGTCCCAGGTTAGGGGGAGGGTTGGGATACCGCTAACATGTTTAACCCGCCACATTATTTATGTAGATTCAGATTCAATATTTTATTATAGTCTCACCACATACAAACATAAAATGAGATTCACATACATAGATTTAAAACATTAAAACATTTGCATTGCATGTACCAATCTTAAAAAGATTTATGAGAGACTTTTAAGATATACTATATACATATAAACTTATTTTTACACATTTAGAATTAAAAATTCTGACACAATATACATATGTATGTGCCTGTCCCAAAACAGGAGCCTGTAATTCAGTCACGGGTTGTCGTTTGTTTATGTGTTACATATTTGTTTTTCGTTCATTTTTTTACATAAATAAGGCCGTTAGTTTTCTCGTTTGAATTGTTTTACATTGTCTTATCGGGGCCTTTTGTAGCTGACTATGCGGTATGGGCTTTGCTCATTGTTGAAGGCCGTGTGGTGACCTATAATTGTTAATTTTAGTGTCATTTTGGTCTTTTGTGGATAGTTGTCTCATTGGCAATCATACCGCATCTTCTTTTTTTATATTTGAACCACGAAGCACGTATAAAAATTACATAAGCAGAACATGTTGAACACCTAGCTGTTTTGCACGACTAAACGTAAAATAAAAAAGTAAAAACACGTTGAACGTGAAATAAAAAAACGCAATCACGTTCCACGAAAATAACCCTTTATCACTCTCCATGAAACTTTATGATTTTGCATCGTTTGTTTTAAGATAGTTTTACAAGTTAAGAAAATTCTATTTTTAGCATTAGTATTTTCCGAATCGTTTAAAAATAGCCTATAAATAGAATATGCATAATTCATGATTCGTGACGTAGGGCGGTCTACGGGATCCCTTCTTCCGCTTACCAAAATTTCAATGGCTATTATCTCGAAAACAAGCACGGTGACCTATATTTTTTTTTGCTCTTTTGATTCCGTCATTAATCCCCTATCAATATATGCTAGTGTTTTGAAAAGTTAATTATTTTGAAACTGAGAAACCAACTTCCTTAAACAAAATACAAAATAAATTGATGCTAGTAAGTTATGAATAACATTATTAATGGTTTAAGTTTCTTTAGTCCTAAATTTATTCTCCCGGTTTTTTATTATATTTTAAATGTTATTTTGTGCATAATGATGCACAATGAAACCAGTATCACACGGATAAAGAAATTTTTAAAAGAAAAAAGATTAACAGAAAACGAAAGTTTAAAATAAAATATGTTTTTTTTCTTTTTTTGACATCTAAAAGACAAAGATATTGATCGTAGGTAACTTTACTTCCAATGGCAAGTATTTCATGTATATTCAAAACAAATACAAATTGATAATAAATTCAAATATTTTCGGCAAAGTAGGAATGGAATGAAGGGCTGGAAAATGACGAACTCGCTTTTGTTCTCTTAATATGAAGCAGATTTCATACACTATTTTCTCTATAAAACGAAGAATGAGCATTTTGAAGAGGTCTTTGTTTTCACTTTATTATATATTGATGACGTCATTCAATAACCTACAGTTTAGTGAGTGCCTGCATCTAATAAAGTGAACTTAAGAATAAAGATGCTACCGAAACTAGAAGGTGTGCTTCATATCTTGATCTTTCCCGTGGTATTGACACAGATGAAGGACTTAAAAAATTGATGGCTCGCGTTATGACTTCAATTTTCCTATTTTCAACTTCCCCTTTCTCATCAGTAACATACCCTCTGTCTTATCGTCTTTCACACTTAAACAACTTCATTAACAGGAGTGTTTTTCCGATACAAAAACTGCTCCAGCAGAATAACCGACATTTCACAAGTTTTACGGTCACCATGACACATTTGTTGACAGATATGAAATGTGAATGACTCAACTCTCTAGGGACATGTTTTCGGGCGGATCTTTAAATATAGTTCAGTTCATAAGTTTACCTATTCCTGATTGTGACCGTTCTAGAGAATTGATTCACATAACGGTGATGCATGAATAACAGGAGACGTTTTTGCAGTCGACATCCGTTTCTTGTAAAAAACTTTTGGTGAACTAACTAATAAATGAAGACAATGAAACACAGCTATTTTGCTCTCATTATCCGTGGCCGCATGTCACAAATAACTTTGGATTAAAAGCAGTAATATTGAAATACTGAATTTGGTATGAGTGCAACTGAGACAACTATCAAGTGACAATGGGTCGCCGTAAAGCCGTCAACAATTAGCAAATCTCATAAAGTATAGCAAGTTATAAAGAGCTTCAACATGACAAAATTGGAAACAATTGAGGTAAAGTTCAAGTATATAAATGTTATAAGCATACTGAAGTCCAAATCGTAAAACGTTTATCAGTTTTCATTATAGAATAACGAAAATTAAGGCCTTAAGAATCAAAACCATACACTGTGATTCAGTAATGTTTAGTACACTAAATACATAATTATTCAATAAGAGGGGCTGAATAAATCTACATCACTAAGCGGTTTACATGGTATACTTGATCTTCAAAACGAACCAAAATAAAACCAAGTTTGACACTTTTTTTTATAACTTTTTAATTAATTCTTGCTACTTCTATGTATTTTGTAAGTTTGATTGCTGTAGAGGAATAACATGTATCACGACTTAATCATATGTAGAAACGCAAAAGTCTGAGCGTATAAACATCGAATTTATCAGACTTCAAAACATTTTCATCTGTTTATTTAGAAAGAGCATATTGCACGTGCACCAAGTCAACAATTTGAAACATCATAAAGAAATGCCTCATATGTTTCGTTCGCAATTAGTAGCTTGTTATTTGTTCGATCAAAGAACAAAGCTTGTGGCCATTGAAGACCATCTTTCCCTGCCAGCAACAACCTGTGTTTGTTTCCGTCTGGTGAAATGACAACGACATTGTGAGAATGAAGGCCTGATACATAAACACGTCCGTGATTGTCTACCGCAATACCTCGTGCACCTTGAAGAAATGGTTTGAGTTCTGATTTCCATTTTAGTTTCCCTTGAAGATCACAGCATACTACTGAATCATCAATGTTTAGATAATAAAGTTGATCTGACCATATTGCAATGCTGCTTCTCGAACGCAACTTAACGTTTACTAGCTGTGTCACTGAGTCGTCATCTAAACTTACAACACATAAACCACTGCTATATCCATTATAGAACAATTGTCCATTGTTGTGAGCTATTCTATAAACCGATGACCCACATTGAATCAATTTTTCAGTTTTTCTGTCTTTCATATTTATTGTCGTGATTGACTTGTTAGTGCCAGATGTCACAACAAGTTTTTGACTGTCCTCTATATAGTGTATATATATTAACGATCCTGTCTGTAATGTAAAATCTAACGATCCGTCGGTTTTGATTACGTAGATTTTGTTACTTTCGTTACAGGAAAAAATCATTCTGCCATCAGGTAATAAGGAGCAATCAGTGATATATGCTCCCATTGTATTCACGGTCTGTTTCAAAGTTAATTTTATATCATCAATGGTTGGAACGTGTGTAGGAGGCAGCATTATCTGTGCTTGTTTGTTCTTCCGTCTTGTTAGTGTTATATCACTTGACATGGTATCTACGATAATGGGTCCAATCTTGATAAGAGTGGTAGGTAGATTTTCGAAAACTTTTTCTTTTTTAAAAGAAAGGGTAACATTGTTTGTTTTGTCTTCTTTTAACATGGATTCTATGAATTGTTCGTTTTTTGATACGTCTTGTTGGATGTGTTTCTTAGCCACGAATGTCTGGAGGTCTGAAGCATGCTGTTTTATTTTATCGAAATTGGTCAGGTATTCTGTTATCTCCATTTCTTTCTCTTGTATGGATGATATTAAACAGCTGATTTTCTTGTTTTCCTTTTCCTCAGCGGCATACAACTCTTTCAGCAGACTTTCCTGCAGTTTATCGAGATGATCGTTAATCAATATTCGTGTCTCCTTAATTTCCAATTCAATTTTGGTCTTGTTCTCCTTCAGACTTTGAATGTTGTCTTGTCGACCTTTTCTTATTCTCTGTAAATTTTCCGAGCCCTCCACAAGCATTTGTTCAATCTCTAAGAATGCATTTGAAGACTTAACATTTTGGATGACGTCATCTATCGCGTTTAACCCACCGCATTGATCATGCGATTCAACAACGCATCGTCTACAGCAAGGACTATCGTGTTTCTTACAAAATATTTGGTATTTTTCATTGTGCTTTGGACAATTATGAGTAATTTCCAGTATATTGGCAGGAAGCTTCTGGTATTCGGTGATTTGAACACAACTATGATCTCTGGAAACCTTTGAAGCTGCATGATGCTAGCTTAAATCTGACATGGGGTAAAATTGTTTATCGGGTCAAAATCTATCTGCCTTGTAATTTTTAGATGAGTCTGGCAATCCGTTGTTTGAGTGCTGCCCCTGATTTGGCAATCTTAAGGAAATCGTGCTGTTTTTGGTTATTATCTTGAATGTTATTATCGATAGAGATCAAATGTAAACAGTAACTATGTTTAGAAAAGTATAAATAAGACAACTTGACCAAAATGATCAGTTGACCCATTAAGGAAATATTGCCCTAGATAATCAATTTTTAATATTTTTTCATAAATGTTTGTTATCTTTGACAAATTTAACCAAACTTGTCCAATATCATCATTAGGGTATCTTGTTAAAAAAATGTGTAAGATAACCCTGTCCGTGAACCAAGATGGCCGACAAAGTTTTTTTGCTCATATCTCTAAAACTATCTAAAAAACCTAGAAATTTGCATACCAATCAGGCAACCTGTTGTTGGGTTACTGACCCTGAATTAGTAATTTTTATAAAATTTTACAGCTTTTGGTTGTTATCTTGAACATATTGAATATTATCAAAGATGAAGATAAACTGACAACAGCAATAATATTCGACAAAATAGACCTACAAATAGGTCAACATGATCAGTTGACCCCTTTAGGAGATAAGGCCCTTTATAGTAAATTTTGAACAATTTTCATAAATTTTGTAAAATTTTGTAAATTTTTACAAAATATTTTCAACTGTAACTACAGGGCCAAGTTCATTAAAGATAGAGCTCATTGTAGGCAGCAAGAATGTTCAGTAAAGTAAGATCTACAAACGCATCACCATCACCAAAACACAATTTTCTTATGAATCTATCTTAGTCCTTTGTTTAATATGAAGATTGACCAAGGTGAGCGACACAGGCTCTTTAGAGTCTCTAGTCTATAAAAATAAAACTATTTGATTATATATAATCTCTAAACTAGCCACTTATTCTTCATAATCCCTCAAAAATCAAATTTCAGGGACTCTTCAAAATCACTGATTATACAAATTCACTGTAGCATATATCATGTATATACTTTGAATAACTTTTTTTAGAGCAATTCATATAGAGATTTGATATTTTGAACTTTTGACTGTTCCATTGGATTAGGATTTGACAGTTTTAAATTTTCTTTGGAAATCGGTTTCTCGTTATTTTACATTTTGATGTAAAGTTGAGAATTTGTACACAAGATGTTTAATTTAGTATACGATTGGTCGTCTCAATTCGAGCATTTCAACTAGTTGATCGTTTTTCATATTAAGCCAGGGATTTATACGGTAGTGTTTATTTCTCCATAGGCGATAATACAAAAGTAAAGGCCACAGTAATATACCGCTGTTCGAAATTCATAAATCGATTTAGAAAAAAACAAATCCGGGTTATAACCTCAAACTGAGGGATACATATCAAATATAAGAGGAGAACTACGAAACAACAAAAACACAACACTAAAATGTAACACACACGAACGAACTTTAATATAACATTGGCCATTTTTTTGACTTGGTACATGACATTTTAAGAAAACAAATGATGGGTTGAACCTGATTTTATGGCTAGCCAAAACCTCGCACTTTCATGGCAATGTTTGATATTACACTAGAAATTACAACATAAAAAGACAGGAATACAGTACATATGAATGCATGAACATTTTCTAAATTTACCACTTTTAAGAAAAAATGAAAAACTGTATAAAAAAGTGCAGTGTGAAATATTAAAGTTCTTTATTGGTTTAATTTAAAAAAAATCTAAGCCAATTGAATCATGATCAAGATCTTCCAACATGAAAAGTTATGAACCTTTTTGAATATTTATCAAGAAAAACTTTTTGCAATAAAATTCTATGTGGTTTTAATATAAATTATATCCATGTAGCATATATAGACATTGTATTTGTTCGTACACAGATAACAAAAAAGATATGTGTACATCCCATCACAGAGCGTCTCACTTTACTTTCTTTACATGTTAAACCTAAAAACCATGAATGTACGTGAAATATGTATTTCCCAATATTAGTGTTATCCCTCAGTACCTGAGTTCCGTGGGTGAGTAGTTGGAATTGTGTGGGTTTTTTTCACATATAATGGGCAAAAATATTGTACCGATGTTCAAATCAAATCAATATGATCTTATAAAAAATTAATGCACATCAAGATTTAAAACAAAATCATAGGGCACCACGTGAATACCGTAGAAGGCGGGACTCGGTGCGTCAACTGGATAAATGTCAGCTGTTATGCAGGTATCATCCGCCTTCTGAATTCTTATTTAGTCAAAATGTCGGTAACGTAAAAAAGATAAAATGGGTAAAATTACAAATTACTATTGTAGTACCTTATACTATAATAACGCGTCAACATTTAGTTTTTGAGCGACAGACACGTCTCATTGGTCAACCAAATCGTGACTTTTAGTATTATAAGTACGTATACGACTATGAGTTGTGATTGGGACGCTGTAGAGCCATGTAAACGCTGAATGAAATGTTCATCGCCGAAGTACGATTGCTCCTGTGACAATCTGTAACAAGCCTTGGCATCACTTGATCGCTGATGTGATAAGCTGTAACACCCCTTTGCATCACGTCATCGCTCAGGTTTTCATCTGTAAGATACTTTGCGTAATTTGTCTGTAAAATTTATAAATCGTATCGTCAAACTTCTTCTGATTCCAAAAGACTGATAATTTGATATTCATTATAAGTAAAAATGACGCATATTATACGAGGATAACTCTATTTCTTATTGCAGAATTAGAGTGCAAAACTACAAAACTAGGACTGGAATATATAGGTACAGAGAACATGACTCGCTCATGCATCCAGTGTCAGAGATGGGATACTGATTTCCCACAATATCATAGAAATACTAAGTCAATGAAAGAGCATGAAAATTATTGTCGGAACCCTGACCAAGAGCCTGAAGGACCCTGGTGTTACACAATGGATCCGAGAAAACGATTTGAGTACTGTGATGTACCGTTTTGTGGTAATATATTTAAGAGATAACTGTATTGTATTTGAAGCTTTAAGAACGTCCATCGGTAGTTTTACTGTCGCAAATTCAGTTTACCTGGTGACTCGTAGCGGAGACAGGTAAACGGGTATTTGCGACAGTAACACTACCGATGGACGTCCGCAATACTTCAAATGCAATACAGTTTTCTCTATTCTAATGCAAACCAAGTTCATAATAAAATTGTATTCATCATTTAAGTGTAAAATCTGCATCATAGAAAATTCCGCGAAAAGAAGTTATTTTCTTTGGTCCCTATATACTAGGTGACGTCATACGTATGCTTCCAGCGTCAAACAAAAACACCGGGCGTTTTCTGTCGTTTTTGCCGCTGCAAAATGTACTAAAATTTGATAAAAAGAAGATTGATTTTAGGTGCAACATGAGAGTTTGTTGGCTTATTATTGTAGAAATTACATGTCAATACATTTAGCAATTAAAAATGTCGGCTTTCTTAGTTACAGACAAGGAGATTGAGAATTTTACGCTTACCGAAATCCAATCAGAACCATTGACACAAAATAATTGCTTTATAAATAGTGTTATGCAATAAGTAGCAGAAGTATTCGGCACTTACAATGTTTTGCATCAAAATAATAAGATCAGATGAAATAAGATGACATACGATCAATTTGATTTCCAACAGAAAACACATTCTTTACAAAATCAGTAATTTTCCGTGTTCTTTGATCATTAACAAATTTTGCAGTTCTTCAAATCAACTTCTGCAAACTGAAACGAGATCTATAAACGGCTTATGATTTAATACACCTGACACCGTCTACATGAGACCTATCAGTAATGCTCAGATAAAAAAAAAGGTTAACAACCGAAATAAGTTCAAAGTTGAAGAGCATTGATGATTTAAAATTTCAAAAAGTTGTTGTAAAAGGTTATCTATGTCTGGGATAAGAAGATCTTATTTATTCGAAGAATTCATACTTTTGCAGAACAATTATAAAAATGACCATAAAAATTATATTCATGTTAACAACGAAGTGCTGACTACTTTGCTATTGATACCCTCGGGGACGAAACATCCACCAGCTGTAGCATCGACCAAGTGGTGTAAATAGTTATAAAATGTACCAGTCGTATATGTTAATATGCGTGATGCACGTTTCGTCTGCAGATGACTCATCGGTGACGTTCAAATAAATTTAATTAGAAAGCCACACAAGTACAAAGTTGAAGAGCATTTATCATCCAAAATTATAAAATGTTGTGCCGAATACGAATAAGGTTACCGCTCCCTAGGATAAGACGATAAATACTTATTAAGTAACAAAATGTAAACCTCATTAAAACAGTTACTAGCTAGTAAGCAATATAATATGTAAAAAAGACCAATGTTTCATTCAAGCAAAATATCAAGAAACGACAAAAAGTAGGCTTAAAACCAAATAAGGCATAAAAATGTGTGTGTGCTGTTTCTACATATTATCTGATATTAGAGATTATTCGTATAAATAACGAGCTTTCAAATAGATACATAGTTATTGAGTAAGTGCAATTATAAAGTATATAAGAGAATATTAGGAAAGTTATGAAATATGTAAAACAAAAGTCACATCAACACATTACCTGAGTAGCCAAAACCTTTTCACCGTCATAACTTAAGTAGGCCCTATTATTTTTTTGGTAAATTGCTGCTTTTTTTTCCGTTGTTTTTCGTATTTTGTCATTGTTTAGTCTGTCTCTTATCGACTTGTTAACTTTGGTTGTACTTTTTTTGTAAATTTGAATTAAGAATAATTCATTTGAATCTAAAACTACTCTATCTTTATAAATGCAGGTCAGACATTGAAAGAAATACGGATACAAACCAAAAACAGTGGAGAAGTTGATGCCGATAGAACACAAAATGTGTATGACTATTACACCAGTCTGTCAGACTACCAACTCTTTCCTGCTCTAACCAGATCCATACAATTTAGCGTACAAGCATGTAGGAACGCCTTTATACTACTTTCTGCTGCAGTTGACTTTAATTCTCCCGACTTCTATGAAATATGTTTAGCTTGTGGATATAAAAGCACTAAAACATTTCTTCGTCGAAAGTACAATACTGGTCAAACTTTATCGCCATATACTCCTAGAGTAATAAAATGTTTAGAGCACGTGACTTTTATACTTAGATGGACAATAGACGGAAAAATCACCCTAACTAAAGATACAGATGAAAGAAAGTCAGTAATTATAGATTGGACTGATCCTACACCCTTCCCAATACAGGGAGTAGGTGTTATGACGGCAGGGGGAGCCGACGGAATATGGATTATGGAACACATTCGTAAGTAGAAATTGAATTTCTTATGAGTAAATGCAGATAAATGACACTATGCTCATTCACATCATTGTAATATTGTAGTCAAGGCTAGGTAATTGAAGACGTTATTTACATCTTGAAAGACCTTTTGGCATAATATTTCTGTTTACTTATAAGTAAGATGGGGTTTTTACCCTCACTACCAAAGAGGGGTACATGATTTATTCATATCTGTCTGTTCCATTAAAATGGTCTTCGTATCTTTCTTATTGACTACAAATCATGACATTTGGGATCAGATTCAATATAAGCAGCCTATACTGCGTGTTGCATATTCAGATTCATTACTTTATGAATTATCAAAATGAATTTCATATAGGATAATTTGAGTAATATCACACAACAAAAGAATACAATGTAGCTAGATTCTTCGATAAAAATATATATTAATTTACAGGATCAACCTCGGCGGTGTCGTCTCATATCACATGTCAGAAAACAACAACTTACGTCAATGTAAGATCTGATTTTGCGGTATTCCCAACTCAACGACCGGAAGACAGGAATGATTCACAGTCTCGGTGTAAATGCAGATGTTCAACACGTGGACAGTTTATCGGCCAATTAACAAAATCAAGCAATCACATTTATACGAATACAGAACTGAAAAATCAAATGAAAGAAGAGTTACAAGAAATTACAAAACAGCTCAAAGTTCAGAAGAATTTGACGTCTGCTTGGGTACGAGCGCGACGATCTGCAGGAGATCAAAGAATGACATCTGTCGGGATGGGTTATGTTGCCATTGGTATCATAGCAATGTCTTTTATTCTTGCGGTGGTTAGCGATTGCAGTAAACTCAAATAGATAATCAGTATCTGTCTTCAACGGATGAAGTGTTTAGTGTTCTGTGCCTCGGTAATCTATAAATATCATAACAATGTTGTTTATTTTATAGACAACACATGTGCGCCTTAGTTTCTAGAGATGTTTTTTCATATCACTCTACTGTGCTTAGAAAAGAAATGAAAAGAAAAGAAATGATCAGTCAGTAAGATCAAAAGAAAATTTCTTAGAATAGCAATATTGCTAAATATTTCTAAAGCATACATTCTTAATCAACTATATTTATTTCAACATGTTCAATATAATGAGAGTAAATGCTGGGATTTGTGTTTTTGGTGAGTGCAAGCTGAAAAAGGTTGATTTTGTTACGTTAACATATAGTAAAAATGTTAGCTTGCTCTTAATTTATCATGGCCACCCAGGCCACCAATTCAACTAAATCATACACAAATGATGTGAGAACAAGTGAGTTTAACCGACTTCCGAGTATGCAGTAAGAGTAGTAAAAAATGAAGAATCGCCATACATTCACAAGGTAAGTCATGTATTTATATCATAAGCTTTATATTTTTCAAAAATACGAGAATGTCATTCGACCTTTTATTTTGTCTTCCTTTATGTGTTATCACAACTTTGTTGTACATTGAGTAATATTTTTACTACAGGTTTTCTCTCTGTGAATAACGATACAATCTGCACGAAATTCTTCCCGACATCTTATGTTATTTGTTAATAAGACACGTGATGCATGAATACTGGTTCATTTATTAATCGGTGTGATATATAGAAGGATTCTAAAAAGGAAAATCGTGAGGGAAATTGTTTTTAATTGTACTAATAATCAAATTATCACAACAAAATTAAGAATTTATGGTTAAGCAGAACCATATATGACTTGGAATGGTTTTACACTTGGGTTTTTTAGGACCCTTTATAGCTTGTTGTTTGATGTGAGCCAAGGCTCCGTGTTGAAGGCCGTACATTGAC
This sequence comes from Mytilus trossulus, assembly GCF_036588685.1. Classification (NCBI taxonomy): domain Eukaryota; kingdom Metazoa; phylum Mollusca; class Bivalvia; order Mytilida; family Mytilidae; genus Mytilus; species Mytilus trossulus. Next base: position 68,554,745 of record NC_086380.1, read on the forward strand.
CTATAATGGTTTACTTTATTCAACCCTGTTAAGGCGGATGCGCTCGACTCCTATCTAAGTTGACTGGGATTGTCAGTTTTCTTACCGAAGACCGGAGTGTCAACTGAAAGCCTTCAACAATAAAAGATCACTAATAGTCGTACTCATGCATCATGTGTCTTATTAACAAATAACATAAGGTGTCGGTAAGAATTTCGTGCAGATTGTATCGTTATTCACCGAGAGAAAAGTTGTAGTAAAATAATACTCAATGTACAATAAAGTTGTGATGACACATGAAGGAAAACAACATAAAGGGTCGAATGGTACCCTCGGATTGTTGAAAAAATATAAAGCTTATGATATAAATAGATGACTTATATTGTGAATGTATAGCAATTCTTGATTGTTTATTACTTCTACTGGAAGTCGGTTTAACGCACTTGTTTTCATAACATTTGTGTATGACTTAGTTTGATTGGCGGTCGTGGTAATATTGTAAAACTATACAAAATCAAACGATAAAATTGAGAATGGAAATGGGGAATGTGTCAAAGAGACAACAACCCGACCAAAATAAAAAAATACAACAGCAGAAGGTCACCAACAGGTCTTCAATGTAGCGAGAAATTCCCGCACCCGGAGGCGTCCTTCAGCTGGCCCCTAAACAAATATATACTAGTTCAGTGATAATGAACGCCATACTAATTTCCAAATGGTACACAAGAAACTAAAATTTTAAATAATACAAGACTAACAAAGGCCAGAGGCTCCTGACTTGGGACAGGCGCAAAAATGCGGCGGGGTTAAACATGTTTGTGAGATCTCAACCCTCCCCCTATACCTCTAACCAGTGTAGAAAAATAAAAGCATAAATTTTAAAAATAATGTTTTTGGTTGTAAGTTGTTTATATCATTATAAATTCAAACATATTTATGCAGGTGAAACATACACAATTAATACTCGTTTTGCTCATTCATCGTTGATAATGTAATGGCATTTGATGGGACTGTCATAAAAGTGAGATGTTTAGCTAGCTATAAAACCAGGTTCAATCCACACATTTTATTTGCAGTTTCAATTTTATTTTTACAGTATAAAACAAGAACAGAAAAGATTTAAAACATACATGTAGAAAATAAAAGATACAGTCAGTTATTCCAGATTCTTTTCCACATAAGAAAATTTATGGGTTATGAGAATTGATACCAATTTAAAAACAAAATACACCAGTTTTTTTATTTGCAGTTTCAATTTTATTTTTACAGTATAAAACAAGAACAGAAAAGATTTAAAACATACATGTAGAAAATAAAAGATTTTAAAGTCAAAAAATTTAGTTGTTTATTAATTCCCCCTATTGAGTTTCATTTAAAGACTGCATATTGGTCTTAAAATTGAGAATGGAAATAAGGAATGTAGCAAAGAGACAACAACCCGACCATAGAAAACACAACAGCAGAAGGTCACCAACAGGTCTTCAATGTAACGAGAAATTTCCGTAAATTAGTTTTCGAAAATGATTGATCCTACCTTTGTCAGTTTCGTTAATAACCGATTAGTGATACAGTCAGTTATTCCAGATTCTTTTCCACATAAGAAAAGTCCTTGGGTGAATTTATAGATGTTCTAACAATATTTATGGCGAATATCTGAACATCAGACAGTACACTGCAAAGAGTATTGAAAACAGGTTTGGTTTCTAAATACCTGGGCTGATATGCATAAAAGTAAAAAACACAAAAATACTAAACTCCGAGGAAAATTCAAAAAGGAAAATCAAAAGTTAAAAGGCAAAATCAAAAGTCCAAACACATCAAACGAATGGATAACAACTGTCATATTCCTGACTTGGTACAGGCATTTTCTAATGTAAAAAATGGTGGATTGAACCTGGTTTTATAGCTAGCTAAACATCTCACTTTTATGACAGTCCCATCAAATGCCATTACATTATCAACGATGAATGAGCAAAACGAACATACTCAAAGAGTAAAAATGTTAAAAAAAGGTACAGCAGTCAATAATGTGTTATCATCTTAATATCACTGTAAAAACAACACATGTAACGAAGAAGCACAAAAAGGCATACATCAAATTAACATACTAATTTTGTTTTTCTTATACGACTTAATTTATGTATGTAAAGTCTACCCGTGAAGGATAGAAGGTTTTCAGTACTAGTGTAAAATTTCGCGTTTGAAATTCGCACAGCGAGACATAAAAATAATTTTGTAGTTCAAAGTATGACGGCATGCATACATGCAGAGTCACGTAAAGTATATAACAAAAACAGATTTAACAGTAAAAGTAATAATAATAAATAAAATAATTGTGTGGTTCAAAGTATGACAGTATACATAATTACAGTTTCACGTCAAATGTATATCATAAAAACAGAAAAAGTAGTATTATTGAATAAAATAGTTTTGACATTCATAGTATGTCAAGATCCATACGTAAAAGTAATATTAGTAAATGAAATAATTTTGTCGTTCAAAGTATGATGCTTTACATAACCACAGAGTCACTTATATTAAGTTAAGATATCAAATCGTAGCACTAACTTATCGGATACCCGTGAACGTGTAGAAAAATATGTCTGTTCGGAATAAACCTTAACTCTGGTAGGTGTTTTGCACATCAGCTAAGACTTTTTATACTCCTTACGCCTAAGGAAAATCACTACAAAAATGTACGACTTGTATATTTATTGACTAACACAGTAAAATGCCAAGTTATATTATCGTAAAACAGGAGGAGAGAGAGTTCATGTTAAATGTCAAATTCACATCGGAAAACCGTTTCAGGAATATGAAACTACCTGGCGTTAGAACATAAAATTTATATTGTTTTTGGTTGTAAGTTGTTTATTCCATTATAAATTCAAACATATTTATGCAGGTGAAACATACACAATTAATTTGCATGTGTTATTTGTCCACCCGAGCATAAACCCACAAGTACAAAACATTTTGAACCCTTGAAATAATTTTTTTTGTACTCAAAATATGCAGTCGCAATAAATTTATAGATCTCTTGGTACTCGCACATTTGAAATCATCCCTTCGTAAATTTTACGGACGCCATCAGGAGTTGGTTGACCTACCGAATTAGACTATTTACCGGATTTTATATCACATAAGCAACACGACGGGTGCCACATGTGGAGCAGGATCTGCTTACCCTTCCGGAGAATCTGAGATCACTCTTAGTTTTTGGTTGGGTTCGTGTTATTTATTCTTTAGTTTTGTATGTTGTGTCATGTGTACTATTGTTTGTCTGTTTGTCTTTTTCATTTTTAGCCATGGCGTTGTCAGTTTGTTTTAGATTTATGAGTTTGACTTTCCCTTTGGTATCTTTCGTCCCTCTTTCACTTGGTTTGATATACTTTATCTTCATTTAAAGTCGATGGTGTTTCTATTAAAACGTTTTTTAATATTAATTATAGTTATTTGCTTAACGTCTCAAAACAAATATTATGACAATCCGATTAGAGGTATAAATTAGATGGATCGTGGATGTGTTTAAAAGAATTACGTAGGTCAATATGATATGATATGACGCGAGACACAATGGGATGACTTTGTTTGATTAACTCAGGCTACTCGAGTAACAATTTTCATGTAATAGCCCAATCACACTAGAAAGTTCAATTGAACATTAAGTCAACTTCCGTTAGATTAACTCCGAGAGTTTTATCTAAAACGTCATCAAATTAACTCGTTCACCCAGGTCGAGTTATATCTTCTTCGTGGGCAAATGTAGTCGAGTAGAGTAAAAAATCATTTTGAAGAAATAAGTGAGAACTGAAAAAAATATCTACGTATTTAGGCTACTTGCATCTTACCCTTTCGAGACATGTGAGATCATCCCAAGTTTTTGGTGGGGTTCGTGTTACTTATTCTTTAGTTTTCTATGCTGTGTCATGTGTACTATTGTTTGCCTGATTGTGTTTTTTCACTTTTAGCCACGGCGTTGTCAGTTAATTTTCAATTTATGAGTTTGACTGTCCTTCTGGTATCTATCGTCCCTCTTTTACACCGCTATTCAAACGGCAAAAATTACAAATTTATAAAACCAAAGTACAAAATAAAAGCAGATCAATTATTGATTGAAAAGTCAACATATATAAAGGGGTAGACCTTGGTCCAGGGAGATAACTCTTTAATTCAGTGATGCGTTTGTAATAGTCAAGTTTTATTAATGTATGTTAAGCATTTACCTGAAACAGATTGAAACAAATATATGTATCCTAGAAGCTTAGAACTTATTTATGAAAATGGCTGACACAAACGTACTGATGATTTTAAGAGTTATTTCCCTTAACCTAGGTCTACCACCTTAAATGGACAAAAATGGCTGTATTTACAGCTAACACAATACTCTGGGAAATGACCCGCCAGCCCCGTTGGAAATGTTTTAATGCTTGGCATCCAGTAGATATATCAAATTAAAATGCATCTTGCTTTTCAAAAAGATATAAGCTAGTTTTTGTTTTGATGGGCATTTTTTTCCTTCGTTTTAATGAACAATCGTTATTATGTGTCTTAATACAAAATAATAATGTTTTCATCTATTTGGTACGATTTGATAAAGTGGTGATTATTTTTGCCAATGCCGGCAAAGAAGAACATACTAGACTAGTATTATAATTTGCCAATTCTGATAAACAAAGCTTGTGAAAGCTGTCAAACTAGAATATATGTATCGTGGATTTCTTTTTTTTTCTTGTAAAGGAAAATTTTAATATTTACCTTTGAAAAGTATTATGATCACATTATTGGATGACGTGTCACGGTACTTACATGTATCTATCCCAAATTCATGTATTTGGTTTTGATGTTATATTTGTTATTCTCGTAGGATTGTGTCTAATGCTTAGTCCGTTTCTGTGTGTGTTACATTTTAATGCTGTGTCGTTGTTCTCCTCTTATATTTAAAGCGTTTCCTTCAGTTTTAATTTGTTACCCCGATTTTGATTTTTGTCCATGGCGTTTTGAATAGCGGTATACTACTGTTGCCTTTATTTATGAAAGGTACATTATCAACATTCACAAATCATATGATAACTCTGCAGTTAAATACTAACAATATTTGAGATTTATATTATCGTTATAATTTATTTTTTTTTTAAATTCTTTTCAATTATGTTCAATATACTAGCTATGTTATTGACGTCTAATATTTTGTCCATGTAATGCTCCATTTTGGAGCGGTCTGAAGAGTTTATTCGAAAGTTGATCAATGTTAACTGTCTATTGCGCTTGTGAAGATACGAATAAAGTAACCCGGGTTAATCAAATTGAATTCGACCTAACTTACAATTAGAGTTAACTCTTCGCACTCTTCAGATGATTTTTTTTAATAGATAATTTACATTTAAATAGTACTGTTCAAAAGTAAATCTAAAATTTTAATGTATATCTTTACAAAGACAGCGACAAAATCAAAATCACGATTTTGCCAGCGCCGAGAAAATGGACATCGCTATCTTGGTTCATGCCGTTTTGTCTGATCTAATTTGAATTATCTTAATCAGAGCTAGCAAAAAGCTTATATTTCTATATAAAGGCAACAGTAGTGTACTGCTGTTCGAAACTCATAAATCGACTGAGAAATTTTTTAGTTTTTAGCGTCACTGCTGTGTCTTATGTAGACGAAACGCGCGTCTGGCATACTGAATTTTCATCCTGGTACCTTTGATAACTATTTTAATGATACTGCCAAATATAAAATTCCCTTTTCAAAAAACACAAATCCACGATTATGTCGGTGCAAGATAAAAAGCCATTGATATATAAATATGCTATTTTGGTGTCTTCTATCAAGGTTTCTTAATCAGAGCCGGCAAAATGACATATTTTGTAGTTTTCCGGTACCCATTGTAACATGTTTAAGAGGATAGCAGCTTAATTATGAAGATAATGTTTTTCTGTTTTACTTATTACAATATAAAAAAGAATATGCGGTATGATTGCCAATGAAACAACTATCCACAAAAGACCAAAGTGACACAGATAATTGTTCTTCCATCTGTTTTTTATTTCTCTACTCGACTAAACCTGCACACAAAATAGATACTGCCAGCGCCGTGGAAATGGACATCACTATAGCTTATGCCTTTTTGTCGGATTGAATTAAAGTATCTTCATCAGAGCCTATATGTTTATTTTGCCGGTGCTATAATTTTTAATGAAACTGCTGAAAAAATATAAAAGTTTCCTTTTCAAAATACACAAATCCCCGATTATACCGGCGTAAGATAAATAGCCATTGATGTATAAATATACTACATGTAGTTTAACATCTTTTATCCTACAATTAGCCATGCATCTGTTGAACAAATAACAGGTACACAAAGACATGAGTGGTCTATTTGTACTTGTACAAGTATAGTTTGTTCTAACTACGGTTCAACGTTCCATGTTGAGCAACCATAAATGAATATTTCATGGCCAGGTCCTCTATCTTCATGGTACGCGTTTATAAACTGAGTCTATTTTGTTTTTAATTTTTATGATAACAATGTAAGTGCTTTTTATGAATTAGAAACACTCTGTAGACCTGACGTTACGCACAGTCTTGGTGCCACTTAGCGTTACACGACGTTCCTAATAAAACGACGATTTTCACGTTGTTCCACGGAAAGTTTCAAATGTTGACCTCATATTCTACTCATGTGAAATGCCGCTTAAAGTACAGAGATTTTCGAAGTTGCTTCTGTATATGGTTTTATTTTTTCAAGCCGGTGCAAATACAAATTGTCATTGAATTTGAACAAAATTTTAATTACATGTCATTGAACAATTTTTGATTTTTGCGAAGAATTATATATGCAACAATTACACAAAATAACAATTTGATGTCTTGTTAAATAATTGAAATATATATATAAAAAAGATGTGGTACGATTGCCACTGAGACAACTCTCTACAAGAGACCAAAATGACACAGAAATTAACAACTATATAGGTCACTGTACGGTCTTCAAAAGCAAAACCCATACCGCATAGTCTGCTATAAAAGGCCCCGAAATGACAACGTAAAACAATTAAGACGAGAAAACTAACTGCCTATTTTTTTTGGCTGAGGAGGATAATAAAGAAGATCTCACTTTTGTTTGCATTTCCTTTTTCAATGTATCTTGCTTTTATAAAGTGGGGATGCGGTCAATAGTAAGTTTTCTCTTTGTTATAGCTCCGGAGCATTGTCTTTTTGGAGTATCCAAGTTAAATATTTCGACATCTTATATCCTTGAAACAATGCAGATCTACATTTTAAGGCATATTAAACGAGAACTTTATTTTATAAACCATTTCATGAAATTATGTTATGCCAAATATGCAAGAAAAAGTCGTATACAGTTTAACGTTATTATAACGCGAACGTCAAATTACGGTTACGGGGACATTTCATTGGACATCTTAGATCGGTTCGGATTGTCCACCTGCAACTGAAACTAAAGTACATATCATATCATTTTAAAGGAAATTTAATGTATTTTCCATTCATATCAGTTACCAGGTGATAAAAATTTGAGATATAGTAGAATTTCGTTTGATAAAAAGCCTCTGAATTATTTTTTGTGTTATTTTGTCCATCGGGACATTTTATTGGACACGGGAAAAATTACGATGTTTTTAAAATAAGACCGCAGTTACATAATGATGTCTTCAGATAGTTTCTTCAGAACATGTATAATTTTTCTGATATTATTGAAATCCATTTTCGTATGTTATATATTATGAAATTGAAGACAGAAAGTTTTTTTACGGGTTGAGCAGCAAATTGGGACATTTTTTCTCTTTTTTATTTAAACTTTTCTGACGATCTTCCTACTCTTAAAGTGAAAAACGTCTATTACTTCATTTAGCGTCAAATGTATACAATGTAGTTGTAAAATTTTAAACCATTCTACTTACTAATGAGACCGCACTGGGATTTCAAGGACGCACATAAAACAAAATTGTAACAGCGGGACACCCTTAAAATGACGTTATAGACATCGAAATGAGCAATTTGTTTCATCAAAAAATAGACAAAACACAAATTCATCTATGTTATTGATTTCTATGGGTTATTTCCTTTCGAATGATATGCATAACATGGCTATTTATTGTATAGGATAAGAGCTTGAATTTGAATAACCCGCCATCTAACCCATATTTTCAAAGTGACACCAATATCGTGCGCAACGTCTCAGATGAAGATGTAATTATAGACTAAAATTGCCTTCCACTGCAAGTTCCATTTAACATGCATGTTATGCAACAGCAACAATTATGTAACCAGGTAATTCCATGCATATCATTGCTCTTTGATCTTATTCTATTTATGTTAATGATGTTTGCTCCTCCATTTTTGGATTTTTGGCCAGATTTTCGGAATCCTCTGGTTTTATTCATGTATTGTCATTATAAAAATTTGCCCACTAACCCCTAATTTTCTTTTTACAATTTTATAAAATAAAGTCTAAAAAGCCATATTTCAAAATTTATAAAATTCTTGGTTTTTTTCGTAATGTTTGAAACAAAAAAGGTGTCAATGTTAAATTTATGAAAAATCTAGAGAGAATAATTTTCCGCCAAATTTTCAATGGCTAATATTTCGAAAACGAGCTCACGTAACCCTCCCCCCCCCCCCCCCCCCCCCCCCCCCATTTGTTTATAAATTTTTGTTTCTTTATTTATATACTATCAATTCATAATAGTCTTTTAAAAAGCTTGTTATTTTTTAACAGAGTAGTGAACATCCTTAATGTTGTCATTACGTTTTATAATAACACCTGACCAATGAGGTCTTGGGAAATAAAAGTTCCGACTGTTTTTAAGCTTTAGTTTGCAGTGAATTCAGAGATGTCTATCTTAATTTAGGAAAAGACACATGAAAATGTCTGTTGTAAATAAAAGGATACAATTTATTTATCTTACTCGCTACAAAACAGGAAAAAAAAGCTCAGCGGACGCTTTTCGTGCTGTTTAAAGACATAAATCTCGTACAATTACATTTGATTTTATTGTTCGACAATGTACATGTATTTTTATTCTATCTGACGGCTGTTGATGTGCTTTCCACTTGTTTGAAGGTCTAACTATTAAATAATACCCCAGTTCTATTGTTATACTTCATAGTTTCTATTTCTGAAACAAGTGTAAATTGAATAGACAATGGATTTTGACCAGGAAATCACTGCGCTTCTACATCCCGCAAACAAAGTCCATTGTTTCTCGTAACAATAGAAATTTATTATTTTCTAAAGTCATATGAAACTGCAAATTCGAAAATATTATGCATATGTTCTTTATAACTATGACGCTATTTTTTATTAGAAAACTCATGTACATATACTTTTTTCTCCAGGAAATTTAATAATTTGTCCAAATATGGAAGAAGTTTACTTTTTTTAATTGCTTACTTCCAGCAATTAATTCGCCGTTTTCCGTATGAATCAGGACATTTCCCGTAAAAATCCAGTGATTGCAGTACGCAAGTGCGAATGGAAACCAAACCTAAACATCGCTCCATCATCAAGATAAGTACCGATATTATTATTAAACTGATAAAGGTAAGTACTTTGGGTTATAACATTGCCTTTATCTTTAGTATCAACGCTTGCCACCATTCGTCTCAACTCGGCCGATTCCGTACCCTCATCTAATAGAAAGAGAGTAGCGGATTCTACCGAGGATTGCCGAATGCGCGTTCCACAAAACGTCGTCCGTCTCATATCCTTCCATATTGACACCTGTATACAACAACGAGCATGATTTATTTTCTGTAATCAGAATACGCGAAACACTCAACCTTGACCTGCTGATCCATATTACCACATGTATTTAACGAGAATATGCAAAAACAACTTTGACATTTGTAAATTACTCATTTGTCGAAGTTTGGGCGAAAATAACCAAAGAAAGGTTACTAGTGAGCTCGGGGGCGCAATGCACTTCAATCTTTAATTCATAGGGGTGCCGCTGGATTTCTGTTACCCTACCCTTTTCATATAATTCAGATTACAAAAATGTATATCTTTTAATATATTGCGTACGGATTTTTTACCTTTTCCCATATTGTGTGGGTCTCATTTGATGTGTAATAGTGGAATGCCAAACGGTCAAAAGAGAGAAAATTAGTTGATTAAACACAGACGGGAAGACTAGGAAAGTTGTCAGACTCAGTTGTGGGGACTTTATTGACCTTATCATATATTTCTGAAACTTTTCCTGTCCTATTATATTCACATATTTTCAAGCTTGAAAAGGTGACCTATTCCAGCGGCACGTCCTATCTCCTTGTATATAGGAAGCGGACCCCCCCTGAGCAAGTGGGGTTTCATGTAATAAAATAATAAAAAAAAATAGTTGTATAAATCATGGTTTTATATTGTCAATAAATACACTTTCTTTTCTTTTTCCATTTAATAATCAATGTTAACAAATAAATGGTTTATAATAGGAGGTTAGTTATACACCCCGTCTCGTGATACGGCGTGTCTGGATAAGAAACCCCTCCGGTCTCCGGTCGAGTTTTTTTTATCCAGACACACCTATCTCCCTGTGTATAACTATTACTGAAATCTTCTACTCTATTAGGGTCGTCAAAATTAAATAGAACCATTATTGCTTTGACAATGATTGATAGTTTATCTCGTCTGATCCCTTGACTAAGTAAACCATGTCATATGATATTTATAACTACCTATGTCATATATTAAATATGTGTGTATGTTTATAAATAAATACATGTATGTGTCGTATATTTATTTCCGCTTTTAAGTGTTAATTTAGTTTCTTGTATATTACATAATTATCTTATAGAAATTGTGTAGAAAATTAATGACATCCTTATTGTAATGTAAGTATTATTGTGTTTTAAAAACTATGATATACAGTTAAAAACAATCATTTTAATATCATTATCATTATTATTATCTGTAGAAAATGTAAACATGTAGTTTTGGTCTTTACCAACCGTGTACTATGATTATGAGTTTGCTTTTGTATTTTATTTCCAACCTTTAAGTTAGTCTCTCGTATAATCTAATATGTCAAATTCGATCAATAGCAATATATATTTGAAGTTCATATCGTTTAATTTTTTTTTATAAATATGAAAAAAGAAGAAGAGGTATGATTGCCAATGAGACAACTCTCCACAAAACACCAAAATGACACAGAAATTAACAACTATAGGTCATCGTACGGCCTTCAACAATGAGCAAAGTCCATACCGCATAGTCAGCTATAAAAGGCCACGAAACGACAATGTAAAACAATTGAAACGAGAAAACTATAACGGCCTCATCTATGTACAAAAAATGAACGTAACACATATGTTCTAAATTTAGTATGCAACTAAACATGTTAAATGCCTCACTGCACAGAAATGTTATCAATGTACCTACGTGTGAATCCATTAATCACATCATTTGCAAATCTATGCAGCGGCGGATTGAGGGGGCAGGGGGCCTGATCTCCCTTTTGTGGAAAAAAAACCAGGTTAATTATATATAATTAATCACTGAGGCATAACTGGAGCAGGACCCCTCTTGGGCAGTCAGTGCCCCATCCCCACCCCCGTTTTATGAAAAGTTCTGGATCCATCATTGCTTTGCGTATTATGTTATGGATCGGTTATAATAGGACTATCAGTCCCCGAGGGTATCATCAGCTCAGTAGTCAGTGCTTCGTTACTGACATGATTTAACAAACTTTACTAAAATTGTCCGTTAAAATATTTTGAAATTATTATGAAACTAAGGTTTCAACTCCATCACCCAAAGTTTGCTTTAGATGAATTTGAGTATTTATTCTAGGTATTTTTGACATATAGCTCTTTCAACGATTTTCGGTACTTATCTATCTTCGGATTTCAAATGTTCGGCTTTGAGCGTTCCTTGTGAAGATAAATCCAGAAAAGCGCTTCAGACGCAAGAAATAATAAAACGTGTTATTTTCAATATTTTATAATAGAACTTTTAATTGATGTTTCAGAGAACCCAAATATATTTTTTTAGAGATTACATTCCGTCCACTTTATAATTGAAAAGATCAAATAACAGACGGTCTGAAAAAAGTAGAAGAAGACAGACAAGTTTCTTTATAAGCAATTTGTCTAATTTTACAAAAAATGAGATTCATTTAAAGAAGAAATTAGCAAGGATCTACACAAACAACCAAATATCTAATTCGTAGAAAATATTTGAGATATGCATAATAGTTATATCCAGCACTGGAGGGTTAATGCCGTTCAAAAATTAATTAACAAACAAAAAAGCAATAATTAACAACAACAAAAAATTGTACACGGTAGTGTATATTAAAAATGTAATTCACTTTTAACACGAAAAAAATGTACGTGTTATTTTATGATGTTTTGACGACTTATTTATTTATTTTTAGAAATTATCAAAATGTGGATCTGCCCTGAATGTTTTATAGAAAATAGTGCTAACAATGAATCGTGTAGTAAATGCCATACCATTAAGCAAGACACGGATCCAAAAGGTAAGAGTTACTGCGCATGCTTGAATAGATTTTGATTCAAAAGGTCATACTAGAAATAAACTCATGTGGTATGAGTGCCAATGAGACAACTCTCCTGCCGAGTCTCAATGTGTAACAAGTAATTTAAACCTTTATAGGTCTTCAACACGAAGCATTGGCTCATACCTAACAGCAAGCTATAAATGGCCCCAAAATGACTAGTGTAGAAAAATTCAAACAGGAAAAAAACCGAAAGTTTAATCTAAAATTCCCACAAAAAGCGAGAAACTAGAAACACTTATGAACCCTATCAACAAACAATAACCACTGAATATCAGGTAACTTTGGACATATACAAACAAAGGAAGCAGGGTTCAATGGCTTAACTCGATCAAAATGATGCTACATAGATCACGGAAGTGTTACAAGATTGTAGAATACAATTGTATGGATTTGACAACTTTTATTATGTTCATTTTGGTGATAACGTTTCGCTTTGAACGCACAAATATAAACAGCTTCATCTTACTTTTCAAAAGGTGTTATATCTGATGGTCCTTAAATTACGAACATAATGCAATGTACATTAACCAAACTATTTTCATTTCAGTACGGCGGGAACATAGACGTGCAGATGTATTAAAAGATAAGAAGACTATGTACACACATCCTGGTCCATTTGGATGGAAATTATGTAAATACATTATTAGCATATGCAAATTCCTAGCATTAATAGTTCCAGCTATATTAACTTAGCAATAATTACCTCAATACAAGGTCTACATTTAAAATGGGATTCAATGGCCGTTTCAGATTCTTATGCATTATAGGTGATATTTCCGGAAGAATCATTTTAATTGGTTAAACACGTTACGAAAGTGTATTTCCTTTAGTTTCTGATACGGCTAATTTGTTTGATAATGTCGATTAGATAGCAATACAAAAACAAACAAAAAAACATTACAAGAAGTCATCACGAGGCATTCTAAGATTTAAAGTTTCTAAAGAGTTCGTCGATTCAATACATCGTTCTATAGCAGCTGTAAAGCAGTGTTATTGCAAGTCAGATACTTTCAAACAGGGTCTCGAAAGTCCCGGTGAAATAGGGGAGGAGTCTTCATTTCTTTATTGTATAATTTTTTGCACACTATTCTCTATTTTGTTAACTCCTAGGCTCTCTCATTGATTCAAGTCTTGATTCAAAGTACTATACGTTGAAAATAAATTAAAACTTAATACTGTCAAATACGTTTTATTTTCACCCTTTCATTCATTAAAACTTGGTAGCAAAATTTGGTTTAGCAACTTTACTCAATTTAATTTTCTAAAAACTTTGCAGCAAAACACGGCGCAGTATCAGGCACAACTGACACAGCCAAACGTAAGTAAAAAATCTCAGATTCCATCATCATAGTTAGACAGTGAGATTCTATATATGCATTTATATTCATTATATTTTAACGTTGTGTGTTAAGTGAGCGAGGAGCTTCATATGAAAATTGAAACACGTGGCGCGATATAAAACATATAAATCATTGGCTTATAAAGTATTGTGTTTTCCTTAATGGGAACTACGAGATTTATTTACGAAAAACTGAGTTAATATTTTACTCCGATATAAGAAACGTCCAGAGAATCATAGAAGTTATACGTTAGTTATACTTGTCAGACATACGCATGCAGTGTGGTGTTTAACTTCTATATCACTACCATGTCAACTGATCAACTGACACAGAGGTTATGAGTCCAAATATTTCAAATAGCAAGTGCTTAATTTGCATGTATGTAGTATTTTCACTGCCCCCTACCTCTTCACTTAATTATGGGAATATGAATACTAGTATATGTAAAATCGATGTTGGATAAACAAAACGTGTAAGTAGCAATTTTTGGATGCATATTGAACAAAGGAAAACTGTGAGGTGTTGATCTATGTTGATTTTTACAGATATAACTTCGTGTAGAGATGATTACAAAGTCGTTGCAGCATTGGATTTAGGAACAACATATTCTGGTTTTGCATTCTCGACAAGACAGAATCCTTTGGACATACATCACGTAGAGAAAGTACCTACGTGTTTATTACTTAGTCCCAATAAAGAGTTCGTAGGGTTTGGAAACGATGCAATCAGGTTATATACTGAATTGGTCAAAACTGGACAACACACTGGTCATTACTTTTTGCAGAAATTTAAAATGGATCTTTATGAGAATGAGGTAAATTCTAAGATAAATTGATGGCGTTATTGCCATAAATATACCAATCGTTAAACTACTCGGCCGTTCTCGCTACATGTAACTAGAAGGACCATGTAGTAAAGATTTCATTCATTCTATTGCTTTTGTGACTTTATTTTGATTTGGCATATTGATATACTATTTAAACTTCAAGTCTAATGAGCTTTTCATCGAATATAAATACATACACAATAACAAATAAGTCAAGACATGCTTATACAAATTAATAATATATTTTAATATAATTTAACTTTTAAACCGTAAAAAAATCAAGAATAATAAATTCCCTTTTTTAGCATATTTCAACTGAAATGACGATACAAGATATGTCTGGAAAACCAATAGAAGCTTTGATTGTTTTTCGAGAAACTATTCTGGTTCTCAAGAAATCCTTGGTATATTTTATAAAATGTAAAGGCTTAGACGTAAAGATGGAGGACATAAGATGGGTAATGCCAGTTCCGACCTTCTGGAATGATGCTGCGAAACAGTTCTTACGAAAAAGTATCGACTTTGTAAGTATAGAAATTATATTTTTAAACCATTGAAAGATAAAATGGTCTTTTGAAGTTTTTTGTAAGAAAACATATACCATGCTAGATACAAATAATTACCAGATCTTCATTGATTAAAAGGAAATATTTTATAGATACATGTAAAATTAATGTCGGTGGCGTTTTCGTTGCAAGTGATTTTAGTCTTATGCAAAAGTAAATTTAATTAAGGCTATAACAACATGGTGTTTTATTGTCTGTAGGGAGCAAATGCAACCCTTAAAACCAAAACAAGGAAGTTTCTATGATTGAATATCATTTCGCTTTGAATGATCTCTATGACATCAGTATTTCATTTATCAATGCCATTAAATACAGCTTCTTAATCAAAATATTGAGACGTTCTTCTTGAACATTAAGATAACCTTGGGCTATATTTAAAAACAAAATTTATTGTTTACTTTTTAAGCCTGGCTTCCCCGTCTTGCATAAACATTTCAGACTGTTCCCTTTGTAGATTGGTATACCAGAAGACCAGTTTCAGATAGCTTTGGAACCGGAAGCCGCATCCATCTTTTGTCAACAACAGTTGCCCGACTTCAGCGCTTCTCTTACTGGAACAAAATACTTAATTGTTGCTCTAGGAGGTAAATTAAAATACAAATTGTTTGTTAGTCCCTTACTCACTTACTTACTTACTGTCCTTCCGTTCGTCCGTCTGTTCGTCCGTTTTTAAATTTCTTGATTGTTATGTTCTCTTTTCTGAGTCGTTCCATACTTGTACAGTCTGTTCAGTCTGTATAGGATGCTTGATTTTTCTCGTTTACGAATAATCTAAAGCTAACTTTGTTGATTTATCTGTTTATTTCACGACTGAATGAACAAAAAGATGCGTGCTCTATGTGTATGACAAGCGGATAGCAACACATCGACAGAATTTCTAATGGTGACAGGAGTTTAAAATTATGGTGTATTATTATCAGTTAATATGTAGTCACGGTGTAAATGTGTTGTAGGAAAACAAATTGGTGAACAGAATTAGGCACCGACCATTTATGTTTTGTTTTGTCATGTTTTTTTAATGAATTATTTTAAATGTATTGAAAACAAAAACTTTTTTTTTAACTTTCTAGGTGGCACTACAGATATTACAGCTCATGAAAAAATATCAAGTTCAAGATTACGAGAATTGATCTTTGCAACAGGAAACAGTTATGGTGGTGCCACGGTGGATGATAGGTTCTTACAAATGTTTACCGTCATAGTTGGACAAGACATTATTTCAGATATTAAACAAAACTATCCAATGGCTTACATTAACATTTTCCAAGGTTTCGAACTTGTAAAGCGCAATATTACTACAACAAATTCACAGAAAGTGAAAGTCAGTACTCCATTATCTGTCTTGGATTTGAAATGTAAACAAGTATTAGGTAAGGACTTCCGGTCTGCTATTAGTGCGTCAAAGTTTTCAAGTGCTATTGAACTTTATGATGATACAATGCATGTTGATGTAGGTTTAATGAAAGCGTTTTTTAATGTGACAATCAATAATATATTAGATCTTATCAAAACGAGGCTTCAAGAACCTGCAGTATCTGATGTATCTCAGATACTTCTTGTAGGTGAATTTGCAGAAAGTTCCTTGATGCAAGACAAAGTGAAATCTGAATTTCCTGATAAAAGAGTTATCGTACCTGAAGCAGCAGGGTTAACTGTTTTAAAAGGGGCCGTTTTATTTGGCCACAACCCGTCCTATGTACAATCCCGTGTAATGCGATATACATACGGTGTAGGCATCAGCGATGAATTCGATCCAGCTATTCACGATGAAGCACATCTTGTTGTCCAGAAAAACGGTTCGAAGTTAGCAAAGCACATTTTTGATGTTATTATCAGAAAGAACCAACTTGTTGATGCCGGTACATCTATTGATAGCGAATATCTAACTATAGATCCCAATCAGAAAACAATGGAATTTGAATTGTATTTTTCATCCAATGAAAAACCTGTTTATATAAATGAGACGGACTGTAAGCCCTTGGGATCCGTAATCATTCATTTTCCCGACGTCTGTCAAGAAGAGAGGGATGTGAAAGTGTCATTTGTTATAGGGAATACAGAATTAGAAGTGAAGGCAGTTGATAAAAAGTCAAGACAAACAGTTACAGCAGAATTCAATTTATTCTAACATTCAAATGATAATGAACGACCATTATATTTTCTGTGTAGATTTGTTTGGAAAGAACAGCAAATATGATTGAATATAAAAAAAAATATCCAATCCACTCCGAAAAACAAATGATCGTCCCTTTAAGTCGAAAAAAGCGAAATATCTGTTTATGTTTTAATATACAATTTTTTATCGGTCGTCCCTCTGTCTATATCACTCTGGTCAAATACGTTGACCCGGCCTTAATAACTTTGACCCGGACATATCAGCGACGTCATAATGTTTGAACCGACGTTAATAACTTTGACCCGAACTTATCAAGTCATATGTTTGTGATGGCGAAACAAAGAAAACACTTCCGAAACACGCAAATATAGCCCGATAAATCGATTATCAGATTATCTGCATATTGATATTGTAAAATATCAGCTGCTTGACATTATATGAAGGCTTTTTGATCTCGTTCGCTACGCTCACTCGACAAAAAGCTTCATATTATGTCTCGCAGCTGATATTTTACGATATCAACATGCAGATAACCTGATAATCGGTACATATTCACAGGATATATATGTAGTAGACATTTTTAACAATGTAAGAATGAGTTGTACCTGCGTATCAAGTCCTAATATTGTTATTGGCATATAAATTTTATAGTAAACTGTAAAACAAAAATCAGCAAAGTGTTTTCTTTTGCTAATCTTCTTTTTTAAAATAACATATTTCATATTCCTGACTTATGACAGGTGCAACCAAATGCAGAAGGTTTAAATGTTTTAGGTCCCAACCTTCAATCGTATCTGAAACAATAGTTTTACATCAAAACATAGAAAGACACACTATACAATATAAAGTTAAATGGATTTACTCAATCAAAAGACATAGTCAAACAAGGAGCATTAACTCACACCGAACAAACATTGTACCACAGGTTTTTATGACAAATAAAATTGAGAATGTGTCAAAGAGACAACAACCCGGCCATAGAAAAAACAACAGCAGAAGGTCACCAACAGGTCTTCAATGTAGCGAGAAATCCCAGCACCCGGAGGCGTCCTTTAGCTGGCCCCTAAACAAATATATACTAGTTCAGTGAAAATGAACGCCATCCTAATTCCCAAATTGTACACAAGAAACTAAAATTATAATTAACAATACTAACAAAGGCCAGAGGCTCCTGATTTGGAACAGGCGCAAAAATGCGACGGGGTTAAACATGTTTATGATATCTCAACCCTCCCCCTATACCTCTAGCCAATGTAGAAAAGTAAACGCATAACAATACGCATATTTAAAATTCAGTTCAAGAGAAATCCGAGTCTGATGTCAGAAGGTGTAACCAAAGCAAATAAACAAAATGATAATAATACATAAATAACAACAGACTAGTATCAGTTAACTGACATGCCAGCTCCAGATTATGATTTCATCATATGAATATCAGGCAAAATCCTTCCCGTTAGGGTTTTAGTATCATTCCATCATAACATATATGAGAAGAACATAACCCGTGTCATGCTAACGACTGGTTTTTGAATAAATATGTTTAGTTCCGATGCAAAGACCCTATAAGTGAATCAATATCAACGCCAAAATATGCAATATTTAATGACCTGACAACAGTATCGTAACTATATCCCTTCTTAATAAGTCTATTTAAAGGTTTTGTAAGTTTCTGAGATGAATACTGACATCGTTGTGCTTTATAAAGAACATTTCCATAAAAAATCAATGTGAATTACCTGAACGTATAAGAAGACTGCATGTTGAGCTATATTTACGAATGATGTCCTTATACCGATGATAACATTTAGTAAATGTTTGGACTAGTTTGTGATATCGAAAACCCTGGTGTAATAATTTTAAGTAATACATAAATTTCTCTCGTTAAAATCTAAAACATTGTTACATACACGAGCGAATCGTACGAGTTGAGATAAATAAACACCGTATATATAAGATGGTGACAAGGGAACGTCACAATCTGAAAATGGATAATTAACAATAGGAAGGGAAAAATCATCTCTTTTATCATATATTTTAGTATTAAGCTTTCCGTTACTTATATAGATATCAAGATCGAGGAAAGGGCAATGGTCATAGTAAGTATTAAGCTTTATTTAAAGTAAGTTCAACAGGATAAATTTCTTAAGTATACATACTGAAATCGTCATTATTGACAGCCAAAATATCATCCAAATATATAAAAGTATTATTAAATTTGTTTATCAGATGTTGTTTCGATGGGTCTTTGCTGATTTTTGTAATAAATTGTAACTCATAGCAATACAAAAACAGGTCCGCAATAAGTGGTGCACAGTCAGTCCCCATTGGAATTCCGATAACCTGACGATATGCGGAATCTCCAAAGCGAACAAAAATGTTATCAAGTAAAAATTTAAGGGCATATATAGTATCAAAGCATGTTCAATTGACATTTTTTTTTTTGTTTATTACTACTAAAAATGACCTAAAAGAGTTTGAAAATGTATATGCATGCACATTCTGACTTTTTAAATGCCCATTTAGTTAGGTGTGTGAATTTTTTCTTAATGAGAATTTGAGGCAATGTGGTATACAGGGTAGAAAAATCAAAACTTTGAACAGATGGCCGATCACCGGACCCTCCTCCCCCCTTGGAACCGCCAATGGAAATAATTTAGCTGAATTTTCTTAAAAGAGGGACGAAAGATACCAAAGGGACCGTCAAACTCATAAATCTAAAACAAACTGACAACACCATGGCTACAAATGAAAAAGACAAACAGAAAAACAATAGTACACATGAAACAACATAGAAAACTAAAGAATAAACAACACGAACCCCGCCAAAAACTAAGGGTGATATCAGGTGCTCCGGAAGGGTAAGCAGATCCTGCTCCACATGCGGCAACCGTCGTGTTGCTTATGTGATTTCAAATCCGGTAAATAGTCTAATTCGGCAGGTCAAATTCATGAAAGGGAAGGGGAGTGTAGTTACGACGTAAGGAACATATCCGATATCATTTGTGAAACGGTTATTCCATAACGGTCAACCAACTCGTGATGGCGTCCGTAAAATTTACGAAGGGATGATTTCAACTTCACCATTTGGAACTCTTGGTTTAATAGCTTCCTTGTGAGCAGTAACCCTCTATCAAGAAAATCATGATAGGAAATGCAAGCACGGGAATATCGTATCAATTGGGAGATATATACCCCGTATGCAGGTGCTGCTGGAATGTTGCTACTTAGAAATGGAAAGTTCACAATTGGAAAGCTGAAATCATCTCTTTTGTCGTAAAGTTTTGTCTTCAACCGACCCTCATTGTCAATTTTAAACGTATACTATACCTCAGCTCTTGCAAATACACGGAGAACACATACCGACTTAATATTAAATTATGGGAAATTAATTTTAAGAATTGAATGCTTCTTTTGTAAATTTATTGGGGTGTAAAAGTGTTGACGGAAGTACATTTTGTATGAAGCGCGGAAGCGCTTCATACTAAAAATAAGCGCACGGTCAACGCTTTTACAACCTTATAAAGGTACAAAAAGAAGCATTCAATACTTATAATTACATTTTTTAGCTATGATCATGAAAACACGAATTTTATATTTTTTCTATTTTATACACCTGTACACTTTTTTGTTGGACCACATATTATCATGAATGAAAAGTTTTATTGAGTCATGCAATTGCCTACGGAATAAAACGTGATGTGCAGTTAGCCAATCAAAATAAAGTATTATAATGAAACATACATCTAATGTAATTATAATAGAATAAAAAACATATAAGGCAGAACTTATTAGACGGGCATAAATTTTCGCATGACGAAACAAATTGAAAAAAAAATAGGAAAGCATTACATAGATTCCAGACATTATCATTTTAACGGACACAGATTTAAAGCCAAATATTTTTTACGGACATATATTAGCGATTGACGTCACGTTCGGCATAGATTTAAGAAACGGACACAGATTTGAGGTCGTACATAGATCTGAGGTTTACATATATATTGGTTCTTTTGAGAGTATGCTCAGGTACATTGTATAATATATAAAACTTTTGAAAATAAAGTAAACCTAGTTTTGCTGTAGAATATGTGGATAGATTCAAGGTCTAAAACCACTAAATAATACCCTCATTGCTTTCTACGTTAAATTCCGCAATTTCAAGCATTAATTCCTACTTTGGCAAATAAGTTCAAATAAAGTGGCAGGTATTTCATGTCAAAACTATTGCTGAAAAAAAATCAACATTTCTATAATTGCATATACGGCAATACTGGTTCCTGGAAGTTTGATATTACAAAACAAGTACTTCTAATTTGAACAAAAGGGCAAACGTGCCCTCCTATAAATATTTCATTATTTCTTCATTCTTCAAAAAAAAATTTCAACAAGGATTTTACAGTGAAGTCCCTTTTATATTTCATTTGATAACAAAACTACCCAAATATTTCACCCATTGACAAAGATACATCTATGCATAGGAACTATTTTGTTTCAAATGTGTACTACTTTCTTGAATGTTCTTACCGACCGGGTCTGAATTAGTGTGGTTTTTTTTCACCTCAAGTAAAATTAGGAATTTCTAAAAATAGAAATGTTTTATGAGACCAAAATAAGTCTCTGTATAAGAGGTCCCAATGAAGCTGGTATGTTGCTTTCACGAAAAAATATAAGCGAAAAATATACGAAACCTTTTTACAAATTGCATGCTGCAGGTTTTCATTTCATATGGAAATTTATATTAACGACATCTAAGTACATGTGTGAGTTCAGACAGCTTCAAAAAGCGGGTTGGAAATAATGTAATGCATCTAGAAAACAAAATATGAAGACATGTTGAAATAAAAAAAAATCCAGCCAGGTTATAAAGCACAATTAGTGCGATTGATTTGTGCAATATACATTAGACATCCAGTTTGTAGAATCTGGAATTTGCGAACGTATATTGAACAAAGATGTCCACTCCCAAGTACTAAATGAAACAGTCGAGCTTTAAAATGTATATTCAAATAGTAGCTGTATTTCATGATACACTTTTCTATTCACAACTATCAAACATTGCTTTGAACTAACTTGTGTGTTAATCTACAAACAATTAAATACTTTTATGAAAGCGTTCTTACACATTTATTATCTTATATTTTCAATTTAAAAGCAAACAAAATTTAGAAAAAAGATTTTGGTAACAAGTAAACCGTCTTCGGTTCACGTGTTGCTTTCCTTTTTTAAGAATGCAACTGGTTAAATAAACGAATGATTTTTCCAAAAAAAATCACCTAAAACAAAAATTGAAGTAACATTATATACTTGGCATTGTTTAATAAGGTGCGTGCAATACACACACAGCTTGTTAATTGATAGTTTGCGTGACATTATTCTAATGTTTCTCCTTTTATAGCTTATTTTAAAATGCTTGCTGTTGGCTGTTTACGATAGTTGAATGTAATTTGCTAAAATGTTATACTGTTCTGTTGTTATAATATTCGGATGTACTATGTTGTCATCTGCTTGTCAAATTTCTATTTCTGGTTATAAAGGGGATCTCGACAGTGATCAAAGACTAGAACAGAAAATCCTGAAAATCGAGTACACCCTGAAAACGACACTTAAAAGACATGGAGAGATGCTCAAACAAATTATGAAAAAGCAATGTAAAGGTATGAAATAGGAAATGAAATGTTAATCGCATGCCATTTTTCCTCATTTCAGGCGCGGATCCAGAAGGGGGGGTCCAGGGTTGGAACCCCCCTTTTTTTAGACGATCAATGAATTTGAATGGGGACATGTAATTGGACCCCCCCCCCCACCCCTTTATCCTGGGTTAGGAACCCCCTTTTAAAATGGCTGGATCCGCCTCTGCATTTATTATTTTCAAAATGTGTCTGGGATCTAACATAAATGAGGCTTTCGTACCTGAACATTTACCGGGGGCTTCATTCACGTGTTCCTTGATTAAACAATTTATGTAGAAAGTTAGATATTCATTTTACATAATTTTATAATATTGCCGTCTTCTGTGATCTTTTGTTTTTGTTATTTGCCTTTAATTACTGACGTATATTCCATATCCCATTTCAACTAAATAGAATTAATATGTAATCAATTATAGTGTGAGTTTGATTAAGAATAAAAATATTCATTTATAAAACAGTTTAAAAACGACTTTCTAATCTTTTATAAGATGCGATTCCAGCAAATATACGTTTGGAGGATGTGTCTTACAAGAAGCTGACAGGTCAGAGTTCATCGCAACCAGGACAAAAACCATCAGGTAGTGCTGTTGACGGCGATCTATCTACAATCTTTCATACAAAGGATGACAAGACGCCATATTGGTGGGTAGACCTTGGAGGTTCCTTCTCAGTTCAGCATGTTGAAATTTGGAATAGAGCACATGGCTATGGTAAGTATACACATTCTTTTCATTGGCAAAAATGTACATAATCAGAAATTTAAATACTGAACTTGTTGGTACAATTATCAGAATTGGGTTTCTGATTGTTATCTGAGTTGTCGGATGCTGGGTTGTATGTACTGACGTTTGCCTGTTATGGTTGGACTTAACCAACAGCACACCTTACGGACTATTGAGTATGGGTAAGGGCCTGAAAACAGTTATAACAAACACAGTGAAGTTGGTTTTAGATGTTATATCTTCTAAAGCGCATTCGATAATCCATATATATTTTACACAATATAATAGTATATAATACAAATAATAGAAACATATAATTCATATCAATGATCAAATAATATCTATAGTATACCAATTTTATGTAAATGCATGAGCATATGCATTTAAACTGACGAACACGTATGCTTATAATATTTCTTATAAATAAAAGCTTATTCAGCATTCAAATATATGAGCAAGATGCGGACTTAATATTAAATATATGAGCATAATGCGAGACCGACTATTTGAACCTAACAGAGCATAAAGCACGTGCCGAACAGCATAAAATAATGAGTATATAATATTTTGACTAGGGGGATGTACATATATATGTAAGAACATATTGAGATCTGGTATCTTTCGAAATATAAACACGGTAGAGCATATATATGGCGCTTATAAAAGCTTAAACTATAAACCTATCAACCCAAAAATAATCAATTCCGACAATGAGCATTGGTTGAGAAATATTCGAAATCGAGACTAAACTTAGCATTACGAAACTAATCGCGAATATGCAAATAATATAAATATGAAACAATATAATATGAATTGGGGAAAACTAGCTATTAAAATCTACGAGCTTGCTTTGTATCAAAAATTCATGACTCTTAATAAAATAGGACTAAACGACAAGAATAGTTTACGATAAATAATTTCTCATTAAATTAACCTACACATGTGAAAATTACGCATAGCGCGTTTATTAAAATAATCAATATCTTAGCCTTGCGGAACTGACCTTAAATTGTTTTAAGTATGAACAAGCGATAAGTCAAAATTATCATTTCCAACATGCGAGCGTAAAACTTAATCCTATAACGCGTTTAAAAATACCCTTGAGTACAGAAAGTTTGTGAAGAATAAACCAACCTTTTTTTGAACATATATACATCTATTTACACTGATCGAGAAATCAACTTTACTAAAATAAAAATGGAAATGAAACTTAACGAAGTTTCATAATGCAATTAAATAAAATAATAGATAAAAATACTTGACTCACCTGAAAACAGTTATAACAAACACAGTGAAGTTGGTTTTAGATGTTATATCTTCTAAAGCGCATTCGATAATGCCACTTTTGGGACCGAAATTCACTTGTTCGATTTTGCGTTACTGTTTCAGGTTCGTCCAATCAGATTCGTTAAACAATCAAGCTATCTTAGTTACCCTGATATTTTGGGGTAAAAAGGGGCGTGGAAAGGTCTTTGCTGGACAGGACAAAGAACCTTAATTGACCAGGTTACCTAGACATAGGTTGTTTACACAACAACTTGTTTGTGTTTACCGGACAATAGAATTACTAAAACACATGTCTGATTGTGTCCACTAAGCTTGTCGCTAAAACATCTTAAATTGATAAAAATAAAGCCTAACAAAGAGAAAATCTAAAGTAACAAATGCCAAAATAAATATCTGTTAGATTTGAAATTCTTATCTTAAATATATCGAGAATATAAAAATGATTTCCTTCAACAATAATGAACGATTATAAAACAAGAATACTTTTAATTAATACTGCAGCTTCGAAATGGACTTTAAATAAATAAAATATCTTAAACTTTTGCCTTTTTGCTGAAAACTAAATTTTCACCAAAATATAAAATGAGGTTAAAAATGACTCCATGACACAATAATGTATATATGTTTATATGGAATACGGTCACTTTAATATGTTAGCCCACATGTATCACTTTTTTCAAAATTTGGAATGAAATGTACACACTTTCAACACATTTATCCTACAAGTAAACCCATATCTTGTCTATAAACATTTTTTACCAGCTTTGATAAGTGTTGTATGACTATAAACTTTCACTTCTTCTTACTATAAACAACAAAATTATTAAATTTATTTTGTAAACATATTTTCTTTCTCCGTTTAAACTGTACACTTAACAACGAAACTATTTTCATTTACCAATGTATAGAGTATAGTAAATGGTGGATTTGCAATATAGGTTATTGTAAAACAGTTTTTGGTGTTTTTTTTTTTAAATTGTTTAACATCTCACAGTGGTATACTACTGTTGCCTTAATTTATTTACCCCTCTATGGTGTGATGTTACACTTTTGTTTCAGATTAGGATGAAGGTTGGGAACGTTTAAACCCGCTCCAATTGTTTCCACCTGTCCTAAGTCAAGAATGTGATGTTCAGTAGTTGTTGTTTGTTGATGTGGTTCATAATTGTTTCGCGTTTCCCAATTTTGTTTATATAGATTAGGCCTACAGTACCTGGCAGAAAGTATTCGTCACCTGCATTTTTTTTGTATATCCTACATTGAAATATCAAAACGGCTGCAAATAAAAATATTCCATGAAAATAGACGACTTTTTTCTATTTATCTGTTATCAGTTTTAAAAGTTTCTTAGCAAAAACGGCTTAAGATATGAACAAAATCTTTATTATATATTTCATGAATCTTTCATTTTAGGTCGTCGACTCCACGATCTGGATATAACGGTTGGTCCAACTCTAAGTGAAATGAAGCTATGCACTTATTACAAAGGCCCTGCTAGTGATGGAGAGCACCTCATTTTGACCTGCAGTAAACCAATAAAAGGGAGATATGTGAAGCTTGCCTTAAGAGGCCCCGAATATCTGCACCTAAGAGAAGTTAAAGTGTTTGCGTATGTCAAGGCTTGTTGACGAAACTTATTAAAGATGCCATAATTATAAACTTTTTAGTTGATTTGCCAATATTTGCCATAAAATTGTTAATTCAGCAACTTTTTTTTACTTCGAATTTAAAACATTATAAATCTTTTGTTATTTCAGGAATGCAACTTGGTCATGAAAGTTGACTGCCGCAGATTTGCATTTTAAGTCTAGATGTCGTAATGATCTCATTTTGTTTTTATGCCCCATTTATATGCATTACATTTTCTGGTCTATGCGTCCGTCCGTTCGTTCGTTCGTCCCGCTTCAGGTTAAAGTATTTGGTCAAGGTCAGGTTAAAGTTTTTGGTCGAGGTAGTTTTTGATGAAGTTGAAGTCCAATCAACTTGAAACTTAGGTGACATGTTCCCTATGATATGATCTTTCTGATTTTAATGCCAAATTAGAGATTTCCGCCTATTTTCACGGTCCACTTAACATCGATAATGATAATGCGATTGGGGAATCCGTGTACTGCGGACACATTCTTGTTAATTTTGAATTTTTATTAGTTTAATCAGATTTATCAATTTTTAAGCAAT
This sequence comes from Mytilus trossulus, assembly GCF_036588685.1. Taxonomy (NCBI): domain Eukaryota; kingdom Metazoa; phylum Mollusca; class Bivalvia; order Mytilida; family Mytilidae; genus Mytilus; species Mytilus trossulus. The sequence continues at coordinate 68,582,001 of NC_086380.1, forward strand.
ATGCAATTGTAATTATAAAAATCTTTTCTTTCATACATTAATAAGGCGATCTAAATATGCCTCTATATACATTTTTATATTAAAAACAATGTTTAAATCTGCAAAATATGATTTCAAAAATCTAATAGACCTTTTGCAATGGCATACGAACTTTCAGGGATTTATTTGGAATTCTAGAACAAAAATTTACCTACTTTACATTGGGATAACTTCAATGATATGTTCCTAACCGCCTCGGTAGCGCCGTGGTAGTGTGTTGCTATGTAGCTTCAATTGCGGGAGGGCGCGGATTGAAACACCCTGATAGAAATTGGTACCAACTGCTTCTCCGCTAAGCACGTGGTATTAAGAAGATGTGGTAAGATTGCCAATAAATGAGACAAGTCTCCACCAGAAACTAAATGACAAAGAAGTTTTAAAACAACTATGGGTCACTTGGACAATGAACAAACCTCATTCCGGATACTCGGGATAGTCGGCTATACAACGTCACGAAAAGACAAATGCAAAACAATTCGAACTGGTAAACTAACCGCCTGATTATTGTACAAATCGATGAACGAAAAACTAATATCTATTTACAACAATCGGCAACAACCACTGAATAAGAGGCTACTGACTTGGGACAGGCACATACAGATTGTGGCGGGTATAAATATGTTTGCGGCCCCCTAATCTGGAATAATGATGAAACATTACAATATCAGAACACATTATACAAATCAGTTGAAAAGGGTGGAACTAATCAGATCGATAGAAAGCAGAAAACCAAGTTTAAAATACACATACCGGACGTGGCAGAATATTTATAAATCACTTAAATTCAAAAGACACAACGTACAGACCTTAAAGTACTCGTAGTTACTGGTAGCAAGTCTAAAAGCAAATAAAAACAACAGAAAAAATGTGTATAAGACTAAAATATCAATCAGTACACATCCAACATCCAATGGATTTAGTGTAAAGATGTCATTAACAGTTAGAGAAAAACAAAGACAGGATGTTACATGATATGAAAACAAGTATGTAGGTAGGGGCAAGTGGTGTAAGTAGTCGTTCTACTGTAATCACTAGCTAGTAAACACTGATATTGTGAGTTCGAACCCCGCTCGTGCTTGTGCACTCTACTCTAATCTTAATTGACTAGGATTATCAGTTTTCCTATCGAATATCTGTTGTTTACACCGGGCACTTCGGCTTCCTCCACCAATTAAAAACTGGTCGCCCGAAATAGTCCACAAATGGCGCTTAAAAGGGGAGAGATTCGTTTGCGCACAAAATGCGTCCTTTTGCGCCACAATTTTTTCTCTCAAATGCTACGTTTGCGCCACCTGTTTTAAAATTACATGGTATCATTTGCCCAAAAAAATAAACATACGATTGCGTCAATAAGAAGAAAAATTACTCCCACCTCCTTTATTCAGACTTGGAACCGGCAGTTCACACGGCAAATTTTTCCTTTTCTGAAACATACTTTCTTCTTACTGCTATATTGCATGGGTATTTCCCAATTTAATGCGTTTAGTAGCTTGTAACTTCACTTTATTGTCCAGTTTATAATAATTCTTCTGGAATGTTTCTGCTCCATTACTGGTACGTGTTCTACTCTATTCTACCATATAGTGACCGCCTTCATCAAATTGAAGATTATGTTACAGGAGGAAACTTACAACAAGACATAGATTGAAAAATTTACATTTTTTGGTGTACAGGGCCATGGACACTGTCTAATGCATTTCAATTCATTTCTCTACAGATGCTTCATGGTGAAATATCTCATAACATAATTATGATACTTTTTAAGCCAAAAATAAGAACAGGTAATTGGCGCAAATTAGTTCCGAATATTTGCGCAATTGAAACATTTGGAAAACAAAATTTAGCGCAAATGATACCCCTGAAAAACAGTAATTGTCGCAAAAAAACTACTGCCCTTAAAAGTGGCGCTTAAATACCAGTAATCAATCAATCAAGTATGTAGTTGACAAGAATACAATTTGTGTAAAATTTATTATTCTTAATATCACATAATTAGTACAAATAACAACATTAAATGTTTAAAAAACAAATTTAAAAAATCAATATTTATATTACATATTTAGTAACAAAATTAAAATATCTAAAATAAAAACATCTGCTAAAACATTATAGATAAATAATATTAAAAGAATTACAAGTAAATCATCCAGTAACAAATATAATATTAGCACTTACACTGTTACGTTTAAGATTTTTATTCATATGTCACAAAAGACCTTGACCCTATTGTGAAGTCAAGGTCATAAACACCCCTACCCCCACTCCCTCTTCTTATTACATGTAGCAGAATATTCAAAAAAGTCTATACAATTGAAATGTTTTTTTTCTGATTTAAGTTCGGCAGTTGAAACCAGATTTTTTCTAATATCTACATGTATAAAAAAAAAAATGAGACAATTTTGTATAGTTCTCTGCAAGAGACTGATTGACAAAGCATTTACCAACAATTGGTCGCCCTACCGCCTTCATCAATTAATAAAACCAACTCTACACGCATGCAATTCATTCAAAAATATATCCCGAAAAAAGAAGAAATTTTGGTAGAAAATTGATTTTATATAAAATCGGTATGTATCTACAGCGGAAAGAGCTTTTACATTTTTAAATCACAAAATATGGATGTCAAAAAAACTTTGAGCAGAAGGAATGTTTATTTGAAACTTAATTCATGCATGAGTTAACGTATTTCTTAATTTACAGTGAAAAACACCTAAAACTGCATTAAACTACGTATCTTAACAGTCTTAGGCTAGGTGTTTATATAATTAACATTGGTTAAAAATTGGGAAAGTATTAAGTAAACTGCCAATAAGGAGAAACAACTTTCTAAAATACAACCTACTCAACTACTACATGTATTACTGACAGAGAACAAAAATCAATAATATTAATTAATCATAAAAACAATAATAAAAAATAAAAAGAAGATACAAGTGCAAAAATCAAAATTCATAAATCGATTTAAAAACAATACTTTGCCTCAAAGTTTTAAAGACAAAGAGAAGAAAATATTAACAAAAACATTACATTCTACATACAGGAACAACCATTAAACTTAAAAAAAAGGGGGTAGCGTTTTTCGACGCTTTATCAATCGAATTGAACTTTTTTTAAAAGTGAACATTAGGTTTTGTAAAAATCTGGATTCAAAATATTTTTGTTTTGTCATCTGCTTGACCACAATAAACCCAGCCCCCTTTTTTAAAAAATTAGATTTTATTGTAAACTGAGCACGTTATCGTTCGCTGGGTGCATGTATCTGTCTCAATGATGTAAAGGCCAAATCTCCCATTATTCAAAGAGAGAAGGAAAGGATTTTTGCTTAGACATCACGAATATATATATGCAAATTTAATTATCCCTTTTTCTAACCTCAACATATAAATAAATATATTCCTGTCTGTATCCTTACACATATAGTACTTTATAACGGCCTTACAGTAAATGTTTTCTTTAAAAAAATATATATATTCATATCTTTTGCATCTAGAATAATATAATAGGACTTTCATCGACACATTACTAATACGGATTCATGCAAACACTCATGATATACAATGAATTATTCGACTTAAATGCATTTAAATCTATTTTCAAATTGTTTGATTGTCATCTTCAATATCACTAAGCATTGAACGTCGTAACGAATGACATGTTAAAGATGTTGCCATGCGCACTTGAGCAAGCCATGGTTTTTCTTTGAACGAATTTGCAATTGTCAAAGATTTGATAGCCCTGTCTCTAGAAGTTGCACCTTTGTGTTTCGAAACTTGATCCAGTAAAGGTAGAACATAATCCTCCTCTCGTAATCCGTTCCAGTAAAAGAATGGTCGACTCATGTTTTCTGTACTTATGAGGGGGAGTGGAACTGCACCATCGGAGGCTTTTGCTTGTGAAATTAATAAAGCAGACGTCAGTCGCTTTCGCTTACGTGACTTCCGCTCTTGCGTGGTAGCACTTGATTTTTCGGTATGAGTAGGGGATCTTGGTACTTCAGAGATCATCGTTGATGTTTTTGTTTTATCGAGTTTTAAATTAGACAATGTTTTACTAATTCCTTTATTTGGAGTTTGAAAGAAGTTCTTTGGGTTTTTCATACTGAGGCTAGGCGGGTTGTTTTCTTTGACATCTGTTGTATTATCTGTGAACACATTGTCATCAGATGTTGTCTGTTGATCCTTGCGTTTTATAATTGCGGGAAGCTTCAATAAAGTTCCCTTGATTTCAGTTTCCTTATCTTCAAGTTTCGACTTTTCAGGTTGATCCAGTTTCTTAGACGTATCTTCGGTAGGCTCTATAGTCTGGTCTTTGGATAAGAGTTGTTTACTTCTAAATGCTGGCTTGGCTGGAGTTCTAATGGATCTTTCGTTTGATTCATCGATAATTGGAGCTTCAAGAACGCCCTTGAGTTTTCCTAATATTCCTGTTTTCAATGGCTTTGTAGGTTCTGAGTCGTCTTCCGAAATGCTTGTAACTGTACCCCGTCTTGCACGACTTATAACAGAACCAGGAAGACCAGTAGGTTCATTGGTTGAACTTATTGAGTCTAGTGTCCTTTGTTTGGCGCCAATAATTTTACCTAACGTAGAACCAGGCTTTTTCGGTAGAGCAGATCCCTCGTCTTCTGATTCTTCAATAGTAGATTTAATACCGGTGATAAATCGTGTCCCCATATCAGTTCTATCCAGAATATTGCCCCACTTGGTATTTTTCTGTAGTTTCATATTTTTATAGTTTGTAACTGCTGACATCTGTTTAAAGTATTGTTCAGGATCTTCCTTGTTGATTCCATAGACATCTTGAAATACAGAAAACGATTTTTTCCGAATGCTTCCGAGTTCAGATCGAGGTTTTCCGGTCATTGGGCTATCAGTAACGCCATTGACGACGGGTAGACCAAAACTGACCAGTGGTCCACTAGTAAATGATTTTTTCTTCAAAGATGATCTTGTTGTTCCATACTTTGCGAAACATCTTTCTTTTGCAATGGTAGCCCATTCTTTAACTTTACTTAACGTTTGAACAGATAATGCACCAAATTTACCAACAGAAACCTTTGACCATTGCCTTGTTAGCAGAAACGAGGCGCATGGTTTAACTTTTTGACGTAAGGCGATATTAAGTGGCGCAAGGTCGTTTCCATTTTTAGCCATGACGCAAGTAATATCGTGATTAACCATTAATCGCAAAACACCAAGCTGATTATTTTCAGTTGCTTCGTGCACCGGTGCTTTCTTTGTTTCGATATGTGGTTCCATTCTCATCCATTGCCGGAGGGGATGTTCTCCGATTTGTTCATCTGAACGGATGCCTTGCTTTATAAGAGACCTAGCTAGATCTACGTTTCCATAATGTGCCGCAATAAATAATGCCACTTTCATTTGAAATCGAGCTATGACTTCTTCCGATGATATTTGAGCCATCACTTGGGGAGTAAATCCCATAATACAAAGATTTATAAATTCATTCCATCCATCCCAGTTCTCTAATCTTATCGTATGGCCTGCTTCTACACCATAGTCGAAGAGCTGGTGGTCGTCATACAGTTCTTTCTTGTTATACACAAGACGGAACACCGATACCGGAAGTCCAGATTTCTTAGCACAGAGCGTGCGCAAATCCTCAATTTTTAGTAACGGTACAGACAAATCTTTATCAATAATTTCGATATTTTCATCGTTGTAAGTACAATAGATGAATAACACGGGTTTCACTTCTTCTTTTATGATAACCCTGATAGTAGATCCCGCGGGAATACCGAGGTCAGTAAAACACCATGATTCCTCCAAATCTGCTCCGCCATAATGGAGCACCAGGATATTACGATCCTTTTTATTCAACTCATCAATGTAAATATTAAATTTAGCCTGAAACAATTTTTTCACATTACCAACTAACGTCCCTATAGGTACATCTAGAGAGCACCGCTCTCCTTCGTATAATCCGAAAACTAACATGGTTGTCTTTCGAATTTTTGCTTTCCTTTTCATAATCTTGATTCTTGACGCACAAATTTTATACAATTTCAAGAACTCCTAGGTTGAAAAGATGGCTGCTCCCGGAAAGGTGAACTACCAATATTCAAAATGGAGTCTTTGACGATAAGTTTAAAATAAACAATGAAATCCGTGCGCAACACTTAAAATGCTGACACTGCCGTTCTTCACTGGAAATCTGCTATTCCTAAAATATAAATAAAAGAAAATGTAAGAAATGCAAAATTAATAAATGCATTTTTTTCTAGTTATAAAATAAGTATATGCAGTAATTTTTATTTTCTGTGTATTTTTTTTCTTTTCTTTTTGAACAAAGACGGAGACCATTCTATAAAATCACAATAAAATTGAGAATGGAAATGGGGAATGTGTTAAAGAGACAACAACCCGACCAAATAAAAAACAACAGCAGAAGGTCACCAACAGGTCTTCAATGTAGCGAGAAATTCCCGCACCCGGAGGCGTCCTTCAGCTGGCCTCTAAACAAATATATACTAGTTCAGTGATAATGAACGCCATACTAATTTCCAAATTGTACACAAGAAACTAATATAAAAATAATACAAGACTAACAAAGGCCAGAGGCTCATGACTTGGGACAGGAGCAAAAATGCGGCGGGGTTAAACATGTTTGTGAGATCTCAACCCTCCCCCTATACCTCCAACCAATGTAGAAAAATAAACGCATAACAATACGCACATTAAAATTCAGTTCAAGAGAAGTCCGAGTCTGATGTCAGAAGATGTAACCAAAGAAAATAAACAAAATGACAATAATACATAAATAACAACAGACTACTAGCAGTTAACTGACATGCCAGCTCCAGACTTCAATTAAACTGACTGAAAGATTATGATTTCATCATATGAACATCAGGCACAATCCTTCCCGTTAGGGGTTTAGTATCATACCATCATGACATATATGAGAAGAACATAATCCGTGTCATGCCAACAACTAATTGTTCAATGCAACCATAGTGCATGGTATCATATCATATCGTGTGATAATGAGGAACTGCTGAATTATCATCTCGTTCGAAAGGAAAATATGTAACGTATATTGTTTTCACATAAAATGAAAATCCAGTTTGAGGAAGAATTTCAAGTGTGAGTGCAACTTTAAACTTTGTCAACCATGAACTATTGTCCGCCGGACAAAATTTTATAGAGTATTTTCCGCAGATACGATTTCATTATGAAGTATTATTCTTCTATATCAAAGTTCGTTATTTTCATTTCACTGTGAGTTTCTGTACATGACAATATTTCAGTAAAAAACTGTCCTTATTTCTCTAAAAAAAATGTCTTCCCTGAGGTTAACTTTCCTACTTCATGTCATTGAAAAAATGTTCCTGGAATTTTTAAGTTTATTCTTTAAAATTATAGATACAGCCGCAATATGTTGCAACAAATAACGTAAGAATGAAAAATTTGTATAATATATAATTTATAACTGAAAATATTTTTTCAATATTACAATGTTAACACTGTTTAAATACATTGCATAAGTAAAGTACCGACACTCACCTGTAAATTTGTAATATATGTTTGTAAATATCAATCAAAATAAGACAGTGAACTGATATTATTGTCCAAAATATAAATTTCAATAGCCCCCATTTCTTGAGATGAAATTTCATCATACTCTCAGGAATCATGAAATATTCTCAACATACAAAATATAAAATTGGATAACCTCCCTTTATTTGGACAAAATTTCAATACGATCAATCTATGAAATAGTTTCCAATAAAGAGATATAAGAAGATATGGTATGAGTGCCAATTAGACAACTCTCTCATCCAAGTCGAAAGGAGTAGGTCCGGTAAGGACCGATTTTGGCCTCAAATTTCAGGTTCACCTCACGAAAGATTTTTACCACTTTTTAAACACTGAAGTGTCTATTTCATTTGAATCAATTAGTTTATTTGAAAGATTTTAACTGATTTAGTCATTAAAAACGATCCGACTAAAGCTCAAATATGAAAAATCTACCAAATATGCCGAAAAATGTCACTTTTCAGATGTTTTTTGTTAAAAATGAAAGTGGTCGCATCCGTGTTCATCCTCAACCTTTTATATATGTTATGTATTATCATAAAATACAAGTTGCATTTCAATATTAAGAATGAACACGAATGCGGCCACTTTCGTTTTACACGAAAACCGTCTTAAATTTAACTAAAATGATAGAATTGTGAAAATTTCAGTAATTTAGCATGACTTAATGGTGCTGGTACCCGATATATGTGCATTGTTATGGCAAAAACAGCCCATTTTTATGTAGCAGAAGCATTCTACTGTCAAATAAATAACTTAAACTTTACATTTTAAGAACTTTGTAAAACTGCTATAATTTGGGGCCAAAAAGGGGTATAACTGGACCTACTCCTTTGTCAAAGTAAATCATTATAGGTCAAAGTATGGTCTTCAACACGGAGCCTTGGCTCAATAAAAACCCATTCCAATGCATTTCGTTTAAAACGAAACTTTTATATTTTTCCCCTTCTCTAGACATTGTTTTATACATATAACAAAATATGATGATTTAAAAAAAATTGTCTTGGTGGACAATTTTTCATCTGGTTGGATAATATTGGATATGATACTGAATAGTAATCTATACATGTACCAACGCAGTCTTGAAATACAATGCAAGTTATTCAAAAATACGCTACTGGCATGTAGACGGGATTTCAAAGGTTTTGTTTGTATATCAGCCATAAAGTAAAACGAATTAAATACCCATATAAGATAAATTCAAGTTCATCGAATTTATCGTTTTCAAGAGATGAAAAATTTAGCACAATTTTAATCGCTTACCTTAGTGGCGAGAAAATTCCAAATTGTTTTCCTCTTTTATAAATAACTGTGTTTACACTTATGAAATATTAATTTGAATGACGTGAAATGGACACACGAGATGTAATATGCTTGAACTCGTTTGTTTGTTTATGAGCTCCTTGAGGTTACGTTGTTATATTTACATTCAGTAGTACCTGATTAACGGATTACAGAATTAGTAGGAAGTGGATTAATCATAGTATGAAGTGGATTAATAATTAATAATCTGAAAAAAGAAAGAGTAACGGGTCAATTATAGTTATGAATCACTTATTATATATCATATATAGTCTGATAACATATAACAATCATATGCTAATTACTTAACGTTCAGCGACAAATATTTCATACAAGTTCAGGACAAGTTGCAAACATGGTGTATGATACATGTTCCGGACAAGTGAAGTTGCAAGCATGGTGCAAATAGTATCAAAAAAAAGGAAAACATTTATAAAATATATATATATCTAATAACGACTATATAATTATATTGATAAATACATATATGATTTTCTGCAACGGTTGACATAATCTTATGCTAAGTCATGAGAAGGTTAATCCTTTAAAATAAATTAAATTAAATCATAGACACAAAGTAAACAAATGTCTCATTAGTGACGCTCGAATAAAAAAAGTAAAAAAGTATATAGAATTTGGACACACAATTGTGTAATGGGAAATAACAAGATAAGACATTTAAATGTTGTTGTTCAAATCTAACAAATTTCTATAGGATTTTACACAATTTATAATAACATAAGAGGCGTCCTCTTTCAAACGTTTTTGATAGTTCCTTCGTATCCATGAATATACAGAATAAACAAGCAAGACATCCCAGCCAAGAGCTAGGAAAAAGCTTAGCGCAAGACCACGACCTCAGCCAAATGAGCATGCACCAACCGTGACTTAGTCTTGCTAAATGCAATGCCATGACAACCTCAGCAAAACCAGGACCAAGACTAGCTCAATTCAGTGACATTTTTGGGGATATTTGATAGATTTTTCATACTTGAGCTTGAATCGGAGCATTTTTAATGCCCTAATTTGAATGAAATCTTTCACATAAACTAATAGAATCAAATGAAATAGACAGTACGTGTGCAAAAATCTTTTGTCAGATGAACCTGAAATTTGAGGTCAAAATCGGCCCTTACCGAACCTACTCCTTTGTTCTCGAATAGGACAGCTATAAGGGTAATATGTAAATAACTACACGTTTTTATTTTCATTTTTAAACATCATCAATATTACATAATTTTGTAGAAATAATCAAAATAATTTTCCATAGTATATGTATTAAAAATCGTGTTGTAACAGAAACGGGAAAATGAGTACATGATACAAGGTCTCTATAGAAATACTACAATGCATAAAGTCCTACTAAAACTATCCATAGAGATAATGAGATAAAGCACAATACACAGAAATGTTTGCTGTAAGCATATAACCTCCTTACATCAACAAGTCGACAAAGTATTCTAAATACTTTCTTTCAATTTGATATTTATCTGAATATCAATTATACAATATCTATATCGAAAAATGATAGTAAGCCCAAAACATAATTTGAGATGATTTTAAAGCTAATATTTAAACAAGCTCACATTTTCCCCATTAGCTTTTATAATCACCGCCCCATTAGACGTTAACTTTGATTTACATTTCAAATTGTATTATTCCCTTTTAAAAGTAATTTCAACGCGGCTTTCTAAACAGTAATATAATTCAAAATATTTGTTTTTGTTATGTAATTTTCTAAAATCGACGGAAATTAAGCATGATCATATACTGTAATTCAGATTAAATCGTCTTGAAAATTATTACAATACCGTAAATTTTAACAGGGTATTCAGTTTATATCATAGAAGAAACACGACGGATGTAACATGTGCACGAGCAGGATCTGCTTACCGTTCAGGATCACCTGATAGTTCGGTGTAGTTCGTGTTGCTCAGTCAATAATGTTGTTTGTGTACTTTTGTTTTTTTTCTCTAAAGTTAGGTCTTTTTTTTCAGCCATGGCGTTGTCAGTTATAATTTTCGAATTATGAGTTTAAATGTTCCTTTGGTATATTTCGCCTATCCATTACCAAAAACATAAAATGTGCTCACAAGAGTACAGAAATAAACCTCTAACGTATCGCCATTTGCTACACTCTTTCGGAAACTTTGAGGGAAGGGGTCACAATCACACATGCTCTTATTCGTACAACATACAAAATTGAGAATCAGTTAAAATAATTGGCAGATATAAACAGAAACTAAAATTTCCGTCACAAATAACAATGATTTGAGCTTTCAAAGTATGACCCCCGTTTATCTCAACTAAACTATAGTGTAAACTTTCTTTGAGTAGCATTTATCAATCTGAGATTAGCTTGTGTTACATGTAGTACACGTCATTGTGTAATGGGAGGCACAAATCAAGCAAATGGCAAAATTTACACAAATAAAATTTATAAAAATAATAGCGATATATTCAGAGTATTGCTTAAAATAAATGGAGTTGAACATTCTACATGTTCACTTTTACTACGAACATTTTTAAAGAATTTAATAATAACTGTTTTAAAATAGATTAATTAAACAATTAAAAGCCGTTTATAGGTCTATATCGTATACTGATCCATACCGCATTCTGTTCTAATTTTTACCCATTCGTATTGGATTAATACAATCTTGGCTTAGCCGAATGACAATAGGTGATGATTGAAAATAAAAACAAATTCGAATAACTGACGACATAGAACAATTTGTAATTATTGACGAATCAGACAATGCGGCTACCATACATCGACAATATTCAGATTAGAACTGTTGACCATGACCGACCGGTCAGATTAGGCCATCGATCCCATGCATGTGGTTTTCACAAAACAAAATAGATTTTTTTTCCTTGTCTAATATTTTGTTTCGGTCATTTTCTGTACATTCCCGGATTTATTTTATTTTTTATATTATTGAAAACAGCCAGGATTTTTTACTCCAGACATGATCCTAGCCATGTCTGGCGCAATTTGCTGATTTTTTAATTTCATTTTTAATTCCAAAACTAATTTTTGATTTGTTCTTCCAACTGTTTTGAATTCAAACACAACCATCAGTCATATGTAGACGGAAACAGCGTCTGCATGTGTAATACATGATACCCTTTTATGACTTTTCATCGGAGAGCAAGAAAAGGGAGGCTACTGATGAAAGATTCCAAAGACTCAATTTTAGATTTTCTTATTTCACTCTTCGCCAAAAGCTAAATGGTCTCGACGTGGTTGCGTGATTGCTTCTAATGCGGCAAGTCATTTGTTCAATTTTTGGCTAAGTCAAAGAGTTTCACATTGGTGTTCGCCGCTGATTTCCACAAAAACTGCGGTTTAAATTAGTTAAAGCAAAGGCGTTTGAACTCAGAGTCGGGTAGAGTGAAATATCCCTGGGGACTATTAACATGTCACCTAGCACGTAAATATTCGACTCAGCATGTTGGTCCAGTACAAGCAAGACTATAAATGTTTTTCATCCCGAATATGCATGTAATATTTGCCACTGAATGTTGAGAAGTCGTAATTACGAATCAATTAAATTTAATCTAGTACGTCAAGATGATTTTTTTTTATTGAAAAACAAAACATAGTGCTTGACAGAACTGAACAAAATGACAAACGTGTGCATATTCTAGTGACCATAACCTAGAAGTTGAAATGGGAAGATATAAAAATGTACCCAGAGATCAAAGGTTATGTAAACTTTGTAATAAAATTGATGATGAATACCATTTTTTACTATACTGCAAACTAAACTCAACTTTAAGAGATTGCTTATTTTTAAAGATTAATAATTTAAATCCTGATTTTACAAATTATCAACCACTTTTAAAGCTAAAACAACTTTTAAATCCTAAATCTGAGCTTTTGACAGAAATTGGTGACTATATAAAGCAATCATTAGAATTGCGAAAATGAGGTCCATGTCCATCAAAGGCTACATTAATTACCATTTATAACTATGTTTTTTTTTATGTTTATATTTGTAATTCTTCACTGTCTGTATTAAATGTTGTATTTGTGTTTGCTTGACCCATATGGGTGTATTTTTGCAAATAAAATTATTATTACTATAACTGGTTTTAACACCAAATCTTGGTCAAAAAGAGTATTACTATAAAATTGAGGAGATGTGGTATGATTACCAATAAGCAACTATATACCAAATGAAATGAAGTAAAAGTAAGCAAGTATAGGCTATCATATGAACTTCAAAAATGAGAAAACCCTAATATCTTACAAAGGTAACTTTAAAAGGCCCACACATACAAATATAAAATGACTGATTCAAACCAGAAAACTAACGGCCTAATTTTTAACAAAGAATTTACGAAAAACAAATATGACAGACATATATTTGTCACCGAAAAGCGTATTTATGGAATAAATTTTAAACAAACTAAAAATAGTGTACTTTAAATTAAAATTAGTCCCTTTGATACAATATTTAGAAGGAACAAACCAAAACTAATCAAACAGCAGAGTGAATTCGCCTTTATCTGAATCCAACACCAGGAAAATAACTGTTTTCGAATAAAGAATTTAGAGAATAAATAAATGTTAACAAGGTCGATCATTCCAGTGTAAATTTAAATTACAAAAAAAACAAGTGCTTATAGTGAGAAATTACTTGTCCAAGGTTTGCATTTTGTTTATAAATTAATTTCCGTTAGAAAAAAAAAATTGCAAAATGTTAAAAATGGTAAAAATCACGATTGATAAATACCAGATACAAGATATAGGGCGAATTTCCGAAAACTTATACACCTGAACATCTTTGCTAGTCAAGGGTTATACGATATAGTCCCCTTCTCTCCATGGAACGTAACTCTTGGCTAGTCAAGCGAAGATGGCACGTGTACTGAAATTTCTATAATTTGCAAATTCGCGGCTAAATGCGCTGTCGTTACGAGAAAAAAAAAGAAAGCGAAAGCTAGCACGTTAATTGTAGTGTTAAGGTTGAGAGTCATAAAATAAAACTCTAATATATCAGGAAATTAAGCAAGCAACAATCAATCAAAGTTAATCGATCTATATCATGACACATAGATCATATACTTAATATTTTAAAATAGAACACATGATTAACTAAATCTACAATCTTAGAATTTTAACATGTACAAAATATTTAACGAAGTTATTCTTAAAACACCTGCTTTCTGACTTCTCACGTCAAAAAATGCAATTAGTCTTAAATGCATTTAACTATTGTTAATTAAAGGATTTAACTTAAGTATGTCATATCATGCATTTTATATTTAAATGCTATCAGATTTAAAGGACAAATACATGGACTTAGATTGCATGCGGTATTTAAATTTTATAAGAATATCAAAATTCGATCAGTTTTACGATATGTATTTAAACATACTTATAATTGTATAGTCGTTGATTATTTGTAAGGATAAGGTCATTGATATATTCAAAACTGATTTTTGAACAAGTTAAATGTTTAAGGACAGTTATTTCTAAAAACCAGACAAGGTCCATTAAAATGGTAAAATTAAATAACGCACGGATTTTATGGTTTCATTTCTTTTAGTAACTGGGCAGGTTCAAATAAAAAAAATATGAAACAATTTGTGTCTTCGACCGTCCTGTGGTATGCTTGTTCTAACCCTAATAATTCAGTCGTTATATACTACTGCTCTACTATGACTCGCTAGTGGGAGAGACGATGGCGGGGATCGACCGAAGTATTCGCGTTGTGTTTATGATATCCTAAGCACTATTGTAATTTTTATATTCAATTGTAATTACAACAGTTCTACCCCTTGCGTATGCGTTCTTTACATGTACAATTTATACCCCAATTAAATAAAGGCATTTTGTTCTTTCCATGGGTAGGTCGACTTTCCCTTCCAATTGATAGAGACAATTGCCAGCGCTCATCAACCTTTATAATCCAACATTAATTTCCGCACACTTCTATCAATTCATTTGACGCTGATCGTAAGAGGGGACTAATTGTTCCGAGTTTATCTCAAATGAGAGATCTCAACAACAATGCTAGATTTTATACTACTATTATATGTGTGTATATCATATTAAAAAAACTGTGATAATATCACTGGTTTCCCTCCCCGGACTATGGGTAACCCTTACATGTCAAAGATAACTTTAATACCTTATACACGTAAAACATGAACTATCTATATTGAAAAGGAAAAACCGTGACGCCTAAAGACTCAATTAAATAAAAAGAATCTTTAATTTTACTATCGTCAACATTTACCTATGATTCTAAAGACGTTTGTTTTTTACATGACAGTTTTTAGCGATATGTTTTTAAAAAGAAGGCAAGATGATTTTTTTTTAAAAGAAAACGATATTTTTTATATGGCCAAAAGAATACAATAACAGAAAATATATATCAGTTCATTTATATGGAGAAAAAAACTAGCGATTGACCACGACAAATCTCAATTTTTGAATGTACTTTGAGGGTCCAAAACATTTTGGTATATCCAGCAGGATATATAATTACAAGCATATCAGAACAGCATGACTGTACGGACAAACAAAATTGGATTGGAAATGGGATATGTGGCAAAGAGACAACAACCCGACCAGGGAGCAGAAAACAGCTGAAAGCCATCAAAGTTCTATATTATTTTAATTTGTGGGTATGTATATTTTTAAATTTTCCTCAAAGACGATATCTTACACTAACATTTTTTTCTAATATAAGTACAATACAAAGTCCTTTGTTATTTGCCCCAGTTTCTTATCTCTGTGAAATATATCTGTTATGAAGATAGAAAGGTCACACGTACAGATCTTATTTGTTAAAAAATGTAATTCACCAGTTTATGTTTCTTAACAGTTGTATGCGCTTATATTAAGAATGTTTACTTTGATTTTTCGAGATAGGGAATGTCAGAACCTCAAAGAGTCATATGACGTCAGTAAACTTTAAAACACCTCTGTAATTTAATGTCAAAATGTAATGCAAATTTATAAAGAACACTGTCACACTTTTAATAGGTTTCCCTATTTAGAAATAAAGGACTACTATAATAAACAGTTCGCAGACCAACACTCGTCAAGTGTCCGTCCGTTTTGTTAAAAGCTTATAACCGCAAGCATACACTTCAAATATGTCTACAGTTGAACCAATGGAAAAGACGTACGTTAAAGTTTCTTTTTTTTAATTACGAACTGCACTAGCACATTTATACTTTAATATCATACCAGTATAAAAACATCATGAAAAGATTGCATATTATCTTCTTATGATAAAAGATCTTATAAGAATAGACAGCTACATAAATGCAATATTACCAATATAGCATTAAGACTGTTGTGGAGAGTTGTCTCATTGGCAATCATACCCATCTTCTTTTTTATATTTAGAAAATCAAAACTTGTTGAAAATAGCTTGGCCTCAGAAAAGATTGTCAACTTTAGTTTATTTATTTTTCTATTCCGTAACTGCGAATTCGCAAAAAAATGTAGAACATTTAAAGTATCCTTAAACCATTTATTAAAAAAATATACGATGTATATATATATACTCACAAAATAAGTCTTATTCAGTAGTGACCAACAACTTGAAGTGAATGTTTGGTTTAGAGATTATAAATAAAACCCCAAAAGTGACTTGACATAAAGGAGCATTAACACGGACATTAAAACTACATAATAACGCTTTAAACTTCGCAACCACCATACATGTCACGCTTTAATCGATTAAGATTGATTATAGCATTAAAAGGATAGAAATGCAAAGTTATAAGTTAACGTATCACAAGGTTAAAACGTCTAACATTTTGTCTTTTTAGAATAATGCTTACAAGTAGAGGTCGAATCTTACTAGGATCACACTGAGTTCAATTGAAAAATAAGATTTAGTGGTTTTAGATAGGATTTGATTTTCGATCATAAACGGAAGATAACAAACAGCATGGTTATTTATTATGACTAAAGGGAGATAATTATGATAAATGTTAATAAGAGAACAACCCAATGACATCAAGGAATTTTCAAATAGATATAGGAAGATGTGGTATGAGTGCCAATGAGACAACTCTCCATCCAAATAACAATTTAAAAAAAAGTAAACCAGTATAGGTCAATGTACGGCCATCAACACGGAGCCTTGGCTCGCACCGAACAACAAGCTATAAAGGGCCCCAAAATTACTAGTGTAAAACCATTCAAACGGGAAAACCAACGGTCTAATCTATATAAAATAAACGAGAAACACGTTTATATTACATAAACAAACGACTGTACATCAGATTCCTGACTTAGGACAGGTGCAAACATTTGCAGCGGGATTAGACGTTTTAATGGATCCAAACCTTCTCCCTTTTTCTAAAACAATAGCATAACATCACAACATAGAAAAACACACGATAAAATATCAATTGGCAGACTTAACTCATTCAAAAAAATGTATTTTTTCTTTACTAGATCAATATCAATATCAATCTACCGAGCACTCGATTCTAGGGTTGACGGGGGAATATATAAATGGTCATCCCTCGACTTTTTCAGATTTAACTTTCAAACACGATTTTTTTGGTAGGTTATCCAGTAGTCATGAACACTTGAATGTCATACAAGTAAAAGGTTTAGCTAGCTATAAAACCAGGTTCAATCCACCATTTTCTACATTAGAAAATGCCTGTACCAAGTCAGGAATATGACAGTTGTTATCCATTCGTTTGATGCGTTTGGACTTTTGATTTTGATCTTTGATTTTGGACTTTCCTCTTTGAATTTTCATCGGAGTTTAGTATTTTTGTGTTTTTTTACTTTTGACAAAGTGGACCGTCTACTTGCAGTGTTGGAATTTCCAACTGCACAGTCATGTCCTGGTCTAATGTAGAACCTTGAAAAATGTGTTTCACTTTCTAAAGAACTCTCATCTTCCTTTGTCAATCTACATATGCAGCCTTACATACCTAGTTTATCTATACCTTACAGAATTTGTTGTCTTATCAACATTTTTTCCTCGTCCAGAATATGTATGAAATATCTGCCACAGAACGTTAATCGAGCCGGAGTTATAGTAGAGTTTGTGTGTAGATTTCAATTATCAACTAAGTTTTCTAGTATATTATATATTGACAAAAATTGTTACTTTCGGATTTATAAAATTGGAATTTATAAAATGTCGAAATTGTGCTATCGAAAAATTAATAAAGTAAAGCTTATATAAGTTGTATTAACCTTGAGGGCTGTCTGGCGAATATTGCTGGCCTTCTATACAATTCACTTGTATTTGTATTATATCAAGTCCGAATTATCTGATTAAAAATCATACAAATATCTTGGTCATTTACATTAACGATTTATACCAGCAGTTTATCATGTCATTAAGTTCGATTTTCAGATACACCACATCTTCTTTTATTTATATGAACTCTGGCTCAGCTAAGAAAATGCACGTTTTGATGATATCCATATGAGGGTCTACGTGGGGTTAACAGGACAAAAATTTAGGAAGAAAAGAAAATAAATATGAAAAACAGACAAAAAAATAAAGAACCCAGCAAATAATGGGATGCTTAAGAGTGCATATAACGAATAGAGCATGGACACAGTAACTAAAGAATAGAGAAAAAAAGATAAAAAGAATAATGAAATGAATTATTCCAATCCAGACCCTCATATGTTGATTTCCGTTATTCGTTTTCTCAATTTCTTTCAAACTTTATCCAATGTTTTTGTTTGGTTACAAAAATGTAAGAACTTAAAATCCTATAGTGGAAGAATCGAGCTGTGATTCTTATTTATTGGGATGACATTATAAATGTACGATGTTATATACGTTAAAGGTCAACAAACAAACAGGATAAGATAAAGTTGTTTGTCTTTCTTTTCCTTTTTTCATTGAAGAGTGATTTTTAAGTGCAATCAGTTTCAAGATCCTGTGTTAACCATTTTATTATCAACTATTCACGTTTAATAGACTGGCGACATAATTCAGACTTTTCTTTTACTGTCAGTAATTTTCATAGAACTCATACAAAATAGTATTCACAAAACCATTGCACTTCGGTATTTTCAGGAAGTTATTGGAACAATTGTATGTATAATTACTTTTTAATTGCCTGGGATTAATTCTTCTTTCAATGCACAGGCACTTGTCTCAGAATTGTTTTTTCCTATATATACCTTAAAGTGTTATATAAGGTATATAGGGAAAATAAACTTCTGAGACGAGTGCCTGTGTTCCAATGTTAAAAAATACGATAATTCTACAGATTATTAGATTTTTTTTAATAGGTGAAAAACACAATAGCTTATGTATCTAACAAAGCCACTTGTATTGAGTGCTCCTTGATATTAATTCTGACGAGAACTTTTTTTCCTAAGAACAGTAGCGTTATGGCTCCTGCATGCATGGTCAAATTCGAATTGCTAAAAAATGTCCACGTGACCTGATGCGTTTTTAACGTGCCATTATGACCTAAATAGAAGGAGATGTACCCTTCTGGAGCCTGTTATCGACTGCAGCAGTGTTGGGTCGAGCAGATGTTCTAAACTGTCAATGCGTCGAGATGATGTTCTTACAATGTAACAGAGTTTTAAATCCCAACTTTTATTTTCAAATTTACTTAACTAAAAAAAATGTGAGTTAATAAAATTAAAGATATACAATATTAGCGTGCATGGTTACTTTAAATAAGTACACTTTTATTTACACTAAAGACTTAAATTTGAAAATTGACCCCCTTAACAGCTACGTCAAGACTGTTAGTATCATCATTTAGTCGTAAACAAAACCTATTAAATACTAATATTTTATCTATGAACAAATATCCTTGTCCATTAAACGGTATTTACGGAACCAATCAATTGATTTCTGGTAAGTTAATCACATCCATGTCAGTCGATAACAACAGGAAGAATTTCTCTTAAAAATCTTTGATAAAATTTATCATGAAAGATAATTTTCTAAAATGGATTTTGTGCAGTTAATTATAAATAAAGTGATATCATGCATAATGAACGGTCATTCATTGAATTTTATATGTATACAAACACCAATCTAGGGGAGGGCAAGGGCCTGGTTCCCTATTTATCGCGCTACATAAAGAGGCTCACATAATTGGCTACAGCATTGACTTTTCAAGTTCCGCTTAAAAGTTGTTTTGCTGGTGGACCCTTTTAATAATCCTGGATCCCCACCTGTGTTTTAAAAAGTTTCAGATGCACATGTGTACTGCTTCTTGTGTGCATATTCGACTTAATACATGTTATAGATTTTTTGAACTGATTTTCTTGTTAGGAGGAATAACACTGTTTATTTTCTAATCAATTTCCATTTTTTACAAATATTCGATGAGGGTATGTTATAATAATCATAATAATCACATTAAGCTTCAGAAGATTATTATAATTTATTATGATATTTTTATTATTATAATTATCATTTTCTATAATGTAGCTATTTTTCTAATCAATCAAGAAAAGATTTGTTGGTTCTTTTAAACGTCCAGTGGAAAATATCTCATGCCATTCATTAACTTTTGTGACTTCGATCACAAATGAAAAAAATAAATCTCCTAAAAAGCATATTCTGCAAAGTTTGACGATTAAGATGAGGGGCGGAGAAATGAGACCTCTACTACAAATTAGTTAAGGTAGTGTAGGATGTACAAAAATTGCCTTGTAGTACAAAAAAATGTATATAGGTAAGTTTTTCCTGCTTCGGTTCTTTCCGTGATTCCAATTGCTTCGAAAACTTTTATTGGTTATGCGTACCGGATAGTACATACAATTAATGAATTGTCTTGTGCTTTAAAATTGTTGCTTTACGTGAAATATTTAAAACACGTACACAAATGCTAGTACTTTAATGGACTTCTTGTGAAATGAACTGCACGAAACGATCTACAAAGCGAGATTGTTTGTTAAATTAACGATCGCCACGATTAATACTACAAATATTCAGAGAACAAAAAAATGATCAAAATTTGATGTGAAATTATGATAAAAAAAATATGATAAAAAAAATAAAAAATAAACTCACGGTTTCGGAAAGAAACAGTTCGGTCTTGTTAAAAGTGAAGTTAATACTCTAATGAATCTTTTCCAGTGTTAATTTAACTAATATGCACAAAGTTAAAAAGATAGACATAAAATCTTATGTGAAATCATGTTAAAAAAGATAAACGTACGATTTCGGACAGAAATTTTCCGGTCTTGTTCCAAGTGAAGTTAAAACGCTAATGACTCTTTTTCCAGTATCAATTTAACAAATATTCAAAGTACAGAAAGTAGATATGAAATCTAAGGTGAAATCATAATAAAAAAATGACTCTTTTACTTACGGTTTCGGACAGAAACCAGTGGCGGATCCAGCCATTTGAAAAAGAGGGGGTCCCAACACAGGACAAAGGGGGGTCCAACTATATGTCTCCATTCAAATGCATTGAGCGGCTAAAAAAAGAGGGTTCCAACCCCCCGGAACCCCCCCCCCTGGATCCGCCAATGGAAACAGTCCGGTCTTGCACCGAGTAAAGTTAAAACGCTAATGACTATTTTAAGTATTAATTGAACAAATATTCAAAGTACAAAAGATAGATATAAAATCTGACGTGGAATTATAAAAAAAAAAACTTACGTTTTCGGACCGAAACAGTACGGTCTTGTTCCAAGTGAAGTTAAAACGCTAATGACTCTATTTCAAGTATCAATTAAACAAATATTCAAAGTACAAACAAGTAGATATAAAATCTGATGTGAAATCATGAAAGAAAAAAAAAACTGAAGCAGTTCCAAGTAGAGTTTATACGCTATTAAATGACAAATTTTACAAACTATTCAAAGTACAGAAGAGAGATATACAATCAAAAGATTTGATGTTTTTTACTTACGTTTTTGGACAGTTACAGTCCGGTCTTGTCCTCAGTAAAGTTAAAACGCTAATGACTCTATTTCAAGATTAAATAAATGTTAATATTCATGACAACTAATTGGTAAATATTGTTATATACCGTATTTAAATAGGTTTAAATCCCAGTTTCAATGTTTAATTTTCATTCATTACAAAAATATTGTAAAATATAGTTAGAAAATGTCACCTTAAAATAAGGCATTAAATTGTCACTGATTCTGACAATCAATACGACGCAATTTTAAGTAATGGATATATTTACTGTACAGCCGGGTTACAGAACAATCAGATCTACTTACCGATCTCGGACAGACGAGATTTTGAAATTTTAATCTACTAATTGTCATCGGTTTAAATTGAAATTAATTGGATGTTGACATACATTGTTAAGTATAATAACTTGTCACATAAATTTTACATTAGCATGGTTTCAGTTTTAGCAAAAATGTTTGTATATATATGCTTTTCTCCACATGTACTTGTCTCTTAAAAAAAGTATAGCCTATTTATAAACGTTTCATATTAAAGTGTATAGGTATTATATTCTGAGAGATGTGCCTGTGTTTTCTTTCATGCACACTTTACATACTGGTAATGGAAAATCACTCTCGTTTTTGAAAACGTATTAAAACATTTTAGAAACAAAATGACAAAAAAAAACCATACATTATGTTGATATGTATTCATTTAGAGATGATTTGTTTCCTTCTAATTACAATTACTTTTAAGGTTTTAGACAGTTTTAGATAGGAACTCGTCTGTGTACTACTAAAGAAGCAACACATTTTTTGAGTGATAGGAAAGGATCTTGAATGGGTTCACAGAATAGAGAATAATAATAGAAAAAAAAATGTTAATAAAAGAATGCAACATCAAGCCCTCCTCATCCAGTCCCTTACGTGAGACATTTTTACGTTGTTTTCAGTCTAAAAAAAACTTTCATCTTAGACACTATAAAAGTGGTCTAATCATTACATGATGTATGTTCTATATTTCCTGTATTGCCATAATTTTCTAAACTCAGAAACAATGGTTTCGCCTTGTTCGCTGCGCTACGTTTGCTATTTTAATGGCGCTGTTTTCTTGTCGGAATTCGCATTGGGGATTATGCAATCAAGACAGGGTATTCCAATCTTGTCAATCCGCTTTCATCCACATAATTTACGCGATTCACTCGAGCTTTAATTTGGTTTGTATTACGATCATCCAAAAAGAGAGGCAAAAAGTATCTAACAAAGGGTCGTTCACACTTCAAAGACGAAAACGAACTGACAATGCAATGACAAATGACGAAAAAAAACACAAAAAACGAAGAACATATACAAAACACAACTGAAAAAGTTAGTCAAGCAACTCGAACCACCCATGAATTGAAGGCGAGATCGTATTGTCGGGAAGCATATTAAGCATATTTCGGTAGGTCAAATTCGAGGTAAAAAGAAGACGGGAATGCGGTAACAATAGTTGGATTATGTCCATCGTCATCTATGTGAGACAGATATTACATAACGGTCAGATTGGCGATAACGTATACAAAATGTTCAAACTGACGATTTCAACTTCACCACTCGAAAGTCTTGGTTCAAATTTGATTTACATGTTAACTACAACAATTTAATTATGATGTCTGTTATTTTAATAGAAAGAAAGATATGAATAAGTTGATTCAACCTTACAGTCATATAAAATAACAATTTGATTTTGACTTTGAATTTATAATAAGTGATTATTAGGTTACAGCGTGCTTTATATCTAAAATATTCTTCAAATCACTTGAAGCCATACAAACCATAGAAAAAAATATCAAAGGATTACACCAACTTGTAATTAAATTTCAACCTTTAAAAACTTCAAATAATTACACTTGAAAAAAATATATACAACTTTTAACGTTTCAAACCTAGAGATAAAGAATTTTAAACATGTCATCTAAACTTAAATTTGAAGACTGTAAATAATAATCTTAGGTATTCGATTTTTCATCTCAAGTATTATCAAATATTGATTGATTGATTATTAAAGCAAGGTCGTGGATATATCGGAATATAACAGGTATTCTATTGAGAATTGTTTTCAACAACCGATACACCTTAATGGGACGTTTCAAGTGTTTAAAACTCGTATTTCTTATCAAATACAATTTATATATTTAAATGCTTTTGAGATTTATAGATCTTGAATAGATCTACACGAATGAAGTACTTGATGTCAGATTATTCATGATAAATTGAAGTTCGTTTTGTACAAATATATATTTCAATCATCTGATATTTCTATGCGGGTAGCGTATATATATTTAGCTTCTGTGTACGTCTGAGTCAGTGACAACCCTACAACAGATGTATGACTATCCATCGGATCGCCATCAATGATGGTGATACATGGCTGTTTACATAATGTATATACAACTCTTATTTAGCTTCTGTGTATACATGTGCGTTATCCTGTACCATCTAATATAATAGTTCATGCATGCAATATTTGCTTCACGAGTATTAACCCTCGTCTCATCCAATTCCAGTAAAAATATGCTAATCATCTTGCTCAATAAACTATCTAGATGCGGATACAGGATCTTAAAAAGGGGGAGGCAACTAGGCAAAATTAGGAGTTATGTATACATTATAATAACCACATATGTACAGAGCTCCATACGGGTGGAACCCCCTGGCCACCCTAAATCCCCCCTGCCATCAATCTTCATGTTTTTGTCAAAAAGGTGAACACAAATTATATTTTAGTATTTAAATGTACACCTAGAAATTTCACTAATTGTCGTTTGATTTATCGTGTTGTTGTCACATGTGTTTTTATTATCCTGTAAGTTATAGTCTGCTGACTCCAAAACTTATCTATGTCCAGGGTTATTTAGAGGTTAATGTATATACATGTATCTATGGAGTCTGTACACATCTCCTAGTCAGGAAAGGCTGCTGATCTCGGAAAACCGGTTCGATTGGTGTTGTCGTTGCAACTTCCGAAGCAGGGTTGTCGGCGACTGTCTGAACTTTTCCGCCGTACTGTGTTAAACCCCCAGTTCATGAACGTCGGTCATGCTTTGAAGTTTGTTGTCGTTTTTGTTATTTTATGTGGGTGTTAATTCACTGAGGTAAACCAAAATATTTCTTTCAATCTTTCAATGAGAAAATTTTGAAAATATTCCAAACAGTAGATAGATAATTGATACAGAATCCACAAACGTTAAAGGTAAAACCGCAAAACCCCTCTGTAATCTGCTATCATCCAAGTTTGCTGTGACATGTAACGGTCAAGCAAATCCTAAATAAGACCAACAGACGTCATTGCAATCTTGCGTATTTTCAGTCCTCTACGCTTACTACGCTACGTTTTTCAATTTTCAGAAATGTATGCATTTTAACAACAATTTTTCACTTTCCTCGAATCCATTTGTCAAAACTTACATACTAAACATTTCTGCGTACTAGTAATGATATATAGTGTAGCTAAAGTTCCATTTGGAGATTTTTCTGATTTAAAGCCTGTTTCGACCTATATATGTATTACTGATTGAACGTCTTTAGACACTTACAATTTTTGTGTACTTTACCACATTTCTATTCTTCATGAGAGATAGGTTTAATTAACTTCCTATAAAAACTCTCTTCAAAACTAACAAATTGTCAATAATAGTTTTGCGTTTCCGGATCAAACAAAGCATCAAATTTCCGGTTTTAATCAATTTTGAACATTCTGGATCCGACCCAACTTAGTATTTTCAAACGCAATCAAGAAGCAAAGTACTACAGGTCCTGCAAGCAATATGCAATACATCAAATAAATCAATTTCCTTCCATTTATTTTAAAGCGATGTATTTAAATCAATGCAATGCGCTTGTCATGATACATGTAACTTCATCTGTTTCCTTGAGGTGTTATTCGAAATTGTTGAAATTAAGTAGTTCACACTAAAAAGGATTAAATTACCAAATTTAAATGACATCCAGACAACTGAGTCGAAGGCAAGCATAAGAAGAACAAGATGACAAAACCTGAAGTCGAAAACAATCCTTAGTCGAGCAGAAGACAAAAACCTTAAGTCGAAGTCAGATAAAGCTTTAAGTCAAATACAAACAAGAAAACAAAACAAAAACCATAAATGAAAGACAAATAAAAGGACAAAATAAAACCGTAAGTCAGAGAAAGCAAGACGACAAAAACCATGTCAAACAGACAAGAAGACAAAAACCATAAGCCTTAAATTAGCAAGAAGGCAACAACCATATTATAAGCTAAACCAAACAGGAAGACACAAACCATAAGCCAAAGATTAGACAGAAGATAAAAGACAAAAACCATAAGTCAAAGACAAACAAGAAGACAAAAACCAGCAGGCAAAAACTGACAAAAAGACAAACTATATGTCAAAGATCAAAAAGAAGAAAAAAACTATAACACAAAGACAAGCAGACGACAAACATACAAAACCACTACTTAACGAAAAACTACAAAAGAATCAGCATTACCATACACAGAAATCTAAAATTGAAACTTATGAAATTGTGACCACATGGTTAAACTAAGGTGCCCAGGATGGGCAGAAGTTCTTGTTATTGTATAATTAAAAGAGAATTGGAACGGGGAATGTTTCAAAGAGATAACAACCAGACATAAGAGCAAAAAACGACCCAAACACACCAATGGGTCTTCATCACATCGAGAAAGTCCCGCAACTGAAGCGGGTTTCAGCTGGTCCCTAAACAAAAATGTGTCTTAGTTCGGCGAAAATGAGCGTCAGACTAAACTTCTTAACATTTAAATGAACTGACATAAATTTTTAAAAAAACATACAAGACTACAGGCCCGGGACTCCCTACTTTATGACAGGTGCAAAATACGATGGGGTAAAACGACGTTTCGTGTTTTGTAATGTATCAACACTCCATTATACATGTAGCCAATATAGAATAAACAAACACATAGTAATATGCACGATGCAACTTAGTTTAAAAGAATTAGACTTGGTAACAAAGAAACGATATTTACTACAAAAATGTAGTATAAAACTGAAACTTTTAACAAATAAAACTCTTGAATCTAGCAATTCAGATCGGAAAGGATTACATGTAACTAAAAGCCACCGAATTTGAAATTCTTTACTTTTTTTCTTTCTTTCAAGTTTGTGTCGTATCTTCCAAAACAGTAACAAACATTTATACTGAACCATATTTACTGTGTATAACTTACTTTAAGTTTTTGACCGTCTGCGTTGCCGTAGCAACCACTTTTTTCTTTTAAAAAAATCCATTTTGAATTAAATGTCTGAATTATGAATATAAACTTCTATAAATCTTAATTCATCCCATTGCGTTTCGGCTCAGAATAACTAATTAAACCAGTTGATCAAATCGAACTCGTGTTAACAAAAAAGCCAGTTGCTATACGAACGCTTTGACATTCGACCTTTTGTACATCTCGGCATTGTTCTGTTCATTGTTTTATCGTGAAGCAGGTCACCCATTCCATTGAAGAAGAGGTTAAGAATTATCTTTTAAATAAACAGTCTACATTTAAATGGCAATTCAACTGAATTAAAATTTCCTTAGATAAAGATCTATTATTATATTGTATATTACTATAAACAAAGTCCTTTATAAATTAGACCTTATTATTTTAGCCTACAATAGACATACTGTAATTTGTATATGATACAAAAAAGTTATATGTAAGGGGACATATAGGAGAGTAAAAAGCCTCCTCAAGGGGTGTTTGATTAGGTGATAACCAGACTAAAAACTTCATGATCATTTATTTGATTACCTTGTTCAAAAAAGTATTTAATTATTCATGTGATTATATTGGCATAACAATTGTGATATTGTGAATACTTGGACATCCCTATGAGGGGCCTCGGTATAAATTTTAAAATACATATATTTTTTATATATATACCACTATATCAGAACTTCAGCATTTAGGAAAATGCTATTTAAATGAGTAAAAAGTGTCCCAGGGTACTTAAAACATCCACCGATTCCATGAATATTTAAATACACAAATTCACTAGAGAACAAAAATTTGAAAATCTAAAAACATATTTCATATAGTACTTACTTTAAAATTCATAGAAATCGTTGATTGTCAAAGATATTTTACCAATCAATAAACAATTTCAGAAAACAATTTGAAATATGATAATTCTAATTTTAGTTTTTACTAATTATTTATTGCGAAAACTAGTATTTGAAGCCCAAATCGTTATTCTAAAAAGTAAATGATTAATTTTGTATTTGCATGTAGGATTTCATTAAAATAACTTAGAAAATATAATGCCTGTTCATATTTGCGATAAATGATTAAATAACCTCAATTGTTTTTGGAAACGGAAATGTTTAATATGAAAATTGTCCAGTAAGTTAAACCATTTGTTTATTTATGCAAACAGTGCGGTGACATATTTTGTTGTACATGTATCTTTGAAGGGGATACATTTTCAAATGGTTTTTTGTTTCTTATGCTTAAATATAGGATAGGAACGGTGTTAATGTCCCAGCTGTCTCGATTTTAAAAGTCCTAAACATGGGCAAAAGTACATTCTAAGATTGTCATGCTGTATGCAATATGTTAACGTCCCAACTGGCTCCTAAAAATGTTCTAAAATTGTCATCTGTGTGCAATACGAAAAATTATTTAAAAAAAATATATTATTAAACCATTAAAATGTTGTAAAGACCAAAGTCGCAAATTGGTGTGATTTTGTTGAAATATAGATATTAAAATGAACAGGTATATACATCTTTAATATCATAAGACTAAGATACAATGCATGTTGACTGTTATTCAACCATAGAATAAGCAGACTTACAAAAGACACTGACGACTAACGAAATGTATTACCGACTTAGCAACCAACGACATGTACCACTGATTTACGAAAAACATCGTCGATCGGGACTAACAAAGGATATAACCGACTATGGTATCACCGACTAACAAAAGGAGTAACCGACAAAGCTATCACCGACTTACGAACTATATAAACGATTAATGAAATGAATAACCGACTAAGGAATCACTGACTAACGACATGTATCTCTGATTACTGAAAAGATTCATCGACTTGCAAAGGGTATCTCCGATCAACAGAAAGTATCTCCGACTAATAAAAGGTTTAACCGACTAGGTTATCATCGACTGACAAAATACTAAAACGACTAACGGACGGCTTCACTGACTCGCAAAATGTGTCAATGATTAACGGAAGGTTTTGCCGACTAGTGAAAGGTAATTCCGACTTCCGGAATGTATAATCGACTAACGAAAAGTTTATCGACTATTGAAACATATCATCGACTAATGAAAGGTGTCCCCGACTTACATAAAGTAACAACGGACAAAAGTATCACCGACTATCCAAAGGTAACCACAGCAAATGATATCACCGACAATCCAAAGGTAACTACAGCAAATAATATCACCGACTAACCAAAGTTTACCACAGCAAATGATATCACTGACTAACCAAAGGTAACCACAGCAAATGATATCACCGACTAACCAAAAGTAACCACAGCAAATGATATCACAAACTAACTAAAGGTAACCACAGCAAATAATATCACCGACTAACCAAAAGTAACCACAGCAAATGATATCACAGACTAACCAAAGGTAACTACAGCAAATTATATCACCAACTAACTAAAGGTAACGACAGCAAATGATATCACCAACTAACCAAAGGTAACCACAGCAAATAATGTCACCGACTAACCAAAGGTAACCACAGCAAATAATATCACCGACTAACCAAAGGTAACCACAGCAAATGATATCACAGACAATCCAAAGGTAACTACAGCAAATAATATCACCGACTAACCAAAGTTTACCACAGCAAATGATATCACTGACTAACCAAAGGTAACCACAGCAAATGATATCACCGACTAACCAAAAGTAACCACAGCAAATGATATCACAAACTAACTAAAGGTAACCACAGCAAATAAAATCACCGACTAACCAAAAGTAACCACAGCAAATGATATCACAGACTAACCAAAGGTAACTACAGCAAATGATATCACCAACTAACTAAAGGTAACGACAGCAAATGATATCACCAACTAACCAAAGGTAACCACAGCAAATAATGTCACCGACTAACCAAAGGTAACCACAGCAAATAATATCACCGACTAACCAAAGGTAACCACAGCAAATGATATCACAGACTAACCAAAAGTAACCACAGCAAATGATATCACCGACTAACCAAAGGTTACCACAGCAAATGATATCACCGACTAACCAAAGGTAACCACAACAAATGATATCACCGACTAACCAAAGGTAACCACAGCAAATGATATCACCGACTAACCAAAGGTAACTACAGCCAATGATATAACCGACTAACCAAAGGTAACCACAGCAAATGATATCACCGACTAACCAAAGGTAACCACAGCAAATGATATCACCGACTAACCAAAGGTAACCACAGCAAATGATATCACCGACTAACCAAAGGTAACCACAGCAAATGATATTACCGACTAACCAAAGGTAACAACAGCAAATAAATCACAGACTAACCAAAGGTAAATACAGCAAATGATATCACCGACTAACCAAAAGTAACCACAGCAAATGATATCACCGACTAACCAAAGGTAACCACAGCAAATGATATCACCAACTAACCAAAGGTATCCACAGCAAATGATATCACCGACTAACCAAAGGTAACCACAGCAAATGATATCACCGAATAACCAAAGGTAACTACAGCAAATGATATCACCGACTAACCAAAGGTAACCACAGCCAAAGGTAACCACAGCAGATGATATCACCGACTAACCAAAGGTAACCACAGCAAATGATATCACCGACTTATTAATGATAAATTTTGACAGGAGAAACGTTTTACTTGATTTATACTCTTGTGTTTAAAGTATCTGTATCTTACCTTAAAGAGTCTCGTGGTTAAGTAATTCCCAGTGAATGACAACTTTCGTATTCCATCTTAAACACGGCTTTTCAAGAGAATTGGTTTATGTTTTCTCTTCCAGCTGAGTAATATTTGATGCTGTTTATTTTCATTATGCATCTTTTTTTCCATTAAAAGATATGCGCAATGATATGCAGTCACATCATCAAAATACTAAAGATATAAGAAGATGTGGTATTAGTGCCAATGAGACAACTCTCCATCCAAGTCACAATTTGAAAAAAGTAAACCATTATAGATCAAAGTCCGGTCTTCAATACAGAGCCTAGGCTCTCACCAAATAGTTAATGGACCTATACAGACCTATATATGATATATAAGGTCCTATGTTACACTTTCTTTCTCCGGTTCAGTATGATTAACTCGTAACATACTTTATTATCTTGTCTCTACTTAAATAGTTCAATCTACATACACAGCCCTAAAAAAATTAAGTCAATAAGATATAAATCTTAAAGACTTTCGAGTACAATTTGTACAATGATATAGGTATATCTTATAATGTCACACTTCAGTTAGAGTTCAAAAATACGAAATAGTATACTGTTGAAAAGAAAAGTGGTCTTTAACTTTTTTACGCGAATATGCACATGTTTAAAATTTGTAACATCAATAGAATGTACTGGTTAAATTTAAATGGGGAAAAAACTTTCTCGTTCAAATTCACATGTGATTTTTTTCGGATTGTTGTGACACCATGTAAGGCCAAATAAAAATAAAAGTTTTTAACTAGCCTACCCTTAAGATTTTTTTGCATTTTTAAATTCAGCACTGGTAAAGTCAGAATGTTGCTACCATAGACTATATGTAAATAAAAAACATAAAATAAAATACCCCTACCTACATGTACCTACCCTAACTTTTTGTAGGATGTAACTGTAGCCAAACATACTATTTTATTTGGCCTAATGACTTGAACTATCATATAACTCGTAATCAAAACTAGTTTAAGGAGACAGAAGCTATGTAATCTTAATTTAAAAGCTTCAAAATATAAAATATGCATATACCTAACATGAAATAATACTGCATGTTAATTTGACTTTTCAAAATATATTTAAACGTCTGCCTATTTATTCCAAACAGCATTTAACGTTTGGTAAAAATGTTTGAGATCAAATGTATTTCGGACGAAACTTATTAAATGTATAAAATATTTGTTTGATGTCACGAAGTTGACTTTTAATATGTAATAACCGAAGAAAGACGAGTATGAAACACTTATTATCAGATTTAAAATGTAAAGCGGATATCATTTAAGTAATTGAAGAAGTTCGAATTGTTCGAAATACTAAGGATTTTCAGTTTACCCAAGGAATAGTTTACCTTAACTGTATTTGCATAAACCTATCAGAATTTGGTGTCTTTAATGCCTTCAAATTCCTACTCAATTTGGTCATTTTAGGGCTTCTCTCTCTCTCTCTCTCTCTCTCTCTCTCTCTCTCTCTCTCTCTCTCTCTCTCTCTATCTCTCTCTCTCTCTCAATCTATGTAGAGCTGTTCACATAGCGGAACTTATATCCCTCGCACTGGCATTTTAGTTGCTGCTGAGAAATCCAGCATGTTTTTTTTAAACTTTTATTTTCTAACATAATGTTATCTGTGTTAGGTTGACACATGCATGATAGATCAATCTCACAGAATCATACTGACTAAATTGCTGGAAAGGAGGCTTTTTTTTTTAAATTCAGAGATTAAATGTCAAGGCGAGGTCAGCATTATTCTTCTGTGTATAAAACGAAGTTTTGTCAATCTCAGTGCTACGGTTCAAAATTTGTGTACCAAACTTGAAGCAGACAATGATTTATTTTTTTATATATATATTAGACCGTTGGTCATACCCAGGTTTGTCAACGTTCGTTCTACAATACAAAATTATTATAGTATATGGGCAGGGCACAAATCAAACAAGGCCCGTCATGTAACTATATACCAAACCTTTGATTAACGGTACAATAGTTCTGAGCCGTCCACGAATTGGACAAAGATTTTCTCTAATAAGGATTAAATGTCAGTCAAGACAAGATGGAATATGACAATACCCAAGTCCATGACAAAAAATAAATACCAAGTTTGGTCAACTTTAGATCGATGAACACGAAGAGGACTGTCAGACGGACATCGATTCCTATAAACCATCCAAAGTTTATTTGCAGGGATAGTAAAAATCATATATATACCATTTTGTCACTGCTTTTAACCAAATATGAAGTTTATCTGTTCATTAGTAAAGAGAGTAATATGGAAGAAAAATATTAGAATATTAATGATATTAGAGTTATACCCTTTGATCTATAAAGTCGGAAATTCAACCATTATAATGAGAACTACTATGCAGCAATCTTGTTTTAAAGAGAGAGGGTAAGATTTGTAAATTCTGTTGATAAGTGTAAAGTTTTGAATTTTGGAAACACTAAGAAATGTCCGCCCTTTGTCAAATAGTAGATTACCTTAGCTTTTTTTGGCAAAACATTTTGGAATCGTGATCTCAACTTCGTACTATTATAGTTTGTTTCTTTTAACTTGTTTAATCGAACGGACTGATAAGTCTGCTGTAGACGAAACCGCGCCTGGTGTACAAAACTCATGATATCTAAGATGCGTTTGTTCTTTCTTGTTTTCTTAATTAATTACATGTTTGAAATGACACCTACAGACGTTTTATTTGAAAAATCGTTCATTCAAAACCTATGCGTTTAAGCTCTTGGTTCATTCAAAACCTATGCGTTTAAGCTCTTGGTTCATTCAAAACCTTTGCATTTAAGCTCTTGGTTCATTCAAAACCTATGCGTGTAAGCTCTTGGTTCATTCAAAACCTATGCGTTTGGGCTCTTGGTTCATTCAAAACCTATGCGTTTAAGCTCTTGGTTCATTCAAAACCTATGCGTTTTAGCTCTTGGTTCATTCAAAAACTTTGCGTTTAAGCTCTTGGTTTATTCAAAACCTATGCGTTTAAGCTCTTGGTTTATTCAAAACCTTTGCGTTTAAGCTCTTGGTTTATTCAAAACCTTTGCGTTTAAGCTCTTGGTTCATTCAAAACCTATGCGTTTTAGCTCTTTGCTCATTTCTATTCTTATTCAATTGACAAAATGGGTTAAAGAATACTTGTATATCAAGTGGACTGAAAGTTACCGCAAACATAGAGGTCAGAAAAAAAGAGAAAGTTGTGGACATAGTTTCAAATTACAATTTATCGGTCAATTGTGGTTTCAAAAGTGGTGATAAAACAAACAAACAGATCCAATGTGTCTAAGATTTGCTAGCTAACAAAAAAAAATAAAAAAATATTCCAAACAAAACATGATATATACACGGTACCCGTAGCACTAGTACTATTGCATTATGGTTGCATTTAATAATCTTCTTTTTTTTCAGAACTTATAAAATGAGTTCAGACTGGAATCCGCCTCCGGGTGCATGATTGTCTTGCTGGGACGAAGACCCATTGGTGCCTTCTGATGTTTTTACTCTTTGGTCGGATTGTTTTCACTTTGAAACACTCCCCATTTCCATTCTTTATTTCAGTCAATCCCAATATCAGTAAGTCTTAATTCTCAGCACAATTTTTAAGTAAAAGATAAGGAAATCGTATATGATCTATTGTCCTGTACAAAACATGTATGTCATACCACATCTTCCTATATCTACATGTATGTCATACCACATCTTCCTATATCTACATGTATGTCATACCACATCTTCCTATATCTACATGTATGTCATACCACATCTTCCTATATCTACATGTAAAATGTCACAGAACCTATCAGCTTCGATGTGATAAGGTATAATTAAATGATTTCAATTCTCCAAAAAAAGGCTGACACAAATTTGTAGTAAAATTTTTAAAATTCAATGACTTGCTGTCATTTTGTTCATGTAAAGTTGAAGTACATACCTTTTTTGAGTAACATTGGTTTCGAAAATATCAATCTGGGATTAATAAATGAGTGAATGTAATGATTCCCCATAGAAAAACTAAGTCCATTTATAAGTAAAGTTCTGAAAAAACGGAATTTTATTTTTTCAAAATTTACTTCTGGATATTATCTTATGATCATAAACAAGCTTCTGTCCAATTTTGGTAGAAATCCAGTATAGTTTAAAAAAAGTTGTGAATATTTGTAAACGCCACCGACGACGACGACACCGGAATGTAGGATCGCTTAGTCTCTCTTTTTCGACTAAAGTCGAAAGCTTGACAAAAATGATTTCAATTCTCCCAAAAACGGCTGACACAAATTTGTAGTAAAACTTTTAAAATTCAATACCTTTATACTGTCATTTTGTTCATGTAAAGTTGAAGTACATAACCTTTTTGGGGTAACATTAGTTCGAAAATATCAATCTGGGATTAATAAATGACTATAGGTCCCAGCTTCTTATGACAAATCAATGCTTATGGTTTCTAACTTTTTACTGAGTTCTATACTTACACTCAAAGGTCTAGATGGAGTCCTTCATTTCTATTTCTTTAATTTTTTAGGTCCTTTTCCTCTATTCTTTCCGATAGTTGTTCTTTTATTTTATTATATTTTATATCCCCCCATTCTTATGATTCTTTTCTGTTATATTTTTTGTGGGACTATTTTACTTTTTTTTATGTCCATCTTTCTATAAATTTTGTCCTTTAATCTCCATTCTGTAAACCCCCTCCAAATCCCTGTTCTATGGCATAGGCATGTCTTAGTAGTGAACAAAACATAGTTATTTTTCAGTGTCTTTTCACAAGTAAAAAGCCTGTAATTCAGTGTTGGTTTGCTATTGTGTGTCATAGGTTTTGGGGTTTATTGGTTAATTTATAAATCAAGCAAGTTTTCTAGTTTGAATTGTTTTACATTTGCCATTTTAAAGTTTGCTGGGCCATATGGATTTTGCTCACTGTTGAAGGTGACCTATATTTGATACCTTCTATGTTATTTAATCTCTAATGGATTTTTTTTCATTGGCAATCATACCACATCTTCTAATTTTAATACTGTTAGAGTACTAATGTTAAAGTGATACGAAAAGAGGAGAAGTTTTAAATTGAAAAAAACATTCTGAGATTATTATAGTCCACTACCTATTACCATTTTATTCATTTTATTGGAACAAAATGCTTACTTGATCTATAGCTTGTTATTGTGAAAACTATATTAAAAATATAACATCTCCAAGTATGACATTATAAGCTTGTCATGGTGAAAACTATATTACAAATATAAAGTTAACATCTCCAAGAATGACAAAAAAAAGTGTTGAAATTGATTATAACTCTGCACAAAATATTCAAACCGGAAAAAAATAAAAAATTTGATCTTTAACTTGTCATAATACTGGGTCTCATTGGGGTCTAAGTGTGACGCGGGATTGCTGATTTATTGTTAGCATGACACGTGAAAGTCAAATTATTGTGTCGTGAAAACGGGAAATGAGGTCTAATGGGACCTGGGAAATGACAAAAATATGAGAATTTCTTACATACATAGTGTAAGTGGGATGTGGGAATCTGACAAAACAGTAAGCAGGATCCGGGATCAGAACCCCCAATGAGACCCCCATAATAAAACTATAAACCAATTATCTAATTAATATCTTCATGGATGATGAAAAAGAAAGTGTGGAGATAACAAATTGACAAACGGAAAAAAATACACATAGAAACAAGATTGGAATAAGATGATCTCCTCCAATATCCAATGTCAACTCAGGGGCTCCAAAAGGGTAGCAATTACTGCTCCACAAGTGACTTGAATTTTGTCACTATTAAAAAACAAACAATAATTTTACAGTATAATCAATTTATTAGACAAGTTTTTTATTCTCAAAGAAAATAAATAAATATTTAATATTATCACAGACAACTTCTTTTGACAACAATACAATATAAATATATAATACAATGAGCAAAGTTTGTTTCTAAGTGGCGAGAGAACAATTCTAAGTAATTTTTGAAATTTTTGTTGAACAAATGAAACTGTGAGCTACTGTTTGGTGAACAGGAAATTGTTGAGTGATGAATATGAAAATGCATCACGCAGTATAACTGAATTATATAAAGACTGAAACAAAATTTCAGAAATCCTTATATATATATGATGTAGTTCCTGAGAAAGATGAGACGAAAAATATTCATCGGACAGATAGATGGTCATACCGACAGCAAGGGTATCAAAATTATGGTGATTTAAATATTAGAAAACTCTAACTGTTGAGAGTGGATATATGATTTTTTTGTAAAAACAGTTTTCAAATTTTCCCTCCAAAATGGTAGGTATATATGTCATTTAAAGTATAAAACTTTAAATAAAATAATGGAAATCAGCATCAAAATACTATAGTTCACATGTATCTATTTACAAAATATATAATATTTCAAAGTTAATATATATATAATTTCATAACAAGAAAAAAATGCTACAACATAAAAATATAATTGTCTACACAAAAAATCTCAATAAATAATTAATGTAAAATAGCCAACAAACATGCTTTTAAAAGCAGATGTTAAATTTTTTTATCAAACAAATTTTGTGCGTTTTTTTTAATACATTGCAATACTATGTCTTTTCACCTTATTTTCTATACACATATTTTTGTACTACCTGTAGCTTTAAAATAAGCACTTTAACTTTTTATTATCATATTTTCAAAAAAAGAAGCATGA
The DNA here is from genome assembly GCF_036588685.1 of Mytilus trossulus. NCBI lineage: Eukaryota > Metazoa > Mollusca > Bivalvia > Mytilida > Mytilidae > Mytilus > Mytilus trossulus. Next base: position 68,619,401 of record NC_086380.1, read on the forward strand.
TTTAACATTTTTTTTGTAAATCATTACATTTTTTTTTTACTGATTTTGTTCTTTTTTTGCTCCTACAATACATCTTGCCTTTAATATTATATAAAAAAAAAGCAAAAGTTGAAACTTCTCAAAAAGTAATATTTAGGACAGAAATGTATTTTAACCTGATAAATGTTTTGACTACAAAAAAATACACTAACAAGTATACTAATTTAAAAGATATAAAAAGAATGTGTCTATAGACAGTGCACAGATGCCTCACATGCACAATGATTTTCTATGTTCAGAGGACCAGAAATTGGAATAAAAAGTTCAATTTGGCATTGAAATTAGAAAACTGTATCATAGGGAACATGTGTACAAAGTTTCAAGTTGATTGGACTTCAGCTTCATCAAAAACTACCTTGACCCAAAACTTTAACCTGAAGCAGGACAGACAGACAAATGGACAAACTAACAGATGCACAGACTGAAAGACTTATAGTGCCCATGAATGGAGCATAAAAATGAATAAAAAATGTAAGATAATTCATTTAATGATTTTTTATCCTTACTAAACTGTTAAAAAAGTTCTATCAGAGTAGATCAAGGTGGTACCTAACACTGCAGGGATATAACTCTGTAAAATCAGAAAAAACGTTTTAATGTGTTGTTAAGGGATTATTAAGCTTCTCAATGATCAAAATAAGTTTTAGTCAAACTGCTATATAACCAGTGTATTTTTTCTGATTAAACCATTGGTTCAAATTTTTTGAAATGTTTATATTTTTATCAAAGGGTCAAAGTAAATACTTTGTCAAAATTTTAAGAAAATTAAACGAACCAAACTAATTTTAGTTCAAGTGTTGGGTACCACCCTAAATGATTTTAAAGATTAAGATTCTGAAGATGTCTTTTTGTTTTGTTTTTCATGATGTTGGTTGGATGCCCTTTTTATACCTTTATTTTCCTGTCAAGTAAAAGCAATTTTTACTTTTTGTTTTTGATTTTCTTAAAATACAAGAGTAGAAAGTGTTTAAGGCTTGTACCAAAGAAAGTTGAAGAAAGATAGGTCATTATAATATCATTTCACTTACAAGGGAAATAAGAGTTCCACTTCATTTTGTTAAACTAAATTTATCATATTTACTGCACTAGGAATATAGATTTTACATTGCAGCAAAATTTGACAAATTCTTACAATAAAAAAGATAATAATTCTTATTATAACATTGGTTGCAATAAATTACATTGATTTCCCAGTTAAATAAAAACCGATAATTTCACTCTCTGACGTCATACAACAATAGGCGTTGTCAAGACGTTGATAACGCCAGATCAAAACAAATTGTGAATGCGTAGGAAAAATATATAGTTCCTTACATTTTCTACATTAATTTCATAAAAAAAAAGCCATTAGCCAATGTAACAAGAGGCTCTCAAGAGCCTGAATCGCTCACCTTAATTTTTTGGGTTAAATCTCTCACCAATGATTATTTTGGCTTTTCAATTTATTTAAATGTTCTTTGAATTGTCCTATTTTCTTCAAAAGCAAAAAAAAAAAATCATTTTCTCCTATGTTCTATTTTAGCCCTAGGAGCTATGTTTCTTGACATACAAGGAAATAAAATATAAAATTTATACTAGATACTCTGAAACTCATTTAGCCTAAGTTTGGCTGAAATTGATACAGCAGTTTCAAAGGAGAAGATTTTTTAAAGTAAATCAACATGATGAACAATTATATATTAACTTATTTGTAGATCTTACTTTGCTGATCATTTTTGCTGTTTACAGTTTATCTTTATCTATAATAATATTCAAGATAATGACCAAAAACTGCAAAATTTCCAAAAATAACCAATTAAGTGGCAGCAACCCAACAATGGGTTGTTTGATTCATCTGAAAATTTCAGGGCTGATAGATCTGGACCTAATGAACATTTTTACCCCAGATTTGCTCTAAATGCTTTCGTTTTTGAGATATAAGCCAAAAACTGCATTTGACCCCTATGTTCTATTTTTAGCAATGGCGACCATGTTTGTTGATAGATCAAAACTTCGGATACAATTTATAAACTAGATACTCTAAGGAACGTTCAGTTAAAGTTTGGAAGTATTTGGCCTAGTAGTTTCAGAGGAGAAGATTCTTGAAATAGTTTACGACGACAGACGACGACAACCGACGACGACGGACGCCAAGTGATGGCATAATCTCACATGGCTATGCCAGGTGAGCTAATAAAAAGTATAACTAATCTCCGTATTTTAATATAAAAAATAAGACAGTTTGTGACTGAACGCTACTATGGATTAAACTCGTGCTGCACACTCGTTTAATCCATGTGTCGTTCGGTCACGCCTTGTCTTATTTTTTATATTCAAATACGGCGATTAGTTATACTATAAATCTCAATATATTTTCAACCAAACTGATTGATTGATGATTGCTTTACACCACTTCAGCACAAAAAAAGCTGATATCCTGGCCAACCAATCTCCAACCAAATCAATTTACTCTATTATGTACAAATATAATATTATGTCCTAATAAATCGGCTTTAAAAAATTCAACAAATATAAATTGTTTGCTATGTTTCATCACCATGGGGACCTTGTTGCTATGATTCTGGATGTTTCAGGAACTCCATTTCTGATGCCAACACCTTTGTTACCTGCATACATTTGGCAGCATGGTCTCCGCCCATTCTCTTCAAAGCAACTTCTGCTGCTTCTCTCACATGCTTTATAGGGTCATTCCTCCTGTTAATATAATAATAAACGTTTTAGTAACTTATAATTTTTTGTATAAATAAGTAATAAATAGAAAATGACAAAATAATTGAGATGTTTATTCTGATTTGTTGCTTGTTTTATGATAGTTTATAAATTTATCATATATAATTAATTAATGATAAAACGTAGTATTTGCAAAGAATTTTTGTCATATATATGTATAGTTTAAAATATCTTAATTACACATTTGGCTAATTTTCTTCTAAGGGAGATAACCATTACACAAACTCAAGTGGAGATAATTAAACTGGATTTTACTGCAAACTAAATTTTATAATACTTTACAATGGCAAGTAAACATTAACGATAAAATACACATGTTTTCTCCTTCCCCTTGTCTCCCTTGTTATGAAAAGATTTTTTCAACCAAAGAATTAGTTTTATGTGTACCTAATATAATTTTATATCAAATTGTTAAATTATAAATCTCTAGTTTTAAAAAATGTCTTTTGTGTGATTATTCTTAACCAAGCTATGTACATAAAAAAAAAAATCAGATTTAGGTATGATTGAAAATGAGACAACTATCAGAGACCAAATGATGTGGATGTAAGCAATTGGCCGTTTCAGAATCTAAAGCATCATAGGTAATTTCATTGTTCGTACCCCAAAGTGAAAACGGAGTGGTTATTTGTCAGGCCACTGTAATGCGCATGTCATATAATGTGCGTTCGGAAGTGCGTGTAATATTATCTTCAGTTGCACCAAGGGGGAGCGTGTAATCTGATCACTGATTTTCAATTTTAAGATCATGGCAGAAAACGGTGATATCAATATTTGTGATAAAGTTTTCGGAATTTGACAATGGAACATGATATTATGAACTTCCTAGAATGATATAATCTTATAAAAAATTAAAATCACAAGGAAAATAGGAAATAAAAGATAATTGATCGGAGAACTATAGTTTTACAAAATTATTTGACTTGCTACAGATGTGTAAATGGTGAAAAAGATGCCCAAAGCAAGAGTAGCTGAGAAAGGCCTATACAATTGCATGTCTAACTGAATGAAATCTAGCTCAGTTATATTCCAAAAATGAATCTTGCAAGGTAGCCCTTGAAGTGGTATATAGGGAAGGGGGGATTGAGGCTACAAACTTGAAGTGGGGATGTTGAAAATAGGAAATATAAAAAGTGGGGTAATGAAATACACGGAACAACAAAGATGGGATCAGGAGAAAAATCTCTCACCTTTCACTCAAAATATGGATAACTTTATGTCAAGGGGTCGAGCAAGACAAAATCCTTTACGTTAACTTAAAATGCACGAGTAAATCACTACCCAAGTTTGTTTTACAAGTAATTTCTTCTCTCTTCTTATATAACATGAATAAAAAATATGGGATATATATGTTTTTTTCCCTAATTATTCGTTATCCACATTGGACTATATACTAGGATGAAGAAAACAACAATTTCAATTACCAGTAACAAGATTAGGCCCTAACACTAAAGATTATAAACATTTGCTACCCCCTGGTGCTGCTGAAGATAATATTACACTTACACACAAATATTAAAGTGACATGCGCATTGTATTGGCCGGACAAATAGTCCTGGTACTATTTGTCCGGCTAGCCGAACAAATAGCAACTGCCAAGTGAAAATAACGTTATGTCATTGGTTTAATTTCCATTGTTATAACGTTTTAAACCAATCAAATGCTTTGGTGTACATTTTTGAAAATATTACCCAGAATGCATTAGATTCTGAAACGGCTAATTAAGTTCATGTCACCTAACAAATTATTTTTATCAAATAAAATATTGTTTGGAAAAGGGAGGCTTTCAAATAAGTTAAATATGGGGTTCCATTTTCATTAAAATTTTGAAGAAAATTAAAACTAGAGGCTCTAAAGTGCCTGTGTCGCTCACCTTGGTATATATGTGAATTAAAGAAAGGAAGCAGATGAGCTAAAAAGGTGGTCAAGATCTTAACAAGTACCTCACAAGACCCATTTCCTTTTAATTCTGGAACAGCCCTAAGTTAATTCATAAGCAATGCATATTGACCACAGAAAGAAATCGACAAAAACCAAACTGTAGAGAAATAATGTATTTCATAAATTAAATTTAGACCAGGTGTAATATAATTTCATAACAGATGATTTTTTTAGGTGAATAGATGATTCATAAGACACGTTTGACTCTTAGCATCTTCTTATTTCATACAAGGGAATTGTTAGGTTTATTCTAGAAATCACAATACTACTAGCTTTAAACAGGGAAATTGATGTTAATTCTAATAAGGGATTTGTTTTTGATAAAATATTGCATCTCTTAAATATATAATTGACAAAATAAGTAACAGGGACATTAAAAACTTCCAAAATGTATAAACCTTATCCCTAACCCCGGCTGACCTGGCTGCTTGAACTTTTGACACATACAACAATCATTTTTTCACTGTGGCGTCAGATATTTTGTTTTATGATGCCAAAATTTTACAGGAACCTGTGTGATATCAACTACTGTGGATTCATTATTATTCGTTGTATACCAATTTTCGTGGGTTTCGTGGGTACAGGTGAACCACGAATTCAAATGTTTAATGAATGTCATATTTTCAATAGGCTTTGTATTCAGCGATTGGCTTAACCACAAAATCAAGTATACACAATTATGCAAGTGTTCTTCAATCCACGAAAATTGATACCGGTAACCACGAAAATAAATTAATCCACAGTAATAGTGGACAAATAGCGATTAGGTGTATTGGTACCATACTGAATAAGTTTGGAAATTATTCAATTTGAACAAGAGTTATTTCCAATTGATTGCAATGTTGACCGTCTGCACACATGCCTTCATAAATCAGTCAAATTCAACTTGTTATACTGACTGTTAGACTTTATAAAAAAATTAATCTAAACAATTTTAATTTCTTTGAGCTTCTATTCTATAGTTGATCATTATGACCTAGTAAAGATATCTTAACAATCAAATTATGTCATCTCAAAACCTATTTTGAAAATGAAATATAATCTCCACAATAAACACACTTTACAGGGCTTAAAAAATAAAGTATGTGTATAAAATGTGTGAAATAATCTTAGACTTCAGTATAGAAACGTGCCTAACATATGCATTTGAGTGTTAATTAAACAAAATTTTACCCACCATTTTTCAGCCACTACTTCCTCTGCTTTAGTGCCGGGTTTGAGGAATCCCAAAGCAAGGCATGCGCTCTCCCTCACGAGTCTGTCCTCGTCGTCTAACATTCCCATTATACGGTCAACTGTAGCTTTTTTGTTCTTTGCTATAATAATAAAATGTTAAATTAATATTGACAATAAAAAAATGACAAAAAATAGGTTGGTAAAATTTGAATCGAAACAATAATTTGTGACCTATAGCACATGACACTGCAGTACAAGGACATGTATGATCAACGAGTATCCTTTTAACATTTTCAAATAAATTTGTTTTTACTTGTCTTTAAGGTTCTATATTATAAACAACATTCCCTTCTGTAAATGAAAATGGCTGCATGTTTATCTGTACATTAGGTCTATATTTAGAAATAATACATGAAACTGGAAGTACATGTAGATCTTACATATAATGTGTAAAATAAGTGTATATAAACTTCCAGATGAAAAACAGCTATAAAATCACTGTTCCTTTGCTTTTGGTATGTTTTGCTGTACTTCTGCTGATTTTGTGTCATGGACTATTCTTCATATGAATCTTATTGCATAGTTTATCCAAGTATTGCTGAGAGTATTGCCAGACCCTGGATATCTAAATACACATAAGACAAGTGTGTATATGGTGTGCCAAGATCTAGCCTATAAGAGTTGAGAATAAACCTTGGATATCTAAATACACATAAGACAAGTGTGTATATGGTGTGCCAAGATCTAGCCTAGAAGAATTGAGAATAAACCCTGGATATCTAAATACACATAAGACAAGTGTGTATATGGTGTGCCAAGATCTAGCCTAGAAGAATTGAGAATAAACCATGGATATCTAAATACACATAAGACAAGTGTGTATATGGTGTGCCAAGATCTAGCCTAGAAGAGTTGAGAATAAACCCTGGATATCTAAATACACATAAGAGAAGTGTGTATATGGTGTGCCAAGATCTAGCCTAGAAGAGTTGAGAATAAACCCTGGATATCTAAATACACATAAGACAAGTGTGTATATGGTGTGCCAAGATCTAGCCTAGAAGAGTTGAGAATAAACCCTGGATATCTAAATACACATAAGACAAGTGTGTATATGGTGTGCCAAGATCTAGCCTAGAATAATTGAGAATAAATCCTGGATATCTAAATACACATAAGAGAAGTGTGTATATGGTGTGCCAAGATCTAGCCTAGAAGAGTTGAGAATAAACCCTGGATGATGCTACTACCCGATATATGTACATTGTATTGTAAAAAACAGCCCATATTTATGAAGCAAAAGCATTCTTCTTTCCAGTAAATGGCTAAAAGATAAAATTGTCACATTTTTGTAAAACTGCTATACTATATTTGGGGCCAAGAAGGGGTCTTACTGAACCTACTCCTTTAACAAAGACTTTTAATTCTTGATATCAAAAACAATTTCATAAATGACAGAAAAAAGATATAACTGAAGTTTAAGACAACTATTAACAAGAAACATGAGCTGGGAAAGGCATATGTCTAATCTTCCAACATGACTTTATGCATTCGTGAATTCTAAACGATGTAAACGATTACACGCGTAGTCGTTTAATCCATTTGTTTCTTACATTTTTGGTCATCGTTGACATCATTCACGTAAACGATGTACGCGCAAAATAGTCGCTTAGTCGTTGATCGTTGAGACGTGTAAATGATACATTTGTTTCTGCATCTGTTGTTTAAATAATTATGAGCACGGGTTGTTTTCGCAAAGTCCTGGTTATTTATTTCCTGCACTTTTACCTGTTTGTTTACAATGCATGAGTGTAATCTATTTCTGTCTGACAACGTGGGGTCGATAAAGTTTGTTAAACAATGTATTTGTTTCTAGCAGCTCAACGTTTACTAAACGATAGTCATCGATGACAAAATTTCAGGTTAGAAACAAATGCACTCTTAGATTAGTTATTCTATAAATATTTCTACGGAATAACAACTTGTTTTTTTACCTGATTTAGCCAAAGCAATGGTTGCCACAGCCCTGATGTTTGGATCAGCATCTTTTAACATCTTAGATAAACCTTGGACAACAGCAGGAAAGGAGAAATTTCCTGTAAAATAAAAAATAAAATAAATAAAACCAATTACAAAAATGAAACTGTACGAAAAGCATTGCAGAATTAGCTTCCTTAACTTTCCAGTCTTCTAAAGAAATACAACTTTCTTGTCTTAATTCACAAATAAATCACATGAAAATAAAAGGAAACAAAAGTTATCTCCCTTTCTTAATCAAAAGCATATAGGTATATATATTTATTCAAATACTTCTTATTAAAAGCCCATGCTGGATTTTTTTTCAATTCTAGAAATACAATTAAAAAATTAAACTTCTGAATAATCAGCTGGTAATAGTAATCTATAACAATTTTCATATTAATGAGAGGTTAAATAACAGTTTCTGAAAAACATTTCGTCAAAACATTAAAAAAATAAGGAATGATAAGAAAATAAATGAGGTGTTGAGAAAAACTTTTTGATGAAATCGCATTCATTAATCACATTTATATACCATTATTTAACAATTGAAATGGTACATTAAGTCATTTTTTGGAACCTCTCAAATGTTTAAAATCATTGTTGATAGATAAAACCATTGCTTTAGTCTAAAAGCTTAAATGTAAAAAAATCACTTGTGATATCAAGATGATATAATTTAGCAAAGTAAATTTTAATTTTATTTAGATGCCCATATACATTTTTTTAACAAGAATGTGTCCCCAGTACACAGATGCCCCACTCACACTTTCATTTTCTATGTTCAGTGGACAATAAAAATTAGAAAGATCATATCATAGGGAACATGTGTACTAGGTTTGAAGTTGATTGGACTTCAACTTCATCAAAACCTACCTTGACCAAAAACTTTAACCTGAAGCGGGACAGACTGACAAACAAATGGATGGACATGCAGACCAGAAAACAAAATGCCTCTCTACTATCCTAGGTGGGGCATAAAAATAGAAATGATTTACCCAGATTTTGTATAGTTGTGAGTCGTAGAGAACTTGACATATTAAACACCTCCACCATGGCATGATATCCTGTAGCGTAGGCCTGGAGACGATTGTAAAATCTATGCATATCCGCATCTGGATTTCCTTCACAGAAAGCTTCAAATTGACTCTTTTTCACAGTTTTTTGCAAATCAAAGATATCTTTGTAAATCAAATTAACGAAAAACTTAAATCTATCTTCCGAGTATTGTTTGACAATTTTGTCATGGTAGTCCGTTTCAAATTTCTTTTTGAATTCCACCCATGGGACTTCACTTTTATTATCAAAATTCCTGTCCCAGAAATCGTATTTCAGTCCTGTCTGTCTGGTTTGGAGAGGTCTGATTGGTCTACGATGTTCTGTCATGCCCTCATCATCTTCTCCACCAATATCATCCTCATGGTAATTATTCTCGTCATTTGTATCGAAATTTATACTGACGTTCATTCCATGAAAATTAATATCCCCTGATTCAGAAACTTGAGTTGGGTCCAGTTGAGGCTGCAGATTTGACATATTTACTGTCATTGATGCCAGCAGACTCTGTAAGCTGCTTTCATATATTTCAGGCTTGAAGAAAAATGTCCAATTTATCCTGGCGAGCATAAGCTTCCTGTAAAATTACAAAATATTGGTAAACAAGAAACTATTCATATACATATATAGATTTATTGCTGGTCACTGAATCTGGAGTGCTATTTAGGTTTACTATAATGTGGACCTCGACAAGAACACCTATAAACATGAACAGCAAAGAACAGAGAAGAAAGAAATCAGAGTTGAACGATTTTCAAAAAGTTTTGCACATTTTTATTTTGGTATATTTTTTTTTCTACCAGTACCAGACTCTTCTGTAGGTGGATAAAAGTAACAGGGACCGGTACTTTATAAAAGCACTCATCAACATGATCGATAAAAAATCAGTCTATCTAGTTATGGATGATAAACTTTGAGACAGGGAGATTCCTAAAGTGATTTAAGGGGAGATAATCTGACAATCACTCTACTGTATCGATTTTGGAATACTGTGGAAGTTATTAATTTTCTTTATTACCAAATTTTTGTGGATTGAGAAAAATCTTCACATTCCAGGATTTTTTAATTTCTGATTTTGCCAAAGTAAGCATAGAAGATTATAGATTTTTTTTTACTCATCGAACATTTCAATTCACAGTTTACCATTCATATTTATATGCACCAAAATACTGTAAATTCAGAAATTATTGCGTGCATTTATTATCGGGATTTTAGACTTAAATCTGATTTTCATTTTTACAATTTTGAGAAAAATACTGTTTACTTCATATAAAATATTTCAAAATGCAAGTTTAAATTATTGCGTTTACAGCTCTGTCACATTTTTCGCAATAATAAAAAATAATTTCTGAATTTACAGTAATTTTGTGTACGGTATATATTATAAATTGGTATCCAATGAATTATATTAAATACACACTATACACAAGTGAAACTGCGAGCTACTGCTCACTGATGATACCCCCGCCGCAAGTGGATAATATTAATAGTGTAAAAATATGCAAGTGTTCGGTAAACAGGAAGTTGTTGAGTGATGAATCTGAAAACGCATCACACGGTATAGCTGACTTATATAAATCCTGAAACCAAATTTCAGATATCCTTGTATTGTATTTCCTGAGAAAAATGTGACGAAAATTTTCAACTTGGCTATCATGTGTAAAATCATACAAGTGTTCGGTAAACAGGAAGTTGTCAAATGATCAATCTGAAAACGCATCACACGGTATAGCTGACTTAGATAAACCCTGAAACCAAATTTCAGAAATCCTTGTATTGTATTTCCTGAGAAAAATGTGACGAAAATTTTCAACTTGGCTATCATGTGTAAAATCATACAAGTGTTCGGTAAACAGGAAGTTGTCAAGTGATCAATCTAAAAACGCATCAAACGGTATAGCTGACTTAGATAAACCCTGAAACCAAATTTCAGAAATTCTAGTATTGTAGTTCCTGAGAAAAATGTGACGAAATGTTTCATGGGACGGACTGACTGACGGACGGACGGACGGACTGACGGACGGACAGACAGAGGTAAAACAGTATACCCCCCCTTTTTTAAAACGGGGGTTTAAAAATGAAATTTTTGATTGAATAAACCCCAACCACCAGCTTTCTCTGTGAAAAATCACCACTACCAAAGAATTATTTTTAAATCTGAACCCCCTTATTGTGTTCTGTATTTATATACTGACTAATTGAAATTTAACAACACTTTCAGCACTATTGTCTATTATATGGCAGTTATTTTTTATTGGTGGAGGAAACAGGAATGTAATACAGAACAACCAACCTTTCAGCAGATAAACTGGTAATCCTTGTCAATTAAGATTGGAGTTAAACATTTTTTACATAAATAAGGCCGTTAGTCATTTTTTTACATCAATAAGGTCGTTAGTTTTCTCGTTTGAATTGTTTTACATTTTTTTTTATCATGGTTTTTTATAGCTGGCTATGCGGTATGGGCTTCCCTCATTGTTGAAGGCCGTACGGTGACCTATAGTTGTTAATGTTTGTGTCATTTTGTTTTTTTGTGGATAGTTGTCTCATTGGCAATCATACCACATCTTCTTTTTTTATATATACCACTACAATAGGGGTTCAATCTTCCAACCTCAGTGTTTAAATGCTGGTGATGAAGTAGTAGGACAACTTAGACGACTCAGTAACAAAGCCCCCCTTCATGTTTTGTATATGAAACTTCATTCAAATATCAATAAACATACTAATCTGATTAAATACAGATTCTGTAGATTAGCCTTCCCCTCAAGGAACGGACAATGCAGTGTTTTACTTTCTGTTTTAAAGACCGTTTAGGATCCTCTCATTTTTTATGGCCCCGCAAAGAAGTTGTCTGTGCCATACAGTTTTATCCGTGTCCGTCATTCCGGAACAAACCATTATACAGATTTTTTTCTGAACGCCTTCAGATATTTGGATGATATTTGGCATGTGAGTTAACCAAGATGAGTTACAGATCAAGTTTAAGTTTTGTTCTGATCTGCTAATTTTTGCTGAACTTACAGGCTTTGGACATTGATAAATTGTTGAAAAGGGACCTGTTGGTGACCTTCTGCTGTTGTTTTTTATTTGGTCAGGTTGTTTTCTCTTTGACACATTCCCCATTTCCATTCTCAATTTTAATTTTACTTTTTACTATACGCATCCAGTTTTTGAGCTGATTTTTTATATGTGAAACTACCATCATGTTTGTGTCCACATGTATTATTGAAATTGCAGATTTTTCAACTTTTTGAGACGGGGCCATTCATCTAGTTTCTCATTAAAAATCATCTTCAAAACTTTGAAGGCTGACATTTCATTGGATGATGTAATAATATACAGAAAAGAACCTAAATACCGAGTGTTGTCCGATCCTTGTAAAGAAAGTTACCAGACAGGGTCTGGGTTTTAATCTTATAGTAAACATACATTCCTCCTTCTAATAAAGGGCTGATATCTCTGAACTTCTCTAGACTGACAGGATATATCGTAGAATTAGAGATGTAGGCCAAAGCAAGCTCATCGGCAAACTGTGAGTCTTTGCAGGAATCCTTGCTTATAATCATAACAAACATCTGAAATAGTTATAATCATAACAAACATCTGAAATAGTTATAATTATAACAAAAATCTGAAATAGTTATAAACATAACAAACATCTGAAATAGTTATAATCATAACAAACCTCTGAAATAGTTCAAAGTCAACATTTCTCAAAACGTGTAGAAATATAGATTCCACAACTGCAACAAGCTTTTTTAAAAGTGTGTTAGGGAGCTACCATTTGATTTTTATGGGGGGGGGGGGGGGGGAGGGGGGGGGGGGGCTAGGATGAAATTTGAAAAAAATAAGCAGGACAGGAGTTTTGAGTAAAAAAAAAGGCAGGATGAGACACTTGCAAAAAAAAATAGTCAGGACGACAATTTGGGTAAAAAAAGTCAGGATAAACTAAAAAAAAAAAGGCAGGACCGAACAGAGTGAAAAATAAAAAGGCAGGACAGAGATTACAGCTAAAAAAAAATGCAGGACAAAATTTTTCATCCTAGCCCCCTCATAAAAATCAAATGGTAGCTCCCTTACAATATTTCTCCACTCGAGATAGTTAAATTTTAAATAGTTAAAATTTAACTGTCGAGAGAGGATAAATATCATAATACACGAGTTACAGTGGTGGAATCTGTTTCTCTAATGATTTCTATCCTTCTTTTTCAAATATTAGACGTCATCAGGCGTGGTCGCCTTTTTTCATGACGTTACAATAGGAAAATTCAGAAGAAACAAAGAAAATTTAACATCACAATAAAATTTCAACCAATCATTTGCTGAGAACAAATTTTTCACTAGAGATTAGAAATATTTTTCTTGCAGGAGATGTGAAAAAAGCATGAAAATTAGAGAAACAGATATTTAACATGTTTACATATGTATGAACATTTTTGTTTTAATGCACTTTCTTCCTAATTTGTCCTGGAGCCTCAATGGCCAAGTGGTCTACATAGTTACTACTGTAATCACTAGCCAGTCAACACTGTGGATGCACTTGCATATTGACTCCTATCTTAATTGACTGGTTTTTCCTATCCAAGGTCAGTGGTTTTTTCCAGCACTCCGTCTTCTTCCACCAATAAAAACTGGCAGCCACAAAAAAGCCTAAATGTGGTGCTTAAAAGTGGCGTTAAAACACCAAAAATCAAATCAAATCAAATCTATTTTGTCCTGCAAATACTATTTACCTTACAACTAAGGATTGCCTCCCCTTTCTTACTAAGAGCTTCTACAGGATCCATCTCTGGTCTGGTGTACCATACTGTCCAACCCTGCTCTTCTATCTTTTCTAAATGAAAAATATATGAAGGTATAAGCACAAAAGAATAAAGTATCCAGTTTCTGAATATGATATGAGCTGGCCGTCAGATAGCAATTTACCATAAATGCAAATCAATGCAATACCTCTGTTAACCTGTTTCAGTTTGAAAAAAAATTCAAGGGAAAGTCTGGGACTAGGTTGGCAAGTTATAGTGTTAATCAAATGGTACAAAACAAACCAAACTTTATCTTTCAAATTCATGGTATATATTTCGTATGTGTATGTTGTAAAATCAATCAGTCTTATACATTTTGAACATGTACATATTTACATACACTTGCATAAGGTGGATTTCTATCCGACCCAGCTCATATAGTAATTTAACTCTCCACAATGTATATATTGGATTTGTTAATTAAGGATGTTCGCTACTCTGTTAAAAAATAACAAGCTTTTTAAATGACTATTATGAGTTGATAGAATATATATAAAGAAACTAAAAAAGTAGAAAAAAATGGAGGGTCCGTGTGCTTGTTTTCGAGATATAAGCCATTTAAAATTTGGCGGGAAATTATTTTCTCTAGATTTTTCATATAATTAACATTGGCACCTTATTTGTTTCAAACACTGAAAAAATAACAAGAATTTTATAAAATTTTGAAATATGGCTTTTTAAACTTCATGTTATAAAATTATAAAAAGAAAAGTAGGGGTTAGTGGGCATTTTTTTTAATGACAATACATGGATAAAACCAGAGGATTCCGAAAATCTGGCAAAAAGTCAAAAAGTGGAGGAGCAAACATCCTTAAGGCAATGGTGGAGCATTTTCAAGCCTGTTTAGCCCCACTTCTTTTTTATGTGCCTCAGTCCCATGTCAGGAAACTGTAGTTCCGTGCTTGTTATTAGTTCATGTCTGACATACATTTTGTATTTGTTTTTCTTAGACTGTTTTGTTCTGCATTCTGCCATTATTTATCTTGTTTCACAATTTTTTATGTTCGATCTTTAATCATGTTTATAGCTGACTTTTTGAAATGTATTTTTTCTAATTGTTTAGGGCTGTAAGGACTATTATAAATTGCTTACATCCACTTCATTTGAACTCTTGTGGATAGATGTCTTATTGCATTGGGAATCATCAACTAGCTTCTGCTAATGTTCTATAGAGTTCTATAACAGTACATTTGACAATACATGTATAGTTAATGTCAAAAATCAAATGTTAAATGAGGGTAGCAAAGGGTTATTTTTGTGCAACGTCTTTGCCATATTTTTTTTTCAAGTGCAGTCATGAAAAAGGTTCATTATTCAGTGTGTTTAATGAAATCAGTAAAAAGACCAACATGCAAAATTTTATTAATTGTTCGTTCATAGTGAAATGGCAATTCTATTTGCATTCTTCCATGCAGATACCCCCCTTTATGCCCCTCATAAGTGTTAACTCCTACGATCATTTCAAGGGTAGAAAAAGTATATACAAATACCTGTAATTTTCTGTGTGAATTTCAAATCTTTTGAATTAAAACTGATCATGACATCACACTGAATCTTTGACGGTAGATTGGACGCCATTTTTACGTGACTCTGGTTTAAGACTGAGGGACTTTATACTTCCTGTCTTCCTGTGTTCATCATTGTCATTAATATAGGTGATACTTGTTGGTTCTATAACTGTAAAATGTAAAATTCAAATGGTCAATGTAAAATGTACTTAAAATTTAAAATGTATACACTGTAAAATGTAAAATATACCGTAAAATAAAACTGTAATATGTAAAATGTTAACTATAACTGTAAAATGTAAAATTCAAATGTAGTAAAATGCAACCATGGTTTAACTGTGAAAGTAAAATCTAAAATGTAAAATTTTTGTAAAATGTAAAATTCAAAACAACAGCTACATTTATTCTTTTCAGTAAATTTTCTTTATTCAGGTAATCATTCAACCTTTGTAATACTAATTATTAGAATTTTAGACAAAAGTTGAAATTTTAAGTGTAATTAAGTCAATTATTTATGAGCAGATATGATATCAATTGAAAGACTAGATTGTTACTATGAATGTTAAGCTATAAAACCTGGTTTTGACTGACACTTTTATTGTTTTTGTCAAGTTAGGACTATAATGAACAATTGTTGCATCAATCAGTATGAAATATTTTTACTAAGTTGGCCTGTATAGACTGAAAGTTACATATTTGTCTCATCTCATTAATTAATTACCATCAATTTAATCGAAGTAATTTATCAAAGTGCAAAAAAAAAACGCCTTTTCAGCATCATTTTTCATGATCCATACAACTATATTGAATATGTGAAAGAAGATTTATAAATAATTAAAATTTGTATCCATAATTTCCAGAAATATGGTGCTATCGCCTTAATAAGGATGTTATTCACATTTTGTCATTCTATCAATGTCCCTTAAAGTACTGAACCAATAGAAACAAATCACTACAGTAGTAAAACTTAATTTATCACAATATATATAAAATGGAAACAAGAATTTCCAAAAATATCGCACCGTACTACAACAACAGACACCATCAACATGTAACAACTGAACAAATCTAGACAAACAGAAACAATGAAAAAAATACACACACAAAATAATTAAACAAAATTACATGCATGCACATTTTGTGTGTAACAATATCCCATGTACACATTAGATTTTATTATGTATAATTATATTTATATTTGGGTACACTGTTTAATTTGCAAGATTTTCATATTAGCTTTTTAATATATATATCTGAGAAATATTTTCTTGATCATTTTACAAAATTGTATTACATTTGTAGTTGAATTCAAGATCCACTCAAAAGCAATATGTTATAATAACTCTTGAAACATTATTTTTTTTGTATGATAATAACAAACTTGACTTAAGGCAATGATTTAATTTACTTACCAACTCAATAAAAAAAAAACAATAAAAAACTATAATTAGCTTTATTACAAGTAACTTCTTTGAAAGTGGGTAGAGCTGACTAAAGGGAAATAAGTTCAAATAACTCCTTTTAAATGAGTAATGACTTTTATAAAGTATCATAGAAATTGTTTAATTATAACAAGACAATATAAGACAAGACAAATACTTTATTAAAGTCTCACCACTTGTTACATATAAAATGTACAGCTTTTTAAAACACAAATTAACAACAAGAGCCACTCTATAAAGAGTTATGAGATCGCGAGACTATAAAACAATCTTTCTTAAATTATAATACAAATACAACTTAAGTCAACTATCATGAATATAAAATATTATTTAAAGAATTTATGTGATATAGAATTCAAATCATCTGATTTACTAATCATTTTTCTAATTAGAAGCTTCAAATATATTGATGAAAGAGGTTGACACAAACTTTACAGTGATTTTCAAGATTTACATCCCTTTCTGAGAGTTACTTCCCTTAACAGGTCTACCTACATCTACTTACTTTTAGGGGTGAACATCAGTATTACATATAAAATAAGGTTGTATATATTTCTTTTTGAACAAAATAGTAATATCTAACAATATACAAAGAAAGTTCTAGTAAAAAAAACACAACATCAAGATAAAGGTATCAAGCTGTATCATATCAGGGGAGATAATCAACATACAACATCAATCCAAGGGAAACAATCTTCACTGGAATCATGCATATCCTACAATGAAAATAAACTCATAAACAAAATGAACGCTGATACTATAAACCTTAAATAAATATGTATATATCAGCCCAGATATGAAGATCCCATATAAATTCACTACCATACAACTTAAATTAAGTCTCTATTTCTTGAAATTAAGGTCTCTGTGACCCAAATGTTACTGAATATACACAATCTCAAGAGAACAGTAGTAATAAAAACATTGATAAAAATAGCTAAAAAAAATAAACCTGTTATACTTAATTTGATTATGATTTTTTGTGTTTTAGCACATGACTTTCAAGCACTGCTTTTGGGCTATTTCATGGTGCCTAGATTTTATTGGCGGAGGAAGCCAGAGTGTCCATAGAAAACCACAGACCTTTGATCATGTTGATAGGAAATGAAATGAAAGCTTGAACATTCATTCATCTAATACTTCGTCTGTGTAATCCAAGAGTTAAACAAGTGAAAGATGAAAAATCTACTGAAAGAGTTTCGCCAAGGCAAGAGATGCAGATCATAAGGCTGAATCATTTATTTGTTCAAATCAAGTCACACTATAAATAAAGTATTTTTGTCACTAAAAATCTTCTGGAAAAAAGCTGATGCATACCAAATAGCATTGATCATAATTACTTAGAAAGTTTTGGACCCTTAATAGGCCGTATACTGACCTAATTATAAATTAATAGTTCTACAGTACATTGTTGACACCATGTGCACTGTCTGAACTGCGTATGCATAAGTCTTGCCTTTGAGACTTTGATAATTTGCAATACTATAATTGAAAACTAACATAGAAATTAGAATGTTATCTACTAGTTTGTCAATGAAGTGTAAAATAAGGTCAAAATGACTCACTTTGAATTAGGCTATACATGTATGTTGTAGTATGTACATGTGCATATGTGTTCTCTAATTCCTTCAAAACCCTATTTATTGAACTCATTAATTAAAAAATAATAATAATCAAGTGTAGGTACCAATAATCTCATTACGTGTATATGATTGGTTAAGTTAAAAGGTCATAACCCTAATATCAGCTATCATGATGAATCGAAATGCTTTTTATTCATGTGTTAGGGAAATTTACAGCTTTATAAAAAAAAAAGTAACTGTACGGAAACAGTGTAAACAACCAAATAATTGACAGCAGATGTAATCCATTGTCTTATAGCCAATCAAAAACTGTGTCACATGTCACATGGTTTTTAATAGAACTATTTGTTGATTTTGTCTTATATATAAATATATAATGCAGGGTTAAGTTCATACAGTGTAAAAATATGGCAGGTTACATAAAATCAATCATCACTTGTGGGGGCATGATTTTTTTTCTTGGAAAACAGTTATTCAAAATCTATTTTTCTTTCTTTTAAGGGACGACAAAATCAAAAGTTCAATGTAGGATGAAAAAACTTAATTTACATAGTTTTTTCACTGACCCCCTTTTCTTAACTTAATTTGAAAAAAATGATTGAGCAATATGAAAAGATGTAAAATCCATTGTGGATAAACAAAACTTGTAGCAATTATAACCCCCCTCCCCTAAACTATAATAAGTATTTGATTTAAGTTTTTTTTATCCTACATTGATCTTTTGATGTCAGCCCTAATACATACACATTTTATTTTTCATAAACATTTTCCTAACGCTTTCTAGCTGTTATGTAACTGTTATACTTACAAAATGTAATATTTTTAATAGATTTTTTTTCTTTCATTTTTTGAAATACAAAAAAAAATAATCTTGAAAACAATTTTATCAATAATCAAATGCCCCATTCAAAGATGTTTGTTTCCTTACAAAAGAAATAACAACACAAAAATACTAAACAACAACAAATTCATACCATTAATGTGAATTTTTCTTCCGTCTGATTCTGATGTACGAGAAGGAGAACAACCCATTCTCCATTCATTCAATGAATCATTCTATCTTCCTGAAAAACATCTTATATTACAACGCACATGATGATATTAATGTCCATAACTCAGTTTATTGCAGGCTAAAGTATGTACCTTTTTTAGTACACACATAATTCATGTAATTACTTCCTCCTGAGATCAGCTGTACCGATAAAGTAATCAGATTCACTATTTTAACCTAGTGTTGCACTCATTTACGTCAGTGTCCACTCACTGTCCATTTAATTCAGTAATAATAATTATCAATATGTGAGAAGATATTTTACTGTTATTATAATCCAATCTTGTAAATCACAATCATCAAGTTGGAGAAAAGTGCTAGACGAAATATATATTATAGTAAATATCCTGAAATGTTTTGTCAACTAATGAAAAATGTTCACAATAAGATTT
Source organism: Mytilus trossulus (assembly GCF_036588685.1). NCBI lineage: Eukaryota > Metazoa > Mollusca > Bivalvia > Mytilida > Mytilidae > Mytilus > Mytilus trossulus. Next base: position 68,639,143 of record NC_086380.1, read on the forward strand.
TTTTCTAAAATTTTACTATTGTCATAAAACATGTAAAATGTCATATCAATTTAGATATATATAGTATTACATTTTTAGTACTGGTTTATTGTGTATTAATTATAACAAGAAAGCAATCATCACATGTTATTTTTAGTAAATTATTGAAATTATTACAAAAATCAATATGAATTACAATTGGGATTACTTCAGTGGATTAATTAAAAAAAACCAGTCAATATTTCCATTGTGACATGATCATAACATATATATGACTTCAGGTAATATTCATGGTTTTTAATCAATATTTTAATAACATTCTGAAGCATTTGTAAACAAAAGCTTTTATATTTGAAACAAGTAGTTTTAATTATTTTTAAAAATAATTCAAAGCTGACCAAGTTAGATTTATTATTAAATGATCGTGATAATGAAATTTATAAATAGATTAGAATTTAGTGCCAGCCATCTGCTTTAACAGACATCTACTTCCAAAGTGCAAAAACGTCATGTACAATTATCAGGAATTTCAGGGGCGGATCCAGTCATTTTAAAAAGGTTCCAATTACATGTCCCCATTCAAATGCATTGATCGTGCAAAAAAAAGGGGGGGTTCCAACCCCCGGAACTCCCCCTCTCTGGATCTGCGCCTGAGTTTCAAAAAGTTACTAAAGAGGTTTTCCCTGGACTACCCCCAGTCTGTAATTAGCGTTTTGATCATCCGTTTGGCACACTACCATTAAATTGGCTGCATTGCTACATGTACATATCTATATTAAAATGTACTTCCTTTGAACATTAGCCTAGGATGACATTTACCTCGGGCAGAAAACTTAACATCTTCAAAACATATCTCTTTGCTATATGATTAAATCTTTGACTATACATGTATATCAAATTTAACCAAACATAGAAAAATCAGGGTTGGCAAAGTTTATAGGAATTCAAGTAATATAAAACAAGTGACTGGTGAAAACAGAAGTTTATCCAATTCTTGAACCATTGCAATGTATATATCATAAACTTAGTATTTTGAGTGGGAATTTATCATTTATTATCCAAACATATCATATAATCGTCAATTTTGTTCCCTTTGTCTGTTTGAGAGGATAATATGGCTGCTCATTAATTGACGAGTTTTAAAGTCTTAGTTTAAAGATTGTCACCTTATCATGCTTATAGTAAACAATCAACAAATAAGCATGGATATTGAGCATGTGTATAACATGTCAGATAATAGTTTATTTTAGTGACAGATCAGTTTTGGTATAATCCACTTACAAACCAGATGCTCCACAGGGCGCAGCTTTATACTACCTCAGAGGTGGAACCCTGAACAATTGGAGCAAGTATGGACACACAGGGGCAGATCCATTCATTTTAAAAAGGGGGGGGGGGGGGTGTCCCAACCCAGGATAAAAGGAGGGGGGTTCCAACCTATACATATGTCCCCATTCAAATGCATTGATCGGCCAAAAAAAAGGGGGGGGTCAGCTCTGAATTTGGATTGTGATTATATTGTTGATACAGCATAGGTTTTTGACAGAATGAATGTGGTCTAATGAACTTAATTTTTTTTTTGCTTTTGAGCAATTCACTATGCTGTTGAATATTAATCCTATCAATAACAAAAAATATTTGAAGAAAATTTCTTTTTAATTTCTGAAAGCTGAAATGAAATAAATTGACCCTCCCCAATTTATTTTTCACCTCCCTGACTTTCCCTTATTCAAAAAATGATCTTAATTCAAATTTCTAATGGACTTTGCAACAATAACTACTCTTTAAAATACATCATAAGGTATCAAAATATAAAATGTCATACAGTCATGGTTAAAATTAATATTAATTAATAGTAACTTATCAAAAAATAAATGGGGAATGTGTCCAAAGGGACACAGATGATGCCCCTAACATAACATAACGCTATAAAGGGACATAACTCAAGAATTGCAAAAGTGAAGCTGCCAAAATATCAGTTTAAACTGAGTTTAGAGGTAATAAGCATTATATATATACGCATTTCATTAAATTTAGTTGAGACAATCTTAAGAGAACAGAAACTAAAATATTCTTAAATTTTTCCATTTGTAAAGGGGCATAACCCTAGAATGGTAATCAAAGTGCTTGTTATCACTGAATGGTAAAAATTGCTTTAATTTATCAGTTGGTAGTAAAAGTGAATATTGCATTGTATTTTGCATATAGCATTAATTTAAGTTGATTCAACTATTATTCAGGACAAAGAAAGATAACTCCAATTTTCAAAGAAGATTTCATAAAGCATTGGTTTTTATATGTGATTTAACAACCATTTTGGACAAAGAAAGATAACTCCAATTTATTGTCTTGAAACTACAATAAGGCTTGTTTTTGGCCCTTTATTCCTAGACTGTTTGCCCCATAACCCTTTAAATATATTCTAACCTTCTACTTATGATATCAAACATTGTGGTACAATCTCAGAACAATTGATATACTTACAATGTACAACTTATTGTCCTGACACTAGATAAATGTTTGTTTTGGGCCCCTTTGGGCCCTAATTCCTAAACATTTAGGACCATAACTCCAAAATCAATCCCAAACTTCCTTTTGTGGTTATAAACATTGTGATAAAATTTTAATGATTTCTATTTACTTATTGGTGTAAAACACTTGTGAACGTATGAAGGTACATGTATGGGGATGCGAACGTGAAATGGAGCAAACAAGAATGGGAAAAAAAATGATTTTGGGCGAAACAAACAGGATTTAAATACTGGACTGTGTGGTACTACATATTGTATGTACATGTACATCATGTACATTGTATGTATGTTCTGTATCTTCTACTTTAGTAGAAGCACCACCATGGGTTATGGTGTAAAGGAGGACATTTAACACATTGTATTGCCATCGGTACAGATTTAATGTGAGAATTTGACTATTCATTTGTGACTGGTCTTACTATCAGAAAGTTAATTACTGTCCCCAAAATATAACTTATATAAGTACAATGTAATAAAACATATGAACACACCCACTCAACTGATTCACTCATCCTGTTCATCCTCAAAAATATAAAAACACAACAACATGTACAACAATGTATATACAAAATAAAGGATAATTAGGTCACCCTGATCATGGGCCTGAAGCCGCACAAATGGGGTTAGTTATTGGGGTACCTTCACAGTGTTCCAGCTAGGCCGTTTTCAGAGGGCGCGGCGCCCGCCCTTTCCCAAGTGCCGCCCTGTGCCCTTTTTACAGTCTCCAGGGCGCCCTGCCTTTTTTGAAGATCGATTGTATATTAATTTGTTCGTATTGATGTGATACTCTAATTACTAAATTTTACCTTGGAAAAAGTTTGTGACTTTGTTTACGACCCCCAGCTAATCAACGGTTACAACTGGTGTCATAATTAATCTGTTATTATAGGTAATCGGTTTCATAATTAATCTGTTATTATAGGTAATCGGTTTATCGGAAGGGTCATTAATGATCATCAACATTAATTCATTCAAATAGAATTGGTCACTCGGCAATTATCTTTGAAGAAATGTGCATACAACAACATGGGTTTACCGTAGTTTCAAGGAGGAAACGTAATGACAGAAAGTTGAAAACCATAATTAACCCTTTGAAGACATTTCTTCCCTTGCAGATACCAAGACTAAATACATATTAGTATTCTTACTTGTACAAGGCAGCTGTTAAATCACAGGCACTTGTTTTTATCCATAGGAAGGCTTCTATACATATAAATCGACAGTCGACCTTCTGAATTATAGTTATCCCGTACCATTGTAAACTCGTACCAACGTCAACTCGTACCACTTAACAAAAACTCGTACCATTGCAAACTTGTACCACTGCTAACTCGTACCAACTTATTTAAATGCATTTAAATGGTGTTTTATGATGTATGTAATTTACTTTCACTCAATACCTCTCAAGTCTGTAAAATGTATATAATTTGAAAGTACAATGACCAATTTGTAGCTAATGTTCCCTGTCTATAAAAATTTGGATAGAAAATACCGTGGCAGATTTGCTTTGTTGTCTCTTATGAAAAGACTTTTTTAAACTTTTAAATTACTGATAATTATTGAATTTAATTTTTAATCATTCCAAAGTAATATTTCATGAATAAATCCTAGCAGTTAATCAAAATGATTTCCAAAATGAAATTCTTACTTTTTATAAATAGCAAGTTACAATGAAATGTAACCGTTTCCTGTTCCCGAATTTTCCCGCCAAAAAGCACATGGCTTTCAACAATTGTAAACAAAGCATTCAATGTGTGATCATGGATTACAGCATTAAATTAATTAATTTAATTTGAATATAGATATTCAACTTAAGGTACAGTTAAAGCAATTTTTTTTCTTTCTTCTGGATTATAACTACTTTGAAAGATCAGCTTAAAAAATAAAGCTTTTTAGAAGAAAAAAAATCGTATTTTTGTCTATAAAATCCAGTATAAAATTCAAGTAATTCAACATTAGTTTTATTAAGTTTACAAAAAATATTCTTAATATTTTATATATTTATGATGGTACGAGTTTGCAGTGGTACGACTTTCCTGTGTTAGGAGTTAACTTTTTTGGTACGAGTTAACATGGTACGACTCGAGTTTCCGTTGGTACCAGTTAACTTACTTCCAACCTTTCTATGGATAGAAACCGGTAGGTCTTTTCACCACCGAACACCATCAAACACCCCAAAAGTTCATTATTTTGTCTTTTATCGTTGTCAATATGAATAAAATATAATATTCAAGTTATTAATTCAAAAAATCAGAAGATTAAAAGTCCAAATATCTACAGATGTTGTACCAATAGTAATAAAAGAGAAAAATATCAAAATCTAACAAATGAACAGAGATCCAGGATACTTGAATTGATTACTATATGAATATATTTGAATTTTATAACACACACACACAATGTAATCCGGAAAGTGATGAATCCGGAGATGTTTTCCTTATATTGATTTTCGATTTTAACATGAAAATGATGCCCATAAAAATCGAAAAATTGATTAATGTATATGTTATTTAATTTATTTGATCGTTTTATTGTATAATATCAAAGTTTTTCTTAGTGGTTGGTGGTATTTTAGGTGTTCGGCGGTGTTCGGTGGTGTGCGGTGGTGTTCTGTGGTGAAAAGACCCACCCCTTGTTTCTATCGGGTGGGTCTTTTCACCACAGAAAAGTGCCTGTGTGTTAAACTGTTAAAACAATGACTCGTATGAGCTACTGTGTATACTTATCCTACTACCAAATTAGGCTTGACTGATGACCACAGTTGACTGGTTTAATAACTTTACCTTTTTACTACACCTATAGCTTTGTTATTACTTATTGTACTGTTGATGAAATAAAACTGGGGGAAAAAATGGTACTAGCTTTTTGTAAACAGGAAATGTAAACAATCTATGGAAACACAAATCGAGGACGGGATTGACACAATTTTCCGTAATTAAATAAAATACTCATTCTCAGTAACCACTTAGACTATTTGTTTTTTACTATTTGATAAAATCATTTTCATTCATGATTGAACAAATGATTTTGAATTTATCTTGTAGCTAATTTCCCTATAAAATTGACATTCTCAAACATAAACGTTCGCGGAGTTTCTGTGTCTTTCTTTTCTTTCTTGTGTATAAGCTTCCTATCTAAGGAACACCCCGCAATGGGTAATCAGGAGTATTTACAGTAGTGGGTAAATCAAAGATTTATTTTATATTTTTACAGCTAATTTCCTAATGCATGTAAAGCAAAATTTTGGTTGACTTGCTTGCTTTGTTTGTATTATTGTTTATACAAGCTTTGTAAATAAGATTGACATCTTTAAACAATATATATAGACATAGTTTAACCTGTATATATAATATTTGAATGTAACAGTGTATTATCCTAATGATTGTACAATATAAAAACAAAGCAAGCATTGCCAAGCCAACTTATGTCTTGCTCTACATGCTTTAGGAAATCAGCTGTAAAAGTTAATTACAATATGGGTTAAAAGTAAAAAAAAAAAAAAAGACCAAAGACAAAGGTAAAAATAATCGATAAAATAAATAATGTAAAAAAGGGCCAGTAGACGTGCTCTGTACATATGGTGGAAAGGTTAACATGGTTAAGAGATAAAAATACAAATAAATTGGGGATGGAAAAATATTCACAGGATTAGAAAAAATGTACATGTTTGGAGGCATAAAATCTAAAACTCAACTTGTCCATCATAAGTAAAAAATAAAACTTGATTAGGTACAAAAGTTACTAAAGTACATTGTCTATACTAATCATTCCTAGAATTCACATACTTCCATTTGAATTTCACTTGTTTTCTAAGTTCTTTAGAAGCTGTAAGCGGCAGATATGTATTTTGTAACAGAAGTCTCTAGTCAGTGACTCGACATTCATCTTCTGGGTTTTACTGAGGTTTTGCAGATTGTGGAAAACTGAAAAATCTAGCAAAAGTGCTACAATGTTTTGGTTAATGTTAAAAAGTTGTTCCCATCCTTTGCAACCTATGATATTTGTGACCAGGATTTTAAGAGGAAGGAAATACGTCATACGAGTTTCCCTTAAAGCTGGACATAATGTTAAGACATGCGTTAAATCTTCGTCCTCCCTCTGACACAGCAGGCATGTTGCATTTATCTTGTATTGACTAAATTTGTATTTGTCGGCCTGTACTAAGTATTTACCAGTGAGCATACGAGCTTTGATCATGCTTTTCCGTACACCTAATAAGCTCTGTGATGCAGATTCCCAGACTGGGTGGACAGTGCCTATCTCTAAGATGGCTGTGTTGATTGAACTCAATGATGATTTTGACTTTGCCTTTTCTTGTAGTTCATAGGTCCAGTATTTGTTGATTGTGGATCTCAGGATTTTTTTCCATACAACTTTTGAAGGCAGTTTTATACTAACTGGAGTCAAGAATGTTTGGCAGGTTGTATTGTTGTAGCAGTAAAATTGATTGATGAAAGAAGCTTTTAGGATTTTCGGAATTGACGGATATTTGTCTTTTAAGAATTTCCTTTAATTTAGAGTTGTCACAGGACAGAATTGCATGTAAGAGTGTCAGTTTCTTTCTATGGATTTCTCCTTCTACCGGTAGGACACCCAGTAGTAAATAAATGGCAGGAATAGCCGTTCTTTTAGAGAATGATTGAATTGATCTGAGAGTTTCTTTGTGAAACTTTTCCAGTAGTTCCATTTGAGTTTTGGTAAGAGTGAGGACTTCCAAGCCATACAAGAGTCTAGGTAATACATAGCTTTTGTATATTGTAACGGAGATTTTGGGATTTAAGCCGTTGGTTCCACGCAGACCTGAGTTCATTAGAGCATACTTGGTTCTTCTTGCAGATTTGATGCGATCCTCTATGTTGATATCACATTCCTTTCTAGTTGTTCGTTTTATACCCAGATGTACCGTTTCTTCAGAAGCAGAAATTTCCTTTCCCGACATGTTCCAGGAGTAAGGCTCGGGATTTTTTGATGATTTATAGTGGATAATTTTGGATTTAGTCGGGTGAATAGTATACTGATGTTGGTTTGCATATCTCTGTAGAATATTAAGCATCACCTGAAGTTCTTCTGAATTTGAGCTCAGTAGCGCTACATTATCAGCACACGTTGGTGCGCCACAGTATATTGTGCCTAATATAAAGCCTAATGAGTTTTCTTCCAGTTCTTTAAGAAGATCTTCCACAAATATTTTATATAAGTGGGTTGATAGAATACCCCCTTGTCTAACTCCTTGTTGGATGTTAAAGCTGTCACTGAATTCTCCCTGCCATTTAACTTTTGAGGTGAGACCGCTGTAGAAGTCTTTAATTAGATACCTTAGTCTTTATAGAGTTAATTGGAACCAATATTTCAACTATTTATAAAAATCAAAATGTATTTTTTAATTAATGATTGAAATATTTTGTTGAAATACATTAATCGAAAATCAACGACCTACCAGATAAAACCACAAGCCTGACAGCATTTTCGTGGATATTTAATTTAAGATAATGTATTGAACATCACTAAATTTTGCTTTACATGCATTAGGAAATTAGCTGTAAAAATATAAAATAATCACTAAACTGTAGAAATATCAACTGAAAGAACATAAATATCGTATATATAAATTTTGCTTTACATGCATTAGGAAATTAGCTGTAAAAATATAAAATAATCACTAAACTGTAGAAATATCAACTGAAAGAACATAAATATCATATATATATATTTAGGTCCAGTAAGACCTTTTTTTGGCCCCAAAATATAGCAGTTTTACAAAATTGTTAAAATGTAAACTTTTAGTTCTTTATTGGGCAGAAGAATACTTCTGCTACATAAATATTGGCTGTTTTTGACAAAACAATGCACATATATTGGGTACTAGCACCATTAAGTCATCCTAAATTACTGAAATCTTCACAATTCCAGTATTTTAGTTAAATTATAGACGGTTTCCGTGTAAAACGAAAGTGGCCGCATTCGTGTTCATCCAAAATATTGAAATGGAAGTTGTATTTGATGATAATACATAACATATATAAAGATTGAGGATGAACACGGATGCGGCCACTTTCGTTTTTGACAAAAACCATCCGAAAAGTATTTTTTTTTCGCATATTTGGTAGATTTTTCATATTTGAGCTTGAATCGGATCGTTTATAATGACTAAAAAAGTTAAAATCTTTCACATATATCAATTGAATCATATGAAATAGACACTTAAGTGTTTAAAAAGTGGTCAAAATCTTTTGTCAGATGAAACTGAAATTTGAGGCCAAAATCCGTCCTTACCGGACCTACTCCGTCAGGGGTTCACTTGAAACCACCAAATCAATGACAAGTTAAAAGGCTATCAAAAAAGAAGAAAGAATACAACAAAGTGCAGTTGAATACAACAATAAAAAAAATGTAAATCAAGAGATGATCGACTGAAGTATCACAAATATGATGAACAAATCGGCCAACCAAAGAAAATAGGAAACAACAAGAGCTAACATTATTCAACAGATATTTTGAGAGTCAGATAAAATAAAATGTTATATAACCACTTTCAATTCATTTGAAAAAAATTCTCATAATATAAATTGAAATTTACGATATTTATGTTCTTTCAGTTGATATTTCTACAGTTTAGTGATTACTATGATTACAAGTGAACTGATTATGACATACATTGTGCAATCTGTTAATTAACCGTATATATATTTGTTACGTTGGTGTCTTCCTTGAAAGCCAACATTTTATAAGTTACTTATTACTTGAATGGGCGTATGACATTTGCGCCGATTTGAACATTTTTCATTCTTTCATTTGCGCCGTTTTCTACTTTCTCCGAATTGGATTGTCATGTAAGTTACAGGTTATACTTTAACCTGTAAATTCCAGGGAATACAAAAAAAAAGTCACAACAAAATATAGAATACTAACGTGGACTTAACTTTTGCAAGCAACTAAAGCTATATTTAATATAGGAGGTAAAGACCTAATTTGCCCGCTATGCAAACTTGAGGAAGAATACATTGAACATTTTCTCATTAGATGTTCATTTCTATGCCCCATTAAATCAGAGGAAAACTAATTTTAAAACAAGGGAAACATTAAGCAAATTATTTTTTGACTGCAGGAAACTATATAGCTAGTGGGTTCTACACTTCTAAACGACTATAATTTCTTAAATGCGGTTGAAACAGTTTCTATAGATTTGTGTGATAATTAAAATCAACAGAGGTTAACTCAGAGCAATGCTCTATCATTATAAAAATTCATCATTCATCATATGGAATTGAACTTTTTTCAATACTTTTCCGAGTTCCAAACAGTTATATCCTTGTTATGATTGATAATTCATAACATTTGTACAACTGGCTAACGAAACAAATAATTCACTTTGCCGTTATTGGATTGGTTATGCTTATTACACGTAATATACTTATCAAATTCCATTTTCAAATAAAGAATATTATAGGCCTGTGTCGCTCACCTTGGTCTATGTGAATATCAAACAAAGGACGCAGATGGATTCATCACAAAATTGTGTTTTGATGATGGTGATGTGTTTGTTCATCTTACTTTACTGAACATTCTTGCTGCTTACAATTATCTCAATCTATAATAAATTAATATGCAAGATAATAACCAAAAAACAGCAAAATTTCCTTAAAATTACCAATTCAGGTGCAGCAACCCAACATCGAGTTGTCCGATTTATCTGCAAATTTCAGGGCAGATAGATCTTGACCTGATAAACAATTTTACTTCATGTCAGATTATCTCTAAATGCTTTGGTTTTTGAGTTATAAGCCAAAAATTGTATTTTACCCCTATGTTCTATTTTTAGACTTGGCAGCCATTTTGGTTGGATAGCCGGGTCACCAAACACATTTTTAAACTACATGCCCCAAAGATGATTGTGGCCAAGTTTGGATTAATTTGGCCTAGTAGTTTCAGAGGAGAAGATTTTTGTAAAAGATAACTAAGATTTACGAAAAATGGTTAAAAATTGATTTTAAAGGGCAATAACTCCTAAAGGGGTCAACTGATCACTTCGGTCATGTTGACTCATTTGTGAATCTTACTTTGCTGAACATTATTGCTGTTTACAGTTTATCTCTATCTATAATAATACTCTAGATAATAACCAAAAACAGCAAAATTTCCTTAAAAATTCCAATCCAGGGACAGCAACCCAACAACGGGTTGTCCGATTCATCTGAAAATTTCAGGGCAGATAGATCTTGACCTAATAAACAATTTTACTACGTGTCATATTTGCTCTAAATGCTTTGGTTTTTGAGTTATAAGCCAAACTGCAGTTTACCCTTATCTTCTATTTTTAGCCATGTCGGCCATCTCGGTTGGATGGCCAGGTCATCGGACACCTTTTTTAAACAACATACCCCAAAGATGATTGTGGCCAAGTTTGGATTAATTTGGCCCAGTAGTTTCAGAGGAGAAGATTTTTGTAAAAGACTACTAAGATTTACGAAAAATTGTTAAAAATTGACTATAAAGGTCAATAACTCCTAAAGGGGTCCACTGACCATTTTGGTCATGTTGACCTTTTTGTAAATCTGACTTTGCTGAACATTATTGCTGTTTACAGTTTATCTCTATCTATAATAATATTCAAGACAATAACCAAAAACAGCAAAGTTTCCTTAAAATTGCCAATTTAGTGACAGCAACCCAACAAGGGGTTGTCGGATTCATCTGAAAATTTCAGGGCAGATAGATCTTGACCTGATAAACAAGTTTATCCATGTCAAGTTTGCTCTTAATGCTTTGTTTTTGAGTTATAAGTCGAAAACTGCATTTTACCCCTATGTTATATTTTTAGCCATGGCGGCCATCTTGGTTGGTTGGTTGGATCACCGGACAAATTTTTTAAACTAGATACCCTAATGATGATTGTGGCCAAGTTTGGTTTGATTTGGCCCAGTAGTTTCAGAGGAGAAGATTTTTGTAAAATGTAATGACGACGGACGACGACGACGGACGACGCCGGACGCCAAGTGATGGGAAAAGCTCACTTGGCCCTTTGAGCCAGGTGAGCTAAAAAGGTCTTTAATGATATATAAAAATATGATTTACCTGTGGAAAAATCAGCGGAAATGAAAGAAAAAATCGGCGAAAATGAAATGCAGAACTTCTACCAATTTTTAAAATATAGGACGCAAAAGCAAAATGTCGTCTTGAATGCCAGCAAAAATAATTCAATGGATGTTTATATAATAACAATAGGTGTTTTTATAAGTATTTAACTGTTAGAAATAATTAGTGAACTTGATAAAACTGCAACATTTTATCACTTTTTGATAAGAAAAAATAGCAAAGTTTTAGGGTTAAAATTACTATGAATTTAAAAAAATAAAGAAATTAAACTTTAAAATTCATCAAAAATAATTGGATAATTTTCCGAGCTGGAAGTCTACAAAGTTTGAAGAAAATCCATAAAATAGGGCAACAAGAATTTGGTCTTAGAGGCATGATTTTTAATTAGTATTTTATGGCTTTGAACTAGCTGTCAGCAACTGAGTATCCTCAGATCTGTACTTCGTGACTTTTTCTTGTTCGGATAAACAAGTAACCGGCCACGACCACTCATTGTAGTAGTCTTTTGTACAAAAATTAGGCCATTAGTTTTCTCGCTTTTGAAGGCTGTACAGTGACCAATTGTTGTTAATGTCTGTATCATTTGGTCATTTGTGGAGAGTTGTCTCATTAGCAATCATACATTTGTACTACATCTTCTTTTTTTTTTATAAGAACTCCGATAAATTGCGGATATAATTTACCCCTTAACAATATCATTTTATGAATCACCTACAAAAAAAGGGGTGTAGAATTATAACCAAGAACAATATCCTGAACAAACAGAACATAATAAAGCATAGTGTCTGACAGGTCATACAAAGGTACAAGAACTTCTATCAATTTAGTATACTCAGTAGGAGGATATTAAAGTAGACACCACTATAGATTTTTTTTTATCTTATTGAAAAAAAAGTCCAAAGAGACTGTTGTCGAATTTGTGTAAGCTTGAATTCCTGACAATATGCAAATGTTGTGTTTGTTTTGCAACACATTTCAAAGATTTATTTCAAGAGAATCCATATTTGTTCTAGCATTTACAACAAAAATGATTTTCAACAAGTTGACAAACATGAATTAGTTTTTACCTATTTGATTAATTAGTATGACTGTTTTTGATAAGCATGCACTTTTGATGTTAACTATTTGCACCCATTCCTCGAATGCCAACATTATTTACCAAGTAAATTCTCGGTAGATCAAAGGATGTTGGCATTCCAGGAATAAACCGTTACGTTACATATTAACAATAACTTAAGGATTGTCACAGTTAACCCCCTTTATTTAATCTCTTTCATATTTCTTGCGCATGATATTAAACGAACATCAAGTACTTAACACAATTACACCTATCTCCTTTGTAACTGTAGTACAAATGACGTAAAGGATATACCAGGTTCATGGGTTCATAATTGTATGATTCGAATTGAAAGAATATATATATTAGCTACTAAAATAAGTCATTGTTTGTGATGTCTTGTGCTGTCTGATGTCAATGGAAGATTTTTGATTTAATAGTGCTGCGTTTTACATGAATAGTAACTACTATTACATTATTTATCTGTACGTTTCTCTGTGACGAGTATTCTTGCCTTTGTTTGTATTGTATTTCTCTCACATAGTGTTGTTATTTTAGCGATATTTGTTTCACATTGCCATATAAACGGTAGGTTTTGAAGCCACACAACCAGGTTCAACCTACCATTTTTTTTAAATGTCCTGTACCAAGTTAGTATAGTATGGCATTTGTATTTATCAATTCAAAACAGCGGTATACTACTGTTGCCTTTATTTATTCATAGTTCGATGCAAATAATCTCTATTATAGAAATAATTGAAAGAAAAAGTGGTATTACTGAAGCCAAAGTTACCCTAACTAGTTAATCAAAGGTACCAGGATTATAATTTAATACACAAGATGTGCATTTCTGTTATAGATAATGCATATTTTAAGGTTTTTCTTGTTGTAGAACACACCAAGGGGTGTCAGGATTGATCAAATGAAAAACCGACCGGAGGGAGGTCTTTCTTTGAACAATCCTGACACCCCGAGGTGTGTTCTACGACAAGAAAAACCTTAAAATATGCATTATCTGACTTATATACCGTCAAAAATATTAACTTTATAAAGATTTGTAAAATTTAGTATCCTTTTTTACCGACAATACTTAAGTGGAATATTCCTTTCTAACGCGTTCAGGTTTTAATACGCCCTGCGGCTCATTTAAAATGTGAAATAAAACTCACTAAATAATTTAGATATAAACCTTTTAAAAATTGTTATCCATACACAATAAAAAATATAACTCTAACTGCATGAAGTAAGACACAAATATATTGTTACAATCCGATAACGGTGTATGACAAATACAAGACACATTGTAAGTTATTCATTGTATCACTTAGCTTATGGCTTTTTTCGTCTTGTTACATTTGTCATTTCTATCGCGGAAAAGTTGTTATATATTTAACCATTTTACTTGAATAGAATGAAAAATTCAGAAAGATTGTCTTTCGAATAGCAATACATTTTATTAAAAGATAATCAGGATAAAATTATATACCCTCCGCACCCGACCCTTTCGTGAGTTACGTTAATGTTATTCAATAGAATATAGGATTATTTTACTAGTTGATCATTTGATAGAGTAAAAAGTATACATAAATTTTAAAAAGTTACGAACTGACACGAAGACGAATATAAATACACGTAGGTCACAGTATGAGTTCCTATTCAGTGTGTATCGTTCAGAACATGCATGAAATATTTGCCACTGGACGTTAAGCAATCACCTATTCAGTTTGACTCAATAAGATTTTCAAAATCTTACAGACGAATATGTTAAATCTTTTTTTTTTGTGAAGGTCTACATTAAAATTCATCTGACCATCTTAATATAGCGATAAATCAACAAAACTTCACGTTATTTGTTTCTAAAATTAAATTGCGGGTCTACAATGACGGTTTCTTTTACATCTATCATCGGTTGAACTTTAGAAAATAAATTTCCAAATCGGCAACAAAAAACTATTAGACGAATAAAATTTTGAAGTAAATCATAGATTGCATGTTTATCAAGGAAAATAATGACCTTACATAGGTCATTATTTTATGCCTTGGAGCATATACCATTGAAACATGGTATCGTCCGGGTAGATTCTGAAAAAGAATGACCTGACGTTCTGAAAGAAAATAACTCCATATAGGTATATAATCTACATGAAACTCATCAGTTACGCTCAGATCAAAATAGTTACCAAGCCAAACAAGTGAGCCAAGAAGGAAGGATTAAAATTTAATAAACGTGCGAGAAAACAATGGTTAATATTTGAAAAAAAGGTAAATCATTAAAATAATTCCGATCTCGGAGGAGAATTCAAAACGAAAAGTCTCTAAGCAAATGTCAAAATCAAAATCCCGAACACATGAAAGGCATGGATAACAACTGCCATATTTTTGACCTCGATGAACACTAATGAACGTCTTCTCTGTGAGGCATTTGTGCAATTTCAAAACTCACTTTTAAAGAATTATAAACCCGACTCGACCTGATGCAACACAACCACAGGTGACCGGATATAACACAGTCCCACGGTAGAACTAAACCCAGGTTTGGCCTGGTACAACATAGCTTAGGTCTAGCGTGTATCAAAACAACAACAGGTCTGGTATGAAACAACGGCAAGCTAAGTCTGGTATGATACAACGCAGTCCTAGATCTGGCCTGATACAACACAGCCCCAGGTCTGGAATAATTCAACACAGACTCTGATCTGGTCTGATACAACATTCACAACACCAGGTCTTGTCTGATACATCACAGCCGAGGTCTTGTCTGATACAACACAGCCGAGGTCTTGTCTGATACATCACAACCGAGGTCTTGTCTGATACAACACAGCCGAGGTCTTGTTTGATACATCACAGCCGAGGTCTTGTCTGATACAACACAGCCGAGGTCTTGTCTGATACATCACAGCCGAGGTCTTGTCTGATACATCACAACCGAGGTCTTGTCTGATACAACACAACCGAGGTCTTGTCTGATACAACACAACCGATGTCTTGTCTGATACAACACAACCAAGGTCTTGTCTGATACATCACAGCCGAGGTCTTTTCTAATACAACACAGCCACCGATCTGGCATGATACACTACTGCCCTTTATCTGGCCTATTAGGCGGAAGATACCGGAATCAAACCAAATTACCTCAAAGACAAAAACAATTCCGCTCATGATTGAGAAAATAATTAGAAATGGGTTCACAGGAGTACAAGTATGCCAAAGCTAACTATTTGCATGTGAAAGGATATGATATTATATCGCTCCATACCAACTAGCTAATTTTATTTCCCATATACATAGACACTAATGCTCTCTATTATTGGGAAATGAGTAATTGCGTCTCGATTATTAGACTCAATTGGATAGACTCCGATGAAATGCTTTCCCTGAACAAAGGGAGAAAGATGATCAGAGATATGTTTTTGAAAAGGTGTTGTCTCCACAAGAGCTCGCACTGGCTTTAGAATATTTGCAGATTAACAGAGTGAAGAAATTTGTGACTTATTTGCAGATCAAGAAAACATTTGTGGTTCATTATGTTAACTTAGAGAGATTCCTGACGAATAATTCACTGTTTGGAATAACCATGGCAAACATCTGGAATCGTGTTAATTTGATATCGGACTGAACAATGAATAGAAAGAGCATTAATACTGGTGGTCAAAACCAATTTTAAAAAACTGACTATATTCTAACAGATATAGGAAGATGTGGCGTGAGTGCCAATGAGACAACTCTCCATCCAAATAACAATTTAAAAAAAAAGTAAACCATTAAAGGTCAATGTAAAACCTTCAACACAGAGCTTTGGTTCACACCGAACAACAAGCTATAAAGGACCCCAAAATTGTAAAACCATTCAAACGGGAAAACCAACGGTCTAATCTATATAAAACAAACGAGAAACACGTATCAATTACATAAACAAACGACAACTACTGTACATCAGATTCCTTACTTAGGACAGGTTCAAACATTTGCAGTGGGATTAAACGTTTTAATGGTTCCTAATCTCCCTTTTTATGAAACAATAGCATAACATCACAACATAGAAAACCACACGATAAAATATCAATTGGCAGACTTAACTCAATCAAAAAACGTAAATTAATACTAGTACACTATGAACGAATAAATTTGACATAAGACGAACCAACTAAGTTAGTCTTTGACAAACAAAAATACCTTGTTTTTCGATTTGAATCTATCTTAATCAAAATTGCCTGCATTATGACTACTTATATCTAAATACTGAACGAGAGCTCCAAAATGATACACACTCATCATTAGTTTGCGATATTTAAACCACATATGTTTAAAAAGATATAGACAGGCATGTACAGCAATAATTAGATATAAAACTATTAACCTGACATTTAGTTTAAAATCCAGACTTACGCCAAAACGAGATTTCTTGCAGGTTTGAGAGGGGATGGACAGCGGCCCCTGATTACAAATACTCTACCCAAACTTCCCTGCTTCATACTCCTACACGAAAATCGTTCAAATATATTTTCCCGCCAATTATTCTACCTCTTCCTTCATCAGTTCCGACCAATCTGACACCCGTCTACATGCACCTTCATCTAACGTTCATTTATCCCCATTCACCACCTCGTTTAAGGACGATTGGTGAATGAAATTCAATAGTTTGTACCTAAACTGTAAGAAAAAGTTTGAAAGCAAGATAATTATAGGTTTGAAAGTTCATTTTCAATGACTACAAATGATGTATTATGCCGATCAAAGAAGAAATCTGTACAAAGCACTTTGACTGAAAATAATGTGGCTCGTTTAATTTTCATTTAATTTTAAGTAGTTACTTTGACCCTTTGATAAATTGATTTTACTTCAATCTGCAATAGATACAGACTACCACAGATATTGCGACGACTTCTAGAAACGTTTTACCTCCAGAAAATATCCTATTTCTTGTGAAAGAAATTCAAGTTGTTCAAATATGCTTGGAATGAGTATATGATCAAAGAACTATTTGCATGGAAATGACAGTGATAGCTCGTATGAAGTGGAATATTCCTGGAAAGACTAGAACTTATTAGATATGATGCCGTTAGTAATTTAAGCTAACATAAAGTTTGCAAAATTACATAATTCATTGTACCAACCTTGAACAAACTGATGACTTGATTTGTGTTTTGACGGCATTACATGAACACAAGCAGGCACATACTATTACTAGATACATCACGTCAGTCTTCGGGATATTGTTATTTTTTTCTAATGTGATGCATGTTCCATTATAACATGTATAATGATGGATAATTTTCAATGTACATGATTAGGGTGAATGACACTAGACATCCTTGCGATATTATGGTCGAGTTTTAAAATCCGGGTATTTATGATAACACAGTCGTGCAGTGGTGTATGGATTCTTTTGATTGTAAAAATGTTATAAGAAGGAACCATTGACAATGTGAAATTTTCATTGTGATAAAATACATTTGGACTCTATGCACATATAGGATTTAACATGGTTACTTTGTATTAATAATAAAACTTGAATGATTATCAAGTCCAGTTACTGGGCACGGCAAACACATCAAGTATGCTGCTTCAAAACATTCGATTATGCAACAACTAAGCAACTTTGAGACAATAATGATCAAGACATTGATAAACTTTCAAAAGCAGTAGAATGCAAAAATAAACAAGTCTGAAACAACATAACATGCATTCACATTTGGAACGCAGGTTTTTGATAGAAGATAATACACAGGAAGACTAGGACAATCTTAGAAGGTATATTTATTCAATAGAAACACAGTTAAGAAACATGTTCAAACAAAGAACATTTTAATAAAAAAAAATAAAAAATATTGGATGAACTATTTTATTCATGTCAGATTTAAACATACCAATTGTCGCAAAGTAACCTACCCATTTGAAACAGACAAATGCTCAATGTATGTACGCCGTTGCGAGATTTTGTTAGATGTGTTACCATTTGTTTTTAATCTTCCGAAATTGATGCTCTTAAAATGATCCCTGTATTTCCTCATCGTATCTTGGAGACGATTGTTATGTACTTAAAATAGTACATAATACTTCTGCGGTTCACTAAGGTGTATATCTCTTTTCAAATAAACCTTTATGACTTGCGATTCGCAGTTTGTCTCTAAAATAAGTTTAAGTTTTTGCATTCGGGTAATGTTTCATAGAGATGTCAGTATACTTTATTCGTGTTCGGTTCGCTTTCCTGTAACGGAGGTCATTTTGATGGATCTTGGATCGGTGGTGTTGTACTGATTAAGAAAGTTTCACTGTAAACCGCCATCTTGGATTGTACAGTCAAGTTCTTTGCCTAAATCTTCAAATTCGATACATGTTTGCAATTTAAATGTTAGACTGCTTATTTGAATAAAGAAAGCAATGGGGATTTATTGCCTTTTCCATAACACTAAACGAAACCAAATGTTTATGTTTTAATTAAGAATCAATTTTCAACTTGGTCATTTAAGAGGAGATAAATCTTATGGTAAAAATTGCATACTAGACCGATAGTGTAATTTTCATTTTTTACATATAGCATAAAAAAGTTCGGTGAAACTTATTTTTTTTAGCTCCCCTGGATCAATGGTTCAAATGTTACCAGGATTATAATTTAGAATACCAGACACGCGTTTCGTCTACAAAAGACTCATCAGTGACGCTCATTTCAAAATATTTATAAAGTCAAACAAGTACAAAGTTAAAGAGCATTGCGGATCCAAAATTCCAAAAAGTTGTGCCAAATACGGCTACGGTAATCTATGCCTGGGATAAGAAAATCCTTAGTTTTTCGAAAAATTCAAAGTTTGGTAAGCAGGAAATTTATAAAAATGACCACATTATCGATATTCATGCCAACACCGAAGTGTTGACTACTGGGCTGATGATACCCTCGTGGACAAAACGTCCACCAGCAGTTGCATCGACCCAGTGATGTAAATAGTTATCAAAGGTACCAGGATTATAATTTAGTACGCCAGACGCTCGTTTCGTCTACAAAAGACTCATCAGTGACGCTCATATCAAATTATTTATAAAGTCAAACAAGTACAAAGTTAAAGAGCATTGCGGATCCAAAATTCCAAAAAGTTGTGCCAAATACGGCTACGGTAATCTATGCCTGGGATAAGAAAATCCTTAGTTTTTCAAAAAATTTAAAGTTTGGTAAGCAGGAAATTTATACAAATGACCACATTATCGATATTCATGCCAACACCGAAGTGTTGACTACTGGGCTGATGATACCCTCGTGGACGAAACGTCCACCAGCAGTTGCATCGACCCAGTGATGTAAATAGTTATCAAAGGTACCAGGATTATAATTTAGTACGCCAGACGCTCGTTTCGTCTACAAAAGACTCATCAATGACGCTCATATCAAAATATTTATAAAGCCAAACAAGTACAAAGTTGAAGAGAATTACGGATACAAAATTCCAAAAAGTAGTGCCAAATACGGCTGAGGTAATCTATGCCTGGGATAAAAATTCAAGTGTATTTTTCTCACCACTTGGCGTCTGTCGTCAGTCGTCGTCCGTTGTCATCTGTTAACTTAAAAAAAAATCTTCTTCTCTAAATAAACTCATTATAGATACCAGGATTAAAATTTCATATTAACGCCAGACGCACGTTTTGTCTACAAACGACTCATCAGTGACGCTCGAATCCCAAAATGTTGAAAAGGTCAAATAAAGTAAGAGCATTGAGGTTTAAAAAAAAGTACAGCTAATGTAGTCTTATCCTGAGGTAGAAAAGACTATTGGTCAAAGTTGAGTCAAACTTGGTCCCAATCATCATTGGGATATGTAGTTAAGAATGTGCCCGATGATCCCACCTGCCAACCAACATGGCCGAAATGGCTAAAAAGAGAAATAGGGGTACATACAGTTTTTGGCTTATATCTCAGAAACTGAGGCATTTAATGCAAATCTGAAGTTGGGTGAAAAAGTTCATCAAAATAAGATCTATCTGACCTAAAATTTTCAGACAAATCAGGTAACCTGTTGTTGCGTTGCTGCCCTGAATTGGTAATTTTATGGAAATTTGGCAGTATTTGGTTATTATCTATTATAGATAGTTTTAACTGAAAACACCAATAATGTTCAACTTAGTAAGATCTAAAAATAAGTCATGATGACCATATGGTCAATTGGTCCCTTAACGAGTTATTGCTCTTATAGTTAAGTTTCCACAATTTTTCGTAAAATTTTCTACTCTTTTACAAAAAAATTCTCGTCTGAAACTACAGAGACAAATTTTACAAAACCTGGCCACAATCATTATTTGGGTATCTAGTTTAAAACATGTCAGATGAAGCCGTCTGCTAACCAATATGACCGTCATTTAAACATTGATGTATATGCAATTTTTGGCTTACATCTCTGAAACTAAAGCATTAAGTGCAAATCAGACAACATATTGTTGGGTTTCTGCCTCTAAATTATCTAAAATAGTATCATAAATAGAGATAAACTATAAACAGCAATAATGTTCATCAAATTTTGATCTACAAATAAGACAAGAAGACCACAATTGTCAATTGAACCCTTTAAAGACGTTACTACCATTGAAAAGTAAAATTCTAGGGTGTTTCAATCTAATTTAAAGTATTAAGACCACCATCTAAATAGAGACAGTATCAGGCTTGAATATTGTGTCCAAACTTGCCCCAGCTGTTCATTGTTCATTGTTTGCGACCTCAGCGCATGCGTATAGTATGAGATCATCTAAGCATTTTGCTGAAATAATTTACAGAAATTTTCTCCGCTTATTTTTCATGGCTAAAAAGCCAACTTAAGCTAAACTTAGCGACAATTTTCAATAGTGTCAGGGGCGGATCGAGCCATTTTCAAAAAAGGGATTTCCTAACAAAGGATAAAGGGAGGGGGCTCCAACCACATGTTCCCATTCAAATGCATTGGTCGTCTAACAAAAAGGGGAGGTTCCAACCCCCGGACCCCCCTGGATTCGCCACTGAGTGTATACTGAAAGAAAACTGTTTCTGAAGTCCCTACCATCCACGGCATGGCAAAAAAAAAAAACACCCATACAGATGAACTAAAGAAGTCCATAGAATAAATGTAAGAAAAAAAACCAATTTCAAATTGTCACAACTTGGAAACCAATTTTAATAATGATAAGGTGGCTTGAGAGCCTCTATTTTTCTTTCTTTTTTTCACCAAAAATGTGTTTTTTCACTAACAATCAATGCAAATGTGGGCAATTTTGTAAGACTTGTAGCTTGAAAAATAGCACGATGACCAATACTTTTTTAATTTTTTTCCCACCCTTGCAATATGAATTTATATAAAAAAAACTGTTATGAATGGACAGAAATCGTTATGAATGGACAGTAAATTGTTAAGATTTTATAGACTAATTTGATTCTACCCGTCATTCCATGTGTTTCGCAGATATTATTGCCTAATGTAAACACTGATATAAATTCACCCCAACCACATACATTGCCTCAAATGAAACTTTCTGCCTTAAATTTAATAAACTGATAGTAAATCAATGTTGTTTCATTATCATAACTGCATAATTGATCAATTAATAGTCCTTTTATGACATCCAATGAAAAAATATTCCTAGACAATCAAAACTTATTGTAAAATTTAGGCAAGTAGGACAAACAAGGAAACATCAACCAAAATTGATCTTGATATTGTCAGTTCATGTTCCTGTAGTCTGAAATTGAATTTCAAGTAACTAAAAGTTTAGATACTAAGGAAACATACTCTTGGTATACTTTTGCAAAAAATGTGTCACAAGATATAAATATTGACATTAAACTTATTGAGGAAACTAAAACTTTAAAACAGACTAAAATGTTAAAACCCCAATTAAAAAAAAGTTATATTAACTATTGTCAAACTCTTATTGATGATAAAATAAATAACTTAAATGAAAATAATAAAATATATCTATATAAGTTTCTTAAATCTAATATAAATAACCAAATGAAATGTTACCTATCACACCCAAGTAAAGAGACAAGAAAAATGTTAACCAAATTTAGAATAAGCGATCATTGTCTCTTCATAGAAACTGGACGATATACCAAAATACCACGAAATGGAAGAAAATGTAAAATATGTAATATCTTAGACGATGAATTTCATTTTTTCTTCAACTGTAAAATAAATAAAAATAAAATAGATAAGTTATCAAAGGTACCAGGATTATAATTTAGTATGCCAGACGCGCGTTTCGTCTACATATGACTCACCAAAATTGAATTTCGAGTACAAAACCACAAGAGACCCATTCGGCGCCCCGTAAGACGCGCGTTTCGTCTGCATAAGACTCATCAGTGACGCTCACATCAAAATATTTATAAAGCCAAACAAGTACAAATCCGAAGAGCATTGAGAATCCAAATTTCCAAAAAAATTGTGCCAAATACGGCTAAGGTAACCTATGCCTGGGATAAGAAAATCCTTAGGTTTTTTCGAAAATTCAAAGTTTTGTAAACGGAAAATTAAAAAAAAATATTACATTATTGATATTCATGTCAACACAGACGTGTTGACTACTGGGTTGGTGATACCCTCGGGGACGAAACGTCCACCAGCAGTGGCATCGACCCAGTGGTGTAAATAGTTATCAAAGGTACCAGGATTATAATTTAGTACGCCAGACGCGCGTTTCGTCTACATATGATATAAAATATTATATACAAAAATAAGTAAATTTTAATACACTTAATGTTACTGATAAACTCGTGATAATACTTAATCTATCAACACCAAATGATGTAAAAGCAGTTGTTTCTTTTATCAAAGAGTCATTAGAACTGAGGAAAGGAGAACAGTAACTGTTTATCATATTTCTTATAATATTGTCGAGTTTTCATTATGTTTCATTATGTTTGTTTGTCAATGTATTTGCAACAACCAAAATTGGTTTTTGTATGTTTTGCAAATAAAGTACATTTTTGTATTTTCTATTAAATCATACATTAGAGTCATATTTAATTGAGCTGTGAATTTTGCAATATATGTCGCATAATGCCCAGATAGGATTTAATTTACTACAAATTGACCTAAGATTAAGAATAAAGGAAATCAAGACTTTTAAGAAACTTGTGTATCTCTTTAGCTGTCAGACCACCAATTTACTCCCTCAAATTTAGAACGTAGAACTTTAAAACACTTATCGCCCCTTTTCCTTTGTGAGCAAGGTGCTAAACATGATCAACAGATACAATGATAATAAGAATAAAACACTTTTTTTTTTATTTTACCATTTGATTATGGACTTTCCGATTTGTATTTCCCCAAATTCGGTATTTGTTATGCTTTTTATGCATATTATTGTAAAATAAAAGAACTACAGTTGAAGTGTAATTCAACTCTGGGGCATCATCCATGTAAACCAAACTAAAGGTAATGTCACAGACACTTACAGATTGCACATCAACCGACAATAGTGTATTGTTCAGTGACTTGACGGGACATTATTTAAAAGTGACTGCAAAATAAAGACAACAGTAGTATACCGCTGTTCAAAACTCAAAAATCCATGGACAAAAAACAAAATTGGGGTAACAAACTCAAACCGAGGGAAACGCATTAAATATAAGAGAACATGCCAACATTTTCTTAGAATTGCTCCGTATCTGGATGTGACACTCTTTAGATATTTATTCAAATTCAATGACTTCATACAGATCAACACTGATTAACACATAGCAATACTGGTCGACGATCTTCAACAGTCTTGACACTGTTAAGCAATATGAATAAAAATAAAGTTTTATTTTTAAAGATTACTGATCCTGGACAGCGTGATGTACCAGCTAGGAATACGCATAATACCAAAACGAAACATTGAAAGAAGCAAATATCAACACCGAATAGACGAAACGTGCAAAGTGTTTACACCAGTGGTTGAAGCACACAATGAATCGCTTCTCAAATCACAAAAAAGAATGAAGATATATCAACCTAAGTTTACCTCCAGCTGTACCTTTATCTTTAGAGTTTGACGATCTACAACCTCCATAGTTTGCGATTCCACTACCATTTAAAAAAAGGTAAGAAGCTTTCATATTAGTGCGCCTACACATTTTAATTTAGGACGGGAAATTACTCTTAACTGATTAGAATGTTAACCATTATCTTCGATGAGGATACTATCTTCGTAGTGCAAGTTAGATTCACAAGACGAAGTTACATTCAAAGGAAAATGGACGAAATGTCCGTAGTTAAATAGTTAAAACCTAGAATTCATGACGAAGTTTTTGATAATTGATTGCATGCAATATTTCTGTAATCTGAATACGAACAGAATTGGATTGATAAGATTTGCAAAAAACACACTGTAAGGCTATCTACAGCGGTTAGAACACGACATTGGTGCCATTATTGAAGTCATAAAGTCCTGGCAATCAAAACTATGCAAAGCTCACATTCAATAAATACACTAATGGTATTCATTACAAGACATTATATCCGGTATTATTTTTTTTATGTTTAAGGCGTTTAATAGCTGTATTTTTTTTAATTGAGAAAGGATATTGTGAATGTGTCAAAGCGACAACAACCCGACCATAGAGCAGACAACAGCCGAAGACCACAAATGGGTCTTCAATGTAGCGAGTATTCAAGCATCCGAATGTGTCCTTCAGCTGGCCTTTAAAAATATGTATACTAGTACAGTGATAATGGACGTCATACTAAACTCCGAATTATATTAGTATTCATTCCGGATTTACCTCTTCCGCTGTAAAATCACTAGGACATTTAGCTTGAAATGCAGTCGCTAGTTGAGACTAAGACAGTTGTTATCCATTCGTTCGATGTGTTTGAGCTTTTGGTTTTCCTATTTGATAAGAATTTTCCCTATGTAAATGTATTAAAGTCCGCCAATTATGTAACCCCAGAAGAAAGTAGAGTCACCCGGGGTTAGCCTTTTGCCACTTTGGTACTAATTACTTTTAGTGTGTACTTTTTGAAACGGCTATAGAATCACATTGTTGCATGTGGAATAACACTGACACATTTATAAACGACATTTTAGCGCGGCATTGTTTTTACAGTTTAAATATATTTCTTTCAAAAAGTGTTGACAACGGGAATACACGAAGATAATTTTCTTAAGTTGATTTGTGCAATATTATTGACTGTAGTGTAATATATTATTGACGTTCTTTATTTGTTTATATTAATTGACGACATCGCATATTGTGATTACGATGATGGTGTTTAATTCTTTTTTGCCAGTTTTGCAAAAAATGTAAAATAACAAGACTAATGAACTCCGAGGAATATTCTGAACTGAAAGTCCCTACGAATTTGGCAAAATCTAAAGCTAAATACATCAAACGAATGGATGACAACTGTCATATCCCTAGCTTGGTAGAGACGTTTTCTTATGTAGGAGGTAAAATTACAAAAATAATGAACTCCGAGGAAAATTCAAAAAAGAAAGTTCCTAATCAAATGGGAAAACCAAAAGCTCAAACACATCAAATGGATAACAACTGTCATAGTCCTGACTTGTTCTTATGTAGAAAATGGTGGATTGAACCTTGTTTTATAGCTAGCTAAACCATTGACCAAAGCCCGTTTTCAGAAAAAAACTTGCTGTCGAATGTCTGTCATCTCTTTACAATATATATGGTGTTGTTCTTGCGGAAAAAACTTCAAATAAAATTGAAAAAAATGTATATTTAAATCGTACTGTAACAAGTGTCTTGTACAAAATAAGGAATATAAATGAGTACTCATGGCATATTATTATTGTTCGGTGAATCATAAGTCCCTTATGACTTTAATGGTATTTGGAACAACTTTTGGAAATTTGGATCCTCTATGCTCTTAAACTTTGTACTTATTTGGCTTTATAAATATTTTGGTGTGAGCGTCACTTATGAGTTTAGTTTAGTTTAGTTTAGTTTAAACATATTTATTTAGAGTGGATTGGGAAACAAGTTTTGCAACTTATATTAATCCATTTCCACTTTGCGGGTTAATCCCTCCCTTTCCACTTTGAGTCTTATGTACATGTAGACAAAATGCGCGTCTGGCGTACTAAATTATTATCCTGGTACCTATCTTGATAACTATTTACACCACTGAGTCGAAGCCACTGCTGGTGGACGTTTCATTCCCAAGGTTATCACCAGCCCAGTAGTCAACACTTCGGTGTTGACATGAATATCAATAATGTGGTCCTTTTTATGAATTTCCTGTTAACAAAATTTGAATTTGTCGAAAAAAATAAGGAGTTTCTTATCCCAGGCCTAGATTACCTTATCCGTATTTAGCACAACTTTTTGGAAATTTGGATCATCAATGCCCTTCGACTTTGTACTTGTCTGGCTTGATGAATATTTTGATGTGAGCGTCACTGATGAGTCTTATTCAAACGAAACGCGCGTCTGGCGTACTAAATTATAATCCTAGTACCTTTTTGATAACTATTTATGAAATGTCAAAAGATCGGAAATTTAATTCTCGGATACTCGGTCAAGATACTCGAGTACTCGCGAGTACTCGGATGAATCTTAAACGTCTATTGAAAAATTTAGATTTAAGGTGGGATGCAGTCTATTGCCTTTCATAAACATAATATAAAAAAAAGATGTGGTAAGATTTCAAATGAGACAACTGTCAACAAGAGACCAAAATGACACCGACATAAACAACTATAGATCACCGTACAGCCTTAATCAATGAACAAAGCCCATACCGCATAGTCAGCTACAATGTATAAATGGCCCCGATATGACAATGTAAAACAATTCAAACGAGAAAACTAACGGCCTTATTTATATTAAAAAAAAATGAACGAAAACCTAATATGTAACACATAAACAAACGATACCCACTGAATTACAGGCTCCTGACTTGGGACAGGCACATACATAAATAATGTGGCGGGGTTAAATAAGTCAAACGTACTCCAAACAAAGCTTGCTCCTCTGTTTTTTGTTTGTGTTTGTGTCAAGTTAACAATGAATTATGGACGGTCGTTTCTCCAAATAACCTATCATAATACCAATCATTGTTTGTGTACCTGTTCATGTACCAAATTTCAATAAAATCAAAAATATTTGAATATAAGGTCCGGCACAGTAGACAATATATGTATCATCTGTTCCTGAGGTGTTAGAAATTTTTATGATACGACTTGTTCATTAATTTGTCAACAAGAATATTGGACTTCAAAATAGTATTTAATGACCACTACTTTGGGCAGCAAATCTGAAGACTTTCCTTGTTTGTATTGGATATCTAAAATTCACAACATTCCGTACAAACAACGGCAAATTGCCGGCTCTGTATGTATTACAAAGGAATTGTGTATTAGTTGTACAGACATTCTGTCCGCGGTGAAAGAGGGTCTTCAGATATACTGTTTTCTAGCATATGTGGAATCTAAATAAGTCTAAAGAGCTTCTGGATAGTTTGAATATTGGTCTTTCTACGAATAAAGGCAACAGAAGTATACCGCTGTTCAAAACTCATAGATCCATGGACAAAAAAAAAACAAAATCGGGATTACAAACTAAAACTGAGGGAAACGCAATAAATATAAGACGAGAACAACGACACAGCATTAAAATGTAACACACACAGAAACGGGCTAAGCATTTTTACAAAATCCTATGAGAATTACAAATATAACATCAAAACCAAATACATGAGTTTGGGATAGATAAGTACCGTGACACGTCTTATAGTTATTTGAATTCACACTCAAAACTAAGAGAAAACAAACGACACAACGGAATCCTAACGTTAAAATGTAACACACAGAAATCGCTTAAATCAAAACTTTGGATTTTTCAACCCTGTATACAACCATTTCTCTTATGAAATGGAAAAATCGTCGTAAAGAAATAATTCACAAGGCTTTTCAATATAAACCTTGTATTATACGCTATATTAGTTTATTACTTTGGAATATAATGAGGCATATTTTCTTAATAGTGAAGAAAAAGAGTAAATAAAATTGAGAATGAAAATGGGGAATGTGTCAAAGAGACAACAACCCGACCAAATAAAAAAACAACAGCAGAAGGTCACCAACAGGTCTTCAATGTAGCAAGAAATTCCCGCACCCGCTACTAGGAGCAACACGTGATTAGCATTCAGTGTCTTATTGACAACATGTTTTCTGATTGTGAAGTTAGTCGTTTTCAACAAATCATCATCATTACTATGGGAACAAACTGTGCGCCTAACCTTGCCGACCGCCTCTTATTTTGATTTGATTCGGAGTTTTTTTTATGATCTCACAATTTAAAAAAAAAGATAACAGAAGCCATACCAATTAGTTTTACATTCAGATAAATTTACAACTTAAATATTCTGATTGGGCTCTGTTAATATAATTATTCTTGAGAACTAGAAATTGAAGAAACATTAGACACGGCTTCATCCGTCTATTAGCTAGTTTCAAACACCTTAGTGCCAGGCAATATATATCAATTTTACATGCATACGAAATATTTCCCAATTAATTCGGTATTCAAGAGCTTGCATCTGTTAACTAAACTTAATATACTTAATTATAATCCTGGTACCTATCTTGATAACTATTTACACCACTGGGTCGGTGCCACTGCTGGTGGACGTTTCGTCCTCCCCGAGGGTCTCACCAGCCAAGTAATCAACACTTCTGTGTTGACATACATATCAATAATGTGGTCGTTTTTATAATTTCTTGTTAACAAAGCTTTGCATTTTCAAAAATCTAAGAATTTTCTTATCCCAGACGTATTTGGCACAATATTTTGGAATTTTGGATCCCCAATGCTCTTCAACTTTGTAGTTGTTCAGCTTTATAAATATTTTGATTTGAGCGTCACTGATGAGTCTTAAGTAGACGAAACGCGCGTCTGGCGTACTAAATTATAATCCTAGTACCTTTGATAACTATCGTTTAATAACTCATCACCAGTAACTGAATAAAAGTTGATGAACCAGGGGCATGTCATAGAAATTCTTGTAACTTCTTTACAATTTCTTAGGAAGATACCCAGACCTTTATGATAAATATCCCATATCAACTTTCCAAATTATATTATAGTTGATGGTCTTAATTCTAGGTACTTGCGTTGTTTATTATCTTAATTTCATGATATGGTCTAAGTGTTCTTTTATTTGTCTTTGTAAATGTCCAACCTTTATTGTTTATTTTATTTTTGATTATATCCTTTTCCTGTAGATTAGTACTGAGATAATGTTGAGCTGACTGCTGTGGTCACTTTTCTATTCTCGTCTTTCATTGTGTAGATTTAATAGTACTGATATGTTGTTGAGCTGACTGCTGTGGTCATTTTTCTATTCTCGTCTTTCATTGTTGCTTATATCCTTTTCCTGTAGATAAGTACTGATATGTTGTTGAGCTGACTGCTGTGGTCATTTTTCTATTCTCGTCTTTCATTGTTTAGATTTAATAGTACTGATATATGTTGTTGAGCTGACTGCTGTGGTCATTTTTCTATTCTCGTCTTTCATTGTTGCTTTTGTACTTTAGCTTGATGCAATTTAGCTTGTCTTCGTAAATCGATTTGTTTGTTTTATAGTGATTAAGATTTAAACGCAATTGAACTGTTGTACTCTTATTTTCGACACTTTTTCATAGCAGGTAGGTTTTTTTTTTGTTTACACATTTTTGTCAATATAATGGAATCTGAGTCCTGAAATTTATTTCGCGAACATTTCATTCTATTTTTCCACACTATCAATCATTTCCCCCTCAAAAACACTGTAAGTTTTGTGGCGAATCTGCACTCAGAATTGTTTGAGTCATCTGCGTGAACAGTTTGTTTTGTATCAAATTGGGGGAGGGGTTCAGAAGGTATTTTTAGGAAAAAACAGTGCCCGCCTTTTGAAGTTAAATGGGTTGTTCCCTAATGTCGTTGGATCTTTTCAGCAGTTGGCTTCCTCCACAAAAACAAAAAAATGTTGTTGCCACGAATTTCGGAAATATCGCAAAACAATAGTGCGGAAAGTACCATTACATAAAAGTTCGTTAATCCATCAATCAATGAAATGAATGTCGTTAAAATCCCGAACGCATTTAACATGAATCTCCAACGTAGAAGACTATTAAAGGTCAAATGTATAATGACATTGAGGAAGTTCGTATGCAGTAAAACATTTTCTGAATAGACCACTGACCTGTCCCCGAGTACTTCTGTATTTAATTTATGATATTATGATTCCCGGTTTAAGATTTATCTTTTTGAAAGCTTATTAATAAGACATTTATACATTTATCTTCAGCCTATTAGAAAATGCAACTAACTTTCTTATATATACTGCTCAACCTTAAACTTTTTATACATTGTCATGATGAGTTGTCTAACTGGCAATCATACAACGCCTTCTTCCTCATATTCTCAAAAATACACATTTATCAATATCCCAACTATATGTCAGAGCATCAACTAATAAAATTGATAACATTATACACTGATAGTATTTTTGGTGTATTTTATGTTCTTTTTTTTGGCAATATATAGCTACTAAACTGTTTTGCTCCTCTTTGAAATTGCTAAAGTGTTGTCTCTATTTTTGTCAGCCCTTTAAAAACTAGATGAGAGAGAAAATAAAGAATTTTCCAGGCTCAAATTCATACCTAGGCGACACACGACACCGAACATAAAAACGGGTTGTTTGACCCTATACATCCACGATTAGAATTATACTCGTCATCATCATAAAACTGGTTTGTTCTGTTCGTTTTTCAAAGTGTCAGAAGCTTTGTCAATCAGTAGTTGTCGTTGGTTCATGTCTGTCATGTTTGTTTTTCGCTGACTGTTTTATCCGGAGTCAGACCGTTAGTTTTCTCGTTTGATTTTTTTTTGCATTTACCGGCTTTGAATAAATCTTTTATTTCTTATATTTATTTACCTAGTGAACCCAATTGTTCACGTAACAGCAGCAACCTTCTTATAGTTTTATATATGATTCGGAGTTTTTTTAACAGCAGACATTATCCAGAAGATACATGTAGTGCTATCTTATCTAGCTTCATGTGTATCATCTTGATTCTACTTTCAAAATTATGTCTCATGGTAAGTTATTTACTTGTTCAAGTTTGTGGTCCGAAACAGCGGTGACAAAAAATAACATAGACAAAATTACCACTGTTTCGGAGCTTTAAGTGGTCATTTAGTTCGTAGCTGGATTTTAGCTTCACCACCCTTTTGATATAGAAAGATAGATAATGGGTGCTCGAAAAAAATAACATTCAGCCCCGCTTTAGTGTGTGCATGTATCCAGTAGAGATCAATTCTGTTTCACGTGTTATTACTTTTTTTCCTATTTTAAGCGCGCCTAGTTTTATGTAATATCTATTTTAATAAGATTCATGCTGTTCTGTTTTGGGGCATTTTGTTCTACGTATTTTAGGAGGAAAGAAATTAAAAAAGATGTCACATGAAGTCTTGATGTCCTAATTTTAAAGTAGTACTCCGACAAGTAAACATGAATCGGAAGAACAAAAATGATTGACGATTATATTGGCAAAAAGGAACTTATCATAGTATATTCTTTTTGATTGGTTAAAATATGGGGATGGTTTGTATATATAATGTCACGTGCTAAACTGACATCTGTACCATTCCAGTGCTGCTAAAAAACAGGTATGAAAATTTAAGATGTAATTAATTTAGCAAAAATATCATTCACAGAATAATTAATGTAAATATCGTTCATTTTATTTTAAGATACTGCGTGTTTATTAATTTTATTTCTCAGGTCGACAATTTCAGTTAATATATATAGGAATACTTATACATTTGAACTTTGGTGAATATTTGTTTCATTGGCAATCTTGATACAACATCTCCTTAATTTTATAAAGATATTAACAACCGCTGCTATATGTATATCTTTCATTTTGAGAGTCAACTCTGGTAGAATTTTCGCTTCGGTTTGGGAAGGTTGCACACCTTCGCATAAACATTCGTTTTAAAAATCCGTCAACCCGAGTCAAACGTTTTGAAGAAGGTCTGTGATTAATCAAACAACATTTTATTAGTGAAAGTAGTTATTGAAAAGACAGAAAACTGTTTTGTGTCAATTTGAGGCAAACTACCATTCCAATTTTCATTTCAAAAATAACATAATACTAGACATATGAAATTCATCGAAACCATTGTTCATACAATAGTTATTTTGGGGCTCTTTATAGCTTGTTCGGTGTGAGCCAAGACTCTGTGTTGAAGGCCGTACATTGAACTATAATGGTTTACTTTTATAAATTGTTATTTGATGGAGAGTTGTCTCGTTGGCACTCACACCACATCTTCCGATATCTATAGAAAAATGCTCTGATATTAAATGTATTTGTAAACTATTGTGTAAAAACAGGCTATAAATGTCATTCATTATAAATAACGTTAGATTCTTGCAACCAATATTACAGTTCTTTGACTTATAGTGTGTTTTAGTTATGCTTTTAATTTCCTAGATTAAATTCGTTCGTGTAACTACCACCTTATAACTAATATTTTAGTTCCTTGATGTTGGAGGTATTCTTGGAAATTTCGTGTTTACCGATATTTAAATTCAAAAAAGCTAAATCAAATCAATCGTTTAGGTGAGGTAGAAACAAAATAGTTTTAGAGCGTATGAATCTAGTAATGGTGTATGTAAATAGTTTTAGAGCGTATTAATCTAGTAATGGTGTATGTTATGTTTGTAGCTTCTTTGCAGTCAGAAAAAATGAGGACCTTCGTTACAGTACTCCTTTTAGCATTAGTCTACAAGACTTCTGCAATATATAGATTTGGTGGCGGCGGCAGTGGTAACTTTGGTGGCTTTGGTGGTCCTCCTGGTATTGGTGGAATCGGTGGTCCTCCTGGTTTTGGTGGATTTCAACCTCGAGGGGGGTTAAATATACCTCCTGGGGCTAATGTTGTGCCTATACCATATAGATATCCAGTTCCAACACCTGTAGGTGGACGACGAGGTGGTGGACAGCCAATTATTATAAGGAGAGAAGGAAATAATGTAAATAGAGGAGGAGGTGGCATGGGTGGTGGAGGTATTCTCGGTAAGTAGCAGGTATTTCTTATTGCTAAGATTTGTACCCTTCCGGAGCACCTACGATGATCCACGATTTTTGTGTACGGTTCTTGTTGGATATATATGGACACAAAGTACAGAATAAGGCGCAAAACATATAAAGTGTAGAGAAAAATAATCAAACCATAGGAATAGAGAATAATGGTGTGCTGAAATATAAAGAATATTGAATAATGGCCAAAATAAATAGATATTACAGAAACAAAAAGTAAAAAATAATAAAGATGTTTATAAATGACCTCATATTCTGGCTATATTGTATTCGCTAGTACTTTCTTTATCAGAAGTCAATCAATCATTGGTTCATACTCTTTTAGTTGTTGGATATTTTTTGATTATTCAATCTTATATTTAAAAAATATCGATTGTAGGAGTATTATTTAATTGGCGATAATACCACATCTCCTTATTTTTAAAAAAGACAGAGACCCTCATCAAAGTTCGTTAGTAGGTCACATGGCATTGTTTTAATGTCACATGGTACAGTTGTTGTTTTTGTATAGAATTTTAAACGACAATCTAAATTTGTATTTTTTGTTTCAGGTTTGCTTTATATGCTCTTTTTATTGAGCATTTTTTCATCGATCTTCCGGGGAGGAGCTGGTAAGATATTTTGTATTTAGTAAATTTTCATGTTGGCATTTATTTATAAAGCATTTTAGAAATTGAAAATTTATCAAGAGCGGTAATAGCTAGAGGATAGGAATGACCTTAACTGTCAAGCGTCATACGGTCATTTCGGTTAAAATGTTATCGTAATTCGCCAGAGGTCTTTACAAAGTATTCTCTAAAACTTGTGCCATTTATACATTTCTTGATCGGTTTGAGAAAAATATTTTCCCTCACTAGTGAAGATCAGTTATCGCCAAATGATTGGTCAAAACCTAATTATGACGTCACATTTTCATGGTTTCTTCTGAAGTTTTCTATCGTGGATTCACGAAAAAAAAGCGACCATGCCTGATGACCGTTATTGTTTGGAAAGAACAATTTTTTATCGCCATAAATAATTGCACATGTTATCGTCATGCACCAAAAATACTGCTATTAGTTATTTCTAGGGAGTGGAATACTCTTTTTCTTCTATACCCAGCCAAGACAACAGGAATAAAACATTCAGTAAATAACAAATAATTCATTTTAAAATCTAGACTCCGAATTTGATCACCTCGTCAGACTGATGTGTACGAAAGCAGAGGACATCAGTATTGATACAAGGACACAAAAGTTCATAAGGTCACGATTAAGATAAGTGTAGTCTAGAGATGTTTCAAAAAGAGATTTAACATATGAACTAATGACTGATGGTCACTGATGAGTGCAGGGTTGTTTCAAACCGAGGTTGACTATGAACAAGTTGTGACTACAGATATGTTCCAAACATAGATTTAGTATTTGGTATGCAACATGTAAAGCAATGTGTGTTTAAATGTAATTAATTGGAATATGAATCAGTCAAAACAAAAGTATTAGCAAAATAAGTTTTGTATATGATTTGTGATTAATTTTAAAGCTATAATATGTTAAAAAGAATTAAGAAAATATTGATTATTTTATTTATCTATTGTAGGTGTGGCTGGTAATGGTTTGCTTGGCAACGGTTTGTTTGGCAAAAAGTAGTTTGAACATATATATTTATATATATATAACGGATTGCCACTACCATCAGGAGATCTATTGTCATTTGAGCCAATTGCTGTACACATAATATAACTGACTAAACATGAAACAAGATGATTTTTTGAATAAATATTTCCTCAATTGTGATTATTTTATATGTTTTTATATATTATTTGTAATCACATAAGCAACACGACGGGTGCCACATGTGGAGCAGGACCTGCTTACCCTTCCGGAGCACCTGAGATCACCCCTAGTTTTTGGTGGGGTTCGTGTTGTTTATTCCTTAGTTTTCTATGTGGTGTCATGTGTACTATTGTTTGTCAGTTTGTCTTTTTCATTTTTACCCATGGCGTTGTCAGTTTATTTTAGATTTATGAGTTTGACTGTCGCTTTGACATCTTTCGTCCCTATTTTATCTGAAATCAATCAAGAGAGTACATTTACTCGGTGTTATCATATAATAGGGATTTTGTAATAAATACACAGTGTCGTAAATCAGAACGTGTTTGGATAATAACTGCCCGAAGAAACGATAAATTGATTTTCTCAGTTGTAAGAGGACTTTGAAACACAAAAAACACGAAATAATTGTGTACAAAAGGGAAAAAATAACCTTGCGCACTAACAGAAGAAAATGAATATCCAAAGCGCAAAAACATCCTCCTAGTCTCCAGATTATTAAATGTTTGTCCCCTGATTGCAGTATTGTTTTTACACACACATTGTAATCTATTTGTATATACAACAACAACAACAGATATTTTATTTGCCAATCACGGTGCCCAAAATGAGCAGTACATGGTTGATTCGATTCTCCACTAATGTTGATAAAATTGGTTGTATTACTGCTTTTTGTCTTAATTCTACTTCAAATTCATTTATTTTCGTGTGAACAAATTTTCGTGGTTTAAGAAAATCCTCCAATTCCATGCATGAATATTTAATTCGTCGTTTTGTGGTCGTCTGCATACAAACCTTATATTAAAATATTGTTATTCTTTTAACATTTAGATTCGTGGTTAACCAGTACCCACGAATTGAATCAACGAAAAATGGTATCCAATGAAAAATCATGAATCCGACATTAGCCTTTACCGCCAACCATACTCTACACTTTTTAAACAATTATATCAAAACGTCGAAATTAGTTCTTCTTTTGGGTTGTGTGTGAGTAAAGGAGAAACAAGGTTTTGAAATTATAAAATTGTTGATTCTGTTTAGGAAACTATATATTCCTTTTCAGAATGAAAAAAGCGGTACCTCTTCGTTTTGTCCTCTCAGGGTTGTCGTCTATTTTATATTCTTTTTCTGCTTTTTTTGACTGATGCCATAATTATGGAGACTGCTATGGAAACGCATGTCGACTTT
This sequence comes from Mytilus trossulus, assembly GCF_036588685.1. Taxonomy (NCBI): domain Eukaryota; kingdom Metazoa; phylum Mollusca; class Bivalvia; order Mytilida; family Mytilidae; genus Mytilus; species Mytilus trossulus. The sequence continues at coordinate 68,675,856 of NC_086380.1, forward strand.
GAAGAACTCATGATTGCGATTTATAATCGGAAGCTGTGATGAAAAAGTCACATCAAAGTGATAGCAACCCAAATGCACAATGAATCAAATCAGAAATATATAACAAAACAACATGTGATATCAACAACAGAAAAGTGCATATCAAAACTGTCAAGCTATGAATCGTCTTGACTCTAGGCAAGATGTGATTTCATTGTCTAGCGCCTCATTTGAAAAAAATAAATAAATATAAGCTCTATTTTAATTCGTCTAGTCATTGCAGAGGCTGATTTAGAGTTTTTTTTTCCAGAGGGCCCGGGATCCCTCGCCATTGCGTTGTGTAGCATCACCATCGGATATAGGTACCACGGAAGCAAAGAAACAATCGGATAACGAAATATATATATATATATATATATATATAAGTACGTCTGAGTCAGTGACAACCCTACAACAGATGTATCCATCGGATCGCCATCAATGATGGTGATACATGGCTGTGTACATAATGTATATACAACTCGTCTAAACATCAACCCAACAATGTTAGATCTGTAAATTTGCTTTCGCAAATTTTTGGTTCTTCCCTCGTCGGGATTCGAACCCATGCTACTGTGATATCGTGACACCGAATCGGCTGCACTGCAGCCGTCCCAGTGCAGGCGATTCGGTGTCACGATATCACAGTAGCATGGGTTCGAATCCCGGCGAGGGAAGAACCAAAAATTTGCGAAAGCAAATTTACAAATCTAACATTGTTGGGTTGATGTTTAGACGAGTTGTATATACATTATGTACACAGCCATGTATCACCATCATTGATGGCGATCCGATTGATACATCTGTTGTAGGGTTGTCACTGACTCAGACGTACTTATGAATATAATTATTTTCTGTGACTGTATCTTACATTAATTTGTAGGATCCTTTACTTTAGATAATTTAGCTGATCTGTAACAATTACATCTTCATGCCTTATATATCATGTACTGTAGTACGCCGCTAGATTAAAACTGACGTGGAAAGGTAACATATGGCCACCGAAAGCTCTTTTTTTGAGAGCCCAGGTGGTCGTGTGGTCTAGCGGGACGGCTGCAGTGCAGGCGATTCGGTGTCACGATATCACAGTAGCATGGGTTCGAATCCCGGCGAGGGAAGAACCAAAAATTTGCGAAAGCAAATTTACAGATCTAACATTGTTGGGTTGATGTTTAGACGAGTTGTATATATATCTGAGAAACCGAGATGATATTGTGATAAAACCAGCAGACAAGGGCAGTGCCGTTGTGATAATGGACAAAACTAACTACATCGCGGAAGCAGTGCGTCAGCTCTCTGATGAGAGATTTTATAAGAAGCTAGACTATGACCCTACTTCTGAGTTTAGCTCCAAAATTATCACTGCGTTACAAACCATGTACAATGACGGTCACATAGATGAGGATACAATTGGTTATTTAAAGCCAGAGAATGCCAAGCCTGGTCGATTGTATCTTCTTCCCAAAATACACAAGGTTAACAACCCTGGTAGACCCATTGTATCCGCAAACGGCCATCCGACTGAGAAAATCTCGGAATTCGTCGATTTTCATTTAAGATCTCATGTAGAAAATCTTCCTTCCCACATTCAAGACACTACAGATTATCTTCGTAAAATGGAATCCATGAACCCTCTTCCTCCGGAAACCCTCCTTGTCACTTTAGATGTCACCTCATTGTATACCAACATACCTCATGATGACGGCATACAATCTTGTAGGGAAATATGGGACTCGCGCAACATTTTAGAACCACCTACTGAATGTTTAGTCCAGCTGCTTACTCTGGTCCTGAAATGCAACAATTTCACTTTTAATGGTGAGCATTACCTTCAAATTAACGGGACAGCGATGGGGACGAAAATGGCACCGTCTTACGCCAATATTTTCATGGGCAAATTAGAAAAACAAATTATTGCAACATCTTTATCCAAACCTTTGTCTTGGTTCCGTTTCATTGATGATGTTGACATGAAATGGATTGAATCTCAACAAAAACTGGATGATTTCATCAGACATGCAAACAACGCCCACCATTCAATTAAATTTACGTATGAAATTTCCGACTCTAAGATATCTTTCTTAGACACAACCACATCTATAAAGGACGGTGTCATATCAACAGACCTCTACTGTAAACCCACAGATAAACATCAATACCTTTCTCCCCAAAGCTGTCACCCAAAACACTGTACAAAAAGTATCCCGTACAGTCAAGCTCTCAGAGTCAAGCGGATTTGCTCCTCTGAGGAGGCTGTCACGAAACGGTTACAGGAACTTCGCGGATTTTTGACAAAACGAGGTTATAAGAAATTGGACATAGATAAGGGGTTTGCGCGCGCTAACAATAACAGCCGCAATGACCTCTTACAGTACAAACAGAAGAGGCGCAGCAAAATAGTCCCGTTTGTTCTTACATACAACCCAGCCTTTAATAACCTTTCACGTTTGATCCGTGCCAATTGGCAAACTATTGCCAAACACCCTAAATTATCCAAGATCTTTCCCAATCCTCCTGTCTTAGCTTTTCGGAGACCAGCAAGTCTGAAAGACTTATTTGTTAGAGCTGATGTTTCCTCAAATAAAAGCTGTTCAACTGCAGGATGGTGCAAGTCATGTGGTAACAGACGTTGCCTGACTTGTCAACAAACACTGAATACTCAAACATTCACTTGCCACTCGACTGGGTCTGTGTACACTATATATTGCAATGTAACTTGCAAAACCCAGAATGTTGTATACCTCCTTCAGTGTCGATGTGGCATGCAGTATGTTGGCGAGACAGAGCAGCCATTTAACAAACGCATGAATGGTCATCGAAGTGACTACACTTGCAAGCCCGACCTACCCGTAAGTCGTCATTTGAGATCACCTGGACACACACAAGCTGATCTCAAAAACCTTACCATCACGATCATAGACCACAACGAGTGTTGGTCGAAGGTCGACAGAGTCGCTCGGGAAAGATTTTGGATAAGAAAGTTACGGACAGTCTCCCCAGAGGGCATAAATGAAAAAACATAGAACGAGTCCCTCATTTTCCTGTGACCACCTGTTTCAAACAACGCCGGATTTTGTACTGGCTTTACAGTTCGAAATTATTATTAAAATTACCGTTTAAATTACAGGTTTTCATTGATTCGGGATGATGTATAAGTACGTTGCCACGTTCAATTATTTAAGCTCAATATACAAAATTTTTTTTTTCAATCACTATTAGACTGCTATTCGTTTGGAAGGCTTTCATATGTAGTTTCCGTTGTAATTGCCCTACCGTTGTCTAATTTATACCATCCTGGATCGGTAAGGACATTTTTGATTATTTTGATTTTTTTGTTTGAGGACTGCCCTCAATGCAGTTGTTACATCTCAACTGTAACATCCTTTGGAAATCCTAAGTTGTGCCATTTCACATCGTAAATAACTATTTTTATTTTTGGCATATTTCTGTAGTCTTTGCGGTGTGTTTGGAAATTTTAAAATTGTTCCAGCGTTCGCTTAAATTGTATAAATCAAGATTTTGATAGAGTCTCAATTTGAATTGACATGATTCATTTGACATCGTGCTATTATTGAAGAAGGATATCTGTTATCCGAAATATCTAATATTTGTATATTTTATAGTTATTTTATGGTGATGTTGTACCCTTTTTGACTTGTTATATATTATATTTTGTAGTGTACAGAATCATATTACATGATCCATCGCCCTGTAAGATTGATCGTTGACTATTTATTCAGTCATTTTATATATATATATATATATATATATATATGCAGTCTTACTCTATTCCCCGTAAAGCACATACACTAATCGCGATACATTTTATCTTTTTTTTATTCAGACGAAATTTTCTGAAAACATGCTTTGTATCGAAATGAGCGTTGTTCAAATTTAAAGGTGCAGTAGTTGCCAAATTAATGTTCACCGAATTGACTCAAATTCTCATATCTTATTTATAACAATGTAAAACATTTTTCCAAACTATCAAAAGTATAAATTAAACAATTTACAGGACATGGTCTCAATAAGATTCGTTTCGTGTGAATTTTAGCCAAGACGCCATCATTAATTATCGAGTTGACCTTCTATGACCATATAAGCGATGTAACATAAACAGAGATATAAATAAATTTAGCAACTCGTGCAATTGGATTTTTATAGGCGTGTTAAATTTTGTAATATGGATTAAAAATGTGTGTTTATGGTGGTTTTTACTTTTAAAAGAATAATTTTGTGTGGATCGAATAAGTAAATCAAATTATTTACCTTTGTTTCACTTTCAATGTTGACATTCTTTTCCTTTAAATACCCGTACAGGGACAATGCATGCGTTGTTCCTTCTCTTTCTACGGGGTTAAATTAGAGTTCACATGAATAAGGATTTAATGAGGTTGAATTATTCACTTGCAAGTGAATAATTCATTATCAAAGTTTATTAGCTTAATTTGACAACAAAAAATCATACTTTGCAAAAAAATGCATCTATATTGCAACAAAAGAGTCGAAAAGACAGAATTCATGATTACGTCTTATAATCGGAAGCTGTGACGAAAAAGTAACAGCAATGTGACAGCAACCCTAAAACACAATAAATCAAATATATAATAGAACAGCATGTGATCTTAACAACAGACAAGTGCATATCAAAACTGTCAAGCTATCACACGTCTAGACACTAGGCAAGATGTGATTTCATTGTCTAGTGCCTCATTTCACAAAAAATATCTAAATATAACTTGCGATCTATTTTTGTCGTAAGATTGTTTTGTTTAAAGAACACCAGTCGCTTTTGAGATGCACAGAGGCTAGACGAAAGGTACTTTTAAAGCGCAGATACTTGGCAAGATGTGATCCAATCACCCAGTCAGTAAGCGACCTGTGATTTAATTGTCGAGACTCAAGGGGAGCTGTGATTTAATCGGCTAGAGGCTAAGCGATTGATGACTTTGATGGTACAGATGCTAGGCGAGCTGTGATTTAATAGTACAGACGCTATATAGGCAAGCCATAGTTTAATTAATTAGAGAACAACACATTATTTGCATCAACACCAAAGATAAAAAGAACAAACACACAAGGAAGCAATCTGCAAAAAAGAGGATAACTGAACTTACTTGTTGAAACGCTAAGTTATTATAACGTGTAAGCTAAGACGTTATAACGAGTTAACTAAGTCGTTTAAACGAGCATGCTAAGTCGTATTAACGAGTTAACTAAAGTTGTTTAAACTAGTTCGCTATATATTGTTTAAAAGAGCAAGCTAAGTCGTTAAAACAAGTAAGCTAAGATAAGTCATTAAAACAAGTAAGCTAAGAGTAAGATACGATAAATCATCAAAACACGTTAGGTAAGACTTTATTACATTCGTGAAATTATTATGTTTTTCGGTCAATCTCCTTAAATTTCTTTCCATATGTGAATTCTTGATTTGACTTTGAAATGGACACACAGTACACAATGCAAGGAACTATATTAACTTTTCTTTGAAGTCCCAATTCCTTTTGATTACAGATTGATAAGTGTACAAAGTTGTCCACAAGTAAAAATAACACACACAGAAAAAAAAAAAAAACAAAAAAAAAAACATATATATACATTATGTATAAATTGACAAAAAATACAAGTATTCGGACATGACACAACATCATCAATCGTTTATAATAACTGTTTTGATCCCATAATGCAATAGTCCAAAGTCTATTTTCTAATAGACGTGTTTAACGACTAGCACCCAGATTTTGCCCATCTACCAAAAAAGCAGCTGGAAATCTTACACTTTTACTTAAAATTATTTTTTTAAGATTTGACATTATATTTTTACATAGCTAAATATATATACATGTACACAAAATATCAACAGATGAAATAATTCACCAGAAAAGTCAGATCTACGGAAACTTTGCAAAAAGTCAACTTTTGAAAGTGATCTATTTATACATGCTTATAGGGTCTGCTTATGGTAGACATGTCTAAAAACAAATAAAAGTAAGCACTTACTATTGCCAGATTATTCTAAATATGTGTTTATATGAAACAAAACATCAATTATCCTATTTTTACGGATGCGAAGCATGCATGCAATTTGGGTAAATTCCTCATAACAGAATCATGGATCGTTTGGAGGTCTCAAACCCATTTTCCCATGATTCAACATTGATTAAAAAATAAATTGAGGGAACTTTAATATAAATAAGGATATTTCTTCTGGGTCGTATATAAGCGTAGGTAAAAAAAAAACACTGTAAAAAAAGGTGCAACTTGGGTACCTGGACGTCATAAGTTTACATTGATTTTAAATAGGAAGTTTTTCACGTATATATTGATAAAATATATTTTAGATTATGACATTAACCAAAACAAGCTAACGGGCACAAATTTGACAAATATAATCCTCTCAGAATACAGGAAGGTATGAATTTCGATCCCATTAGATCTTGCTATAAATCTGTACCAATAAAAAGTTCACAATATATTAATAGTTTGATAAAGTCATCAGATGTTTAGTCATTTTAGAGGGCTGTGCTTAACTAAGGAACCAGCTGTGTGGGTGGTTTTCAGTACTATAAAATTATCACAATTTTAAAGTATAGGTAATTCTTCTGCATTTATTATTCTTTGTCCATTGTTATTCTAACGTTATTATATATCTTGTCCTTTTTAATACTTTTTTTTATTTTTTTTAACTTTATTTTTCCTTTTATAAATCCTTTCTGGGCCCTCATACTAGCAGTGAAGAATTACAAATATAAACATAAAAAAACACAGTTATAAATGGTAATTAATGTATTAACCTTTGATGGACATGGACCTCATTTTCGCAATTCTAAAGATTGCCTTATAAACTCACCAATTTCTGTCAAAAGCTCAGATTTAGGATTTAAAAGTTGTTTTAGCTTTAAAAGTGGTTGATAATTTGTAAAATCAGAATTTATATTATTAATCTTTAAAAATAAGCAACCTCTTAAAGTTGAGTTTAGTTTGCAATATAGAAAAAAACATGGTATTCATCATCAATTTTATTACAAAGTTTACATAACCTTTGATCTCTGGGTACATTTTTATATCTTCCCATTTCAACATCAAGATTATGGTCACTAACCCTTAATTTAGAAATTAATTGTCTGGTTTTAAAATTTGATTCTTTTAATAAATAATTTTCAGTTTTTATCTCAGTTTTTATTTGACTATATAGAAATAATTTAGAACTGTCTGTTATAGAAGAAAGTTTACTCAAGACTTTTTTTGTATAAAATTCATGTGATATCTGTTTAAACTTCATCTTTAAGGAATATTTAATTTTATTGTATGGTTTATCATAAGTTTCAAAATCTTCAGCATTTAATCCAGTCTCTTTAAAAATATTTAGAGCAAATGTATACCAACTATGAAAACCATCATTATACAGGGACTTATTTAATTCATAGGCTTCTTTTAACAGAGGAGTAATATCATGGGTATGAAATCTAAAGAAATATAGCATAACTTGTGGTTTAATAAATGAAGCCATAGAAGTTTATACATCCTTGGATTTAATCTAAATTGGTGTTTGAGTGTTCTTGTTTCAGTTCATAAGTACGCTCATATCAGAACTTTGATATAAAAAGATGTGGAATGAGTGACAATGAGACAATCTTCATCCAAGTCACAATTTGTAAAAGAGAAACCATTATAGGTCAAAGTGCGGTCTGCTTTTGTATCTTTTGTATTTTTGATAAATATTGAATATGTTGCATGTCGATATGACGAGTCAAGCTCTTTCAATTTCCTTTTAGCTGCTACCCTACTGTTCTGGTCTATAAAGTTAGCAATTCCGCTACGCCAGTAACCAACTAATGCCAGGAGCTTATATTCCAGTGGTTGTTGGTGGTTGCTGAATGTCATATTTAGATTTCGTTAATTGTATATCTGAAATAATACCGCTTGTTTTCTTGTTAACTGGTTTGATTATTTTTTCATTTGGCATGTCTTAGCCTTTTTTTTTTATTATACATGTATGTTTAGTTATTGCACAGAGGAAATTTGGCTCGTTTTTATAAGCTGTACGATAACCTGTTGTCGCTTACGCCAACTGAATTGCTCAAACTTCAAACAAATTTGAAATCACATGATGTTGTTTGCACTGGGGAGGAGGGGTAGGGTGACATTTCTATGAATGGTAAGGATGATGCGATGGAAAAGGTTGCTGGTTGATATGTTTTAAGGTAGAAAAATTAAGTTGAGATGTATGAAAAAATCTGACACTTAACTATATTTCGATATTTTATATAGCTTGAACAAAAGAAGATTAACTCAGCTAGCTGAGTATTGGCATTTTTTTTTTAATTCTTTAAATATTCAGACCATTTTTTTCCTATAATTTTTTACATTTTAGTAACAATTTATTTTTTAATCTTTATTTTTTGGTATAATTTTTCTCTTTCTTTTTTTCTAAACCTGTGTTCTGAAATTTCTTGTACATTATTCCCTATTTTGTAAACTTGATTTCTTTATATATTTTAAACACATCTTACTGATACAAAGAGTTATTTCTTTTTAACCACGACGTTTTTCGTTTAAAAGACTTATCAGTGCGGCTCGAAAAAAACCCAGTTGGAAGGCAAAATCAATAACGGGTACCAAAATATCAAAAATATAGAAGACATTGTGCAAAATACTGCTTTGAGAGCCAACGACCTTTGGTAAGAGAACCGATAACCCTAGAGAACTGACAACCCTAGTCAAAAAAAGACTAGAGTCGAAATCATAACCTCAGTTTTAAACATGCTAGTTATAAAAGTAGTTTAGCTGTATAGACCACTAGACCACCGATGTCCCTGATTTAAAAAGAAAACAATTAGAGTATCTTCAGAATCAATAGCAATAACAGAACACGTGGTGTTTATATTCTATAACCATTTTATTCAAACGTATATCACTAAGTTTCTTCTTGTCAACAGATGATCTTGAACCTGAAAATAGAAAATATTTATAAATTATTTAAGTTCAAAATTAATATTCTTATAAAATAACACATGTATAGTGCTTACTCATCATTATAATAGTGTATTGAAGGATAATGAAAACATTGCGTGGAAAGCTCAAAATTCGGCAACACAAACCCCAGCAAACATCGAGGGCGGTATTGAACTCAATTGCTCCGGTAGAGTAACAAGAAGCTGCACCACCAATGACATCCGTCGTATACAAGTATCGAGGGATTTGATTTATAGAACGATTTCTAATTTTATGATTCCGAACATGTGAACATCAAGATGAAAATTCTTATTTATATCAAGTAGGCTTGAGGGAACGACCATTTCACTTCAAATAATCATTTTTTTTTTAATTGAACACTTAAAAACATACCACCTTTTTAAAATTAAATAGTCGTTCCCTTAGCTCTTTTGACTGAGAAACCTTTGTTAACTCTCTCGTGCGATGATGAACTTACTATGTAGATTTGGCTTTGTCGTTTATGTCAATTTTAGTTTTATAGCTCATCAAGATTACAACTCTACATAGATCGTCGTTTAACTTTTAATTAATGTCCGAGTTTCAGCGCTCCTGATGAAATTAAATCCAGAAAAATGCTTCGAAAGCATGGAATTTAAAAAAAGGTTACATTTACTTGTTTGAATTAGTAGCTATTTCATTAAGTGTAAATATATAACGTTACACTTCATCAGAAATATCAAGCCTTTGTAAAACGCGACCAAATTTGATTATTAATAAATAACATTAAGAAGGAATGGCGCATGAAGCACATTACGATAAAAAAGAGTCTTACTTTTTTTTTTATCCTTGTGCTTGGTTCTGATTGTTGGTTAGTAGTTGCATAATGTACTGTAAGATCAGGATAGTCACTACAAAACCTGTAAAAAAGCGCTATCTATGTGAATTGATATAGGGGAATTATGGTATATTACATTTATATATTTAGCTATGAATATATCCTGAGAAATTGACAATATGGCAGAAGAAAAATGTTGCGTTTGAACACCCTTTTTCGTGTAAATTTTTTTATTAACAAGTCGTAAGATTATATTTGTTAAACTGAAATTCAACTTAACTCGATATAAAGGTATAGTTTGCCTCATTTTAAAAAAAACTTTATGTCGAATAACTTTGAAGACAATTAAACGATTTTCAGTAAGGTTCATGAAGTATGAAGCTTATTTAATACTGTATAATATGTATATACAAAAAGTAGTGTCTTACCGAATATGCCATTGCCTCCAAAACCAAGAAAACCGTTGTTTTGAACGCCTTGATCTCTCACGACAAGAACTCTATTCCCATTATTCCCTGCGTGAGATGCAACCGGAACCGGAATTGGATAAGGGTGTGGTACTATCATTTGGTTATAAACACCTGATGCGTATTTATTATATCCTTGGCTATATCCACCTGGTGTATATCTATTATATCCACCATAGTTACTATAACTGTTGGCATTTCTGTTAAATGTTCCAGTGTTGTGAGAACCGACGTAACTTCCGGTGTATTGATAGTTATTTCCGTAGTTGAAGCCATTTCCATAGTTAGCGCCATATGTCATGGCAACGCACACGAGTACAAGAATAGCTTGCGTTTTGACCATGTTGTCTTTGGGTTATAATAAGTTGAAAGACTGTAGTGTGTTGTATGATGATATCTGCAATAACAAATTAAGAAAACAATGACTAAGCTGAATTTTAAATTGACCAAAGCAGGAACATACATATTGATAAAGTGTTCGCAAAGTTAAGGATGTGGTCAATTGAAATTCGAAAAAAAATATCAGAAATTTAGAATTGATACACTTAACTATAAATTAAAAAAGAACTAGTCAAGGAAATATATCAACTTAAAATGTTGATAAGTTATTGAACTCCATTTCAAGATATTTCTTTTTTTTTTGAATGGCGGTAAGGGCCGTTTCTGACTTTTACCTTTTGATATTGGCACATGTGTGTCTCAAATCGTAAGAAAATGAAATCCTTAATCTAATTAAATATTTGTAAATGACCTTTTATAATTTCCCAATTGCTGTTTGAAATATCTGTCAGATTCTCGCCCTTTTTATTATTATTATCGAATTGTATTAAGTAACTCACAAACACATCATATATTTGTTTTAGAGTGAATTGGTCTAGTTTAGAACCTATAAATTAATTTAAAAAGGCGTGTAATCCTATATGAAAGGATGAAATCAATAAATATCAATAAACAGAACATTGCAACTGTTACAAAATATATTACCTTTGGTGACTTTTGGGTACCTTTGGCTAGCTTTGGCTATTGAGTGTTTGAGATCGAAACCGTCTACGACTCTGTATTTATAATTCTGTACAGGAAATGTGGTCAGTGACGTAATTGATACTGGTCTGAATTGATCGGAAACTGCACCGGGAAACATGACTTGTTAAACGTATCTCCTGGCAAAATTATCAAATGGAAATGACATAATCATTATTTTGGGTTTGAAATGTCATTCGAACTGGAAAAAAGTAGAATAATTTATAGATGTATACAAATTTACTTGTTAATGTACCTTACTTTTCTAATAATAAAGATTTTATCATAACACATTTTCAATGGAAGTGCAAAATAAATAACATGTGTTTACCATTCAGACATAATCAGTACTTAAACATTACTGAAAAAATCAGTCCTGGACTAGACTAAGTACTAACAAAATCAGTACTCAATTCATAGAATATTAGTATAATAACAGTTATTGTATACTAATGAACAATACTGAATTAATAGAAAGTAATAACATTATAAGTTTTTACTTTCCTACAAACAATAATGTTATGAACCCACTTTATAAGGGGCCCGTAGGTGCCTCGTGTGAAGAGAGTGCCTTACTGTTTGAACGTTATGAACCCTTTTATAAGGGGTCCGTATGTGCCTCGTGTGAAGAGAGTGCCAAACTGTTTGAACGTTATGAACCCCTTTGTAAGGGGTCCGTAGGTGCCTCGTGTGAAGAGAGTGCCAAACTGTTTGAACGTTATGAACCCCTTTATGATATGGTTCCGTAGGTGCCTCGTGTGAAGAGAGTGCCCTACTGTTTGAACGTTATGAACCCCTTTATGAGAGGTCCGTAGGTACCTCGTGTGAGGAGAGTGCCCTACTGGTGAACGTTATGACCCCCTTTATGAGGGGTCCGTAGGTACCTCGTGTGAGGAGAGTGCCCTACTGGTGAACGTTATGACCCCCTTTATGAGGGGTCCGTAGGTACCTCGTGTGAGGAGAGTGCTCTACTGGTAAACGTTATGACCCCCTTTATGAGGGGTCCGTAGGTACCTCGTGTGAGGAGAGTGCCCTACTGGTCAACGTTATGACCCCCTTTATGAGGGGTCCGTAGGTACCTCGTGTGAGGAGAGTGCCCTACTGGTGAACGTTATGACCCCCTTTATGAGGGATCTGTAGGTACCTCGTGTGAGGAGAGTGCCCTACTGGTGAACGTTATGACCCCCTTTATGAGGGGTCCGTAGGTACCTCGTGTGAGGAGAGTGCTCTACTGGTAAACGTTATGACCCCCTTTATGAGGGGTCCGTAGGTACCTCGTGTGAGGAGAGTGCCCTACTGGTCAACGTTATGACCCCCTTTATGAGGGGTCCGTAGGTACCTCGTGTGAGGAGAGTGCCCTACTGGTGAACGTTATGACCCCCTTTATGAGGGATCTGTAGGTACCTCGTGTGAGGAGAGTGCCCTACTGGTGAACGTTATGACCCCCTTTATGAGGGGTCCGTAGGTACCTCGTGTGAGGAGAGTGCCCTACTGGTGAACGTGATGACCCCCTTTATGAGGGGTCCGTAGGTACCTCGTGTGAGGAGAGTGCTCTACTGGTAAACGTTATGACCCCCTTTATGAGGGGTCCGTAGGTACCTCGTGTGAGGAGAGTGCCCTACTGGTCAACGTTATGACCCCTTTTATGAGGGGTCCGTAGGTACCTCGTGTGAGGAGAGTGCCCTACTGGTGAACGTTATGACCCCCTTTATGAGGGATCTGTAGGTGCCTCGTGTGAAGAGATTGCCAAATTGTTTGAACGTTTTGAACCCCTTTATTAGGGGTCCGAAAGGTGGCATTTTGCACGGCTTAAAATCTGTTCATATCAAAAATACCCTTACTTTCCTGCGGCATCATCATGAAAGACCTCTCTTCTAGGATTTACCTATTGTATTATTTGTTTTAAATATGTTCTCGTCCTGAACACACATGACATGCTTCTAGACATAGTATTTCTTAAATTTTGTTTTTGGGGTCCATCAGAAATATTGCAGTCCCGATCATCCATTGGCAGCCCTATGACATATAATTTTATCTTCAAACTAACATTCTCAATTGTTTTTTCCTGAACAATAGCTCCGTTAATTATGTAGTTTGAGACACAACTGTTATATCCTAGTTGTCACGTGTTAGCCAGCCCACCATGGGTGCGTGAGATCGATGGTTCGACCTAGGCTAGGTAATATAAAAGATTTAAAAAGTAGGATATTCTGCTGCCTCCATGAGTTCGCAGACCTTAAAACATATATTATTATGCTTTTGTTATGACACGCTTGTGTTATTACCACAAACACAAAATCTCCATAAACATCACATATCACTTCCCAAATGGCACAATCTCTTGTTCTAATCATTTATAAAGTGCAACGACATATGTCTTTTCTTTTTGTAGTTGAGTTATTTTTTCGTTCGTCACAACTGTCCTCCGTTTTCACCAACTTTTTAAGGAAAAGAGGTAATAATTATGAGGAAAATAAACAAAAGAGAATTAGATAGTAAAAGGAATCTGAGTAAAATATGAACGCATAAAACAGGTCGTTCGGTATTGTTTTAATCTGTGTTTTAGATTAAAACATTTTTTTAAGAGTTCAAATTCGATAACACTATTATAACAACTGTCAAGAGTAAAGAACTGATTCTATTCAACCGTAAAATCCTTATTAAAACGGGTCGACGTCCGTTTGGCTATGCAGAATAAGAATACATGTCTAGTCGAAATATGGACGTTCATTCAAATATATTTAGTTGGGATCTTGCCATCGTCTCATTATCCTTAACATAAAACTCTAAACAGCCAATAATGGTGTCCACAAGTGGACTGTTGCAATACAAGAGGGGTAAAAGATACCAGAGGAACAGGCAAACTCATAAATCGAAAATAAACTGATAAAGCCATGGGTAAAAATAAAAAAGACAAACAGACAAATAAAAGTACACAAGAAACAACATGGAAAACTAAAGACTTAGCAACACGAACCCCAACCAAAAACTGGGGTGATCTCAGATGCTCCGCCACAGTTCTATTTGCCACTACTTATTAAGCCAATAGTTATTTAACATATATAAATATCAACCAATTAAAGACAGTTTATCAAAATGCAATTTCGGAATAATTTTGTTTGGCTTGTTTCTTTACAGTTGGTTTCTGTACAGTTCCGAACACCTATACTACTTAAAAGCTTTGAATCTTGGTCTTACGGCTTTATTTTCTTTCTGTGTGCCTCGATTTTTTTTCTGTTTGGGATATTCGTGCATTTTATTTTCATTCTACAGACTGGATTTTTCTCATTTTTGTTTTTTTGTTTTTTCCTGCCCCCCCCCCCCTTTTTTTTTTTTGGCTATACCGAGAAATAGAGACAAAGGTAAATACCCTTGGCAGCATGATCATAGACTTGTGCTTTTCAAACGATCGACATAATGTAAATAGAAACTGAATCTAATATAACAAGCGGGTTGCTTGCTGTGGCCATGTAGTTTAACTTCGTTTTCAAATAGGAACGCGGGCAGCCTGTATGTTAAATAGTGGGGATGTGGTATGTAGGAGGTGGAAGGTGAAATCGGGGAAAAAGAAGTGAAACACAGTGGGACGTGGGGGGGGGGGTTAAAAAAGGGGATTTGGGAATCTGTATCCCCTTTTTAACATAAAAGTAGGATGTATATAGATATAGGAAGATGTGGTGTGAGTGCCAATGAGACAACTCTCCATCCAAATAACAATTTAAAAATTAAACCATTATAGGTTAAAGTACGGCCTTCAACAATATGTTTGTTTACTTTTCCGTTTTCAGTTAAATGGAAAAGAACAAGATGGAAAGGTAAAACTTGGTGCAGTGAATGTGCCACAATTTGGAAATCGGAAACAAAATTGTGGTTTTACGGTATTTCTATAATTTTCAGGATGGTCACAGAATATAAATAGTGATGATATCTAAACCAAAACCAACAACAGAGAATCAAATTAGGAATCAGATCTCCCAGGTCAGTGTGTAAACGAATGAAGGGGTATAGTGTATAAGTAATGTTGGGATATTAGATAAATATAAAATACCGGAATTTTAAAGTGAAAAATTTTCCTTTTCTGAAACATATGTTTTTCTTACTGCTGCTGCATGGGTACTTCCCAATTTAATGTATGTAGTAGCTTTTAACTTCTATTTATTGTCCAAAAACACAAACATTGAAGGATGAAATCCATAAAATAGTAAATAATAGTTCATAAAAATAACAAAGCCCATACGCATGGTGGGAACAAAGCTCTGTGTCATCAACATATGTGGCTAAAACATAAAGAGCAAACACTTCTATATTCTATATTGGCCTTATTTTAAAAGCAAAGCAATAAGTTTTATTCTCTCTCTGTACATTGACTGTCTAATGCTGCTCTATAAATCATTTAATTCTCTTCAGAAACTCGTCTTTATGGTGAAATATCTCCTAACATATGATACCTTTTGAGGCAAAAAAATTAAGAATAAAATTAATATATAGTAATCATTAATATTTATGATTGATATGTGTACAGGTAAATTGGCGCAAATGAGTTCCGAATATTGGCGCAATTGATACATTTTGAAAATAAAATTTGGCGCAAATACCCCTGAAAAACAGTAATTGTCGCAAAAGGACTGCTGCTGATAAAACAAAAGAAAAAAAAGTACATACGGTTCTATGATACTATGAATTTAAGAAAATATTGAAATACTTTTTTTTATTCTAGTGTGAAACAGCTTCACTGCTCATTTGTTTTAAGAAATTACCCACATTTTAGAGGGCATCGGATATATGAGCGAACACTTTTTTTTTTGGTTAGGGCTATTTGACTGATACTCTAGAACGGAAACCATTACATTTGATTTTTTTGGAGGTACATATGACTTTTTTCTTCACTACCAATAAATGTCAAATATATTTTAATATTCTCTAAAATATTTGAGATATAGACAATAATTGATATTATGTAAGCCAGTTGGGCCTATCAAGGATAAGATATAGTTTAGGTGGTCGGTTTTTTTCTTTCTTTTTAGATTAATCTCTCTTAAATCTCCTTTTTACAATTTACTACTGCATGGTACCTTAATAATATTACAATATCTACAAACCAAATATATGTATAATCAAATAAACCTAATGTCACCATTTCTACTGTTTGTTATCTTAAGTATCCAAATTATTACAAAAATGTAAAATAATTTCCCCCCTATTTGGTTTTAAACAGGTATGAAATTGATAAATGTCCAATTTGTGCAGTACAGTAACAGATTCGGGGGAGATACAGACGAAAAATATATCATGTGAAAATCATGATACAGAAGGAAATTCCCATATGCACGATCAGAACTCAAGAATTTTACAGAATAAATATTTCTTACAAAATACGAAAAAAAAAGAACCACCCAATTCCCTCCTATCCCTTATAAAAACCCTCAAATATCATTGTGACGGATAGTTTTGTTTGTTCTATTTAACTGTTTTTATTTTTGAAAAAGGATGTTTGAACACTTAATTGGTGTTTTAAAAAAAAATGGGCAATATATGTCATGCCTTCTCGCACGACGTCGTACGTTCAATTTCTTTTCCTGTGCAATATGATATTCACCTCATTATGCTGCTTGCTGAGCAATTTTTATGACTACTTTAATAGTTATTAAATTGCTTTAAATTCTGTATCAAATTTATATTAAAAGTTACATACATGTATCTTCAATATTGATTACAATAAATACTTGCTTTCATATTATAAAAATATCCGGTTTGTTGTTTTTGTTTGTTTGTTTAAAGATCTGAGAAAAAGAAGTAATAAACAATTAACTAAAAAATGTCACGTAGTGTCTTCTAATGTGTCGTCTGAAATCATAATGTATGTTATTGATCCGTCTTAATGTTTATTTGGCATGCCATACTCGATAGAAGTGCGGACGTGAAAGAAAGCACCCTCCGCGTAAACGTCAACGCATATTACATTCCAAGGAGACTACAATTTGAAGATTTCGCCATAATTAATAAAACATCATCATTAAAACGTGTATCTTTAATAGACAGAAGTTGTATGAAAAGAAATATTGGCACCGACATAAATCTGTTGGATGTAGAAATTATCTTCAAACTAGGTGTTTATTTAGAATAGACCATTCCACGGATATTACATGCTTGTAACCAAAGAAAATAAACAATTCAACTTTGTCTAGTTTTCCAGACTGAAATAGTTTGGAATAAATTATGGTATAATCAGAGACATATAATTAAGGAATACCATTATTATGTCTTAATGTGGAATGTTTTAACAGAGACATAATCTTTTAAAAAAACAACAACCTGAAACTCATTAAAAAGTTATGTATATTTATAACAAGCTACGGGTAAATAACTTAAATATTTTGAGGTATTTGTCTTTTATTTCAAACAAATGTCCACAAATTATTTGTGACTTTATATCATTTGACTTTCTGCACGCCATTTACAGATGCTTACATAGCGCGCAGTGTCCATTTATCAATGCTTACAAAATGCTACTTGTCATTTCATCCATCATTGATTTTTTTTTATGTTTTACATTGTTGATAAAGAGATAAAACCTGCGTTTTTGCGAAGTTTGGTACACTTTTTAGTTTTCAAACATCTATTTTACCGCTTACATCACTGAGAAAAAAATTCTCAACTGAGAAAAAAAAATACTCAGCTGAGAATATTCTGAACGTTGAGAATATTTTTTTATGGTGGATAAAAAAGTTCTCATTCTAAGCTGAGTAAAATAATTAATTCTGAGAATATTTTTTTTCTCAGAAAAAAAGTTTTATGGCGCCGGGGCCAGGTATTATAAAACAAAATAAAACTGGACAACATAACCACCAAACACACGATTAATAATAAAAAAAGCAACTATTAAACCAAAAAAATAAACAAACAACGACAATGTACAATACAGTTTTAGATAGCACATAAGTTCATATATGTTATTTATTAATTTAATTAGTTATTGAAATAATAATTACTTTCTGTGTAAGATATGTTTATTTTTTTTAGTTATCTGCTAAAAACAGCGGCTGCATTTAATTTGAATATAGCTAGTAAACTTCAATTTATTGTACATTCATGTGTTTTACATTTTTTTTTCAAATTTATTACGGTCTGACAATACATATTTGAATTATTTGAGGCATTAACGTGATAGAACTTTAAAAACCGTGTGTAAGGAAAATACCACTGGTAAGATGCGATTGGATGAACTTTAAAAACCGTGTGTAAGGAAAAATACCAAGAGCTGGAAAGATGCGATTGGAGAATGATATGAAGAACTGCAATACAATCGATATTCCTTCGTGTTCGGGTTTTAAATACGTGCAGATGCAATTTGTTTTAGAAATCAATAGACGGATGTATTTAACCTTATCAGATTACGAAACAAAAGTCATAATTGAATAATGAGTGAGAGGCTGATGGTCATACATTTCTGTAATTATTTAGATAACTTAACTCAATCCTGTTTATATATGTAAAAAAAAAAGATGTGGTATGATTGCCAATGAGACAATTCTCCACAAAAGATAAAAATGACACAGAAATTAACAACAATAGGTCACCGTACGGCCTTCAACATTGAGCAAAGCCCATACCGCATAGTTAGCTATAAAAGGCTCCTGACAATGTAAAACAATTCGAACGAGGAAACTAACGGCCCTATAAATGAATATGTTTGTCTAATGATTTTATTTCTTTATTTTTTCCCTTATTTTTCTCTTATTTTTATTTTGTTAAAATTTCACACCCTCAATACTGAAGTTTTTCTTCGTGTTCTTTTCAGCGAATTGACAATGGATACCGTCTACAAAATTATCATTCTCGGACTTCTCTGCAACTTTCCATACTGTTATGCTTATTTCAATGGTTACAACGGTGAGAGGAGTTATAATGGAAACGGTGTTTATGGAAGAATAACACCATATGATTATCCTGTACCATCAACTGGATATCTTGCGACCACAGATAATAGATATAACGGATTTCAGGGTGGACTTGCTGGACAGAACGGAATCTTTGGTAAACTGATGTGCTTCATCTTTTTTATTTCCTTCTGGCACCTAGAGCTCGTAGTCCAAATAATTATGACGTCTTGAAAATTTTATTTGTTTTGCCTTGACGCTTAGTCGCAGTAAGGCGTCAAAGCAAAAATGAAAAGTACGTCGCATTGAGGCGTCAAAGCAAAAAAAAAAAGCCTTTCAAGACGTCATTATTTTTTGAACTACCGAAGTTGTTCACGACACTCTCACAATCCGAAAGTCAGGTGCAATGTATTCCGTACATTTATTGCGCCTAAAGCAAATTGTTTATATATTGGGTATATACTATATGGAGGTCCAAGGAATAATTTGTATTTACTATAAAATCCTATGTAATATTTTCTGTGTACTCTTTTACAAAACAGTATGAAATGATGAATGGCAAATATTGGCTTAATACATATTTTGAAATGGGGTTCCCGAAAGGATTTTTGTGGGGTTATACATGTGTTTTATTAATGTTTTGTCTTTCAGTGGAAATACCTTATTTTTCTATTTTAACAATCCGGATATGTATTTGTTTTGCCACTGGACGTACACGGCCGTCAATCAATCAATCATTTATAATGAGCATGCAAGTAACCTCCATATATAGAAGAGAATCGCTGAGGATCTGGGGTGGAGGCTATAGGGTTTTACAGAATATAGAATTATTGGTAAAAAATGTAAATAAATGGGTAAAACAGAATAAAAAAATATATATGCCTTCCCCCGATAAAACCACAAACAGAGAATACAGTTGCTGAAATATAAAGAAAAGAGAAAAATGGTCTAAGGACACCATCCATACCCGTATTGGTTTTTTTTAGTTGATCTGTTAAAATGGTAATTATGGGTGTTCTTTGTTGCATTTGGTTTCATCCGTTTGCCAAAAAAAAAGAGCAATAAATAAACACTTCGTACCTTTTTTTTTAATTCATGATAATCAATTTTATTGATGATTATTTATCAATTATTATTTAATTTTAATATTTCAGGGCTCATCATAGCAGTTGTGGTTGTACAGTATGTGTTGAAACTGATACCTCAATTCCAAGGATAAAAACGGTAAGTTTTTGAATATATAGATGATATTTCTACTTATAATACATATTTAGGTTTAAAAATTTGTTTAATTTAAAATCATTTATTTTGGATTATCATGATTATCGCAGGTAATGTTTCGCGATTCAACGGTTCAATATTTACTACAGTAAAACAACAACAATTTATCAATAAAATACTAATTTGAAGGGAAATGGATATAAAAATCATGTTACAAAATAAAGAATTTTTAACTATATTAAATTTGTCAGTTTTTTTTTTGCTCTGCATTCCAAACGAATCTACTTAAAATGATGTTTCAATTCAAAGTACACACGAAACATGCGAAACATTTGTAATTAAAACGGTTAATTTCATTAACCTAGCATAACATCCGTCATAACAATATATTTTCCTACAGAAATTATCCAATGGTAGAAGCAGAATTCCTCCATTTGATCCGTCATCGTGACAGCCAAAGGCACAGGGAAGACATTGATATAGAAATAAATCATACACATCTAAACAATCGGAAACCCTCGGCAGATTTCGCTATCCAGATCATCAGAGTTATGCCGAATGCACAAGTTTCCTGATTGTGCGCATTTAATCATTAATGTTTTATCTTGGGAATAAACGGAATTTATTAAAACCAGAGTTATTCATTTTTGACGAATATGTTGTCTTAACAAAAAAGTAAGCATGTGATGTGTTTTTTTTCCAACGAAGAACCATGTAAACACATTTTGTGAATATTCCATTAATTTAAAAGGCTATCGATCTGGACAATCAGTTGTTTGTAGCTGTTTCTTATTTCGTCTATATTCACGATAAAGGTTGGTCGTTAGTGGTTTGGATGTTCTGTTAATTTTTCGACATTTTAAGTAATCCATGTTTTCCTCTTTTTTTTTAAAAAAAGTATCTGCCCATCAAAAGTCCCGCTTAACCCATGGTCAAAATATATAGCGAGAAAGTGACCGATATAAACTAGTCTTTTTGTTTTGAACTGTTATTAAATCACACTATTTTTACCAATAACATACATGAACATTTTTTTATTAAACGATGTCCTTCAGGTCGATGTTTCAATCAGTAGACCATAAGGTCAAAGTTCTAATAAAAAAAGACCCCAAGCTTGATGTGTTTGTACTATAGATTACCAGGAATATATTTGACAAATGTCGGATCTCTTTTGCAAACTATATCGAAGGGTAATTGTTGACCATTTGTGATATTCGGCAGGTGTCTTTGGAAGGGTGGGATAAAACAAATGTTCACCATGCACCTGCAAAGAATTGGGACTGATTAAAATTGCCAAAGACAGATTTCAAAAATGTGTATTCTTGCCATACATACATGAAAATAGGGACAGGCGAAAATCAATATTTTGTCTTAAAAAAAGCATCCTTCTCTTTAAAAAATAAAATGATCGTTCCCATTATGTATGTTAAACATTGCATTGGAGACTACCGTATTGTAGCTAAATAGCAGTTTGTTTATGTAATTTATACGTATTTCTCGTTTCTCGTCTTTTATATAGAATATAGACCGTTGTTTTTCCCGTTTGAATGGTTTTACTATAAGACATGTCACGGTACTTATCTATCCAAAATTGATGTAATCTTTGTTATTCTCATAGGATTTTGTCTAATGTTTAGTCCGTTTCTGTGTGTGTTACATTATAATGTTTTGTCGTTGTTCTCCTCTTATATTTAATGCGTTTCACTCAGTTTTAGTTTGTTACCCCGAATTTGTTTTTCGTCCATAGATTTATGAGTTTTGAACAGCGGTATACTACTGTTCCCTTTATTGAACTATAATGGTTTACTTTTATGAATTGTTATTTGGATGGAAAGTTGTCTCATAGGCACTCACACCACATCTTCCTTTATTTATAAAGTATACCGATTTATCTATGTACGTACTACGTACATTGACTTCAGTGTTACTGTTTAAAAGCCAGCTAGGTACATGTAGGCCAATGCAATATTGAGAAACGTGCTAAGTTTAATGTGTATATGCACAACACGACATTTTTGAGTTCGAAATTACCAGAATATTTTCACTCTCAGTTATAAAACTGTTTT
Source organism: Mytilus trossulus (assembly GCF_036588685.1). NCBI lineage: Eukaryota > Metazoa > Mollusca > Bivalvia > Mytilida > Mytilidae > Mytilus > Mytilus trossulus. The sequence goes on from NC_086380.1 coordinate 68,698,297, forward strand.
ATCAAAACTAGTCACTCTTAAGGTACTTTGTGTCGGCTTGAATCAATGACATAATAAAAGTATATTCTCCAGGCAAATAATATTCATTTACAAGATTAGAACAAGATTCAATTTGCAGGTTAAAACTGTGTAAGTACAAGAATTAACGTAAATCAAAGTGTAATATTTATAATAATTTCCCACAATTATAAGCATTGTAATGAAATTACAAAAATGTATATATGTACTTATATACATGACTTGTATAATAAAATGATAGGGAGATTGTGACTATGATTTCTAACCATCCGCCAAAGTCCAAATGACATTTATGTGAACCATGTAGTTCACTGTACAGCATTCATGAGAGAGCAAAGTCAATAAACATGTATACGTTCGGAATTAAAGTATTTTTCCCTCAGACACCAAACATAGGTAATTGTGTACTCTTGCGAATATGTGTAGGTAAATATGTCAGAAAGGTTATAAATTTTAGAAAGGTCATGAATGTTAAAAAGGTTACACATGTCGGATATGGTATACATTTTAAGGAAGATTGTATACTTCATTGACATATTAATTTTGGAAATACTTTCCGAACATGTGATGTACGTTAATTTAGAATGATGTTTTGGAATCTAGGAAGGTGGGCGAGTAGTATGATTTTATGCCAATACTACAAAACTCCCCGTGATTTTTCCTGACCTATTTAAGGTCTTGAGAATTAAAAACAATACACGTTGCCAATAAAAGTTTATGAAAATAGAACTTAGTACATATTAAACAAGATATATATATATAATTCATGTGGTGTACCATTTAGTTTCTAACGCAAATCCTATGAATTAAAATATAAAAAAATATCACTGATTTTATATATTTTTATATATATTCACATTATACACGTACCTGTTCTATGTATAATTGCAAATGCACTACGAAAAGTTTCATTCGGAGCACATCCATGATACATAAATGATATTTCTGCTCATGTAATGCATATGTGTATGTAATTTAAATCATTCATCTTTGATTGTCAAAGGTGTAGGGTCACAAGGCGTCAATATTGAAAAAAATCAATAAATTATCATTTAAAGGGATAACATTATGAAAATCATAGTGAATACTTATTCGTATTTGAGGCTGAAGTTGAAAGTGTGTGTAACTATTAATTTTCTTTTTAAATACTTTTTTCAGACTTTCCAGACTTTTAAATGCTTTAGATTAACTTTTTATTTCATTTTATTTTTATTTTTCCAATGCTTTTACTACTTTCTTGTTTCAATTAGTTTAATCTTTTTAGAAATACATGGTATTAAAATACTTAAAATTATTACTTTATGCATGTTTCAAACAAGAAAGTCAATTTTTACATACAAATAATGATTTTTATTTAATTTCCACAGGTAAATTTACCTTTGACCAAATTAGACACAAATGACTAAAACAACATATTTTGCAATGAAAAAATGTATTGTTCTTCCACTAATCCCCCATGTAGGAATAGCCAGAATAGTAAAATACAAAATGTAGGAATAGCCAGAAGACACCGTGAATACAAAATAAACAATTTCGCCAACATTGAGCAAAGAGTGATTAAAAGGTATGGTCATAGTAATGGACTTTGAGTCTTTAAAAATCTTTTATTTTTGCTGATTAAAGTAAAATTGGGTGGTTTTTGTTTAAAACTTAACCTTGTCTATGAACACAAATATTTTTGTTAGAAGATTTAATATTTATGTGCATGTTTCAATTAAAAAGCCCCTTTTGTTGAAGAAAATAATGTTGCCAATATCATCCAAAGAAAAAATGAGAAACTTTTGATATTCCTTTACATGTGTTGCGAATCAATTGTTAACAGCAAACAGTTGAATTATTTAAAATGAAATACTTAGTTTATTTCATTGGTATGTTTGAATGAAATCAATGATTTCACTACTATAACAGTCTAAATTTTAACACAACGTGATCCTTGTATGTCCAATTCTATTGGTGTTTGTTGCATTCCTCTCAATTTAACCATTCCTATTTTAAACTATAATAATTTGTCAGTTTATTTTTTTTTAAAGAAACTGCTACCCTATATCCCTGTAAATGAATCTGTTTGAATTAATTTTCCTATTTATGTACATGTGTAACATTTAATTTTGTGTTTTAAACGGTTAGTTTCATTAATCTAGAATACCATGTATCATAATAATAAATTTTTTATACAGAAATTATCCAATGGTAGAAGCAGAATTCTTCAAATTGATTCGTCATCGTGACAGCCAAAGGCACCGGGAAGACATTACCATCGAAATAGAATATACACACATAAACAGTCGGCAAACCTCGGCGGTTTTCGGCGGCCAGATCTGCAGACTAGTATGCCGAATGCACATGATTCCTGAGTCTGCGCATTTAATCATTTATGTTTTTATCTTGGGAATAAACGGAATTTATCAAAACCAGAGTTATTATTTTTTTAAATATGCTGTCTTAACAGAAAAATAAATATGTGTTGTGTTTTATGTCATGGAAAAACCATGTAAATACATTTTGTGGATATGACATTCTGTCTGGACACTATAAGTTGTTCGCGGCTGTTTCTTATTTCGTCTATATTCACGGTAAAGTTTGGTCGTTAGAGGTTTGGATGTTCTGTTCAATTGTCGACACTATAAGTTACCCATGTTTTCCTCTTTTAATTTTTTTTTTATCTGCCCATCAAAAGTCCCGCTTAACCCATGGTCACACTATATAGTGATAAAGTGACCGATATAAACTAGTCTATTTGTTTTTAACTGTTCACACTATTTTTACCAATAACATTACTTTTTTTAATTGTATCTGCCCATCAAAAGTCCCGTTTCAACCATAGTCAAAATATATATTGAGAAAGTAGAGTAATTAATTTTTCAAGAATATGTTGTCTTAACAGAAAAGTATGACATTTTATGTGTTTTATTTCAACTAGTCACGAAAAACCATTTAACTTAAATACATTTTGTGAATATTCCATTCAATATAGATTTAGGCTATCTGGAAAATCAGTTGTTTGTGACTGTTTCTTATTCACGGTAAAGTTTGGCCGTTAGTGGTTGGGGTGTTCTGTTTAATTTGTATTCCCTTTAAGTAATTCATGTTGTCCTTTTTTCTCTGCCCATCAAAAGACCCGCTTAAACCATGGTCAAAATATATATATTGAGAAAGTGACCGATATCAGATCCATATGACTTTATATAAGACATGTTCTGTTTTCCATACGTCAAGGCTTTACACATCAATTATTTATTGGCACAAACATTTGTTTTAACTCTGATAAATAGCAAACAGGCTCAAGCTAGCAGTTTCAAAGCACCATTTGTTTCCAATAAATTACATGTATACATACATTATTTTTTTAATTATTAAATGATGTCCGTAAAGTAGACCTGTAGATCGATGTTTCAATAAGTGATCAGTAAGGTCAATGTTCACGTAGAGAAGACCTCAAGCTTAATGTTTGTGTATATAGATGACCAGGAAAATTATTTTATAAATAAATTGTCGGATCATTTTTGCAAATTATATCTAATGGACGACTTTGTATTTGTGATTTTCGGCATTAGTCTGGGGAGGGGTGTGGTGAAATCAAAACCTAGCCACCTGGTAGGAATTTGGACTTACTGAAATAGCCTTAGACAGATTCAGAAATGAATATACTTGGCAAAAAATGCAGAAAAATATTGTTTACAAAATGTTCTAGCTGATGTATACAAGTACAAGTGATATTCAATATTTTGTCTGGGTTCGAACTGACAACTACTCGGCAACCGAGAACCCTAGTTGAATGTGATATTATGCATTTTAAAAGTGTTGAATTGTCGGTTGCAGTGATTTTTCTGGTTTAAGGACCATCAGCATAACCATGTTGTGTAATGTATCTCTGTTTCAAAAGTGACAACAAATTCTTTCTATATCAGGTGTAAGCACGACACTATTTTCTTATGTATGACTTTGTCACTGAATAAAATCTTTCGTAGTTGTAATGTGTTAACCAAGTTTCCCTCGGTTTTAGTTTGTTACCCTGATTTTCTTTTTTGTCCATGGATTTATGAGTTTTGAACAGCAGTATACTACTGTAGCCTTTATTTAATGCATCTTAGTTGTCAAAAGCTATATAAACATAAGGAGATATGTGCTATGATAGCTAACGAGACTACTATCCCTCAGAGACCAATGACCTGGATGTGATCATTTATATGGACCACCTTCAACAATAAACAAAACATTAATTATTTTAAACCGTATAGTAAAATTCATAACACGACACAATGTAAAACAGTTCAAAAGAGAAAATAAGTTGCAAGATTATTGATAAACCACTAAACGAAAAATATGCGAGTATTGCGGTGTAAAACATGTTTCCCAGCACCCTACATCACCCGCGCCTACAACCCTTAACAAACAGTTAGAATAAACAAATACCAATATCAATACGAAAGTAGTCGCATTTATTAAAAACTAGTTAAATGCGAATTTAAACAAATAGATAATTCGTGTATTTCCACTATAAGATATCGATATTGACACATCCAACAAAAAGTTATTGACGCCATAAACAGTCTGAGATAATCACGAGTTGGTGCAATGACAAAATTAAAGTGTAGAATAGACGGGACGAATAACGTGTAAAGCAATACATAATTAATTATTCATAACAACATTGAACATTTTTTATTCCGAGAAAAATAAAAATAAAATAAAAAAAGAAGATGTGATATGATTGCCAATGAGACAACTCTCCACAAGAGACCAAAATGACACAGAAACAATGGTATGTTAAATAGATTCAAAATTTGTGCATTGAATCGGACCCCTAACAGAGTTGATGAAACAGTTCTTTATCATGCAAAGAGCGCAGCACTTTCTACACGAAGAATCATATTCAACGTGATGATCGGACATAACCTCGCATTTATACAACCTAGAAAATGTAGCAGAATGTCCATACATGTATAAGATAAATTTATAAACATGACTAAATATGTATAAAGATATTTGTATGATTTATAACCATCCGCCAAAGTCCAAATGACATTTATGTGAACCATGTAGTTCACTGTACAGCCTTCATGAAAGAGCAAAGTCAATAAACATGTATACGCTCGGAATTAAAGTATTTTTCCCAAAGACACCAAACATATTAAGTAGTTGTGTAAAATTGTGTTGGTAAATATGTCAGAAAGGTTATAAATTTAAGAAAGGTCATAAATGTTAAAAAGGTTACACCTGTCGGAAATGGTTTACATTTTTAGGAAGATTGTATATTTCATTGACATATTAATTTTGGTAATATGTTCTAAACATGTGATTTGCGTTAATTTAGAATGCTGTTTAGGAATCTAGGACGATGGGCGTGTAGTATGATAGTGTGCCAAGACTACAAAATTCCCCGTGATTATTCCTGACCTATTTTAGATACATTCTCTGGAGAATTAAACTAATACACTTCTGTTAATAAAAGTTTATTAAAATGAAACTAAGTACACAAACAATAAATAAAGATATTATTCATTTGGTGTACCTTTGTATCTTACGCAATTCATATAGATGAATTAAGATTTAAAAAAAAATCATTTGTATAATATATATTTATATATACACATTATACATGTTCTATGTATAATTTTAAATACACTAAGAAAAATTCCATTCAAAGCCCATGCATGTTCGTTACCGTACTCAATCAACAATTTTAATGCAACATTGGATAGCGTCGCCAGTAATCTCAATATGCGATCGGATTACGAGGTGTATTTTAATATCTGCAATATCTATAGTTTTTATGATTGCCTGTATCCCCAAATATATATGATGTCATGGAGATGGATTTTATTTTCTGCTTCTAGTTCAAAAGTTCAGTATTAAAACAAAATAAAACTTCTATAAAAACATATATTCAAAATTCCTCTTCCAGAAAAAAAGAAAAAAGAGTAGGTGTTCAATATCGGATTTTGTTTTATTGCATTTTAGACCATACCTTTATTAGAACATTATATTTTAGTAAAACTTAAAATAGGTCTAGAACTAAAGTATTGATTTAATATGCAATATACATGTATATTGAAAAATCAAGCGATATAAAGAAAAGATTAGGAAACTTACAAATGTTCACCTCCCTCGGGCAAATTTGACCTAAATCTTATATATTCTAACGTTTCTACTTATGCTAGATTCCTGGCCTTCGGGTGTTTGGGTTGGAGCGTTCGTGATCAAGATAAATCTAGAAAAACTCTTCGGACGAATAAAATTTGTAGTGATGTTTTGATTTACCAAGAATAAAAAGGCATACATGTACGAACAATAACTTAAACAATGAGAGTACAGAAAGGTCCACCAGAGCACTTACAGACTCCCGCTTCTTACAAACATAAATAACCAATAACCAAATGCGAAAAACCCGAAACAAACAAAAACATATGAGACAATTTGCATCCTGAAAAGAAATCTAGACAGATACCTGTTTATTTGTATGACTATGATAAAATATGTAGTGATCACACAAACATCCCAAATCTTATGTTCAATAGTAATTAAGAAGACACAAATATGTCATCGAAACCTTCAAAACTTCCTGCGGACACTTTCATGCATACTTGGCAATAGTAGAGATGTTTTCAGTTTTTCAATGTCGTGGATAGCAATTCTCTCCCTGAGAAAGGTGTGCATTTTACTAAAAAGTAAAATCACAAAAATACTGAACTCAGAGGAAAATCAATTCGGAAAGTCCATAATCACATGGCAAAATCAAAAACAAAAAACAAAACGCATCAAAAACGAATGGACAAGAACTGTCATATTCCTGACTTGGAACAGGCATTTTCAAATGTAGAAAATGGTGGATTAAACCTGGTTCTATAGCGCTAACCCTCTCACTTTAATAACAGTCTCATCAAATTCCGCTACATTTACATGATGCGTTAAATAAACAGTCACAATTAAATAAAACATATGCATATTAGCAGAATAGGTCACTGTGTCATTCTAAAGGCAATTGAATGTTAGTTCATACAAGGAATTGTTTTGAACTACAGATTTCCGATTAAACCGTTCTTGTATTAATTCAGATGTAAAATGTGTTACTTCTCTTCCTATATAACACAACATGGTGATGTCTCAATTAAGTTAAAAAAGATATGTCAGCTATCGGATGTTAATCGTTAATATGAAAGACAAGTGCATCTCTCTAGCGGCAAAGGAAACACTCAAAATGGTTCCTTTCCATGTTCACGTTTTTTAAGCCATTTGATTGGTTGTTGAGATAGATATCTGCATATATATAAGTGACGGCTAGTATCTGGATTACTGTGTGCAAACTACCACTTACCGCAGCTCCATCTCTGTAAGTTAATAACTAATAATATTACATAGTGAGCCAAGTTAAAAACTAATAATATTACATAGTGAGCTCGGACAAAAGATAGCTAGTTTTAGGGAATTTAAAATTTGACAAAGCTGACATAAAACAAATTTTATTTGTAACTTAAAGTCAAAATTTCTAGTTCTAACATTATTCATATGATTATACCTGAGTGTTAATGAATTTCAAAATTTATTTCATATACGATAAAAACGTAGTTAATCTTAAACAAAATAAAGAGATAACGCATTTAATTTGAAAACGAATTAACTTATTTCGCATCAGCAGTTTTCGAAACTCAAACATACTAGGATTTCAAAGTATCATTTTATATTTTGGTAAGAAAACACGTTTTTGTAGTAACACATTAAAATTTCAAATCTAAATTTTTTTCTTTATTTTTTCTACTAAAATATCGAGACAAAATTCAGACATTAGATAAATTTGGATTATTTTTAAATTCGCACATATGGGCATATATTTTCAGTCAAAATCGCAGTTCAGATTTATAGTGGAAGGAAATACATAAAAAATGAAAATCTCGCTGTTAAAGAATTAACTCTTAACGTACATAAATTTAACAATTTATCTCTGAACGTGTCACTAGTTCAGTGTAGTAATCGCATTGCAATGACAATCGGATCTTACTGTTTTGAAATATTTTCAGAAGTTTAGAAAAATATGTTTTGTTAACAATCATCTGAAGATAATAAAATAGTTTGTAAATATAATTTGAAAGTTCAAAATTATTTATTCAGTATCCATGAAGAGACATTGAATGTCGAAACACGCTTCTGACGCAGAAATGAGGTATTGCTTATATAAATGTTATTATTCGCTCAATTAAAAAATGAAAATTCGGCATATCTTTCCCAATTTTTTCTCTAAACTTTTTTATATTACTTATGAATTTAATCTACTTTATTTCGTAGGTACGAACGACAATGAAAACGGAGATACAATTGTGTGTATGCGTTGCCCTGGCGGCAGTATGCATAGCCGGCGTAAGATCTGCAGGTAATTATGGCGGAGGAAGTTATGGAAGAGGTGTGTATGGACGTAGTGCATCATACGGCGGTGGTGGATACAACAGAGGATACAGCAAAGGATACGGTGGTGGTGGATACAGCAAAGGATATGGCGGAGGTGGTTACGGAAAAGGCTATGGTACATCTAGGCGCCAGGGCGGTACCTTGTATTACCCCTATTACTACCCAGTACCATACTTTGTAGGCGGAAGACGACGGGGAGGAGGAAGAGTGAGAGTTACCCCAGCCATACTTGCAAGAACAGGAGGAAGACGTAGGGGAGGAGGTGTCGGAGGAGGAGGTGGTCTTCTCGGAGGTGGTGGAGGCGGATTCGGAGGCATTTTTAGTTTGATCAGTAAGTTCCATTATACGTATATATATTTTATATTTATGATATTAGAGTAACAGAATAGAACAAATGAGCAAAATAAATATACAAAAGAGAAAAATTATCTTAAAATTATTTGAAAAAAATAGAGGAATGAAGGAACAGCGCCAATCCACGCCCTTTTAACATCCAGGAAGGAATTCCAATAGACTTTATTTGTTTTTAAGAACCGCTGTATATTAGTACTGCATTATATCACGTCGGCTGTCGGCTTATGCAAACCCTTCCGGAGCACTTGATAGCACACCCATTTGTTGGTTGGGTTCGTGTTGCCATGACAATGATAGAATTTTCAAACTTATATCCCTTTTGATATCATTCACTTTTTTTTTTATAGTATTATTGAAATGAGATCACTCCCAATCAGTTTCATTATATTCGACCAGCCAAAGTGTTTCGGGTACCTATTTAGATCAATTATACATATTTTTAAAATTTGATCGAGGTCGTACCCTCATCAGGTACTCAAGCCTTGTATATAGGTTTTATTGTTCTTCCTATATGCAGAAATAAAGTAATCAATTGTTATTACACAGCGAGGTATAAGGAGTTGGTACAGGTGGTCTTATATACATATCTGAAAAGATGTTATACATTTGTTATAACTTTTTAGAGTTATTTCTCTTCTTTCAGTTTAGCAGATGTCAGGTACTCTTTGAGATTTTTGTGTTTTTTGTATGCAATCATGGGGGTCTCTCATAAAGACTCTTAGCGGTTGCATCTCTTTTGATTATATCCCAATGCTTTCTAATTACTCTGTTCAATTTTTTAAACATTGGGTTGTATTTTGTACAAAATACCAAGGGAGCAGTTTTGCTATTGGAGCGTTGTTTATATTTTAAAGCTTCTGATCTTTTAATTGCTCTTGCCTTCGCTATCCAGTTTTTCAATTCTTTGCTTTTATAACCTCTTTCTATTAATTTCTTTTTAAAGAAATTAATTTCGGCATTAGTTTTTGATTCACCACTGGTGCATCTATTATTCTAATAGTTTCGCCTATAACCAGTCCCTTGAAAACTGATTTGGGGTGCGATGAACTTCGATGCAAATATTGATAATTTTCTGTTGTTGTTTTGTATATTTGAAAATCTAAGGTCCTCTCTTTCTTAAATTTCTCTTCATTAAAAACGGTCACATCTAAAAGTGTAATGTGACTCTCGTTAAGGGCAAAAGTAAACTTAAGGAGAGGATGTATGCTATTCGATATGTCAAAGAATTCAGTTAATTCTGCTTTAGTTCCTTTGAAAATCAAGAATGTATCATCACGGTACACTGGTCAGTGCATGATTTTGTCTTTTATCGTAAACTTGTTTAAAATCTCATTGATAATTTAAAACATCCTGATATCTGTGAGAGAAGGCGAGAACGGACTTCCCATCGGAACCCTTATTTTCTGTCGAAACAATTCATCATTGAATTCAAACTCATTACATTTTAGTATGATTCTTATAAGTTCTAACATACTTTGTTTAGGAGGAATTTTTATTTTGCAATTGCATGATCTAAGCTTATTCCAAGCTCTATCAATGGCATTAACAGTTTTGGAATGTTCCATATTTGTGTACATACTTGTTACATCAAATGATGCCATGATAAATGCAAATGGAAGCTTAAGTTCTTTTATTTTATTTATAAACGCTGTGCTGTCTTTCGTGTATGTCCATTGTTGAAAGACTATTTCCCATAATAAATAAGCAATAAAATGTGCAATTGTCTCAGTAGGACTGCCTGACATAGATATAATAGGTCTGCCGGGTATATTTACATCTTTAATAAGATTTTTGTCTTTTTCGATGTCATTTATTTGATTAATATATGTGTTTTTGGAAGCATATATAAACGACCTGGTTTGAACTCCTTGCCAGATGTCAAATAATCTAGAGAATGTTTGTCTATATGACCCATGTTGTGTAGAGGAATAATTATATCAATTATTTTGTTGTAAATATTTTTGCTGTGTGTTTCTGGCAGCTTGTGATAATGGATTTCACTTGAGAGTTGTGTCATTGCCTGTTTGATACACATATGTTTGTCTTATCTACTATCGAGGAGCATTTATCTGCCTTCTTAATAGTATTATTGAAATGGTATCACTCCCAATCCGTTCCAATATATTCGACCAGCCAAAGTGTTTCGTGTAACTATTTAGATTAATTATATATTTGTTTTAAATTTGATCGAGGCTGTACCCTCATGAGCGACTCAAGCCTTGTATATTAGGTTTTATTGTTATTATCATATCATTTAAATTTTCTTGGATTACTATTTTGATAAAAAAATTATTCATTTAAAGATTAAAGTACACGACAACTTGGTTGAAGTGCTATTATAAGCGAATGTTTTTATAAAGCTAAAAATGCAATAAGTGTATGGATAACAGCAAGTAACTTTTGAATGAGTGAAAAAAAAAATCAAAATATTTACTTCAGAAGATATATATTTAGAAAAAAAAGTGCAAGGTTCATTCCTAAAACATCGTGGTTCCTACGTTGTGATTTTGTACACTGTATTAGCATGTATCCAACAAAAATAAATCTGTTGTAAATACGTGGAGTGCAATCATCTAGGGACAACCATAACTTTACATTGTATTTTTTTCTTTTTCAGTCACGCTTTTCTTCCTTCAATTTATTCTTGGTCTCATCGGATAGACTGTATGAATCAGGTAAATTTCATCTATATCATTTCCTTACATGTATATACATATATTCCGAAGTGCATTTAAGCTTTTAGAATTACTCATTCATAGAAAAACAGAATTATTTGAAATAATATAATAGATGACCAACTGATAAAAAAAAAATTAAGATAATACAAGACCTCACTATGAAAACCAAACTATGACCTAAAAAATAAGATAAAAACACGCTTAATTCGCCGTTTCAGAATCTAATGCATCCTGGGTAATATTTTCAAAAGCGTACACCAAAGCGTTTTGATTGGTTTAAAACGTTATAAACAATGGAAATTCAACCAATGACGTAACGTTATTTTCACTTTGGGGAACGAACAATGAAATTACCCATGATGCTTTATATTCTGAAACGGCCACGGTCATATCCACATTTGTTTTTTAAAATACTCACGAATTAATTAGTAAAATTTGTGTGTATTTAGTGTTACATAATTTTAATTTTTTTATTTATGCTTATGAGATGTTACAATCTAAGTTGGATAATTGTGCATGCTGATAACTTTATAAGATATTGATATTTTTTTTAGCGTTTCATATTTGACAATGAACCAAATATATGCAGTTATTTATATGTTTCTTTTGTGTATCTATTTACAGCCAGAAATAAATCTAAGGGAAGAAACCATGGTATTAATATATTAGGAGCACACAAAGCACAGTCGTTGGGTACACACCATGTAATACTGATACAATTTTGTAAATAAAAATGCAGACCCGAATTCAGTTTGTTTATGTTTATTTCAATCAATAAAGATGGTGTCTGATGTTTATACAGCAACATGACAACAAAATTGACCTCATGACATATAGAGTATCTATGTTGTGATGTTTGAATGGTTTTACACTAGTCATTTGTGGGTAGCGTCCGATGTCTGATTGATTGATTGTCTTACTGCTTCGTAATAACACTAGGGACAGTCACACGTTCATCTAGTTTTTGTTTTAAGCCATGTACATATATAAGATTAATGCACATTCTTCCAAGCACATTTTTTTTATGAAATAAACGGTGACCAACAATATGCAGGCAAATTTATTCCTTCTTTTCGAATGATCAGCAAAAGCAAGTGTTCTTTCTCTATGAGGTCATCAGGTATGGTCGCCTTTTTCAAGCCGTCACAATAGGAAATCTGAAAGCAAGAAAATTCGACGTCATGATTGAAATTTGATCAATGAAAAACTGAGATCAAACGAACCACACGTATTGGGTTGAGGGTTTCAAGTTTTTGTTTGTGCTACAAGACTCGAGAGGAAACACAAAAGGTAGTCAGGTTCAACCCACTAGATTTTCTTAAATGTCCTGTACCGGAAATCAGGAATATGACAATTGTGATCAAAGTATCGTTTTTATGATATGTTATCGTTTGTTCCTGTTGTTTCCTTGTTTTCCTTCTATATTTGATATTGTTCCCTCGGTTTTAGTTTGTAACCCGGAATTGTTTTCTCTCAATCGATTTATGACTTTTTAACACTAGTATTATACTATTGCCTTTGTTTGAAAAAAAATGACAATTATAGATAGAAAATTAAATCAATGATTAAACGAATGGTATATATGAAGTTGCTAAATATTGTCCATGTCCTTGAATTTCGATATTTTCCAAAAGGTTTGAGATGTCGTCCGGCGCTCCTCCTTACAGATCAATCTTCGACAATGTATTCAACACCCTTCTTTAAAAACAAAAGTCCTACACCTTCTTGCGGATCAATATATATTCAATGCTACTTTTACTTGGACTAATGCATCAAAAGCGCCTCCTTACAGTTAAATCAAAGACTTATATATCATACGCCACTCCTAACGTATTAATCTCGAAAAACTGCAAAGCACGCTCCTCTCTACAGATCAGTGTATGCATAATACACCCAACGCTCCTCTCTACAGATCAATGTATGCATAATACACCCCACGCTCCTCTCTACAGATCAATGTATGCATAATACACCCAACGCTCCTCTCTACAGATCAATGTAAGCATAATACACCCAACGCTCCTCTCTACAGATCAATGTATGCATAATACACCCCACGCTCCTCTCTACAGATCAATGTATGCATAATACACCCAACGCTCCTCTCTACAGATCAATGTATGCATAATACACCCAACGCTCCTCTCTACAGATCAATGTATGCATAATACACCCAACGCTCCTCTCTACAGATCAATGTATGCATAATACACCCCATGCTCCTCTCTACAGATCAATGTATGCATAATACACCCAACACTTCTCTCTACAGATCAATGTATGCATAATACACCCAACGCTCCTCTCTACAGATCAATGTATGCATAATACACCCCACGCTCCTCTCTACAGATTAATGTATGCATAATACACCCAATGCTCCTCTCTACAGATCAATGTATGCATAATACACCCAACGCTCCTCTCTACAGATCAATGTATGCATAATACACCCCACGCTCCTCTCTACAGATTAATGTATGCATAATACACCCAACGCTCCTCTCTACAGATCAATGTATGCATAATACACCCAACGCTCCTCTCTACGGATCAATGTATGCATAATACACCCAACGCTCCTCTTTACAGACCAATGTATGCATAATACACTCCACGCTCCTCTCTACAGATCAATGTATGCATAATACACCCAACGCTCCTCTCTACAGATCAATGTATGCATAATACACCCAACGCTCCTCTCTACAGATCAATGTATGCATAATACACCCAACGCTCCTCTTTACAGACCAATGTATGCATAATACACCCCACGCTCCTCTCTACAGATCAATGTATGCATAATACACCCCACGCTCCTCTCTACAGATCAATGTATGCATAATACACCCAACGCTCCTCTCTACAGATCAATGTATGCATAATACACCCAACGCTCCTCTCTACAGATCAATGTATGCATAATACACCCAACGCTCCTCTCTACAGATCAATGTATGCATAATACACCCCACGCTCCTCTCTACAGATCAATGTATGCATAATACACCCAACGCTTCTCTCTACAGATCAATGTATGCATAATACACCCAACGCTCCTCTCTACAGATCAATGTATGCATAATACACCCCACGCTCCTCTCTACAGATTAATGTATGCATAATACACCCAACGCTCCTCTCTACAGATCAATGTATGCATAATACACCCAACGCTCCTCTCTACGGATCAATGTATGCATAATACACCCAACGCTCCTCTTTACAGACCAATGTATGCATAATACACCCCACGCTCCTCTCTACAGATCAATGTATGCATAATACACCCCACGCTCCTCTCTACAGATCAATGTATGCATAATACACCCCACGCGCCTCTCTACAGATCAATGTATGCATAATACACCCCACGCTCCTCTTTTGAGGTCTACTTATGACTAATGCGTCCCACACCTTCATTATAATTTATCAATCTAGATCTTGTTCACCAATATCCACTCTTTACATCTATAGTTATCAAAAGTACCAGGATTACAATTAAGTACGCCAGACGCGCGTTTCGTCAACATAAGACTTATCAGTGATGCTCATATCAAAATATTTATAAAGCTAAACAAGTACACAGTTGGAGGGCATTGAGGATCCAAAATTTCAAAAAGTTGCGCCAAATACGACTAAGGCAATCTTTGCCTGGGATAGGAAAATCCTTTGTTTTTCGAAAAATTCAAGGTTTTGTTTACAGGAAAATTTTAAAAATTGACCACATTATTGATATTCATGTCAACACCGAAATGTTGACAAGTATACTGGAAATACCATCGGGGACGAAACGTCCAACAGCTGTGACATCGACCCAGTGTAAATAGTTATCAAAGGTACCAGGATAACAATTTTGTATGCCAGACATGCGTTTCGTCTACATAAGACTCATAAGTGACGCTCATATCAAAATATTTATAAAGCTAAACAAGTACAAAGTTAAAGAGCATTGAGGATCCAAAATTTCAAAAAGTTGTGCCAAATACGACTAAGGCAGTCTTGGCCTTAGGATAAGAAAATCCTTGGTTTTTGAAAAAATTCAAGGTATTGTATACAGGAAATTTATAAAAATGACCACATTATTGACATTCATGTCAACCTCTAAATGTTGACTACTGAGCTGGTGATATCCTCGGGGACGAAACGTCCACCAGCAGTGGCATCGACCCAGTGGTGTGAATAGTTATCAAAGGTACCAGGATTACAATTTATATAAATGCATTCATCGTCTCATCTTTCAGGATTAATGAAAAATAATTTAGGACTGATGCACCCTTTGCCCTTCTTACAGGTCAGGGGTGGATTTATTAATCTGATGCCCCTTCTTATAGATCAAACTCGGAATAATGAATCCCACGTCCCTCATTACAGATCAATCAAGGACTGATGCACCCTTTTCCCTTCCTTGAAGAGCGATCACAGAATGATGAACCTTGCGCCCATCTTTACAGATGAATATTGGACTAATATATGCCACGCCTCTCTTTTCAGATTAATCTCGGACTTATACACCCTAAGCCTCTCTTAAGAGATCTACCCTAGACTAATAAATTCCACACTTCTCGCTTTTCAGGTTAATCATAAACTAATGCACCAACGTCTCCTCTTGAACACATCAATCTCGTCCTAATGTATTTTACATAGTCGCCATTACTACTATACTTAGTCCAGGTTTTATAAACTCATTCAAATAAAGAAGTGATTCATACTTCTATTAGTTTGACCTATTATCATTTGTTTGATTACATCACTAAATAATGATCTGGATTGGCATGATAAAGGTCATATATATTAAAATAAGAAGATATGGTATGGTGGCTAATAAAACAACTCTTCACAGGAGATCATATGACGTAGAACTTAGCAATTATAGGTTACAACATTTTTGCTGTTTCCATGGCAACGGCGGCCATTTTGAAAATTCAAAACTCAAAAGTCAAGCTTACATAAGCTAGGTAACATTTGTTTTAAGTTGTATAAAATTTGAGGCATTTTGAAGTTTTTCATATTTTTGCAGTTTCCATGGTAACGGCGGCCGTTTTAAAAATTCCAAAGTCAATCCTCCGCTGCATTTTTTGTCCATCCATAATTATATACCATCATATACCATTTAATATCTCTAGAATAAATTTAACATTAAGGTTCTGGAATGTTCTATGAAAATTCACCTCCCCCTATAAATTATGCCAAGGAGACCCCCTACTGAAATAAAATAAGTTCCAAATTGGAGCAGACAAGTGTCTCTAAATAGTCATAATAGTAATCATAATTCTATCTACTCTACATAAAGAAGCAAATTTTAGAAATGTAAAAAAAAAATTGACCCCTTCCATCTTTGAGCCCCCCTATTTATGTCAAGATGACACCCTGGTACCATGGACATTGGGTTCTGAAACCCAATGATGCAGACCCATTCACAGAAAAATTATAGAGTTTCCATCCTCTTTTCTTCCAAAAAAATGGTAGGACAGTTTAAGGGATCAGAAAGAGAAGACTAAGAATAATAGTAAGAAACGGGTCAAAAACAATAAGTCCCCAAAACTTTGTTTTGGTGACCTAATAATATCTGTCTATGGCCTACGTATTGAACATTATCATTAAATATATATACAGGGTGTTCCAAGTTTACGATAGTGACATATTCACCAAGATTGGCACATACAACCGAAGGTATCAAAAGAACAACTTTCAATTAAAAATATTTGAAATGTTGTATAAAATCTAATGCTCTGTATCGTGTCGAGTATAAACATAAATATTAAACATTCAATATCAAATTTCTACCACGAACACTACATGTTTTATATTTTTTTCGTTATATGTTATTCTTTCATCTAAATAATCTAGATTGTTAGAACAAGTAACAACTTATCAGCGTGTTGCTAAATTTCGAAGAATAGATGAAACGCCAACAGAGATAAACGGAAAACATGTGCAACTTCATTAAACGTTAATTCCAGAGACTTTGGACCTATGAGATCAGCGGCTTGTATAAATCAAAAGACATCAAGAGGCTATTCAAAACTTTCAAACATATATACATGTATATCACTAAGGAAAAGGTAATAGTATGAGTCAGAAGAATAGATTATAGATGATCAGTAATGATCATTTGAGAGAAATCCAAACATTTATTTGACAATAATTAAAACAGATCTTAAATCAGGACAACATTTTTTATCAAAGATTTTAATCGTTAAATCACAAAATTCGTTTGCATACATGCATTACAATATTTTTTAAATAAACAGAACACGTACAATATCTAACTCGATTGTCAGTATGTTCTCAAATATGCGTCAAAGTTTATACGTTAACATAGATTTATGAGTTTGACTGTCCCTTTGGTATCTTTCGCCCCTCTTTTGTAATAGTTATAACTGTAAATCTGGTTTG
This sequence comes from Mytilus trossulus, assembly GCF_036588685.1. NCBI lineage: Eukaryota > Metazoa > Mollusca > Bivalvia > Mytilida > Mytilidae > Mytilus > Mytilus trossulus. The sequence goes on from NC_086380.1 coordinate 68,716,149, forward strand.
TCCATGATATACTTATTGGACAATTGTCGTTCAATATAAGTACAATGAGATGTTTGGTTTAATGTAGTGATACTGCAACCCAAAATATTTACAACATAATTAACAAGCTTAAGTGTCTGTAAACATGTAAAATCCTTTCTCATGTGTATTGTCGAAATGCGCATCTGGTGCAAGAAAATTGGTACCGTTAATTTTATTACTAAAACTGGGTCGATGCCTCTGCTAGTGGACTATAAGTCCCTGAGGGTATCACCAGCCCAGTAGCCAGTACTTCGGTACTGGCATGAAAATACGGATTTTTTGTGTTATTAAAATTTGCTGTTACAAAATATTAGAAATTATTATCATATATGGATGAAACTACCTCATGCAAAGCTCTGATTCCTTTCACGAATTTGGCTACACTTTTTTTTATCTTTTTGATTATAGCTCTTCATCTTTTATATAAGCTTTGGATTTAAAATATTTTGGCCAGGAGCATCAGTTAAGAGACACGTATTGTCGAAATGCGCATCTGGTGCAAGAAAAATGGTACCGTTAATTTTATTGTTCACCCAGAGTTTAAAGAAATGTGAATTAATCAAACGGTCAATATCAAATATCTGCTAGCAATACTTATTTTCTGTTAATCTTGTCGCTCCTTTTGTTATCATATTCTGAATAATGATGACGGTATGCCTTTCAACCTTTTTTTTATGTGGTCCAATCATTCTTGTAAACCACCACTTAAAACAAATCATGTTTTATCTAATTTTACCTTCATATGAAATTCGAACATTGAAGGTATTTAAATGGCTGCATACATACAGTTAATTATAAAGAGTTACTGTATAAAGTATAAAAACACCAGATCAATATATAAATTGAAATTATCTTTTGTAATTGGTATCAAATGCGTGTGTGTGTGTGTGTGTGTGTGTGTGTGTGTGTGTGTGTGTGTGTGTTTCTGTGTGTGTGGGTGTGGGTGTGGGTGCAACAAAACATGTGTTTTTAGATATGAGTCCGAAACAAAATAAAACTCCAGCTGACTCATAACAAGGTAAATGCATACGAAGTTATAATAGTTATCTGAAAATTTATATCTGAAAATCACTGATAAAGAGAGTATGACCTTAGTTTAAAGTTTAAACTCTGCGTAAAGTTTATATATCATACAAACCGACAAAGGTGTTTTATTTAACTACATTATGTTAATACTGTTTTTTGTTTTGCTGGCATCAGTTGATAGCTTTCTCCTGGATAATCCTCAAGAAAATGGAGGAACAGCGACTAACGATCAGTATCTGACATTATCCAAGTTCTATGCGGAGATGGCACTACAGCAAAAAGACACAACAAATGCACATCAAGAAACACAAAAACTTCGGCATGATATGGATAACTCATTTGCATTGCTAACTACACAACTGCAACACAAATTTGATCGTCTTGATGAAAAGTTAGAAGAAATACAAAGGCAAAACGAAACCATTTTGGATACTGTTAATTTGAAACAAATGTATACAGAGTTAGAAAGAAAGTATTTAAATCTTGAACATAATTATAACACTTTAAAGTTCGAAAATAATTTGTTGCTAAACAAGAAAGATGAAATGGAACATACACTCTTCTCCTTATTGAACGAATCTAATCATCAAGGACAAGAATTAACCGTATTGAAAACTAAATCGCTTATGGTGGACCAGAACATTAAAGATCTTAAGCATTTGGGAAATATCAAACCATTACAGGAAATAAAAACTTTACAAAAACAAGTTGAATCAATTTCGGCTCAAACAAGTTCATTAAGTATGAAGGAGCAGGCGAGGAGCCAAGACTTTATTGCGTTATACAGTAAGGTAAAGGCTCAAGGAGCGAACAGTACAAGTTCCATAACGGATTTAAACCTCCAGATGAAGACTATACAGTCAAATCATGATATATCAATTAGAAATTTAGGCAATCAAATTAAGACTTTACAGTCGGATCATAATACCACATTTTCAGATTTACTCACGAAAATAGAGACTTTACAAATGACTGACAATACGTCAACAGAACATTTAGGTGCCCAGTTGAAAATATTGCAGAAGAATCAAAGTATCCTTTTCGCCGAAATGGAGATGAAAGTGCACAACGCTTTTATTCGAGATAACAAAACACATACCCATTTACAGCGACAGATAGACAGTAACACGGAGATAGGTATTTTTCAGTTTAAGCAAACTCTCTTTTAAACATTTATTTTCTTATTTTAACACAAGAATATTTCTCAATGTCAACCAATTGTTCAAAATTATAGAACTAGAGGGGGTACATTTTGTACCTAACACTACAGGGAGATAACTTTGTAAGATCAGCTAAACGTTTTAATTACATTCTGTTGTTTAGGGAATATTAAAGCTTCTAAATGATCAACATTAATGTTTGACAAACTGCTATATGACCAGTATAATATTTCTGATAAATTGGTTTGTTCAAATGTTTTGAATTTTTTATAATTTTGTCAAAGGGTCAAAGTAAATACTTTGTCAAAATTTTATGAAAATTAAACAAACCAAATTAATTTTAGTAAAGGTGTTGTGTACCACCTTAATTCACTTTTCAACACATGTAATTTTTTGCTTGCAGTCATAGGTTGCCTTAGCTACACAACTATTCGAAATTGTTTAAGTTCTCCATTTGCGAAGTTGGTTTAAACTTCAAATTGTTTTGGTTTCGATACCAATGATGAGTTTTAAGTAGACGAATACCGCATCTGGTTCAAATTATAAGACCTGTATCTTTGATGAGTTATTACAAACACTGGGTCGCTATAGCTGTGGACGAGAGTTTCGAAAAAGATGGTATCATCTGACAAATAGTGTTTTATATTGCAATGACATATCGAATGTTTGTCGTTTAATGCTCCTGAACTATGAAGTATGGACTGTTAACGATTTTATTTCGAACGACCCTGATGAGTGTTATGCAGACGATATATAGTTATCAAAAGTACCAGGATTATAATTTTATACGCCAGACGCGCGTTTCGTCTACATAAGACTCATCAGTGACGCTCAGATCGAAATAGTGCGTCTTAGTTATAATAACCAATGTTTAGACAGATGTCTTTAATGATCTATCAATAAAGATAAAAACAACTGTAAATGTATCTTGAAAACACAAGAAACAAATTTAATTAGGTAGCTTTCACGTCTCAAACGCGGCTGTCGTTGGTTTGCATAATGGCCAGGTATTATAATACTAAATGCATGCAAATTGGTATCTACTGCTTCTCCGCTCATCACGCGACATCACCTTAATAATAATTCATTTTTTTTTATCAAGCGCCCTATTTGAAGACTATACTTTATTCAATCAGCATGGTAATGAACCCAAAAAGAGGAAAAAAACATTAAACATGAAATGTATCAGATGCAAATACTGTCATAAGTATATATGATCAAAACAAAATCTACCATAAAAAGGGTTAGTACAGAAAAACATATAAACAAAATGATAAAATATAACCATATTGTCGTCTAAAAGGTTATCGAAACAAACAAAAGCCATAAAGACGAGGTACACAATGATACATGACACTGGTCGTCCTGTGGACGATTTTATTTTGTAAAAAGTAAAATCACAAAAATACTGAACTCAGAGGAAAAACAATTTGGAAAGTCCATAATCACATGGCAAAATCAAAAAACAAAACGCATCAAAAACGAATGGACAAGAACTGTCATATTCCTGACTTGGTACAGGCATTTTCAAATGTCGAAAATGGTGGATTAAACCTGGTTCTATAGCGCTAACCCTCTCACTTTAATAACAGTCTCATCAAATTCCGTTACATTTACATGATGCGTTAAATAAACAGTCACAATCAATAAAATATCATGTCAAAACCTTAGTCAACATGTCAGTCTAGAACATAGCACGGTCTTGAATTATTATCATATTGTTCTTGTCCTGCATTTCACTTGACACTTGATGTTTAACAGCCATCCACTATGATAAATTTTTAGCACTAATTTTGACTGCATTATGTATTTTATTTTTCCTGTACTTTATTTCAGTGACAATGACTGCTCATCCTTTAACTTCTAAGACCTCGCCTGGTATAATTAAGTTTGACGACGTCAGGTCCAGTTTTGGTATTAATAACCTAGCAACGTTTAAAAGTACCGGGAAGTTTGTTGTTGAGAAGCTTGGACTTTATTTGATTTCTACATCCATATTCGCACACACCACTACAGTTCACAGTACAAAATTTACTTAAATGGCAATGTGATTTCACAGACGAGGATTGGTTATATTGCTACAGATGCACATTCTGCTGCTGTTGTTCTAGTGTTACAGTTACTTTCTAATGATAGTCTCTGGGTATCCTCTCCCGGTAGCTATTACATTGGAGGCGGGTTATGGTCAACATTAACAGTTAGTAAATTGAAATAGAACATCATGCAAATGCTGAATAATAAAAAGATATCTTAAATATGTGCAGCGTAGATTTGATCAAGGACAGATGAGTAATATCAAAAATCAATTGTTCAAACGGTAAACAGTGCAATGCAATTTCAACTTTGATATCACAGACGCTTAAGGAATATACAAAATCAATAACCATTAGAAAAACATATGAAACGCATTTGCAAATCACAGCCATGGGTATGACATATCACACTGCGATATGACTTTACTCACAAGTGGCGCATTAACACATTATTTTTCGTGTTAAACAATCCGTTTAGACTATCATTTTATGACATGGATTAATGTACTTCATTTAAGCATAATCTTTGCATATCATTCTTAATTTTGTCATTGCGTAATAAAATAATAAGATTTTTTTCAAATTAATCTCAGATCACTTTAAAAGTAAAGTTTCTTTTGTTACTTATTCTGACACTGGACTCGTCAAAAGTATAACACAATGTTGACTGCTGAAGTACTTTTTTTTTTACATGTTTACATAAATAAAGAATTTGATGCTCTTTGTCGGGTTGTTTGACATGTTCATTACATCTACATTTAGTTACATCGAGAGTACAACAACAATAGAGCTCTAAAATAAGGTGTTACAAACATTGATGAAGAAGCAATTGTTGGTGCTATAATGTTACCAATACTGAAAACTGACCAGACACCGTAAAAAAAAACTGACAAAGACAAAGCAGCTATACAACATTTTTGTATTAACATCTAATTATAAAACAGAAAATAGTATTTATTTTTTCTTGTGGTACGTGCAAACTGCAATATCCTGGTGAAACAGAAACTAAACTCATCATCAGACTTAATAATCACCGGTCATTTAATACCAGAGGTCGAATTGTCAAATCACAAGACACCTCTTAACAATAGGACATTAATTGAAAATATATAATTTCAAACAAAAGAGGTCAACCAAAATTTGGACATTAAAAGTAGAAAATAGAGAGAGAATTAGTTGATGCTTCAGATACGTAGTCTTGGAGAAATGAATTTTGAACTTGGCACCTCAATAATTTTACAAAAAGAAGACTTAAAATCTTAAATGTTTTATCATTACTTTTTCTTTTTATCAAAATCGAAACATGTATTCATTTACATAGATATAGGAAGATGTGGTATGAGTGCCAATGAGGCAACTCTCCGCCCAAATAACAATTCATAAAAGTAAACCATAAAAGGTTAAGATACGGCCTTCAACACGAAGCTTAGTGTCACACCGAACAGGAAGCTATAAAGGACCCCAAAACATGTATTTAAAAAGTATTAAATATCTGTAATATTATAAACACATTAGCACAAGTTAAGTATTTAATTCGTTTATCAGTATTTTATGAAACATTTACGTGTTAATATAAATACTGTACATTACATTGAAAATCTGACCTTTCTATGATCAACTTATCCACGTTATTGGAAAATATTTGTTTTATATAAATTAACGGAAATTTATATACCATACTAGATGTAGGAAGATGTGGTGGGGGTGCTAATGAGACAGCTTTCCATCCAAATAACAAATTTATAAAAGTAAACCATTATAGCTCAATGCACGGCCTTAAAAAAGGGAACATTGGCTCAGACCGAACAAAACTATAAAAAGGACCCCAAAATTACTAGTGTAAAACCATTCAAGTGGGAAAACCAACGGTCTAATCTAATCTATATCAAAATCGAGAAACGAGAAGCACGTATAAATTACATTAATAAACGACAACTACTGTACATTAGATTCCTGACGTAGGACAGGTGCAAACATTTGCAGAGGGATTACACGTTTTAATGATACCAAACTGTGTCCCTTTTTCTTGAAACAATAGTATTACATCACAACATAGAAAGCCACACGATAAAGTATCAATTGGAAGGCTTAGCTCAATCAAAAAACGTAAATTAACATACTATGAACGAATAAAGTTGATATTCGATACCTGAATGCAAATGCACAGTTAATACAATATTATGGACAAACATTCAAGGCAAAAAAAGCAAACCAAAAAAGTCCAAACAAAGTTCAACTTACAATCAAAACCAATATACAAGTGTCACCACAAAACAGAATAAGTTCTTTATCGCTCAGAAGCAACAAAGTCGTGAATAAATAAAGTTAGGCTATTAAAGAACTTCTATAAGTCATATACCTCCGAATATATGATATTTCAGCGACGAAATACAGACATTATAATTATGTGCAAGTTAAGCAGACAACTAATTATTCATTTATAAAAAAAAATTATACGACACTTTGAATCGCAATGATTAATTTGTATAAGAAATATATTGTATAAAAGAAAACACAAAATCATTTTAATAAACTCAAATCTTTGAACAAAGATATCGTACTTTAGAGGGAACTTTTAACACATTTACATATAAATATGCTCATCATGCATCAAAATATCAAGATTGAAATTTGTTCACTGGACGTGAGTTTCGTCTACAAAAGACTCTTTGTGATGCACATATGAAAAATATTTGAAAAGGCCAAATGAATGACCATGTTGAAGAGCATATAAATAGAACAAGTTAAACATTGAACACATTTATCTGTATTTCATCAATTTTATTTATCAATGCAAATACTAGGGACGCAATTTAAAATCATGTCCATCCGTGATCTATTAATTGGACAATGGGCGTTAAAAAGAAGATAAGATGTAACATGTATAAAGTAATTGTCAATGACAGCAGTTGAACCAAATGTTCACATTAAAATTTCAATAGACGAAAACAAATATAAAAAACAGCACCAAACGACAACCACTGAATTACAAGCTTCTCACATTCACGATGAAATGTTGCGGGTAAAACGTGTTTGATTCTTACCACATGGGTGTTAAATATATTTTTTAATTCAAGCAATTACAGATTTTCATGCAAAGGTCTTCCATTTTTTCAATTCTTGTGTTTTCTATCGTTCATGATGACTTAGTGTAAAGGTCTTGGGGACCTGTTAACACTAATTAGTACCTTATCAAAATGCAAAAATAGAATTCTGCAAAAATAGAATTCCCCAGCGAAACAAGAGTAGTTGTTCGACTCAGACACATACTTTAGTGATGAAGTATTTACTTTTTATGTCTTAACACTTCCCTGTTTTTTTCTATTTTCGTTTTTCACTATTTTCCAAAAGTGTTATTAGTCCAACTCCTCTCCGTTTTGTTGTCTACCTATCCCTTAATTTTGTTTTGTCATTTGATTAATGACTTTCTGTTTTGAATTTTCCTCGGTACTCGGTATTTGTCTTTATTATTTACGTCACTATATTCCATAAGGACACATGTAATTTTTGATTCTCAATGCTCTTTATCTTTGTACTTGTTTGGCTTTACAACTATTGTGATCGGAGCGTCACTGATGAGTCTTATGTAGACTTAACGCGCGTCTGGCGTATTAAGTCTACATCATATATGTTATGATGGTATGATACTAAACCCCTAACGGGAAGGATTGTGCCTGATGTTCATATGATGAAATCATAATCTTTCAGTCAGTTTAATTGAAGTCTGGAGCTGGCATGTCAGTTAACTGATAGTAGTCTGTTGTTATTTATGTATTATTGTCATTTTGTTTATTTTCTTTGGTTACATCTTCTGACATCAGACTCGGACTTCTGTTGAACTGAATTTTAATGTGCGTATTGTTATGCATTTACTTTTCTACAGTGATTAGAGGTATAGGGGGAGGGTTGAGATATCACAAACATGTTTAACCCCGCCGCATTTTTGCGCCTGTCCCAAGTCAGGAGCCTCTGGCCTTTGTTAGTCTTGTATTATTTTAATTTTAGTTTCTTGTGTACAATTTGGAAATTAGTATGGCGTTCATTATCACTGAACTAGTTTATATTTGTTTAGGGGCCAGCTGAAGGACGCCTCCGGGTGCGGGAATTTCTCGCTACATTGAAGACCTGTTGGTGACCTTCTGCTGTTGTTTTTTTTTTTTTTTTTATTTGGTCGGGTTGTTGTCTCTTTGACACATTCCCCATTTCCATTCTCAATTTTATAGATTAAAATCCTGAAGTCGATTTCACATAAAATCTTACGACTAAGATTGATCGTAAGTATACTGATTTGTTCATGACTTAACACCAATCTTAGTAGTATTTTTTTTGGTGAAACTGACTACTGGTACCTTTGAGAACTATAATCGAAAAATATATATAAAATTGTCAGTATACAATCAAACCAATACACAAGTATCTTCAGAAAACATAATAAGTTCTTTTTCGCCCAGAGTGCAACAAAGTCGTGAATAAAAATAGAGAGACTTTCAAAGAACCGCTATTTTCTAGATCCCTCCGAAGACATGAAACTTCAGAAATAAACATCTGTGCAAGTTATTAGACACTGAAAAATAATCATTCCTTTCTAAGTCCTGTCAAACGACACTTGGAATCAGAGTATTTGTATAATTTGAAAGACAACAGGAGAGTATTTAAAAAAAGATATTATTTGACAAAAATATCTTCCTTTAGATTGAACTTGTAACACATTTACATATGAATATGCTCATCATACATCTAGATACCAAGATTGAAATTTGTATACTGGACGTGTGATTCGTTTACAAAACACTCTTTGTGACGCACGAATAAAAAATATTAAAAACAGCAAAATAACTTACAAAGTTGAAGAGCATTGATGACTGCAAATACCAGACACAGGAAAGACAATACACTACTGTGTAAAAGCAAACTTTTTTTTTCTTTTTAGAAAAAAACCAGATCACTACAAAACCAATATCTTTAATTGAAAACGGACGTCCAATATTCTGGAGCTGATCGTTACAAAATACTTTTAAAAAGTCGATCTAAATGCTAGGCACAGCAATTTTGTAAAACAATATGTCAATAAATCACAACAATCGTTTGCATACATGTGCATTGTGTAAAATTATATGTTAAAAAAATAATAAATATAACAAGTTAGATGTAGAACTTATTTATTGGTATATTTTTTAGATATGTATCGAAGTTCAAACATACTGTTATATGTCAAGTAATCAGTTTATCCGTGATCACCTGATTGAAAAATGGTGGTTTTATATTAATAAAATGAGTTGTGGGTTTAAAAGTGTCTGTAAAAAGGTGACGCCCTGTGTAGCTTCGAGAAGAAAAGTTCGAAATTATTTTAAAAGTTTATATATCAAGGATTAACCATTAAAACATTAAATATTTTGTTCGTTAAATGGTTAGGATTTTCTTTTGAATAATCTAGGCCCCGGAAATAAGTGTCAGCTTATCAGCTTCTTGTCAAATTTTTACGAGGAGGCGAAACACAAACGATGTCATCTGAATTAAACGTGAAACATTATCTTGAATTTCTAATAACTGTACTACGAGACTGTAACCAATACGATAAGAGGATTGTTTAACATGTATAAATCGAAAAGAAGCTATTTGGTCCGAGAACACAATTATTTCGTAGTGCATTTCTTTTAGACAATAAATTCAAATTAAAAAAAATCCCACCTGCGCTTTCTGAATATTTTGTTTACAGTGTGTTGTACTACTTTTGGGACACATTATATCAAAAGTATAGAAAACTTCATCGGCTCTAACTCAAAATATGGACAATTTTATGTTAAGGGGGTCTTGAAATCTTTTGACAGCTTCCGAAGGGCTAATTTTTTACCTTTTTCAACAGGACCAAATTACTACTTTATTTCAAATTCATGACCCAAATTATTTGACAGTGTCATTCCACCCCTAGACTTGCTATTAGAGGCAAAATAAATAGAGAAATACATGTGGAAGGGGTAAACAAAAAATTGACAAGTAACACACTGTACACATTAGGGACTACCACTTAAAATAGTTTACATTAAAACAAAAATGAACATTTGAGAGAACTTCAAACATTTATGTGATGTGATCTTAAAAGTCAATACTAGATCTTAAAACAAGACAGACTTTTTTTTATCTAATTTGTTTATTACATCACATCACAACAATTGTTTTGTTACATGTATCAGGTAACGTATTTTTATCAATTATGGACTTTTGATGAGGTCAATACGTTATATATAGACATGGTCAGGTTATATAGGTGGAGGACAAAGTTTCACATATTACATTTTAATAGAACAAGTTAAACATTGAACTCATTTATCTGTATTTTATCAAATATATTTATCAAAGCAAATACTACAGACAAATTTCAAAATCATGTCCGTTCGTGATCTATTTATTGGACAATTGGCATTTGACAAGAACGCGAGATGTAAAATTAGCGTTAAGTATACAGCAGTTAAACCAAATGTGCACATTAACAAAATCATCTCAAGGTCAATTTACGAAAAAAAAACGAATATGAAACACAGCACCAAACAGCAACCACAGAATTACAAGCTACTAAATTAGTACATTCAGAATGAAATGTGCAGGGATAAAATATGTTTGGTTCTTATCACCCGATTGTAAAAAAAAATGTATAATTAAAAAATACAGACTTTCATGACTATGATGACTATCAAATGTCTTCAACTTTTTCTTTTGTTATCTTTCGGTCATGATGGTTTTGTATGAAGGGATTGAGGACCTGTTAACCGACTTAGACTATTTACCGAACTTGATATAACATGGGGAACACGGCGGGTGTGCCGCATGTGGTGAAGGGTCTGCTTAACCTTCCGTAGCACCTGATATCATCCCCATTTTTTAAGTGGGGTTCGTGTTGCTTATTCTTTAGTTTTCTATCTTGTGTCTTGTGTACTATTGTTTGTCTGTTTGTCTTTTTTTATGCTAGCCGTAGTAGTCATTTTTTATTATTTATGAGTTTAACTGTCTCTCTTGTGTCTTTCGTCCTTCTTTTGTGAACGCTAAAATTCAAATATATAATTTCCAGCGACGAAACACAGGAAAAATGTGCGAACAGACATTGACATTGCCCTTTGTATGGACAATTGTATTGCTGTTATCACTACTAAAACTGTAACATATTTACGGTACTAATACATCCTTTACTTAAACATGTTTGGCTCTGAGTGTTCCTAATGAAGCAGCATCCAGAAAAGCATTCAGACACACATATATATTTATTTGTTTTGTACTTAGACCTGCGCTTAGAAAAATAGATATGACATAATTGAAACAAAAAGTTCTGTTCTTTTGCGTGCTAAAACTCATAAAACATAGAAATGTGCATGTCTTGAGATTGGTAGTTGCTTTACATATACACATACTTCATATTTACTTATTAAGCCCTGACCCCTTCCCTCCCCCTCCCTTTTCCTTTCTCTGTTTCTATTTACTGATAGTGTCATAAGTCTCCTCCCCGTTTTTATGTATACCTATCTTTATAATTAATAGTGTTATCCATTTCAACATTAAATATTATCACGTGTATATCAGTATATAGAGTAGGTATAAGAAGTAGGCAGTCAGGGGCGCATAAATTTCTGATTAACATGTTTATGTTGTCAGAACTTGACTCCGTACGATTTGATTATTTTTGTTATTTTTGTAAACTCCTTTCAACAACTAATGATTCATACATTAGCAGTGATATGTCATGTACGGCCTTCAACAATAAGTAAGTCTAACACCGCATAATCAGCTATAAAAGGTTTTGGCATGGCAAATGAAAAACAATTACAATAACAAAACTAACGACCTAATTATGTACAAATTAGTGTACGAAAAACAAATATTATATGCGGGAACAAACTACTGAATTAATTTGTTTAGTAATTTTTTTGCCACTCATAGCTTGCTGTTAGGTTTGAGCTAAGACATTCTTGTTGACGGTCGTGCTTCGACTTATAATTGTTTACTTTTTTTACATGTTGACTTTCAAAATAAACAGTTGTCTCATTTATACTCATACCAAATCTTCTTATTCATAATTATTTGCCTTCATTTTTCAGGATGCAATGAATAAAGAAAAGAATAGGTTTCAATTGTAAATAGAAAGATATTTCGAAAGATGGCACCCCTTCAGGAAGAAGAAGAGAATTATGTAAGATTAGCTTTGTTATTGAAAGGAGTTTCACCAAGAGCCGTCCGTACTTATTTTGACAGAGAATTTCCTCCTACTCATCTACCTTCAATACTGAATACAAACTACAACACTCTTTATGACTTGAGGGTAAAGAGAGTTTTGAACCAGGCTCAGTGGAATCTATTGGTTCCAGCAAATGGTATGTTTATATGACCGCAGCATCCCCAAAACATTAAATTTAAGTTGAACATGTTTAATATAGAATGTATGTGTGATTTACATGCATCTATCTTAAGATAGATCAATAATAATTTGTATGAAGTTGCATTACTATCAGTACATATTGTCGATTATTTGAAGGCCCTGTCTACAAGGTCATGGTCAAATGACTTTCAATTAATTAACAATATTTAGTGTTTCAATTTCTGATTAAGTTAGTTTGATAAACTACTTACAATAGACAACAATATTTGACTCTGTACAATTCAGTTTAAAACCATTTAGAGGCCATACACAATAGATCATACTCCAGCCACTTCGAATTAAGTTAATAATTCATTCTAAAACTTTAAATGTAACATGTGTACCATGGTTCTAATACATTAGATGTTACAAGTGTTCTTATGAATTATGCGTTAAAAACCTTACTTTTCAAAAAGATATAAACTATATCTTAATATGATATCTCATATAGTATACAATATATAGTATATACTTTATAAGATATCTTATTTACTTTCTTAGATATCTTGAAATTGGATGAATAAAAAAAAAAATTACGCTGTACCCGATTTTGATATAATGAATGTTACAGGTGTATGTGATTCTAGTACTTTTAATGATTTTTTTATCCAGGCATAGATTACCTTAATCGTATTTGGCACACCTTTTTGGAATTTTGGATCCTCAATGCTCTTCAATTTTGTACTTGTTTGGATTTATAGATATTTTGATATGAGCGTCACTGATGAGTCTAATGTAGACAAAACGCGCCTCTGGCGTACTAAATTATAATCCTGGTACCTTTGATAACTATTTACACCACTGGGTCGATGCCACTGCTGGTGGACGTTTCGTCCCCGAGGGTATCGCCAGCCCAGTAGTCAACATTTCGGTGTTGACATGAATATCAATAATGTTGTCATTTTTATAAATTTCCCGTTTATAAAACTTTAGATTTTCTCAGAAAAACTAAGGATTTTCTTATCCCAGGCATAGATTACCGTAGTCGTATTTGGCACAACTTTTTGGAATTTTGAATCCTCAATGCTCTTCAACTTTGTACTTGTTTGGCTTTATAAATATGAGCGTCACTGATGAGTCTTATGTAGACGAAACGCGCGTCTGGCGTACTTAATTATAATCCTGGTACCTTTGATAACTATTATATGTTCCTGATTCTAACGTTACAGTTGAACCTGGTTCTTTTACTTTTGACGTTGCAGGTGTTATTAATAATGATACTCATGATGTTATAGGTGTACCTGTTTCCACAACTTTTGATGTAACATTAATGATTTGCTTGATCAGAAACTTGACTTCTCTTACTCAGCCAATCAATGGATTTGACAGATTACCACTACCAGTAGAGACAGCTCCAGGACCTGATCTAGCAAGAATTAAATGGTACAGGAATATATTAGCTCACCATGATAGTAACAAAATGGCCACTGCTGATTTCAATACAGCATGGATCAATATATCTGATGTAAGTGCTACATTATATGATTAATATCAGTAATTTTGTATGAAACATTGACAATTTATGAGGGCCAACAAAATCACTGTCAAGCGAAAAATGTAAATGTGAATCTCTTTTTTTCAAACTCATTGATGATGACTTGATCTTTTAGTTGTATTTTCCTCACAATATTCAATGAGCAAGATATAAGAATACAGTTTACTTAAGTGTTTTTGTCAATAAACTGTTATATAAATCAAATGTAAGCATACTTTATTCTATGAATGTTTACACACTCCTTACTTAGTCAGAAAAATATACATTTGAAGTCACATGGGCATTAGAAAGGGAATGTGTTTACAATACATGCCTTGTTTGTTGAATGCTAATAGTTATCAAAGGTACCTGGATTATAAATTAAAACAAAAATATGACGTCTTACCTGTAGACAGCATCTTAGACTTATGGTCGTTTCAAGAAAAATGTGAAGAAAGCAAACAGAATAACTATACTAATTTTTTTTCAAATAAAGCAGCATTACAATTTTTTACCGATTACATAAATCTTTATAGAATGAGCTTTAAAATGCCCATTGGACATCGTATTTCTCAAATTACATCATGCCAGAATACAGAATTTTCTGTGATGGTTCTAACGGCCAAGTGAAATAAACATTAACAAAACTGAACATATTGACATATCATAACATATCTGTTTAATGTATAGAAATACAAACACTGAAGTGCAAACATTTCCTTTTTTCTAATATTCATATATGTGTTCTCCATCTGTTCGTGTCCACACTTACTATATTATGCAGCTTTGTGTGCAGTTTAATGAACAATTCAGAAAATGTTAAGGACATTATGGTCATCATTTTGCTGTGAAATTTTACTTTTTTTCCTTTTAGTGTAGAATGGTTGTAAAAATGTATCATCTCGCATGAGGTTTTAAGATTTAAAGTAATATGTTTTTTCGTCTTTAAAAAACTCTAAATGCAAATATAAAATTGGTTTAAAAAAATAATTTTTATATCTATTAGTTGTCCCTGACCCTTCTGAAAATTTCACATTTTGCTTGAGTTCTATTTACTTCTTTTCCGTGAAAACATTACGTATCTAGCTACCTTAGTATAAACAAATCATATGGTAAAGTTAACAGTATGCGAGGTCCTTTTGACTGGCTTATCGACGTTTAATTGTATTTTCCCCCAATGTTTTTTTATAGACTGTAAGTCGATTAGCTGGTCAGCAAATGAATCAAGAGTGCCCAGAGTTAAAGGTGAAAATCTTAGACCAGTCAAATCAGGAAATCATGCTGGAAATCAAGCACTCACAAGAAAAGATAAAAGAACTGAGACAAACAGTGGATATATTAGGGACAGAGCACTCAGAAGTGACAGAAAATCTGAGGAAGTTACAAGATTCTCACATTACTTTACAGACTGAACACATAGAAGTCACAGGCAATCTAAGGACGTTACAAGATTCCCACAGTACTTTACCGACTGAACACATAGAAGTCACAGGCAATCTGATGACGTTACAAGATTCCCACACTACTTTACAGACTGAACACATAGAAGTCACAGGCAATCTGAGGACGTTACAAGATTCCCACACTACTTTACAGACTGAACACATAGAAGTCACAGGCAATCTGAGAACGTTACAAGATTCCCACACTACTTTACAGACTGAACACATAGAAGTCACAGGCAATCTGAGGACGTTACAAGATTCCCACACTACTTTAAAGACTGAACACATAGAAGTCACAGGCAATCTGAGGACGTTACAAGATTCCCACACTACTTTACAGACTGAACACATAGAAGTCACAGGCAATCTGAGGACGTTACAAGATTCCCACAGTACTTTACAGACTGAACACATAGAAGTCACAGGCAATCTGAGGACGTTACAAGATTCCCACAGTACTTTACAGACTGAACACATAGAAGTCACAGGCAATCAGAGGACGTTACAAGATTCCCACGCTTCTTTACAGACTGAACACTTAGAGATGACAGAAATTTTGAAAGACCCAATACCGTGGAACATCAGAGGTATATTATACTCATTTAGAAAAGAGATGTAAAGTTATAGCTAAGGGGAGTATACATATAATTCTTGCATTTTTCTTCTTTTTACACATCTAATCAAGTCTTTTTCTTGAAAAATCTTCTGTGTAGTTCGTCAACTTAATTGGTTGTGATATCCAACCAGTCTAAGCAATTGATAAGGCCATTGTGGCTACAAATATATCATAGGAGACCAAAAATACTGTGGGGATATTAACATTTGTCCTTTGTTTTTCCTCTTATAGTTGATGTGTATCCCTCAGTTTTAGTTTGTAACCCCGATTTGTTTTTTCTCAAATTATTAATGTCATTTGAACATCGGTATACTAATGTTGCCTTTTTTAAATGATAAAACAATAAACTCAATATATCTTGATTTGTTTAGAAAAATTGCGGTGATTGCCCCTGACTTGTTTATTTAACTTTTTGGTATGTCTTAGCCATTGTTTTTAATATTTTAAGACCGAGGTTGAAAACGTTTGTTTTCAATCTGCCAAAAAATTTAGAATGGAAAGTTCTATCTACCTGAAAAATTTCAGCAAAATATAAAGACCTTTTAGGAATATTTCTCCTAAAATAATAGGTGAAATCCCAGTTTTCATATTTGTTATCTTTTTTTATATAAAAGGAGGTAGGTTAGAACTGTACATTGTAAAGATGATCAGTTCAACAAGTGGTGTATCCTCTTAGAAATTTCTGAAAATCTGTTTTGAGTTCTTGTCCCTTAGATATATTAGATATTTCGTTTCTGCAGAAGTATCTAAATCGATCTAATTTCAAACCTTAAACAATTTAGCCGGAAATTAGATTTGCATGACTATTATTCCTTACATTAGAAATGTTTTCATTTAAAAACAAGTGGTAGTAAATCAGTATACAAGTATGAATTTAACAAAGCAAGTAATATATCACTGTCGGACTCAAGACGAAAAAAAATACAACTGAGATCAATTACATCTGATATATGCAGATTGTTTTTTAATTGAAAATTCCAATTTTCCGTCCAAGATCACTGATACGCTCAGCCGTAAAACGATGTATGAACATGCATTATGTTACTGTGTAATAAAAAGTTTTTTGGTCGGACAGGAAATCGCAGGATTATATGAACGGGTCACCTCGTAATGCCGCTGTCTATAATTACGTGAGCCATAATGATGATCAAATAAGAGGACAGAATAAAACCAATGTATTAAACAAAAGACTTATATGACAAACAAAAATCAAAAACAAATTCACACGGAAACCTGCTGGTAATCAACACAGGGTCTTCAAAGCCTCTACTTTTGTTTAGTTTATATAACAATAACCCCTAGCAAACGCAAACTTCTCTGCTAATGCGGTTCGGTTTAGAGAAAGCTTTCACACTTACTAAGTATTATTATTTGCAATGATGTGTAGTTGACAATATCGTACCACAATTATGAATGGACCAGTTTTAAAAGACGTAATGGACTTTGCTCAATATTTTTATTTGACAACTTGTACAGGAGTGATGATACATCTACCATATGTTGATTCTTGTAGAATAATGACACCTTGTGACAAAAAAATACATGATTTTAATAGTTCGGAGGACATTTGGACAATTGATCACTGTATCTTAACTTCTGGTTCTGGTTTTAATTACATTCTAAAACTGCTTTGGGCAAAATTGATCATGAATTGTATATATTAACTTAGTAGATGTGGTATGGTTGTTAGTCAGACACCTTTCTCCGAAAACCATGATGAATTAGATGTAAGCATCTATAAGTCCTGTAAAGCCTTCACTCATGAGCAAAACCAATACAAAATGTAAAACAGCTCAAATGAAAAAAATGACCTTGTCTGACTAATGTACAAAATATACAAATTACAAACGAATAAAGTATACGATATACTTAGAACAGCAACATACATACTAAGGCAGGGTTAAACATGTTGGTTAGGGTTTTATGAGTTTTATTTCTTTTTAACGATATTTCAGATTTAAAAAATTGCGGGAAAAGGCTGACTCGGACTTTTACATTATATTTGCATTGGTATTATAAGTTAAAAAAACAAAAAAAGAAAATTAAGAATCTTCTTAAATTTTGGTAAATGACCGTTTATGAGCTATTAAGTCTTATATGAAACTAGAGGCTCTAAAGAGCCTGTGTCGCTCACCTTGGTATATGTGAATTAAACAAAGGAAGCAGACAGTTCATGACAAAATTGTGTTTAGGTGATTGTGATGTGTTTGTACATCTTACTTTACTGAACATTCTTGCTGCTTTCAATTATCTCTATCTATAATGAACTTGTCCGTGTAGTTTCAGTGGAAAATGATAGTAAAAATTTACAAATTTTATGAAAATTGTTAAAAATTGATTATAAAGGACAATAACTTCTTAGGGGATCAATTGACCATTTTGGTCATTTTGACTTATTTTTTAGTCTTAAATTGCTGTACATTATTGCTGTTTTACAGTTTATCTCTATCTATAATAATATTCAAGGTAATAACCCAAAACAGCAACATTTCCTTAAAATTACCAATTCAGGGGCAGCAACCCAACAACGGGTTGTCCCATTCATCTTTAAATTACAGGGCAGAAAGATCTTCACCAGATAAACAATTTTACCCACTGTCAGATTTGCTCTAAATGCTTTGGTTTTTGAGTAATAACCAAAAACTGCATTTAACCTCCATGTTCTATTTTTAGCCATGGCAGCCTTCTTGGTTGGTTGGCCAGGTCAAAAAACACAATTTTTAAACTAGATACATCAATTATTATTGTGGCCAAGTTTGGATTAATTTGGTCCGGTTGTTTCAGAGGAGAAGATTTTTGTAAAAGATCATGGAGATTTACGAAAAAAGGTTAAAAATTAACTATAAAGGGCAATAACTCCTAAAGGGGTCAACTGACCATTTTGGTCATGTTGACGTATTTGTAAATCTTACTTTGCTGAACATTATTGCTGTCTACAGTTTATCTCTATCTATAATAATATTCAAGGTAATAACCAAAAACAGTAAAATTTCCTTAGAATTACCAATTTAGGGGCAGCAACCCAACAATGGGTTGTCTGATTCATCTTAATATTTCAGGGCAGATAGATCTTGACCAGATCAACATTTTACCTATGTCAGATTTGCTCTAAATGCTTTGGTTTTTGAGTTATAAGCCAAAAACTGCATTTTACCCCTATGTTCTATTTTTAGCCATGGCGGCCATCTTGGTTGGTTGGCCGGGAAACAAAACACAAATTTTAAACTAAATACATCAATGATGAGTGTGGCCAAGTTTGGATTAATTTGGCCCGGTAGTTTCAGAGGAGAAATTTTTTGTAAAAGATCATGGAGATTTACGAAAAATGGTTAAAAATTTACTATAAAGGGAAATAACTCCTAAAGGGGTCAACTGACAGTTTATCTCCATCTATAATAATATTCAAGATAATAACCAAAGACAGTAAAATTTCCTTAAAATTACCAATTTAGGGGCAGCTACCCAACAATGGGTTGTCTGATTCATCTAAAAATTTCAGGGCAGATAGATCTTAACCAGATAAACAATTTTACCCAATGTCAGATTTGCTCTAAATGCTTTGGTTTTTGAGTTATAAGCCAAAAACTGCATTTTACCCGTATGTTCTATTTTTAGACATGGCGGCCATCTTGGTTGGTTTGGCGGGCCACGCAACACATTTTTAAAATTAGATACCCAAATGATGATTGTGGCCAAGTTTGGTTTAATTTAGCCCAGTAGTTTCAGAGGAGAAGATTTTTGTAAAAGTTAACGACGACGGACGCAGGACGACGACGACGACGACGATGACGACGACGGACGACGGACGACGGACGCCAAGTGATGAGAAAAGCTCACTTGGCCTTTTGGCCAGGTGAGCTAAAAATAAATGGGTGTTATGGGGCAATATATTTTACATTGTATTGTATGGAATAACACCAAGGAGTCCGAACATTTGACAAAAATTCCAAAACCTCACCTAACTACATCCTTAAAGAGGAATTAGAAACTTGGACGGGAGATCAGAAAATGTTTATAGAAACAAATGGAGCAAAGAGTGTATTAAAATGTATCAAGGAAAAGGTTTGTGTAATTGTTACCGGGAGTTCGGGAACAGGAAAATCATCTTTGGTACATCATGTTGCTCTACGAATGCAAGAAAAAGGCTATGCTATTTTACCGATAACACACCCTAAAAACATCATCAAGTGGTACAATCCAAGTAAGAACCTTCTGTTTGTTGTGGATAACTTTTGTGGAACATATACCATAAATCCTATGAAGTTTGAAAGCTGGAAAAATTTGATGGGGAAAATCAAAACATTAGTAGAAAAGAAATCAGTTAAATTAATTCTGGCTTGTAGACTACATGTTTACAAAGATGAAAAAATGAAATCTTTATCATTTTATCAGTCCTGTGAATGCAACCTTTTGTCGGAAGATTTATGTTTATCAAAAACCGAAAAACAATCTATTGCTGAACTTTACCTGAAAACAAACGCCTCTAAGATCATTAAATTTTGTGACTTGTTTGACTGTTTTCCTCTTTTATGTCAATTATACAGCAAAACACAAATCTGAGAATGTTAGATTTCTTTGAGAATCCATTTACAGTTTACAAAGAAGAGATAGATAAATTACAGACAGAGGGAGCACATGGCAAATACTGTGCACTTGCTCTATGTGTAATGTTTAACAATCGCATTAAAGAAAAATGGCTCACAGAGGATGTCGATAAAGATATAAAAACTATCATAAAGAACACATATGAAGCTAGTAAGGTGGTGAAAGGAACATCTCGATTGGTTCTTCGTGATGCGCTGGATTCACTTACTCATACGTTTATCAGAAAGGATGGTGAAGTGTATAGAACTATTCATGACAAGCTGTTTGACTTTCTTGCTTTTTACTTTGGTAATGTTATGATTTCTTGTTTAATAAATAATGCTTCGAGTAAATTCATTCGTGAAAGGTTTGTTTTTGACAAAAAAAGAAAGAGAGATGCATTTTTAATACCTGTGTCAGAAAAATATCAGCAACTGTATATTAAAAGATTATAATGCAATTTGTATGTTACATTCTTTTTCATTGGCTAAAAGTTGCCGTCATATCCACCGTTGATCAGGCGTAACTAAGGAGGAACAACCATTTTGAAAGGATCGAATCAACAAATGTTCGATTACTACTATATAATCGAGAATAAAACAATACCTACCTCAGATTCGCCGTTTTAACGTTATTTTATCCGATTTTGAAGCGTACAGGTAATGTATCAACCTCCAGTTTGTAAGTTTTCATTCGTATGACGTCACGTTTATCCATGACGCTTTTGCGCTAAAATCATTCATGAAGATTCGCGGATTTTTTTTAATTTTTCAAATTTAGACATTTTTCCAAGTTTTATCGTATTATTTCTTTTTGAAATGCATTAGAATCGGAATAACAGTACTGTAGTTGAAGAGTTGCCACCGTCAATTTTGATTTGACGGTCGCAAATCTCCGTTTTACTGTCTCCGCTACGCGTCGCCAGTAAAACTGCATTTGCGAACGTCAAATCTACAATTGACGGTGGCAACTCTTCAACTACAGTACTGTTATTCCTTAATTGGTAGACGACTGGTTTAGAGGAAATATTGTAGATGTATTCGGTAACATCAATATGGACGATAGGATCTTAAGACAAAGAATCCTTGTACATGTAAAAGGTTTAGAAATATCACAACAGAAAAAATTAGCTAGTCTTCAGGACACAAAAAACAAAAGTACTGCATTACTGAATTGTTGTTATTATGGAGATTTAGATCATATTCAGTGGTGCTTAAATAATTGTAACATAAATGTTAATAGTTGTTCTGATGATGGAACATCACCTTTCTTCTGTATTTGTCAGAATGGAAATCCTGAAGCAGTACAGCTGTTAATAACAAATAAAGCTGACATGAATAAATGTACAGATACTGGTGAATCACCTCTGTACATTGCTTGTCAGCAAGGACATACTGAAATAGTACGTATGTTAATAAACAATAAGGCTGACATTGATAAGTGTGGAGATATTGGAGCATCACCTCTGTATGTTGCTTGTCAGAATGGACATACTGAAGTCGTACACATGTTAATAACCAATAAGGCTGACATTAATAAATGCAGATATTTTGGAGTATCACCTCTGTACTATGCTTGTCACCAAGGGCATACTGAAATCGTACAAATGTTAATAAACAATAAAGCTGATATCAATAAGTGTGATGATGAAGGAGTATCACCTCTGGCTGTTGCATGTTTCAAAGCACATAATGAAATAGTACATTTGTTAATAAGCAATAAGGCTAACATTAATAAGTGTGTAGATATCTGTCCATTGCTTGTGAAAAAGGACATACTGAAATAGTTCGTATGTTAATAGAAAATGAGGCTGATGTTGATAAGTGTGATGATTCTGGAACCTCACCTCTGTTGGCAGCGTGTAAGGAAGGACATAGGGAAGTATTACAAATGTTAATAAACAATAAATCTGACATTAATAAGTTTAATGATGATGAAGTAACACCTCTATCTTTGGCTTCGCAGAATGGACATACTGAGATCGTACAGATGTTAATAGATAATAAGGCTGATATAAATAGGTGTGCAGTCAATGGATTATCACCTCTGCACTTTGCTTGTGTGAACGGATATATTGAAGTCGTACAAATGTTAATAATTAATAGGGCTGGTATTGATAAATGTCAAGATATTGGAGCATTAACTCTGTGTGCTGCTTGTTACAAAGGACATACTGAAGTAGTACATACATTAATAATTAATAAGGCTGACATTAATAAGTGTGTAGATACTGGAGCATCTCCTCTGTCCATTGCTTGTGAAGAAGGACATACTGAAATAGTACGTATGTTAATAGAAAATGAGGCTGACATTAATAAGTGTAATGATTCTGGAATGTCACCTCTGTTCACTGCCTGCCATGAAGGACATACTGAAGTTGTACAGAAGTTAGTAAAAAATAAGGCTGAGATTAATAAGTGTCCAGATATAGGAGCATCACCTCTGTTCGCTGCTTGTAAGAGAGGACATACTGAAGTAGTCCAGGTATTTATAGAACATGAGGCTGATATTGATAAGTGTACAGATACTGGAACATCACCTTTGCTCATTGCTTGTCAGGAAGGACATACTGAAGTCGTACACATGTTAATAGAAAATAAGGCTGACATTAATAAGTGTCAAGATAATGGAGCCTCACCTTCTTCTCATTGCTTGTTTGATAGGAAATACTGATTTAGTACAGGTATTAATAGAACATAAGGCTGATATTGATAAGTGTACAGATACTGAATTATCACCTCTTTTCGTTGGTTGTCTGAAAGGACATACCGAAGTCGTGAAAATGTTAATAAACAATAAAGCTGGCATCAATAAGTGTGAAAATGAAGGAGTATCACCTCTGTTCGCTGCATGTTCCGGAGCACATAATAAAGTAGTACATGTGTTAATAAGCAATAAGGCTGACATTAATAAGTGTAACGATTATGGGGCATCGCCTTTGAACATTGCTTGTAAAAAAGGACATACTGAAGTAGTTCGTATGTTAATAGAAAATGAGGCTGACGTTAATAAGTGTGATGATTCTGGAAACTCACCTCTGTTTATTGCTTCTTTTGAAGGCAATGCTAAAGTTGTACAGATGTTAATAAAAAATAAGGCTGAGATTAATAAGTGCCAAAAAATAGGAGCATCACCTCTGTTCGTTGTCTCTAAGGAAGGCCATACTGAAATTGTACAGATGTTGATAAAAAAAATAATGCTGACATTAATAAGTGTCGAGACATTGGAGCATCACCTCTTTTCATAGCTTGTCAGGAAGGACATTCTGAAGTTGTACAGGTGTTAATAAACAATAAGGCTGACATTAATAAGTGTCGAGACATTGGAGCATCACCTCTGTTCATTGCTTGTCAGGAAGGACATAGTGAAGTAGTACAGATATTAATAGAATATGAGGCTGATATTGATAAGTGTATAAACACCTCTGTATATTGCTTGTTGCAAAGGACATACTGAAGTAGTACAGATGTTAATAAACAATAACTCTGACATTAATAAGTGTACAGATACTAGAGAGTCACATCTATACATTGCTGGTGAGAAAGGACATACTGAAGTGGTACAGATGTTAATAAACAATAAGGCAGACATTAATAAGTGTAAAGATACTGGAGAATCACATCTATACATTGCTTGTGAGAAAGGACATACTGAAGTAGTACAGATGTTAATAAACAATAAGGCAGACATTAATAAGTGTAAAGATACTGGAGCATCACCTCTGTTCATTGCCTGTTACAATGAAAACACTGAAGTTGTGCAGATGTTAATAAACAATAAGGCAGACATTAATAAGTGTAAAGATACTGGTGAATCACCTCTGTTCATTGCTTGTGAGAAAGGACATACTGAAGTAGTACAGATGTTATTAAAATATATGGCTGACATCCATAAGTGTAATGATGAAGAAGGATCACCTCTGTGCATTACTTGTCAGGAAGGACATACTGAAGTATTATAGATGTAAATAAACAATAAGGCTGACATTAATAAGTAAACATACATTGAAGAATCACCTCTGTTTATTGCTAGTGAGCAGATTGTAACGTCAAATTGACAGAATTAACACCACTAGATATTGCTAGAAGTAAAAAATCATATCAATATTGTAAATATTTACCAAATCACCAATAATTTGCATCAGAAGTTAGGCGGACATGATATATCAATAAAGTATTCTGATTTTAATACGATTAGATATAAAGAACTGCAATCATTGGATATAGGTAATAGCATATAAAAGCATACCAATATTGTTTTTTTTTATTAATATGCTAAACAGTGTAGTTATGATTTTAAGACACATTAAACTTGTTGAACATAAAAATTAATTAAAACATTTTGTTACTCAATGTCAAAAACTTGAAATATTACCATTTTGTGTAGTTAAATTTTGAAATTAAGATTCTGTCTTATAGCTGATCAAACTGCGTAAGCATGTTTTAGTAAGTTTTGATATTTCTTTTTCATAGGTCATTTTTGTCTTCTATTTTGTATGTAGCTTTATTTTCTAAAGGTAGAAATAATCCATAATCTGGACTGGCAATTAAACAGTTTACCCATTCCATCCTAAATTAAACAATTGTAGTTAAAATATATTTAAAAAAAAAATAATGCACCAATTGATATTTCATTATCACCCGCGTAACATGTTGCGGGGTACATGGAAATAAATAGCGTCCGGTCGTCCATTCGGTCTTGTTAGCGTTCACACAAGTACAAGTCTTGCTAGATTTTTATAAAACTTAAACTTATATTATAGATTAATATCAGTAATATCTCGGACTCGCGAAGTTTCATGATGGTGGCCGATCGATTTTTTAAAAGAGTAATGCCCCTTGAAAATATAAATTTATTGAAAATTGCCTTGTGTGCGCTCTCATGGTAACAATTCTTGCTAGATTTATATAAAAATTATACAAGAGGTTGATATCAGCAATATCTTGGACAAGACATATTATATAATGATGGACGATAGACTTTTTTTTTTTTAAATAAAGACCTTTAAAATACTTAATTGATGAAAATAGCCTCGTTACCACTCTCACTGGTACAATTTCTGCAAGATTTTTATAAAACTTATACTATAGGTTAATATCAGCAATATCTCAAAAAAGTTGTATAATTTTGGACAATCGACTTTTTTTAAAGAGTTATGCCCCTTGGAAATATTTAATGTAAGGAAAATAGCCTCGTTAGCGCTCTCACGAGTACAATTCAATGCAGATTTTAATAAAACTTACACAATAGGTTAGTATCAGCAACACATTTTATTATGGTGGACGATCGACTTTTTAGATATATTACTCACCTGGGCATTATGGTTCTCGGTCTGTGCGTTCGTTCGTTCGTTCCTCCGTCCGTCTGTCCTGCTTCTCATTAAAGTTTTTGATCAATGTAGATTTTTATGAAGTTGAAGTCCACAATAAAACTTGAAACTTATTACACACGTTCCCTATGATATGATCTTTCTAATTCCAATGTCAAATTAGAGTGTTGACTCCCAATCGTACGGTCCACCAAACATAGAACATGATAATGCGCGTGGGACATTCGTGTGCTATGGAAACATTCGCGTTTTAGAGAGTCAGGCCTCTTAAAAATATTAAATTTATTGAAAATGGCCGTGTTCATGTCTCACGGGTACAAATATTGCCAGATTTACATAAAACTTATAAAAAAGAGCTATGCCCCTATGAAATACTAAACCTATCGAAAATTGCCTCGTCAACCCTCTTACTGGTACCATTATTGGCAGATTTTTATTAAACTTATACTATATGTTAAAATCATCAATATCTCAAACAATTTGTGTAATTGTGGCCGACCAACTTTTAAAAAAAATACTTATGTCCCTTGGAAATATATGAATTATGTAAAATGTTTTCACAATATATTCAAGGTATGATCTTTAAAAGAAGATAAATAACGTTACTTCTTTTGACAGCCATTCTGTTGAAACCAGTGTTTATCCTACATTTGACTAGGTTACTTTGGTGAACATTTGATTGTAAACTTTTCGACAATTTCAGATCAATATTTTTTTTTCAGTCCATTCAAGAAATATTTCTATTTTCATAATTATAATGTTATTTTTATTCTCAGAACAAATATATGTTGTGTCAATGCCATTTAGACAATTTTCCACCCGAGACCATATGATAAGGATGAAAACAATAGAGCTTTCAAAAAAGTTTTAATAGTTTTTTTTCAATTTACTTTCATAAGTGTAGATCATTTAAGGAATTCGTTTTTTTAAGAAGGAAAAAAAATAACCAATTTTCATCCGATCAAGGGAAAACAACACGACCATAGATTAAAAAAAAAAAACTTACAAAGGCCACCAATGTGTCTCCCCTGCAGCAGGAAAATCTTACACCTAAAGGCAGACTTTAGCTGGCCCCTTAACAATAACATATACTAGTTCAACAACATGGAAGCCACACTAAACTCGATCACATGGAAATTAGCTTTAAAGTCAGTTTGACAGGATGAATATTTGTAAGCAAATATATCATCAAAATATCTAGATTTATAATAAAATTTGTGTATAAAATTTTGTTTCGATGTTTACGGACCGAAATGTTTGGAGATATATGTTCTCATTCTGAGTCTTTAAATATATATGTTTGAATGGTTTTACACTAGTAATTTTGGGCCCTTTATAGCTTGTTGTTCGGTGTGAGCCAAGGCTCCGTGTTGAAGGCCGTACTATAATGGTTTACTTTTTAAATTGTTATTTGGATGGAGAGTTGTCTCATTGGCACTCACACCACATCTTCCTATATCTATGTAGCTAAATATGTGACTTTATGTTCAACTAGCCCAAAGTGCAAGGTGAGATTTTCTCATCACTCGGTGTCCGTCGTAACTACAGTCGTAACTACAAGACCAAATTTTACAAACTTGATCACAATCATCATTGGGGTATATAGTTTTGAAATGTGTTAGATAACCCCGGTCGCCAACCAAGATGAGTGGTTTGGCTACAAATAGAACAAACGGTGAAACTGCAAATTTTGTCTATTATTTTGAAAACCATGATGAAATAAAACAATTGTGACAATAAAAAAAACCTTCAAAAGTCTGAGTACTATCAATTGTTCAGTGGCGTCAAAACTGTCAGGTGACTTTTTATAAGAGTCATTGTCATTAAATGACAAGTTTTACCAATCTGTCGTGTGTGCTTATTATCTTAAAAACTTTAATATTAAAATAGTGAAAAACTTTAAGTTGCAAAAAAAGTACACACGCTGAAATGCCTGCCATCTTTATTAACCAGATATTATGTTAATAGCCTTAAATATAATGCTTTACTAGAACTTAGATCGTCCAAACTGGAAATACATGTACACCTTACGATCATTCCATACACAAATATGCTCAATTTCATTATTTAGATATAGTTAACTTATTGCAAATCGAAGAAACAAACTTAACCAGGAAAACTTGACATTGATAACCATAATCTTCTGTCTTTAGACATACTTTAATTAAGGTATAAACATGCAAAAATTAATAAAATTTGCATTTACATTAAAGTCACAAGAAACGAGTGGCCGGTGAAAAACATTGATCTTCCAATTCTTGAACCAATGCACACAAACATCATAAAATTAGTCTTCTGTGCACGAAATTATCATTTTTTTCATTAAATTTCGTATAATCATCAATTTGTTTTTCAATCTGTTGACTCAGTGTTGTTGTGAAAATATGGCAGGTAGTTAAACATCATGTTTTAAACCCAAAGTTTAACGATTGCCACCCGTTTGTCAACAATCGACAAAAAATCAACAAAAATGCATGGAAATTGAGCATGTGTTTAACATGTAAATTCAGATAATAGATATAGGAAGATGTGGTGTGAGTGCCAATGAGACAACTCTCCATCCAAATAACAATTTAAAAAGTAAACCATTATAGGTTAAAGTACGGCCTTCTACACGGAGCCTTGGCTCACACCGAACAACAAGCTATAAAGGGCCCCAAAATTACAAGTGTAAAACCATTCAAATGGGAAAACCAATGGTCTAATCTATATAAAAAAAACGAGAAACGAGAAACACGTATATATTACATAAACATTCGACAACTACTGTACATCAGATTCCTGACTTAGGACAGGTGCAAACATTTGCAGCGGGATTAAACGTTTTAATGGATCCAAACCTTCTCCCTTTTTCTGAAACAATAGCATAACATCACAACATAGAAAAACATACGATAAAATATCAATTGGCAGACTTAACTCAATCAAAAACGTAGTTTATTTTCAGGACATCCATGCATATTGTGTTCACCGGATTTTTAAGAGATGGATCACACTGAAGTCACTTTGCATAAGGTAAATATGTCCAGGGAATTATTTCCTGGAAGGAAGCAATTAAAATAAAGTAAACTTCTCCTATATACATGTATGAATAAATTAAAGAATTTTCATCAGAAAAAAGTATATGTACATAAGTTTTATAATGAAAACTATCCATTGAGTTATTTGGCCGAAAACACAATTCTCTTTCTATTTTACATTCTCCAATACAGATTTACTTTTCTTTAGTTTAATTTCAACTGGATATCAGCCTGATCCCTTTTTAAACAAAAATTACTTTTTAAAATCTACTTTTTTCGCTATACAATGAGGAATACGTTTGACGAACAGTGTTTGTTCTTGAACACTTGTAACATTGTCTATAACCACACTTATGAAATTTTGGTATCCAGTTCACCATGACATTGAATGTGATGTACACAATCTAATATAAAAGCAAGAAAGTTTTTGATATTTCAGTTTATTATAGATAAATGCCATGTTAAGACAATTGACATATAATCAACTCTGCTTTAAACAACCTAAGTATAAAACTAACTGGTGATAGTAGCTATGTTCTGATATAAAGTGCAAACAATTCATTTTTTTTATAATTTCATTTCAAGAAACATGCATTATTGTCTATATGATAAAAACTACCCTGTTTTTTTTATTTACCAAGTAAAAGGATAATCCTTCAGTAAATTAATTCTACAGCATAAAAAGTTAATTTCATCTTTACACTTGTGATAATGACTTGCCTCAAATTCTTTTGATTTATACTCTACAAGGCAATTATTTCTTTGATATGAGGAAACTTTTTGAGGTTTCAATTCTCATTCTTTGAACAAAATGAAAACACATTTATATTTCCCTTCTTGCATACTCAGAGGGAATTTGATCATTGATTTAAGTCATGAACTTCATCTTATTAGAAATATTCATATGAATACTGTAAAAATCTCCAGGATACTCTATTTCCCATTAAGATTCACACTGTTCTTTTCACAATTTTTTAATTTTCTTGGTGTCTATATAATTAAGTAAGATACAGTTTTAATATTGGCCACATTTGTGTTCATTCTGAATATCTAAATGTAAGTTGTATTTTTATGATAATATATAACTTATATAACGTTTAAAACATATATAAAGGTTGAGATTGAACATGAATGTGGCAACTTCCATTTTTGACAAAAAAACATCTGAAAAGTGACATATTATGGCATAATTGATAGATTTTTCATATTTCAGCTTGAATAATAGCGTCTTAAATTACTAAATCAGTTCCGATCTTTCTTATAAACTAATTGAATCGACTGGATTAGACATTAAAGTGTTTAAAATGTGTCAAAAATCCTGCATCAGATGAACTTGAACTTTGAGGCCAAAATCTGCCTTTACCGGACCTACTCCTTTTTGTGGATTTTGGCGGGGGTAAGGCTGATCATGGCTTTAAATGTTGAACAAAGTATAAATTTCCTCTAGGCTTGTAAGTAGACTTTGGCAAACCATTAAATCAGATATCTACGAAAATACATTTTTCTCAATCCATGAAAAATTAGTACTCTAAAAAATAAGGAATCTATAGTGTATAATAAAGGAGTAGGGGCATTAAATCCTATTTTTGGCCCAAGAAAATGAAATGTTTGATAACTATTTCAAATTGGCACATAATGTTAAGATATACATATGGTCAAGAAATATAAATGAAAAACATTAAGATTTTTATCTGATGAGGTCACAATTACGTCATAATATGTACTGTTTTCACAAAAACGATGAAAAATACAGAATTTGTGATGTTTTCTTACTTTATTTCCATTGTGGAAACATCCTGCTCAGCTGAGAAACAACAAAATAATTTAACAAAAGCTTTATTATAACTATTGGCATTATCTCTCCAAATATAAAGTTGTTTCTTGGGTGCACACATATTTATTCAGTCTAAAATATACTAAAAATTTGATGAAAAAACAAGGAAAATCACGAAATTTAACAAAATATGCAAATAAGGTTATGATTTGAAGCCATGGTAACTTGTTCGATGTCAAATTTGTTTAGTTTTTCTAAGTACCTAATACTTTAGACAAGTTTTCAGTAATTTCAGAATATGTATGATAACTTTAAAATTTGCAGTAAATTTTGGGCCAAATAAGGGCCTTATTGCCCCTTCTCCTTTGGAACTTAGAATCTAGTTTAGATAAAATCAAAATTAAAAAGAAGCTAGCAAATGCATGTTAAATTAGAGAGATGTTTCATATTCGATTGAAGCTTAAAAATTGGAGAAAACATTCAGCGGTTTTAACTGTTTTTGTGTCCGCTGAAAAAAGAAATTCTCAAACAATGCCAACACTTGTACATATTTCTTCTAACATTTACAATCTCTAGTAGGTCTTGATAAAAATTAAATTGACCACATGTTATAAATAATGGAACAAAAGAGTGATGTCATGTACTATACACATTGTACATGTTTTTGAAATTCTGACACATATACAAAAATTCAGTCCAGCAGGCTTTTTACAAATTTTATAAAAAAAAAAAATGTTTTATACAATCTTTCACAAAAGGCAATAAATAATTCCAATGATTTTGATGTCAATATACAATGAAATATGAACTAATTTGATTTCTTTATCTTTTTTGAACACATTTCATATAATGCTACATTAATCAAGGGTCATATAATGACCTTATTCTTCTCCAATTTCCACCAGCCAAATGTGGCTTAAATTGGGATAACAATTATCATTATTGAGTAGTAATTAGAAAATACATGGGAAAGATCTCATGTCCTTTTATATCTGATACACAATTGTGTGCTGCAGAAAAGGGGTATGGAATCTGATGTACAGTAGTTGTCATTTGTTTATGTAATATATACGTGTTTCTCGTTTCTCGTTTTGTTTATATAGATTAGACCGTTGGTTTTCCCATTTGAATGGTTTTACACTAGTAATTTTGGGGCCCTTTATAGCTTGTTGTTCGGTGTGAGCCAAGGCTCCGTGTTGAAGGCCGTACTTTAACCTATAATGGTTTACTTTTTAAATTGTTATTTGGATGGAGAGTTGTCTCATTAGCACTCACACTACACCCTCCTATATCTATAGAAAATTCAACTTGAATATAATTGTAGTTGCTGAAATTTTAACTTCCTAAATATTCAGTAACTTTGTGTTATATTCATTGTTGTCATAGTGTTGGTACTAAAAGTTTCCAGTAATGCTTTTAAAAAATATCTCTACAACATGTATGCACCATCATTTGTGTCAGAAATTTGAACCAAAAATAAAAACAACATTCCTATGAAAAAAGAACCTTGTGAACAAGTATAGTCAGGTAGATCAGAAAACAAAGACGAAACCAAACCAGGCTTCATTTGACAATTAAATGTGTAATATATACAGCTTTGCTGTAAAACACAAAATTAATAAATAAATAAAATGAAGTATGGTAAATGAGAATAATCTGGTTACATTGCTATCTGTTAAAATGAATGAGAAAAGGTAAAAACATACTTCGAAATATTCCCCACAACAAAAATAACTTTTACTCTTAGTAATGTTGTATACAACAAGTAGATATACAACCATAAATGACCCATCACTAAAATATAAAACAACCGTTCCTACCCTCACACATCGATATTTAGAAAGGCCCTTACCAGATGAATATGTATTTATATTGGTAGAAAGACATTATATACATTTGTAAACTTCAGTGTCATGGGTAAAAAATCAATTTGCAATTGTTTAGACTGGTATCTTGATGAAATATATACATGAATAAGAACCAGAACCAGTCTACATACATTATTCTACATGAAACAACAAATAATAGCACAAATAATATAAATAGCTAGAAAAAGTATTGCACATTATAAAAGCATACTCAATAATAAAATATCAGATCTTGTTATGAAACTAACAGAGCATGAAACTTAACAACAGTATTCACTGCCAAAAATAGCACTTAAAAGATGTGTATCTTGTACACATACCAATCTCAAAAGTCAAAATACCATATTTTGTATTCATATTGGTAAAAAAGGTATCAACATTCCTAAAGCAACTTTGGAGCATGGATAGACATTTTATTACAGTGTCTTAGCTATTAATCAAAAGTAGAGAGGCACAGTTCACCTCTTCCCATTGTGTAGAACTCTCCACCTTTAGGTCACCCATAAGAATTCTGTTTTTTTTTATTGCCAGTTAGAGAAAAAAATCTTTATATAAAAAAATGAACTGATTTGTGTCATATAATTACTTGGGTAGGCTGTTTTTATAGGTGGTTTGAAAGGCAGCAGCAAACAACTGTCATTTTGACCTTATATTCCTGTCCTATATATGGGCTTCTGTTGTCTGGCGGAAAATTAATACTTTTCAATGTGACAAAGATCTTTACAGCCCAAAAAATACTATAAACCACGTAAAAATACAATATCACTTCAAAGAGAGGCTATAGTTTATACCAAAGTGACATCAAACTCGTAGGTCCATAACAAACTAACAATGGCATGGCGACATGTACCCACTAAAACCATGGCAAACTTTTTCATTTCTTTTATATTTAAACATGATAAAGTGTCCCCTTTTTTTACAAGATACCACACATACATGCCCTGTATCTTAGAACTGTGTCCCTCTTCTAAATCTTAGCTCAAACAGGATTACTTATTAATTCCTATGGTCAAATCTTAATATTAAAATTACAATTTCTATAATTGATGCGATTAAAAAGTCATAATAAAAATCATTTTATCTTTAATCAGTCACTTTAAAAAAAAAACTTCATATTTTGGCAGTGTTAGCACAAATATTGACACTTTTCAAGTTTGGTTTCATATATAAACACAAATAACATTATAAAATGTAAAATATAAATATTTCCGTATAAAAATGAAAAACTCATTTCATGTGTGTCCAGGGTCTGGATGGGGTTTACAGAACAGAGAAAATGAACCTGAAATACAGAAAAAAGGCAAAAATACAATAGAGAAAATACAGAATAGAGAATATTTTTTGGGCTAAAATGAAAAAAAATAGAAAACAAGAAAGAATGTGTCCACAGTACACTGATGCCCCTTAAATTAAATCCTACAGAATTCAAGAAACCCCATCCAGACTTTCATATCCCCCTCCCCAATAAAACTTCTATGTATTTTCAACAAAAATTGTGAAAATTTGAAAAGCACTGTTACCATTCTCCATACACATTTATACATTTTAATAGCACATTGTCAAACAACTGTCTAAAAATATGGTTCATTCACAATTTTGTTTCAAATCAAGGTTGTGAATTGTGTTGTTTTCCTGGTCATAAATGTCAGCACAACAAAGGTTCATGCTGTAGTTAATAAATTATTGCTTTTTAAACTTTATAAATACCATTTAAATGCCATTACATGCTTAAAGTTTATTAAGGACACACATTTAATATTTTAAAATTATAAAATATATTCTGGTGGATTATTATCATAATGTCATTTTCAAAGTACTATATCCAACAATTCAACTTGATAATAGCCATGAATCACATCCAATACAAAGAAATACTTTCTGGCACCAAATACTGATTAGTTATATAACGGTTATCATAACTGTTCAAAGAAGGCTACTCTAGACGAAGTTGTATTGGCTTTGGCCTGAAATAGAAGAGTTTAATTAAGATTTAAAGATCAATAAACTTTGTGATGTCGCTAAGTTTTTTTTATTAACATTTATAATGAAAAGTAAAGAAAACCCAAGACATACTGTGGGCTTAGGTGGATTTTTTTTTCAAGACCTGAAGTACTTGTTTTATGGACTTTGCTGGTATTGGTGAGCAACAAGTTTTTAAAGGTTCAACAAAATTCAATAGACAACTTTCAAGTTCGATGCATTTCCGTCAAAAACTCTGGTTTTAGTGAACATCATTCATGCGTTTAGGGGCATCATCGATTCCATTCCAATGTTGAGCGAGTGGTTGGAAAATTATATTATTATATTACATGATTTATTCGGCAAACTAAATTCTCATAATAGTTGACAATCAGCACTGCTGTTATTAGAGAATTATGCTTAAGTACCTACGAAACAAAAAATATTTCTAGTTTATCCTGAACAATGATGATCACTTAGACGCTTGATGAAGGTTAATAGTGCAGGGATACAGGCGACCCCTCTATCTGGTAAATGACGTCACAAAGGTGCGCCTAGTTTTTTCCAGTGACGGATGAACTCGAAAGTGGTCTATTGTATATACTATATGCGCAATCAAACAAGTGAAAAGCTCTATGAGCCTCACTTTTCTCTCTGTTTCTAAAGGTTGTGCAAATAAATTTAATATGTTCCTACAATACAGGGATATTGTTTACTGTATATATTATGTTTACTGAAAATAGATAGTAGATCATTGAAGTAAGTGAAAAAGTGTCACATGTTAACAGATGGAGCTTATTCCAAAAGATCAGGACTCCATAAACTATAGTTGACGAGTAAACTAAGCAATATGTCTTCCCTCTCTGAATACAAACTTTAAAAGTCTAGATGTTGTCAATGGTTGCGCTCTGCAATATTTTTTGTTGTTGATTTCTTTTATCATAACCAGAATGATGTTTTTTTTAAATGTTAAACTTTTTGTCAAATATTTTTTTAAAACTTGACTTCTTTATGATATGGGTTTTGCTCAGTGTTGAAGTGTGTACAGTGAGCTGTAAGTTATTTACACACTCTTCATTATGTCCTGGTAGATCACTCTTCATTATGTCTCTGGTAGATCACTCTTCATTATGTCTCTGGTAGATCACTCTTCATTATGTCTCTGGTAGATCACTCTTCATTATGTCTCTGGTAGATCACTCTTCATTATGTCTCTGGTAGATCACTCTTCATTATGTCTCTGGTAGATCACTCTTCATTATGTCTCTGGTAGATCACTCTTCATTATGTCTCTGGTAGATCACTCTTCATTATGTCCTGGTAGATCACTCTTCATTATGTCTCTGGTAGATCACTCTTCATTATGTCTCTGATAGATATTTGTCTTATTGCCAGTCATACCACATCTCCTTTTAATATATATACACCTTCAAATTGTAAATTTATTTACCTGTCTGAGTGTTGAATATTTACTATCTCCTCTCTGTATACCATCTTCATGTAATCTATCATAATCTGTTTCATTTTCCTCTACTTTTAGCACTTCTATTTCAGTTTTCAGTTCTCGTAGCTGGTCTTGAAGATGTTTAGATTTCTCCATGTATTCCACCCTGTATTTACAAAAATAGTTATAATCATCACATTTAAATTGATCGATGATGTTGATGGCACAACTGGCTATTCATCAGCGGTAAAAAAAATTGGTTGAGGACGCCTGAGTGCCCAAAGAGAATCACTGACTTTCAGCAAAACAACTGACAATCTGTGTCTATTGAAGTTAGAGTAGAGTTCATCCACCATGTGCAGGGTTCTAACTAATAACCTCGGTGTTGACAGGCTAGTGATATAGCAATTATACTTCTATGGCTATCAAAGTTGTCTGTTAAATAACTTCTAGTGATAAATATTTGTGAATACTTAAGTAAAATTCATCACAAAACATTTTTCTTGTGGAAGAAGCATATATACATGACATGATACATTTAGCTTCAATTAAAACATACACAAATCAGTTTCTATGTAGTAACCATCATTATTGCTGTTAAAAATATATATATATTAGTTTAAAATAAATATGAAAAACTGCAATTTTTTTTTTACCTTTCCTTCTCAATTTCAAGTGAGAGTTGATCCATATCACCAACTCCAAACAAATCTCCTCCAAGCTCAGCTTCAGTAAGATCTGTTGTTATATCTGATGTCAATTCTGGCAGTTGATATGAGGGCTGAAATATATCAATTAGATAGTAATAAGCATGATAAGGTCCATTGCTATTATTTTAAGAAATAATATACTGTGTGTAATGTATCTTTTTAAACTAACATATAAAGTTAGAAATGAATCAACTTTATTACATACATGTAGTAGGGGTGAACACAGGGGTTCCTTGATTAATATTACTCCCCTATTCTCTTACCCCCCCCCCCCACCAAGAAAAAATGGACATGTAATTCTGTCTAGCATATTCCTATTTTTATCTGCCCCTCTTCCCCAGTTCCAACCCTCTGCCTGCCACTTCCTTCCCCATACTGATTCCTATGTTCACTTATCCCTGTACAAACCCTCAATTAGGGACAACATCAAAAGCTCTATGTAGGATAAAAAACTTAATTCACATAAGTTTTTTCACTGACCCCCCCCCCCCCCCCCCCCCTCATCCCCCCTATTAACTTAATTTGGGAAAAATTGATTTACCCCCCCCCCCCCCCCCCCCCAAACTATTTGATTTAAGATTTAAGTTTTTTTATCCTACATCGATCTTTTGATGTTGTCCCTTAGAGCCTTCATCTTTACATGTAATGAAAACCTAATATTAAATCACTCTTATCTAAGTAAAACATTGTTTTGGATTGAATAGCAAATTTTATTATAAAAAGGTGTAGTGTTCATTTTGTTAAATAAGTTTTTTTTTCTTCTGTTGTTATCTCTAGGAAGTACACCACTAATTCATGGTCCCATTACTTTCTATGTTAAATTCCTCTATTTCAACCAGGCACACCTCTTTCATTTTAAGTTCAAATAAAGTGGCAATCATTGCATGTCAAAGCAACACTTTATGGTGTCTTCTACTGAAAAAATCAGCATACCTTACATTGCATATAAGAAAGAACTGGTTTCCGGAACTTCAGATGTACCAAAACAGGTTCTTCTGATCTGACAAACAGACCAAATGTACCCTCTTTTTAAAAGTTGCTGCAGTTTTTTAAATATTTAAAATTAAAAGTCCAAAAGTGTTCTACAATGACCACCAGTCCTTCAGCTTTCATTTGATGCCAAAAATACCTAAATATCTTACATATTTTGAAAGTTACACTCATGCGTAGGAACAATTTTGCGTTAAATATGTACTACTTTCTGGTATGTGCTTTCTGGCCGGGCCCGAATTAGTGGTGTTACACCTCTAAGAGTGTTATACTCAGGTCACTTTATGTATGTATTTTTTCTGTGAAACAAAAACACGGTATGATAATATCTGTTCATGTTTTAAAAAAAAATCTACTAAAGTTTTTGTCATGCAGTTTTGAAAAGAGTAAACAAACTAGAAAAAGATCCAAAATAAAACTAACAATACAATTTTTTTAAAAATCAAATCAAAATCCAGAATTGATGCAGTGCAGACAAGCATTTAAGGAAACAAATATATTGGACATATTTTGTTAATTACTTCCTACATAAATGATTCTAATTACTGATAGGATATCTAAATTCAAAACCCTTTGTGAGCATTTATTATTGCAGTTATCAAACATTCGCAATAAAATGCAAGATAAATTATTAAAATTTTAAGAAATGCTGCATACAAACATACAAATAACACTTTCAAATTAAAAATTCTAGGTTTTGATTAAACAGTCACAATTTTTGCAATAATAAAAACATTGCAAACGTTTGGAATTAAAAATCATCTAACGATACATAATTGAAAAAAAAATGAATATATTTCTTCAAGAATCTATAAAATTAAGGCATATACTTAGAAATATAAAACCTGATATTGACAAAATCACTATTTTATAACTTTATACATTCAACCACAAAGTACAAAAAACATTTGGCACATATAATAGCAAATAAAGCAAGAACAGAAAAAATAGATTTATTGAGTATAAAACACTGCAGATTGAATCTTTTGTACAACTGGTACATTATTGGAATTTTATCAAATTAAATTCTGGTCAAATCTTATTTAAATCATAATAGTGGACTCATTATTCTTGGTAGATTTATCAATGTTCATGGATTCTGTGTTTACAGGTAAACCACAAATATAAATGCTGAGAAAGATATAATTCCATGTATTTTTTCAACTCATTCCCAAGTTGTTTTGGTGCAACAGTTGATTGATGTCAGGCGAGTAAAATTATCAGATTAATTTCAAATTCAAAATCATCAGATGATTTTTACTGATATCATAAGGAAATCATGGCATTTCCTTGCTATCAATGTAAAAATTCACTGTAAACAAAGGTTTCTTTAGAGTAGGTTATATAAAAGTTAACTACAGCTTGTCTTGGAGATTAAGAAATGTGTCTACCTTTTTCCTCTTGTATATTTTTTGTAGGAAAGTTCCCCTAAAATATTGATTGATTGATTGATTGATTGAAATCACTTTCAGCACTATTGGCTGTTGGTCAGATTTTTATTGGAGAAATAACTTAATTAAGATAGGAGTCTAGTGACTTGCTACCTGCCTGTATCCTCAGTGGGGGTTTTATTGGGGGGTTTTGATCCCAGATCCCACTTACTGTTTTGTGAGATTCCTGTATCCCGCTTATACTATGTACGTAAGCAAATCTCATTTTTCTTGTAATTTCCCATGCCCTCGAGACTTCATTTCCTGTTTTCATAGCACAATAATTTGATTTTCACGTGTCACGCTTACAAAAAATTGTCAATCCCGCGTAAGGCTTAGACCCCAATGAGACCCACTCAGTGTTGATAGGTTAGTGATACAGATTTGAACTTGTTAGGCCACCTCATAATTTAGAGTATATTTACTTTACTGTATAATATAGGATGGAATAAAGGGATTTTGAGTAATTATCAAACATGTTGACAGCTGAGGGATGGATGGACAGATGGACAATGGTACACCATAATACGTCCTGTAAACGGGCGTTTTAAAAAACATAACATTGAACTATCTGCAGTGCTTTATACAAAACAAATGTCCTAAGTGCATACTTGAACCTGTGTATTATATAACGGAAGACAGAAATCAGTCCAGTATTGCTATAAATGTAAAGATATATGTATAAAGTGTTGGAGAGAATTACACATATAAATATATATAGGAGGAAAGAATCACAGCAAACATGTAGGCATACATAATTACTTCAGTATAAAACTGTTGCTAATTCTACAGTAGAATGTCGTTGTGTCGAAAACTCTGATAACTCGATGTATTTTTCAGTAAAGCTAAATTTCTAGTTTAGACAAAGTGGGTATTTTTCTCTGATAAATCAATCTTGTTCGATTCTGAATCTAAATCTTACTCATAAATATTGAACATACATTTACAATAACCTTGGTGTGTCAAAGTTGTAAGTGCAGGAAAATTTTAAGGACAAGAAAAAAATTAAGACTGATTAGAAATATTTGAATAAGAATGAACATGTCATGTAAACCTTTTATTTGCCAAAATGTTAAAAAAATATGTTTGTAGATGACAGCTTACCTGATAATTTTGGAACAAATTTAAAGACCTAAGTTTGGTCTCTATGACTTTGACTCATTGAGCCTGGACTGTGTATGAATATATATATATAACTCAAAAAGTAGATCCAAATATTCCTTGTACATTTCTTTGTTATGTTATGTGTACAGCAGACTATTTAGAGACTTTTTTAATGGCAAACTTGAAAGCAAAATCAATTATAGTTCAAAGAAACTGCAGTATGGAAAAATATTAAAAAAACAATGGAAGATTAAATGCCTAAATGCTGTTGAAATCAAATTGTTCTCTTATCTTAAAAAAAATATTGGTACATATGTTTCCATACTTCATGTGCCATCAAAGACTCAACTATACTTTTAGTCTTGTTGAATTTCAGAAAAAAGAAAATAAAATTCTACAAAAATGCTAAATGGCTAAAAATAATTATATCTAATTTGAAACCACTATAAGTTCTCATTCAATTTGTATCATATGTATCTACAATAGAAGAATTCTTGCTAAATGCAAGAAAAAAAGCTAATTTTATTAAACCTTAACCATTTTCTTTACAAAAACATGATTAGTAGGTGATCCTAAATTTTTGGAGAATCATAATAAACAAACCTGATAAACATTACTCCTTGTTATTTCCATCAGCCTCTCTTTGGCCATCTTTTCTGCCATCCTGGACTGTAATAAATCTACCTTTAATTGTTCAGCTTCTTTTGCTCTGAAAATAAATATACATAATAAATATGAATATTTTTTTAAATGCA
This sequence comes from Mytilus trossulus, assembly GCF_036588685.1. NCBI lineage: Eukaryota > Metazoa > Mollusca > Bivalvia > Mytilida > Mytilidae > Mytilus > Mytilus trossulus. Next base: position 68,757,292 of record NC_086380.1, read on the forward strand.
TAAAATTAATTAGCTCTTTTTGCTGGAACGGTGACCTATAGTTGTTAATGTCTGTGTCATTTTGGTCTCTTTGGCAATCATTCCACATCTTCTTTTTTTTAAATAACTTCTTTTTGCCATATTGAATTTGATTAACTCCCCTTATGAATAAAGGATCACCTATGATGAGTTTATTTATTTATTTATTATGCATTAAGGATCAAGATCATATTCCTTTATCCACATATTTAGGTAATGTTACGTGAATGTGAAGTTTCATTAATCTCTTAAGATGTTTAAGATGAGTTACTAACATGTAGTTTATATGAGTGCAGTTTTTTTTCACGCTGTCTTGAAAATCTATCAATGGCCATGGGCTGTTTTCAGATGTTAGGTCATATTGTTGTCCCTTTGAAACATTCCCCATTTCCATTCTCAATTTTTCTAACAAAGCACATGGATAGACAGGGGCATTCCTATATACTCTTAAACAAGAATGTGTCCTAAGTACACGGATGCCCCACTCGCACTATCATTTTACATGTTCAATGGAAAGTGAAATTGGGTAAAAATTCTAATTTGGCATTAAAATTAGAAAGATCATACCATATGGAACATATGTACTAAGTTTCAAGTTGTTTGGTCTTCAACTTCATCAAAAACTACCTTGACCCAAAACTTTAACCTGAAGCGGGACGAACAAACAGACGAACAAACGAACGGAGGCACAGACCAGAAAACATAATGCCCCTCTACAAATGCAGGTGGGGCATAAAAACATTGTTTGCATGATGTTTATTGATACAATCAGTTTTTACTTATTCATGTTATTTGAGTTAATGTAAAATACCTTCTTTCTGAGTCCTCTAACAACTTTGTAGCAATCATCTCAGCCTCTCTGGCTCTATACTCCATTAACATTCTCTCTTCCTCTGTCTGAATATAGAGGACATACATAATTACATGATCATTGGTTACTTTAACATATCAGACCAATAATATGTGTGATGCAACATGGAATATACTGCAGTATGAAAATCATAGAAGGGTGATGCTTTTTCAACATAAATTCTTCTAAAAAATAATCCAGCTTTTCTATGAGCACCAGGGTTTCCGCTGGCGGTCGCCATTTTCGCAATTTGCGAAAAAATAATAATTGTGGCGATTAAAATTCGTCATTGGCGAAAGAATTTGGCGAAAGAAATATATTAAACGATTTATTTTCAGCCATCTTGTTTATTTACTTTTTTTCGGGTTTCTCTGACTTGACCGATCAGACAATACTTGGAATTCACCTTGAACTCGTTTAGATTTTGACAGAAAATCAATAATCAGCTGATTGCATTCATAGCTATCGACATCAAAGGACTAATTAATAAAGGTGTTGATTATTTCATATGACAAAATGATATGGTTAAATGACTTCTGTCACATATCACAAAAGGGATTTAAAAACCACTTAGCGACGCACGTGTTTGAAGCAAAATGTGTACGCTTCCTCTCCTTCTTTTACAGATAGTCAAGAAAAGAAAATTGTTGTTATGACGAAAAATGTTGAATAACAAGAAAGGTCTCTGATTTAAAACTTTATCATTTAAATTTTATATAGATCATTGATTTGAGTGGGTACTTCAAAGTCGTTTCAGTTACACACGGGTTTCAAACATATAGTTTGACTAATTTACGATGGTCTAGAAAAGAAACTGTCGTTATGAAGAAATCTATTTAAAAGGTTGGCATGAGAGTAACCCTTCAATGTAATGACTACACCTCACACGAGGGATCAATTCCATGTGATAAGATGCTTCGTTTTGTTGTAAAACCCACTTTTTATTTAGGGGGTGGAGTAAAGGAAAATTTTAAAAGAAAAATATATTTGTGTTACTTGGCGAAAAAAATAATAAAGTGGCGAAAAATATATTGTTTTAGCGAAAGAGGTGGCGAAAAAAATAATTGACCCAGGGGAAACCCTGATGAGCACTTTATACAATTAACATGATTAATACATTTCCAGGACATAAAGAAAATCTGCTCCTGTAAATTCTTTTTTATCATTGTAAAAATTTCAACCAAAATAGGTATGGCAAAAACTTTAAAAAACATGTATTTTAAATCTTGATAGCACTATTTGTATGCAGCATGTACTGAAATCAAAATAAATCATCTCTCATTTTTGATAATTCAATGATAAAATAATTGTGTACAAAAAAATTCTAAATCTACCGTATCAAAATACACAACTTACATGTAATTGTTTTATTGTCCTAAACATGCATGAAATATTTGCCACTGGACGTTAAGCAACCAACAATTAATCAATCAATGTAATTGTTTTAAAACTTAAGTTCAATTCTCTCCAAAAAATATATAGAATTTTTACGGATGAGAATTTTTCATTGAGGAGCCGCCCTTAAGACCCATGCATACTACAGAGGGTCTCTTAACCATTAAGGCCGGCAAACTATACTCTCAGTACAACCTTGGATACCCTTTACATAATGTTTTGTTACCTTAACAGCAGACATTTTAAATCTTTGTATTTCAGCCTCAGTTTCACATGTTTTCTGATTTAACAGGTTTGCCTCTGCTTCTGCCAAATCAGCTTTTTCTGCCAATAATTCTGTTGTTTCCTGGGATCTTTTCTGAAATTAAAGACATTGTGTCAAAATATGCATATGCATTATAGGAATAATTCCTAAGTACGAGAAATTAATCGGATGTGGATTCAGTTTTATTCTACAAAAAAAACTTTTTTTTTTTTTTTTTTTTTTTTTTTATATAGTTTTGCAAAAACATTAATCTAATATCCACTTAAATACAATGTTTCACTAACCTTATGAGAAGGATGACCTTTGAATTGAGGTTCTAAATGCATGATTACTACAGTGGGACAAGATTACAGTGACCTAAAGAGACAGGTTTTTGTTTTATAGAGGTAACTTTTATAGTACATTTAACTATACTAAGAATAGATCCTCTTTGTGAAATTTAAGTGAAACTTGATAAAAATATTCATTCGATGTTTCTTATATATGTAATCACAAGAAAATGTATAAAACTTTGACCAAGATTTCACTGTAGAAACAAGTGACAAATCAAACCATGCCTAAGATTTCACTTTAAAAACAAGTGACCAATCAAACCATGCCTAAGATTTCACTATAAAAACAAGCGACCAATCAAATGATGCCTACCAATTCTTCTTGTGCCTTCCTCACATCATCTTGTAACAGTAAGTACTTTCTTTCCATATCTTCTTTCTCTCTTATAGCTTCTTCTTTCAATTGCTTTTCTTTCGCTAATCGGGCTCTGTCTTGCTGCAAAATACAAATTTTTAAATAAATTCATGTCACATGTATAATACAGATATTTAAAGTCTTTTATTTGTACTTTGTGGATGTATTGTCTGTGAATATGAATATTTTCAAAAACATATTCTCTGCATTATACAACAAAACAAGAATAATTAGGAATACATTCAAGCCCTAATGTATTGAAAAGAACTCTAAAATGGTTTATTTTGGTGGCGTTGAAATTTCACTATTTCAAGGAAAAAATAAGAAGCAGGTTTTATAACTTGTGTCTTGTTCTGATATTAGTAAGAGATCTAACTGATGTGAGTTAATGTTTTCATGATTTTATTGTTAATATGAAATTGGCAAAAAATATCCCTCAGGATATTACTTTTTATTCTTTTTAACTGTACAGGAAAAAATATATTTTAAGTATGAAGGTTCTACTGTACATGAAAATTCTATTTCAGTCCATCAATGTTCAACTGTACATGAACAATAGGGTAAACATTACCTGTCTCCTGACTTTTTCTTCTCTTGCATGAGTCTTCATCTGTTGTATCTCCATTGAATCAGGTCTCCTCCTTCTCATGAATAATTCATGATTGCCTACACACAATTCTAATACCTTAAATAAATATAAAACATCCGTTAACATTTATATTTGTCCTCTTATTTTTCAATATCACAAGGACCATAACTTCTGGACAGTAAAGTGACAATCATTTTATCATCAGTAAAAACATATAAAATTTGAAAAGCTAAGTTGAGCTGTACATTTTTCAATCTCTCAAGAACAACAACTCCTGAAGGGTGTGAAATGAAAATTATCAATATCAAACTTTAACTCAACCTCAATTTTATCATCAGTAACAACATATGAAATTTTTTAAAAGTTTGTTTGAACAATTCATGTCTTAAAGCATGGAAACGACTGGAAACACTATTTTTCAATCTTTCAAGAACCATGAGTCCTAAATGGTGAAAGGAAAAATCAGCAATATAAAACTTGACCTCCATTTTTTATTAGTAACAAAAGTTTCAAGAGTAAATGCAAGGACACTGTTTGGCAGCTGCCCAACATACCTCTAAATTTGGTTAATAACATTTTTCTGTTTAAATTAATTCATCAATTATTAAAGACCGTTTCATCATCATACATTTTTCAAACAAGTTTGTGATGTTGAAACCTATTTAGGAAACCTTGCATAAGGGATTGCATTGTCAATATTGACAATGCAATTTCCCAGCTTTCACGGCTAAAACTGTACCATTTTTACTATGAAGTTTTTGAAAAAATCTTATTCAAGAATTGAAAGTGCATCATGTTCATATGCACTACAATTTTTTTCAAAGGTCAAAACATAGGGCTGTGCAGCATATTTTCAACGTTTATATGCCCTGAACTTTTCAGAGCTTAAATTAACACTAATTTTCTTAACTATTCCTACATCGAATGAAGGGTAACCAAAGATTTCAATGTAAACAATATGCACATGTAAATGTACTGGTAACATTCCCAAGTTATGTCTATGTGAGAAGGAACAAAGAGAGCATAACGAACCAGTATGTAAACAAAATTAATTTTCAATGAATATTCTAAATCTACCCAAAAGAGGCGTGGTTTGAGAAACAGTTATATTTACAAAGTGCAACCTTGAACTACCCAATATCAGTCATAAATAAATGTACCAAATTTACTACCTGTATGCAATATTATACCTGTCATTATCGCTATTTTGTGCATTTTTCCTTTGATCCTTTTTTGTGATAATTTTTCATACCATGCTACTCATTTGAGATTGAAAATTATCGATAGAATCTAAGGAGGCATGTGGTGTTGCTAATGAAATTGACATGAAATTGACTAACGTCCTCATACGCCATTCATAGGTAAAATAGCAATAAACAGATTATCATTTGTCATCTCAACATGATTGCTTTTCTCGCTTTCCCCGTACCAGCTCAAGCAAGAAAATCAATCTCGTTGAGATGATCAACAATAATCTATAAATACTGTCAATACTTACAAGTTTATTGATCCGTAACTTAGGAGCAGTAAAAACAAAATCACTAGTTTTCTTATCTAATGGTTTGATTGTAAACTGAAAAGAAGGAAAAAATACATTAGACATATCTAAGGAGTAAGTAAAACTCTACATAAAGTTGTGGATAAAAAGTGCATGCAGGCAGACAAACAAAAGTGGAAATTAGACTGAGTCATTGACTCTATGGCCAAACAGTTAAGTAAAATGTTTAGAAGTAGTTGTTTGTTGATGTGGGACATAATTGTTTTTCGTTTTTTATATACTGTGGATTCATTTATTTTCATGGGTATCAATTTTCGTTGATTGCAGAAAACTTGCATTTTATTAGGATATTTGATTTCCTGGTTTACTAACATCTACTTGCAAACCTTTATAGCTAGCTGTTTGATGTGAACCAATTCTCTGTGCTGCTAACCACACTTAGCTTAGACCTATAATGGTTTACTTTTACAAATTGAGATTTGGATGGAGAGTTGTCTCATTGGCACTCAAACCACATCTTCTTATAAATATATGCATGTATCTATTATAGGAAAATGTGGTTTAAATGCATAACATAAACCTTCTTAAATATTTTAAAACATTCATAGGGAGTCTCCCCTCAAAGGCCTTTAACCGATCAGAATGTGATAATTCATCTGTGGTCCGATAAATATATAATAACTATCCAAAACCAAATTATATTTGAATTGAAACAATAACAAAAAATAAATAACAACTGCTTTAGCAATATACTTGTTTTCGTTGGAGTACAATAAATAAATATGTAAATTATCTCCCTTATTAATAAGTTTCATAGTTGTAAATAAATTTTGTATAGTAATAATATGATAACAAATTGGTGTTTAATGTCAAGTGTCAAAGTATTTGGTTTAATCTGACCAGGAAATGTGCACGCAACCCACACAGGCAGCTCTAGTAATAAGAAAACTGAAGTGTAAAATTCTTTAAATCTTTCAAATAAATTTATGACAACAAAAATTTGTTCAAATCAATGTGGTTCTTTGTTCTTTTGTGTGTTATCTATACACTGTGTTAAAAAATCACATATAATGCTCTATTAATATCTTACCTTTTTGTCTTTAAATGATATATTCTTTACTTCACTCCACGGGAAAGTTATTTTAGGGGTTAGTTTATTATCACGCTCATAAACATTCAATCCACTGGCATCAACACCCAACCACAAGTCTGTATTACGTTTATTCTGAAAATATAAATTTTGAGGTAAGTTCCAATTAATGACCTAAATCTTGAACTTCATTGGTGGTCGTCTATTGGTGTATCTTAATGTTTATTTTCATTTTGAGATCTTCCACAAGCCTCTGTTAAAGTCATATACAATTTTATCAGACTTTGATGATTAACGGCATGATTGGTACATGTCTATTATTGAAGACTGTATGTTAACCGTTTAGATTTCTTTTGGTCACTGGGTTGCTGTCTCATTGATTTAAACCCCAAATCTCTTTTAATCAATATACATACACAGATTTCTGATTAGACATGCTGCAATAAAGAAAATTTCGATACTGATTTTCTGAATTCTAAATTCTACTTGTACGGCATAAGTTTTTATGAAATTTCTAACGATAGAAAAAAAAACATACCCTGAATAAAATATTTCCACTGATTTGTGATTTGTTATCTCTGAAACACTATTAAAAGACAAAAATCCACATAACACAAAAACTGGAATCCATATGAGAATTTAGGCTGAAAATGACTTTTTTATTGTACTTTTTTTCTTCATGACGGAGGAGATTGGTTGAGAATTGATCAGTACTCAAAGTTTTAACAATTATGTTTATTATGATTTTTCCAAGTCAGACATCTCAAATAATAGATATGGTATGATTATCGATAATTTGTATATTATCCCTTTGATCTTACTGCCTAATATTTTTGAGTATCAACGTACTGGCTGTATCACTAAAAATATTAGGCAATACATTGTGTGACGTCATAATTACCAATAAACAGAATATTATGTAGTTTAGTTTTTGATACTGACTATATCATGTGAAATATCTCAACTTGCCCTAACAGGCTCGTCTAGATATTCCACATGATATAGTCAGTATCTAAAAACAAAACTACCTATTATTCTATATTTATCAGTGACTTCTATCTAAAAGAGTCAAAATACAGTCAAATTAAGCAACTATAAGTCATAGCCTTCAACAATGAGAAAACCCCATAACTTTAAGCTAAAATTAACCCTGATATGATTGTATTTGTTATGGTTACACAGCTATATTGCAACTAGACCTCGACAAAGTTGCTGTTATGGTTACACAGCTATATTGCAACATGCTGACACCTAGGCAGTATATTTTCTAATAGCTTTTAATTGTTCTTGAACTAATCAATTAAAACTATACCATGTAATGTGTATTTGTTTAGCTTACTTTTATTTGGAAATAGTTAACACCATACATTTCTAAGTCTTGAGCAATCTTTAAATATTCCATCTCAGCTTCATCTCTGAAAACAGATTTAAAATATATTATACACGTAACATTTCTTTTATCCATTATCATTGATCCAGCAGTAAACATTTTAATAAAATTTGATCAGGTTTATTAAAGCTTTCATCAATATCTCTTGCGTTAGTAGCAGAACCTGATAAAATTTGGGAAAAATCATTTACTAAATGATTTTTTTTTTTTTTAATAAGCATTGTGTATAAGTTTCATTTATCATTTGGTTGAGGTAAACTACAGTTAGAGAACTGAAAGGGGCATAACTCTAGAATTGTAAAAGTGACGCTACCCAAAATCAAACTTGATCTTTACTTGCTTTATGGTAATAAGCATAGTGCATAAGTTTCATAACATTTAGTTGAGACAAACTTAAGTCAGAGAATGGAAACAAAAAATCCGGCTATATCTGTTGTAAAGTGGTATATTTCTAGAATGGTAAAAGTGACACCACCTAATTTCAAACTTAATCAGGGTTACAAGCATTGTGTACTAGTTTCATAACATTTGGTAGAGGCAAACTAAAGTTAGAGAACAGAAAACCAATTTAGGGACGTATGTACATACAAGGGTTAAACTTAATGCCCCGTTCGCTTCAACAGGGGCATAAATATGTCTACTGTTCAAAATTTGAACACTAAATTTTTCATAAACTAGAGACTTATTCATAGAAAATGGTTTACAGCTTTATGTGTGCAATTAAAATTGTTTTCTACATCACAATCAATATATCATTCCTTTCAAGCCCATAATTTATGTTATAAATTGCTATTTTGTATATTTTTCCTTTGATCTTTTTTTCAGAGAATTTTTGATATCACACTACTTGTCTTCAGATAGAAAATTAATGATTGAAAAAAATAATAGTGCATGTGAGGTTGTCTATAGATGTAAATATCAACGACTTCAATGGCAAAATAATCCTTGATAGTCTGTTTATTATCATCCATGTCCTGTACAGTTTTCGTGTAAGTTATTGAGGGCACTGTCCAATAAAAGAGCGTATCGTAAGCAGTGATATGACTTAAAACTCACCTTGACATCCCCCTATGATCAGCATACCATTCTTTTATTCTTTCTTCCCACATCTCAGCTGTCATATGATACTGGTCTATCACTCGCTGGGGTAACAGATCTTCACTCGCCAAGATACCAGGTTTATATGAACTTGGATCATAATCCCCATACTGAAAATATAATATGATTTATACAGACAAATTCAAAATAATATTCAACATGGAATGCACCCTAAAATTCTGTAAACAAATACTAGTTTGAACTGATTTTACAGGGTGAAGATGTTTAAACATGTCTATATTGTTATATATACAGCGTCATAATATTTTTCAATATGTACAATGATGTAGACTATAATATATTGTGTCAAATAGCAGGTAGAATGAGAGGCTGCATGTACCAAGCATTTTTATCCTGTAACTCAGTGTTCTCCCCAGAGTCTTTTAGCATCATCATGTGATCATGGTAATGTGATGCTATCTGAAATGGTTTTCTTATAGATTACATGTATGTTATGGATATGATGCTATAATTTTTAGAAACAAGATGGTATTTTAATTTGCCCTGTTTACCAGGATGCTAAATGAAATATCTGGGGAGAACACTGACTGTTTCAGACTATACTGTATGAAGTGGTACCAAATACCTTGACCAATTATGATTTGGCTCGTTTATTTTTCATCAAATTTTGACAAAATACTTACTTACTTTGAAACTTTGAACCTTTGACAATATACAACATTTCTGAAAACCTAAACCCAAAATTTTTATGATTTTTTTAAAAATAAAATTGAGAATGGAAATGGGGAATATTGGATACATGTAATAGCAGTTTGACAAACACTGAATTTTGCAGAGTTATTTCCCTGTAGTGATATGTACCACCTCAAACTGTACCAAATCATGAAATGAAATATTCTGAATATAATTCAACTTTGACAAATTTAAAGATTATTTCACAACATCAAAGACTAACTCTATGGAAATACTTGAACATCACTTATAAGAATTTTCAATGGTCAGTGACTGTATCAAAGCCCAAGTTTATACAGTCAGTGCAATTTGACAGGTCAAATAGCACAATACCATTACTAATTGATTGTAAGCAGACTACTGCATATTGTACTGGGAATTCATTTATTATCGAGGGTACCAGTTTTCTACATTTCAGAAAGTTTTAATTTTCGTTGATATGTGATTTCATGGTTATTAAAATTTGTATTCAGTTGAACATATAAATTCAAGGTTCACCTGTACATGTACCCATGAAACCCTCGAAAATTGGTATCCAAAAAATAATAATGAATCCATAGTATATTTTTTAACGATTGTCCATAAATCAAACCTTAGCTTGTACAGCATAAGATGCCAGCAGTACAGAAGCCTCTGGAGGGCAATATATGTCCATGTTCAGTATTGATTGTTTAACTTGGAGGAAGAATAAATGTTGAGTAATCTCTTGTATCAATTCCTCAGAGGCATCTTCAGCATAGAATTTCGCCAGGAATAAAAACTGTACTGGATATTCTTTTGGTATGTCTTGGTCTAGCACCTGAAGTGAAAGAACAAATGATATTATTATTTTACATTCCTTAACTTGAAAATGACTGCCTGTTATTTTGTCAAATGGTAAGACCAAAATAAAATAATATGTATGTTTCCAATTACATCTTTGAAAAAGGTATGATTTTATTTTGTATTTTAGAATTATTTTTTTTTATTGTGAGAAATTCTGACTTAAACAGAGCTTATTGAAAAACAAGAATGAGTCCAAAGTAAACGGATGCTCCACTTCCACTATCATTTCCATGTTCAATGGACCGTGAAATTGGGTAAAAAATCTAAATTGGCACAAAAATTAGAAAGATCCTACCATAGGGAACATGTGTACTAAGTTGCAAGTTGGTTGGACTTCAACTTCATCAAAAACTACCTTGACCAAAAACTTTAACCTGAAACTCCTACTTTCATTTTCTAAGATCAGAGGACTGTGAAATTGGGGTCAAAAGTCTTATTTGGCACTAAAATTAGAAAGATTATATCATAAACAACAAGTGTACTAAGTTTCAAGTTGATTGGACTTTAGCTTCATCAAATACTTCCTTGACCAAAAACTTTAACCTGAAATGTGACAAACGAATGGATGAACAGACGGACAGACAGACCTGTAAACATAATGCCCCTCTACTATCGTTGGTGGGGCATAAAAAACATAATGCCACTCTACTATCATGACTTTTGTAGGTGGGGCATAAAAATTACCCAAAAAGCTTTAAGGTAGGCTATTTCTAAGCTTAGGTATGTAAAACAGAACACATGTTTTTTATTTGACCTACTGAAACCACTAACTTCTTAGGTTTATTACTTTCTACAATTTATGTTTAAATTTTTTAATTGATAAAATCTTTGCTTTCACATGTACATTTATCAAATCTAGAAATATACTGTAAATTCAGAATTTTTTGCCAAAGTTTTTTATCAATGCAAATAATATCATTACTAGTTGGTTTAATACTGCAATAATTAGAATTTACTTGTATTCTGATATCATATATATATATATATATATATGTCGTGTACAAGTTGCGATTTTGTACAGGTAATAACATGTACAAAAATGTTGTACATGTTATAACTTGTATGATGCAAAAATACAAGTTATAACATGTACAAAAGTACCCGATACATGTTATAACCTGTACAAAATATTGCTTAAAAATGGTTCTAACTTGTACAAAATTTTAAAATAAATCTTAAAGAAGTAAAATATACATTTAAATTCACCAATGCATAAAGAACAACAATAAATAGGCCAGAAGAACGTGTCTTTTTCTGTTAAGGACAATGAACACAAAGTTTCATGAATAATGTTGGCAAAATGTGTTTTCATGTTATTGTATGTTTTATGCAGTCCATCATGATTGAAATAAGTGTGAAACTATTTACTAAAAGCTTGCATTCCTCAATGACAATTACATTAGATACTAGTTTCTAAATTCTTCCAAAAATTTAAGAATGATTCTTAATAATTTTGGGAAATACTCCTCCCTCTCTTGTTTATAGCATGCAAAGACTAAAACAATGTCGTATATGCTTACTCTGTAAAAGCAAGAGAGAGCTGAAATAGTTTTCATTGGACCACACTTCATTATCAATATCTTTGGATCTACTCTTTAACATTTTTGGCCTTCAGCATGACTTTTGTAAATTTATAACTCACTTTTTGTTTATAAACTATAAGATCCTTGCATGAGGTGAATGTCATTTTGATGTTTTAAATATATATCCTCTACTTTGAAAGCATTTATTTGTAGCCTTTGGATGTTTTCTGCTCCATTGGCCGGTTGTTGTCGTTAGACACATGCCCCATTTCAATTCCCAATTTTATTTGTTTTTACACATCTATCCTGGCCATCCTCTTATGTCTTTTAGTGTCAACTAAAATAAAAGTATTTTACCATTGCCTTCAAAGTGGACACTCACAATTATAATTCATCAAATAAAGATATGTTCATAGATAGTCATAAGAGGATCATAAGACATGTCCTAAGAAAGATAGGTCTTAGGAATGCTTTGTAATACCAACCCCTGGACATTAACTGTATCAAAAAAGGACAATACACACTAACATGAAGGAATAATACAGTAAAAAAGTTATGAAAATATTATTGAGGTCAATATCATCTGTTATTCCATATTGGTATTATTTTAGTAGTTTTCTCTATATGAATTTGATTTTAAATAAAAAAGCATATTCACCTGAGAAAGTATTATTCACCGCGCTAAACGTCACTCACTTTTACATGCTACGTTATGGTAAAATGTTTCATGTAAAATTTGTTTTGGTATATGTTTGTCATCAAATACATTTTCTTTCCTCGGAAAATGGAATAAAACAATTACTCTCTTTTGTTTCGGCAAATACCGGGTTTTATTGACTTTGAAAAACTGATATTCACTTTTTCAAAAGTCAATAAAACTGCATATTTACCTCATCAAAAGACAGTAGTTGTATATCATTCTGTTGCGATAATAAAAACATATTCTTATTTTTTTATTTTGTACAAGTTAAAACCATTTTTAAGCAATATTTTGTACAGGTTATAACATGTATGAGGTACTTTTGTACATGTTATAACTTGTATTTTTGCATTATACAAGTTATAACATGTACAATATTTTTGTACATGTTATAACCTGTACAAAATCCCAACTTGTACACGACATATATATCTGTAAGCAGCTTTTTTTAAAATTGCAATAATTAAACTTACGTATACATTTTTGTTCACTTTTCAAAAGTTGCAATAATAAATGGGTGCAAGAATTTATTGTAGCACAAACTAAATGTTGCAGCTAGAATACAGTAATTATATGATAATACAATGTAATATGGCTATTCTAATTATCGTAGTTACATTAAAATAATATTTAACTTCTGCACTTCTTGTCTATAATCTTCATCATTTTCATCTTTTCATCATGTTAATGTTTTTGTGTCAATACACAATATACTGCTATTCTAAGAGTGTATACCAGGTGGCTGATTGTTTCAGTTTAAAATATATCTTGTATACCTCTAGCCAATGCAGAAAAGTAAACGCATAACAATATGCACATTAAAATTTGTCTTTGTCTAGACATAGACACAATTTGTTATGGAATAGATGGACAGTTCATTTTTTTAAATAAAAAAGGCCGTTAGTTTTCTCGTTTGAATTGTTTTACATTGTCTTATTGGGGCCTTATACAGCTGACTATGTGGTATGGGCTTTGCTCATTGTTGAAGGCTGTATGGTGACCTACATGTATAGTTGTTAATGTTTGTGTCCTTTTGATCTTTTGTGGATAGTTGTCTCATTGGCAATCATACCACATCTTCTTTTTTATACAGACAGACGCACAGAATGATCACTATAGAGAGTTCACCATTTGGCAGGGCCCTAATTAAATTATACCTTTTTATCAAATTTGAGCCATGCTATATATCCTTTCGTGTCAACATACTGCAGACCAAAGTACCATGTTTCTCTCAGACCGATTGTTCTACACACCAATTCAAATAAATCTTTACCTGTTGCCTTGTGCTAAAAGTAGAATAAAACTTTAGTTACTAAAATATCTAATATGTACTTACACCATGTACACATTGATTAAAGTTGATTTTATATTACTTTAAGGTATCTTTTTTTCATATTTTGTCAATGCTTGTTTGGTTTTTTTAATTCTGAAATAAAGAAGAATCTTTGTTTCCTATTTATTGTTGATTTTCAATTTTTCAACATTGATGATCCTGAGGCCACTACTAAACTTCTTAAAGTATGCATATTTCCAAACTCATTTGCTATGCATATCTGCCAACTTTTCAAAACATCCATGTGGGTTTTATGTTCAAAATGGCTAATTTACTCCTACAAAACCATTAAGGGGCCTGGCCTTCAAATATATAGAGAAGTAACAAATCAAGATATTTTATCTTGAAATTGTAGATATTTTAAGTTTAATATGTATTAATAGAAATACAGGTTTTTTAAAGACAAAGACAAGTATTACAAGAACAGGTGAGAATGTGTCAAGAATTTATACCACACCAAAATCTGAATAAGTTTCATAAATTCGAATGCCATTAGCATAAATTAAAATAAAAGTAGGAAGAACAAACTCATGGCAACACACTATCCAATAATTGAAGGATTGCTAGAAACTGAAAGATTTGACTTTTGTTGTTTTATCGCAACTCTACTTTTAAACACAGCTTTTGATTTATTATGTGACGGCAAGTTTTTATTGGTTGAAGAAGCTGAGGTGCCTAGAAAAAACCCACTGATCCTGACTTTTGATTGGAAAACTGACAATCCAAGTCCATTTAAGATTGGAGCCGGGTTCAACTCACAACCTCATTGTTGACTAGCAGTAATTTACAGTAATATGGAGATGAAGTCCCCAATAACAGTAGAAAATTCAACAACAAAAAATTCAGGAAAATTACCTGAATTTTTCATTGTACTAATAAACTCAAAATCGTTCTATTTTTTTTATGTCATGTTTTGAAATCCCGGACCTGAGTAGAAATCTACAATGTACTTCCTTTTTCCAGTCTTGTTTGTATGAATCTTTCAGTAAAATATATATATTTATCAGTCTAGTATAAATAGGAAGGAATGCAATACCAATTTCATTTTTAATAATTCCTTGATATTGAAAAACGTTACCTGATGATAGCGTTTCTTTGTTTACATTACATATGACGTCATAACTTAAATAACGTCACAACTAAAATCCCTAACAAAAGAACCAAAATCAGAAATGTTACGGTAGTTCCGTTTCTTTTTTTTTAACCGTATTTTAAATAGGTTACAAAAAAATAATTCATACACTGACTTCGTCCCCATTCACAGGTAATGCCTGCCTCATATTAACTACAAAGACAACTCTCATAGATCTCAGAAACTGAAAGAAGGCGAAAGACTCTGCAGGTGAACGAACACTATCTGGGTACGAAATGACTAATTTAAAATAAAATTATGTGTGATTTGACTTCAGTGTGATCTATATGTATTTCCTGTTACTAAATAATTTAGTAGCACAAAATATCATGTTGGAGACGATTTTATCAATCAATACGACACAGTAATGCTCGAAATATTCACCTCCACAGTCGTGAAATCAAGTTCTGCATCCATTGTTGTAACTTTCACAGCAAAACTTTTTGAGCTACCTGAGGCCTGAGCAGCCTTTTTCATATTAACAAAAGGCATTGTGGCGTTTTATAAGTCTATCAACTAATCAAACACTTTTACATGGTGCTCATAAAACGAATAACCGATCCCTTTCATCTTCATCTTTCACATTTCTTCAATGTTTTCATTTTTCATTGAAGTTTTAAATGCTTTACAAGCCAATGCTAATACCGTTCTTGTAAAGCGCTTAGATGATTGCATTTAAAAAACCGGAAAAAGAGGTACAATTAACGCATGCGTAGTAAGCTATATATTTAGCGGGAATAAGCAATCATCAGCAAATAAAGCAGAAAGCAGTCACAGCACTTTCACCAAAAAAACAACACAGAATGGCACCAGATCTAACATCGGGTGCTATTGAGGTGAATCAAATTTTGAAGAGGCGAATAACCATTTAGCAATCCCTGTTTATACTTAATGTTATCATGTCCTTCTTTCAGTTCAATGTATAATTTTAGATCTTATAGGCTATGAGAGAGTCATTTCTCTGCTATGGTTCGAGTTAACCGTTAGGTGAGATGTGTACTATAGGTTAAAGTAAGATTTAACATTCTTGATGTTGGAGGGACACATGATTGTGCCTATACCAGCTGTGCTGTGGAGTCATATATGTCCTTGTTTTAATTGATGCAGGCTTCTTATCATTGCTGTATCAGTTTCATCCCAATTCCTTTATCTTCGGTTCTTAAATTAGCCAATTGCTGCTACTAACCCCGTCTTCTTAGAATTTGGTAATGCAATTTCTCATCGCATAACAATATAATATGAAGCAGGCATAACCTGTGAATGGGGACAAAGTCTGTGTGTATTATTTTTTTTAATTCAATCATGTTGATAAAAAAAAACGAAATACCGTATGTAACGTTCCCCATTTTGGTTCTGTTGTTTAGGGAATTAGCTGTGATGTTCTTTGAGTTATGACGTCATATTCTATGTAAACAAGAGAAACGCTTTCATCAGGTAACGTTTTTTTTTCATATCAAACAATGATCTAATCTTATATTTTACTAGACTGATAAATATAATTTTTATCAAAGTCTAATGCAAACAAGACAGATATCTGTGCAAATGCGGGAAAAACCGGAACAGGAAGTAAATCTGAAAAAAAAGTTAACGATTCTGAGTTCATTAGTAGAATGAAAAATTCTGGAAATTTTCCGGATTTTTTTTTTTTTTTATTGATTTTTCTACCGTAATTTATAGGCACTCACACCACATCTTCCTTTGTCTACATGTTATACTTATTCAGGTGTGTGCAGCATAACAATAAATTTATAAAATTATATAAGTCTTTGCCATCACTGTTAAATCTAACAGGTAATTCCACTGATCAACTACTCTTCATTGAAAAATAGGCAGTCTATATGTTGTCTTACACTGTTTCTTTAAAAGATTTGAGTGACCTCTAGTATTATTTAAAGTGAATAGGCTCATCCAGTTGATATCAATCATATATCTGATATATCTGTAAAACTTATAAACTTAGTACTATGCGGTATGGGCTTTGCTCATTGTTGAGGGCTGTAAGGTGACCTATTGTTGTAAATGTTTGTGTCATTTTGGTCTTTTGTGGATAGCTGGTTTTTACAGAGTTATCTCCCTGTTGTGTGAGCTATCACATTGAAGAAACATCTTTTGGATGAATATCTTAATGTCTTGAAAAATAAACTTAAGCTCCTTCATGCAATTGTAAATCCTATTGTTCTACAACTCATAAAGTCTTGTGTGGTTTCTTTTTGTAGGCTATAGTTGGTGGAAACACATTTGATAGACCTGTCTTGCAGATTATTGTAAGTATGAAGACACACTAGTGACTTCAGGCATTTTTATGCCCTTTTGTCGTTTGACACATTCCCCATTTCATCTAAATCTTATTATTTACTAAAGGGGAGTGGGAAAAAAACAACTGATAACTTCTCTTTTTATGTATTAAAATGTTCTGTATAAATTGGATCTACCAAAAAAATGAGATGTGGTACGATTACTAATTAAACAATGCAACTATCCACCAGAGAAAACAAAAAGGAGGTCAAATAGGTTAATCTATTACACATTTTCCATGAATATGCATATCTTCTATTATAATAATATAAACATTAAATTATCTGACTTCTCTCCCCTTAATTGGCTAAGAAAATGTAACAAAATTTATTTTGTATTTGTGGATAGGACATAATGGAATGTGATTTCTTCATTTTGATGTATCAAAATATTGATTTACTTTCCTTAACTTTATTGTTTTTGTCATGGGATGAACAGAAGTCTGAAATATAAATGAAATCATATGATTACAAATTTTAGTCTTTTATCTTAAAAACTAATTTTGACAAATGAGCAACTCAGATTTTCAGGAGCCTCTTAGTCATGTTAGTCTTATCATAAATACTTTAATATTATATAATTTTGAAATTTTGATTTCATTTCTTCTCATCAATTACATAAATTTCTATTTATGCAGAGCTCAAAGAAGATAACAGCAGCAGGATCCAGTGCAGATAGATACAGGCTCCTTCTATCAGATGGACTACACAGTTATTCACGTAAATATGTGTATATTGCATATGAGTAAAATCACAAAATCATTTTCTTTCTTATCTTGTACAATTTCAAAAGGCTTTGTTAAAATTAGTTTGGAAGAAGTTATATGTACAAAGTATAAGGTAGAGTTTGAAAGGTTCATGCTTTTATCATTTGAATTAAGCTCATTTAAGGTGGTACCCAACACCTTCACTCAAATTAATTTGGCTTGGTTAATTTTCATAAAATTTTGACAAAGTATTTACATGTACTTTGACCCTTTGATAAAAATTTCAAAATTTCAAAAAATTTGAACCAAACATTTTATCAGAAAAAAATACACTGATTACATAGCAGTTTGACAAACACTATTTTTGATCATTGAGAAGCTTTATATTCCCTTAACAACACAACGTGGTTAAAACGTATAGCTTATTTTACAGAGTTATCTCCCTGCAGTGTTAGTTACCACCTTGAAAGGAAGATGAAGAAGGCCATTCTGAAATATTTATAGAAAACTGAATTTTAATTCATATTTCATTAAAAATGATCTGAAAGTTTTGACCACCAAAATGTTACAAAGGATAAACTTTATTTTGATATTTCACTATAGAAATTATAGTGGGGACCAACAGATCTTTTTGAAGGACCACCAGAGAAAAAAAGATTTTGAATAATCTGTTAATTGAGATTGTTTATGGTTTAAAAAAATGCATGTTTAGTTTTCCATCACTATAGTTGTTCATAAGAGTATAATTGGTCAGAAAAGTATTAATGCCCTATATGAAGGACCAGAAACCAGTAAAACCAAGAAAAAAGAAAATCCAAAAAATTACCAGTCTGTAAATCTTGAATTAGGACAAAAATGACATGAGTTCAAGAATGTTACACCTTTGCCATTATACACATTATACATTCATGTACAGTCGATTCCACTTAATTGCATACCACTTAATACCATAATTCGGTTAATTGCATACTTTTCTCCTGCACTAAACCATTTCCCATTCACCTAATGTTAAATTGTCCGGTTATATGCATAGACAAGTGGCATTTCGGTTTATTGCATAGAAAATAATCGCCAGCTAGATATGCTCAGTTAAAACTGACGAGATTTTTGACCGGAAACGGCAATTTGGTAAGTATATTTTTCTTGAATGCATCATAATTTTCATTATTATTTCACATTTACTTGTGTGTTATTCAAATAAAGTTTTAAAACAGTATCTTGCGTGTTTATATGATTATAGAAAAGGCCTCGATGTGTACACAGGTAAAGTTTCCCATATTCTATTTTAAGCCTCGAGGTCATAAAAATGTCAATCAGCTGATTGTTGTAAAAACACAACCATTCTATGATCTTCTATCTCAAAAGGTGTTAATTATTGATTGGATTTCTAACATTGTTCATAGATTATATTTTGGGTGAATTTTTAAAACATTAACGCCTGCTAATTATCGATCATTATCCAATGTGTAATTTCGTAATTCAGCTTGGGTGTTAATTTATGTTAAATATTACAGGGCATTTATATATGGTTGAAGAATTTTATACATCAATCTTTCCTTTTTAATATTTTTCTAAAAGAAAATTAACTTCTGATTATTATATTTTCTCACTTTCAACACTCGTGTCCAGCAAATAACCCGTGCATGGCCCCATCACCTGTTAACTGCCTTTGCATAAACGAAACTAGCGGTGTTAAAGTAACAGTGTAACATCACTGTAATTGGTAAATACTGCATATCAAAGGCAGTTCATTGCAAAATCATTGTTTACAATGATTATAAACTGTGTAGTATTGTTAAACAGTTTATTTTAAACAAAGCTTAACAATTTTATTTGTACATCCGGGTCATAGAAACAAATCTATTTTTAGAACAATTGTATTTTCGTATCTCAGGTAAAGGAAAAGTCGGTACATAAATAAACTAAAACAAAATGTGTTTATAAACTTTATTGAAAGAATACACAATGAAATAAAATGTATGACAGAGACAAATAACTTTTATTAGAATGAATAAGCATTCATTATGTTGTAAGTGGACTATGGACGTACATCTTTCTTCTTTGCTGATTTGCACTATCAATGTTATTTGACTCCGTAATTTGTCATTTCGGATATAAGCATACTCCGCTTTATTGCATAATTTCGTCTGACAAATAGGCTATGCAAATAACCGGAATGTACTGTATACATATATTCATTACACACATGTGAATACACATATATACATTACACACATGTGAATACACATATATACATTACACACATGTAAATACAGGCAATATTTTAATACCAAGACATGTAATCATTTTAGATGCCATGTTGGCCACACAACTGAACAACTTAATGGAGTCGGGGGAGATGGACAACTTAGCAGTGGTACAAGTTGACAAATATTTATGTAATACAATCCAGGGAGACAGGTATTATTTTGAATACTGTAAATTCAGAAATTGATACGAGGTTTTTTTTATAGTGAAAAATGCAACAAAGTTGTAAACACAATAATTTAAACTCTCATTTTGAAATATTTTATATGTTACTGCAAAAGTAAATGGTGAAGATAAAATTTTAATGCCAAATGTTCAGTCCTTACCTTAAACATGTTAAACATGTTAAATGGTAGAATATTGGCCTATATAGCTGTTAGGTAATTTCATTGGATCATTGACACATATATTGTATTAATAGTTGCTAAATTTTAGGTGTTTAATAGCAGAATTGCACTATATAACATTTTTGCAGGTTTAATTGTTTTATAAAAACAGCAGTCATTGTATTACATTCTTTTGGTGTTAGGTTATTGGTCAAATCATGGAACATTGGCTTAACTGCAATTGTGTTAGGTCAAAATAGTTGTTCTTGAATTTCCTTACTCATCATCATACGGGAAAAAAATATTTTTTTAGTTCTGCTAAATACACATACTTTTTTGTTTGGCTGGAGTGAGCAATGACCAGATGAAAAAGTAGATACTGTTTGAATTTTGGTCTTATGTAATCACTTGTGTTAAGATATTGTACTTTATTTTGTAGACGTGTTTTGATACTCCTAGATCTCAATGTTTTAGCCAAAGGTAGTGATGTAGGAGTGAGGCTAGGAAACCCTCAGCAGTTTAAACCTGGGGAAGCAAGAAACGAAAGTAAGATTTGGGTTCAGAAAAAAACAAAGGTCATCCATGGTGGCCTTGCGATGCTTTCTGCTCTCTGGTTGTGTTGTCGTCTCTTTGATATAATTCCCTGCTCCCATTCTTTATTCAATATTTTCCTTCAAAGTCAACAGTAGTATTTTTGGTTTGATGTAACATTGACTAATTCAGAAATAATTCATGGCAGCCGTAGATTTGTTTTTTTATTCATTCTGAGGCGTCCGAGAAGCTTTAAAACACCCAGTATTTACATTTGATTTTTTGTTTACGGAAACATATTTGTGACGTCAACTTCTTTCGTTTTCATACCAAGACAATAACATCATTTCGTTGAATTTTTGTGTTATGAAATTTTACCATGAAAAATAAATTAAAATGGACTGACATGTACAGTCAGAGCTCAGACATAAACAAGTCCATTTTTGTTTTTGACTTATATAAGTCGAAACATGTATTTATTATAAAAATGTAGTTTCAATTTTAGACTTATCTAAGTCAGAAAATGACAGACTTGTTTAGATCTATTTATGTTGGTCAAAAAACTTAATGTTACTTTGTGGCCAAACTACACCACCTATGACAGCAAAAACCTGTATGAGAGTTCACAAGGACTTGGGCTATCTATATTTAACTATCTTATTGAACATCCTTTCTAAACACAGATGTGTAACCTCATTAAGTGTGATTCCAGGTGGTTGCATTGTAAGGTTAATTAACATTATCTCCGATTTTTTAGACTCTCATTCATATTTTTCTTTAGAAGACAAAGCATTGGCTTTCAATGTTGTCATTATTTGATTTAGATGCATGACCTCCTTATCAATATGCGTGGGTCTTGAAGTTAACCAATTTTGATCACTCATCGACTTGTAGGAGTCTATATTTGCAACTTTTTGATTCTGGTCAATTATTTCTTGTTTAACAATATTGGACTTATTCAAGTCGTATTTTGTCTTACATTAAAGGGAGACAAATCCTAAAACTCACAAATTTAGACCTCTATGAGTCAAAAGCAGATTCAGACTTATTTATGTCTGAGCTCTGACGTAGAGATAAATAAAATGGATCTGAATCTTGGCCTTCGTAAACGGGATTTTAATGTCGAAAATTGAGAATATCTGGCAGTAGAAATATGTTGGTCGTAACGCGGAACAGCCATTTTTATGTATAACTGCTTTTGGGCTAAAGGTAGATATATTGCAATTATACTGGTTGACGATAAAAGGTCATCATATTAGAATTCCCAATATCTTATTATTTACATGAATATTTACTTATTATATTAATTTATTGTAGATGCAGCACAACCCAATGGACAGCCTGTAGCACAAGCACAGTCCCCTGTTAAAAAAGAACAATCAAATACATCAAATGGTAAGTCAATTATCACTGAACTAGTATATATTTGTTTAGGGGCCAGCTGAAGGACGCATCCGGGTGCGGGAATTTCTCGCTACATTAAAGACCTGTTGATGACCTTCTGCTGTTGTTTTTTATTTGGTCGGGTTGTTGTCTCTTTGACACATTCCCCATTTCCATTCTCAATTTTAATATTGTATTAGAGCTTCTGCATTCTGTTATGAAATTGTAACAAAAACAATTGTTGCTCCGAACAATTATGGAGGAAGAAGTAATACTTAAATGTTTATAATTTCATTCAAATAAAGGCAAGAAATATATACTTGTGAATAGTTGAATGTTGAATGTGTGATTTAGATTCTACCACTGCATCAATTGCATGAATTACAATTGGAATTCCAGAGTATGTTGCAAGAACATTTGACGTCATAATGTAATTTTGACTAATGAATAACTGAGATCACAAGAACCACACATTGATTAAATAAAAAAAAAATCAACAGGTCAGGAAAAGTATAAATTAAAAAAGATTGGAGAAAATATTTTTTTTACTGTATCTACTGTACCTCCACACTTTAGGTTGTAAATTCAAACCCTGCATGTAGGTTATACCAAATCTTCTTTGTCTAAGATTGACAGTTTTCCTGCTGAAGGTACGTAAGTGGTGGTTCTCTTCGTCTGGCACACAAAAAATGACCACATGATCTACTGTGGATTCATTTATTTTTCTTGGTAACCAATAATTGTAGATTGAGGAAAACTTGCATATTCTGATAGGTTTTGGCAATGTCTGCAAACATTCCTTTAGAGCATATGTAAGTTGTTTCAGGAAATCCATGAGAATTAGTATCCAACGAATATAAGAGATTCCACAGTAACCAAACATGCTGAAACTGATTCTACACCCCAATCAATCACTTTGTAACAACATGGCTTTCGAGTGAAACAAAAGGATATTTTTGCATTGTTTACTTGTTTAAGATTGTGTTTAGTTGGGGTAAAGGGAAACCATTGACATCAAGTCAATGGGTGTTAGTTGCAATAGCATTTGCAAGAGATTGTTTTGCCCTGCCCTTTCAGTTATTCTTTATTGACTTTAAATGTTAAAGTATTATAATTTAAACATTTGCATTATAGTTATACTAAAAAAAATACACTTGCAAGACCTATCTCTGTATCATAGTTTTATGAACTGAATCCCCTGTTGTGTACCTTATTATTTCTATTCCTTGAAATGAAATGGTTTGTTCATTGCAGATTGTGAATTTATCTATTGATTGTATCTTTTTAGGACCCACTTCAGCCTACAATAGTAGACCTCCACAGAACACAGGCTCTAACTTCAAACAAGGTCAGTTACTTAACATGATAAGATTAGCAACTTTAATCAAAATTTTCACAGATGCTACTGGTTACATCCAATCTCCAAATTTCTGGCTTTTTAAGTTTTTGTATTCTAAAAAAAAAAAGAGATAATTGGAAAATGAATCTAGTTTCAAATATTAAAGTAACATATATCATGTATATTACTGTATTCTTTGTAAGAGTTGTTCCGGATTGAAGACACTTTTGAAGACCCCAACCATCCATAGGACTAAATTTTCATTTAACAAAATACTGAAGAAAATGCAACCACCCACAATTGATAGATTGTAGCCCCCATTTCCCAAATGCATTTAAATCTGAAACAGTCCTAACGGATGTCTCTATTTGTCAAAACATTTGTAACAGGAAATATATGTGTTTCCTAAATTGGATATATGTTATAAAACTCTTTGTTAAATATAAAAAAAAACACCCATTATAAATGATTTTATATAGGTAATACTGCACCAGCCAGTAACTATTCAATTAAGGCAGCCCCTGGAACACCAGGAACACCTGGCAGTACAAGAGTCCATTCCATCGCCAGTCTTACACCATACCAAAACAGGTATCTATAGCTACATGAGGCAGTTCTGTTTATTAAAATGTTTTAAATCTTGTGGATAAACAGCAAGTTTAAAGAGTGAATTACAGTCTTATAATTCTTACATGATTTGCATATTAGGAAAAAACGTTTTTAATATGATTGGTAGATCATTCAGGATATGGGTAGACTTCATGTATTTCACACTTCAATTTTTTATACCAATTAGAGCTTATTTCTTACTGCTTGTAGGGTAAGACTTTGGTGGGCTTGCTTGCTTTGTTTGTATAAACCTTAGCTCAAGCATTGTAATTAAGAGTGAAATCTGCAACCATAAGAAATAAGCTCTAAACATAGATTTCCTTTTGTCTTTAAAACATACATGATCAGTAAAATGAAATATGAGGTACATGTAAATTTTGATATGATAGCAGCGAGTTACACAAAAAATATTTGAGAAGACAAAACACAATTCTACATTATCTTCTGATGGTCAACTGGAGGCTCTAAAACAGGTCCACTTTTAATTAAAAAAAAAAAGAATGAACATATTATAATCAACTGTTGCATTTATGAATTTTTATTACAGATGGCGTATCAGAGCTAGGGTAACACAGAAATCTGGAATCAGAACATGGAGTAATTCACGAGGAGAAGGAAGACTGTTTAGTGTTAATTTATTGGACGAGTCTGGAGAAATCAAAGCTACCGGGTTTAATGAGGCTATTGATAAATACTATGACATGTTAGAAGTCAACAAGGTAAACACACATTATATAATTGTTTGTGTTGTATTGTGTTTTTTTGTTTGCAATTTTTGCTATAATTCCTTCTCAATATGCAGGATTTTGCACCTAATTTTTTCAAATTTTCTTTTGGTATGTTTCCAATCCCATAGCAAGTTGCTCACGCCAGCTGTGTGCCCTCTGTATAAACCGTTTTATACATTTTTTACAAACTTTTATTCTTAATTGCATTGGCCCTAGGCCCTGTCTCCTAAATACTTGAAAAATCACTGCTTACAAGTATAACTAATTACAGAAGAAAAGTTTATGACCAAAATAAAGTTAGCAAAGGTGTAAAAAATATCTTGTTCAGTGAGATTGTCTTCTTAAATTACTTTCCTTTTTATTTTGTAGGTTTATTTTGTTGGCAAAGGAACTTTGAAGACAGCAAACAAACAGTACAGTAATATAAATAATGATTATGAAATGACATTTAATAATGATACAACGGTGGAGCTGTGTACAGAAGATGTTGATTTACCGACAGTCAAATTTGAATTTGTAAAAATTAACGAATTAGAGAGTAAAGCACCTGGCAATAATATTGGTAAGTTAAATGAAATCTATTGAATCAAAGCAAAATATGTAAAATAAAAACACATTATTTAATCTGTTTAATACATTAAAAACAACATAAACATAGAGAAGTCATATCATAAATATTAAGTCCTACAAGTCGACTCCGATCATAATTAATTAGGGGTGTCAGTTTCCCTAGATCAGAGGTCAATGTATTCTTGGGGCAATCCATCTATCTCCACCAATAAAAACTGTCCGACATAAAAAGCAAAAATATGGCATTAAAACAACAACAATCAATCTATCATTTAGTCATGCAGACTAGTGCAAAGTAAAGCAGGATGATCATATTCCAAATTTTAAAAGTCACCAGGCATAAATTGTTAGCTCATGATATACAGACATAACATAAGCATTGTTTTCATTTACAAGTTCATAAACATGAATTGGAAATTGGGAATGTGTGAAAGAGACAACAACCCAACCAAAGAGCAGAAAACATCTGAAGGCCATCTATGGATCTTGAACACAGCAAAATAAATCGCACACATGTATGTTTAAATTGTAATTATACAGAAAATTGGTATGAAATAAGCACATAATTTTAAGCTTTAATTTTTCAGATCTGATTGGAGTTATAAGATCTTGTGGGGATGTTGGTACTGTGATTGGTAAGGCCAGTCAGAAGGAGATTACTAAAAGAGAGGTCCAACTTTGTGATCAATCAGGCATGGTTGTTAACTTGACATTGTGGGGAAATGATGTAAGTCGTAAAGGTAGAAAGTTATTGTATGGCTTGTCACTTTAATAAAAAAGAGCCTCTGTGGTCTTGAGTAGTTCAACTATTGTTTAATTAGCCGGTGAACAGGGGGTTGTGAGTTTAAACCCCACACATTGCAGGTGTGTTCTACTCCAATCTTGATTTGTAAGCATTGTCAGTTTCACTTCTAAAAACCAGTGGTTCTCAGGGCACTCCGGCTTCCTGTACCAAATAAGCCTTATATTTCTGAAAGTGGTTTTAAACACTCTCAATTATTAACTTTCATCATGTTCATAAATTGGCTAACTTAGAAATATACAGAGTTTAAGTTCCTATACTGTCACATACATATGTGAACCTCCCGACGGGAGTACAATAATCCCGTTTTCAGGGGTCTCCACCCGTCCTCAGGTTTAGGAGAAAAAACTCTGGTGTATGAAATATTTAATGAATGAAAAAATTTTGACGCCATTTTTGATAATTTCCTACTATCGTACGAGTGTATTAATTGACACCTGTGTTAAATTTCACCTGTAAATCATAGAAGATAAATATAGATTCTCACATTGATACCAGTGGATTATCGGATTTATCCAATCGAGATAGTTAAATTATCAATTTTAAAGTTCGAGCCGCCTCGGCGAGTACTTTAAAATTTATAATTTAACTATCGAGATTGGATAAATCCGATAATCCACGAGTAACTATGTAAGAATCTGTTTCTCTAATGATTAAAAAGACATATTCTTTTTTGTTTACCGAAAACCCCTTCGAGTGCCTTTCACATTGCACGAAGTTGTCAATTTCATTAACACCTGTCATCATATTTTGGTTTATCCAGTCAGCCAAAAAGGTCATGACCCCTAAAATCATCCAATGATCTTCTGAGATCACCAGCAACCACACGTTGATTAAATTTTTTTATATAATGGGTTCGAAAAGGGATAAATTTCCGTAGAATTAGAGAAATAAGTATATGGCTTCACTTGACAGCTTGGGTGTCAAACATACTGGTAATCAACGATGTTTACCTCTGGCTAACAGCCGTTATCACGGTTATGTAATAATAACTTTGTGTATTAAAAATAATTGTTACTTCCCTTTGAATTATCCTATTTTAAGTTATTTTGCTCTTAAAAGTGTAAATTGTAAAAAGACTATAAATGAATAATATTTTAATCAAATTATCATAAAAGGATGGTAATTAAATGAATTCAAATGTTTTGGGACGAATAAAAAAATATAAATTTATAAATTATTTTAGCAATCTAGACTTCTTTTCAAGGATTAAATTAAAGTTTATATTATAAGTCTCTCTACTATTTTGTAAATGGAATTTATAACAAGTACAAGTGAATAAAAGTCCCAGTAAGGTTTATATCTAGTAATCTGAGACTGAGAATTGTTTACAGCACATTTCAGTCAGTATGTAGCTAATGGTAATATCTTTGGTTAGCTTGCTTGTTAGCTGAACCGTGAAGTCATTGTTAGGTCAGGTAAACTTCCCTCCTTTTAAAGTAGCTTAGTCCTACAGAGAGAGATTTTTTATCTGTTGGGCTAGTCTACTATTAAAGGAGTGAAGTTTACCTTACCTAACAATGACTTCACGGTTCAGCTAACAAGCAAGCTAACCAAAGATATTACCATTAGCAACATACTGACTGAAATGTGCTGTAAGTCAGAATATAAGATTTTATTAATTTAGTGAACAAAACATAGCAAAACATTTACACTGTCCGAGTATTTTTTAAAAGTTTTCTAGAAATATGACTTTCATAAAGCTTAAAAACCTTGCAATACTGTTGTTAGTGTTTGTTATTTTTATTATTAATTAATTTATCATGTTGCAAATATAAATCATACATGCATAGCATATTTCTTTCTTATTTGTCTATACTGAGTTACCAATGATAAGGAGATGAAGACATGAATACATATCTATACAGATATAAAGATAAATAAATATAATGATCTATTTGCAAGCAGTGAATACTCAATTATCAAAAACAAAACCAAAAAGAAACAGATTCTTCTTTATAATATTTTATTTTCATTCAAATAGAAAGGCAATAAGGGTACTATAAACATATTACAATTTGATGGAAATTTGAAGAAAAACACCATTTCTACATCATATAGTTACATTTATGACAAAATTAATGTCGATAAGAAACTCCTGATCTGAGTCCTAATCTCCTGACCAAAATTTCCAAATCTCCTGATCTGAGTTGCACAGTCCATCACATGTATGCTGTCATCAATTAATAATTTATTTATTTTTATCTTATTTCAGTTGATACAACTGTAAAGCTTTATCTAAATGATCTTGTGGTCACAAAAGAATATCTGATTTATCAGCTCAAATACTTGTAGCCATTTAAAGCTTAGTTAGCAACTGCCAAATGAGCAATTGGTAGTGGCAGCCATTCAAATCTCTAATTTTAGATGAATGAATGAATGAATTCAATAATGAGTTATAAACATGCATGTATTTGTTAAAATATAATGATTTGTTTTATTGCAGGCCCAGACTTTTGATGGCTCTGGTTGTCCAGTATTAGCAGTAAAAGGAGCAAAGCTGTCAGATTACGGTGGTGAGTTTAGAAATAAATTCCTGTCATGATCTTATAAATATGTTTATTGGAACAAATCAATGGAGATAAATACTACAAATAAAAAAAAACTTTTCCCCTTTAGATTTTTCTTTTGTATATCTACCCAGTTTGATAAAAAATAGACTATCCATCAAGAATGAAAATAGTATTTTTGAAATGTCAAGATTTTCTGAGAAAACAAATTTACTTAACCTTAATTAGTTCTTTGATGAAAGTCCAGAATGGTCACCATTGTGGAACACCATTGACACTTTTCTTAATTAAAACTTGTAGTTGGGTTGGAAAGAATAGTAACACTGTCATTTAAAGATAGACGTTTTACAGTCAGTAGCAGGGGTTAAAATTTAGTTCATATCATTACAGGACGTTCAGCATCAGTGTTGGCATCAAGTCAAATGTTGATAAACCCAGACATCAAAGAAGCTCACATATTACGAGGATGGTATGATCGTGACGGACAGTCGTCAGAGTTCCAGACTTACCGTAATGAAGGTGGTGGAGCAGGAGGGGGAGGTAATGGTACTTGTACAAATTAGTCAATGTTTTGGAAGACAGGGAATGTACTGTTACTTGTAGGGAGTGTTTTCGGTCAATGGTTAGTCAGACAGGCAGGGGAGGTAATTATACCCCCGCTTTAAAAAAAGGGGGGGGTATACTGTTTTACCTCTGTCCTTCCGTCAGTCAGTCCGTCCTTCCCATGAATATTTTTCGTAGCATTTTTCTCAGGAACTACAATACAAGGATTTCTGAAATTTGGTTTCAGGGTTTATCTAAGTCAGCTATACTGTGTAATGCGTTTTCAGATTGATCACTTGACAACTTATGTTAACCAAACACTTGTATGATTTTACACATGATAGCCAAGTTTAAAATTTTCGTCACATTTTTCTCAGGAACTACAATACAAGGATTTCTGAAATTTGGTTTCAGGATTTATATAAGTCAGCTATACCTTGTGATGGGTTTTCAGATTCATCACTCGTCAACTTCCTGTTTACAGAACACTTGCATATTTTTACACTATTAATATTATCCACTTGCAGCAGGGGTATCATCAGTGAGCAGTAGCTCGCAGTTGCACTTAATTTGATATGATAGAGTGTTGGGTTAGTTATGAATACTTTTTAGATCTTAAAAGTTTTATGAAGCGAACTTTGCAGCCATGGTGATGTAATTTAGGGTCAAAAGGGGTGTAAAATATGGCATAGATTATGCTGAACTCTATGTGTTTGGTAGCAAAACTTGAAAAAGGAAAGGCTTATATATATAATTCCTCTTATATGGTAGTAAAATAAATTACTTGAAACATTTCCATTTTAGGTTCCTCTACAAACTGGAAATGTTTCAGTGAAATTAAGGCTGACAACAATATTGGCCAAGGAGATAAGGCTGATTATTTCACCAGTAAAGGAACAGTCATATTCTTACGTAAAGAGAATTGTATGTATAGGGTAAGTATTCTTGTTAAACAGGGGCCAAGGATAACAAAATGACATCCTAACTCTAGTTATAAATAAATTAACAATACCATGGCAAAAAAATAAAAAAATAAAAAGACAAACTACTATTTTAGGATCAAACTGGTAGTGGTATACTCAGGAGACAATTGCTTATGAAGAATAATATGGTGTAGGGTTTTAAAAATTTCCTCTGTATTCAAAGTACGAAATTTGTACTCAAAACACAGAATCCAGTATTTTGTCTTGTTGAGTAGGTCTTGAGTTTGAAAGTAGTACCTCAATTTTTTATAACCTCATAGCAAGGATAAAATAAACATATGTTTCAGGAAATTGCATTATCCCATTAAATCCATTTTGTACTTGTTGTACTTGATAAATTCTATGTATAACTTTTGGACTAGTTCGATTTCTGTAATTTATTCTTACATACTTTTGATTTTTTAACCCTGTCTGCGCTCATTGCCTATGTAAAATTTAAAATTGTTTATAATCCAGGTACTTTTGATAACTATTGTATGCACATTGAACGACAAATTTATGTGACGTATATAATTTTTCTGACGTCAGACACTCAAATCAATCCATGTGTTCGTAGATAGTAGATGTTGTTGTGTCCTGTTAAATTGTTATACGATGATGACTGATGTTCCCATATTTTGACTATTTTATTGATTGTGACTGTTTATTTAACGCATCATGTAAATGTAACGGAATTTGATGAGACTGTTATTAAAGTGAGAGGGTTAGCGCTATAGAACCAGGTTTAATCCACCATTTTCTACATTTGAAAATGCCTGTACCAAGTCAGGAATATGACAGTTCTTGTCCATTCGTTTTTGATGTGTTTTGTTTTTTGATTTTGCCATGTGATTATGGACTTTCCAAATTGATTTTCCTCTGAGTTCAGTATTTTTTGTGATTTTACTTTTTTTCAATACAAGTTTGATCAGCAGCTGTTAAAAATATTACTATCGTCCACAATTATTCACTCTGGTTTAAAGTTTTTTAACTTTCTCAAACTATCCTGAATTTCTACCAAACTTGGACAGTTTATCGTCATAAGATAGTAATAGTATCCAGAAGTAAATTATGAAAAAAATCATTAACCATCCTGACTTTTTACCAAACTTGGTCAAAAGCTTCTTACAATCAAAAGATAATTTTCTAGAGGATAATTTTCCCCCCATAAACAACAGCAAAAGAAGGCAAGACACTTGGTTTTGTGGAACTCTTACAAATTTTTAAATGTGATTGTAGGTTTGTTGCTATATTTGTATGCCCCATCTACGATAGTAGAGGGGCATTATGTTTTCTGGTCTGTTCGTCGGTCTGTTCGTTCGTCCGTCTGTCCCCCTTCAGATTAAAGTTTTTGGTCAAGGTAGTTTTTGATGAAGTTGAAGTCCAATCAACTTGAAACTTAGTACACATGTTCCTTATGATATGATCTTTCTAATTGTAAAGCCAAATTAAACTTTTGACCCCAATTTCACGGTCCACTGAACATAGAAATGAAAGTGAATGTTTCAGGTTAAAGTTTTTGGTCAAGTTAGTTTTTGATGAAGTTGAAGTCCAATCAACTTGAAACTTAGTACACATGTTCCCTATGATATTATCTTTCTAATTTTAATGCCTAATTATATTTTTTATCCAATTTCATGGTCCATTGAACATGGAAAATGATAGTGGGGCATCCATGTACTTTGGACACATTCTTGTCCAATGTCATTTAATATATGTGTTGTAGTCTTGAAATATTATTTTATCAATATGATTGTAGGCTTGCCCCAAAGAAGCTTGTAATAAGAAACTCATTGACCAAGGAAATGGTATGTTTAGATGTGAAAAATGTAATCATGAAGTGCCAAACTTTAAATGGAGGATGATTCTATCTGTAAGTATTTATTACTGATCTCAGTCATCAGTGAATTATGTAAATATAAAAAAGAAGATGTTGTATGATTGCCAATGAGACAACTCTCCACAAGAGACCAAAATAACACAACGAGAAAACAAAGTCTAATTTATTTATGTACAAAAGATAAATGAAAAACAAATATTTAACGCATTAACAAATGACCACCACTATACAACAGGCTTCTGACTTGGGACAGGCTCATACATACAGAATGAGATGGGGTTAAACATGTTAGCACAGTCGCAACCCTGGGCCTAACCTGGGACAGTGCTGTAATCATGTATTATTTTTTCTGCATATTAATATAAGAAGGTGCAAGAGGATTTTCCTTATTTTAATGTGAGTTACATCATGCACTCTTCAACGTTACAGGGTGTGGAAAAAATACATAAGATGTGAATAAAATGGTTAGAAAACATTTCCCATGTTTTTTTTCCTTCTGATCAGAAAGAACAAAAATAGATTTAATGCAAACCAGGCCACCAACAACATGACATAATTTCCAAAAGAAGTAATATGGAGTAGATTGTTTTACTGCACAGCAAAAATAACCATGGTTTGAAGGAACTATGCAACAGGGTTATAATCGCAATAATTTAAAATCGCATTTAGCAGTTTATGAAATGAATTAAACTGGATTTTTCTTAATATTGTAAAAAATTGAAATTGCATTCAAGTCTAAATTGACAAAATCGCAATAATAAATGCATGAAGTACTTTCTGAATGTACAGTACACATTTTTATCAGGTTTGATTTTCACCATTGTATAGAACATTTATCCTTAAGTGAAATTTGCTGAGGCATTTTGTTGGATGTGGTGCATATTTTCTTCAATATTGTAGGCAAATCTGGCCGACTTCTCTGACAACCAATGGGTGACTTGTTTCCAGGAATCAGCAGAACTTATACTAGGAAAATCAGCCGATGAGTTAGGGGATCTGAAAGATTCAGTAAGTCTGCAATTTATCAATTGGTTGTTGCAAATAGTTCATGCATGTTCAGGACATGAACAAATTACTAATTAATCATTACGTAGGTTAGTTTAAACTTATTTATTTATGGTGGCATGTTATTCCACTTTGCGGGTGCGCATGCTGCCTTAGGTAGGTCTTGCGACATCCCTTCAAAAGAGTTGTTGCAATGGTTCTTTAACGTGCCTGTGGCTATCTCTTTACACGAATAATCAGATGTAACATCCCCATTCTAAACCAGATAGTAAGTAATTTTTGAAACAAATGTATATTTTGTAGTATACTAGTTATCTAATTTTCCCCATTTTATGGGATGGATGTATAAAGACTAAAGTTGATAAATATCTTTTGGTTGTTAACTGTTTCATGATTACTAGATAATAAAATAGATTTACAGGATTACAAAGTTATGTGTAAAAGTAAAAATTTTGTAAAATGAGAAAAGATGTAGTTGTGAAACATTAACACTGTATTCCAATATGACATAGAATGTTTGGAATTAAACAATATTCTTTAAAAAGGACCATCTAGGTATAAGTAACTTATAAACTAAATTTAAGTAAACATTTGAAAAATACAACTGTACAATTTATTACTAATTCATTACCCACGGAAGATATCAAGTTCTTAAAAAACATAATGACATCCGTTTTGCTGACTGCTATCTTAGTTTGTCCTGTATGTTAATTCTTAAGTTATTTTAAGGAAAAGAATGGGCTAAAAGTACAAACAAACTGCAAGTCTTGATAGTTTATTATTGAAGTTGAATTTTAAATTGACAAGTATAAAAGTTGTCTGTTTGCTTCCTGGAATATGCTGGTCAGTCTAGTATCATCATAAGTATAGTAGGAATTTATAATGATTACTACATTGTTGGACTAATTGAACTTTTATTTCAGAATGAGGCAGCATATGATCAGGCATTTCAAGATGCAATGTTCAAATCCTATATCTTCCGATTGCGAGCAAAGATTGAAACATATAATGTAAGTGTTTATATAGATATTCTAAGTTCTTATGTTAAATGTTTGGTTGTCTTAAAATTAACGCTGTTCATTTTAAAAGTTGCATGAAGTTGCATATTAAGAAAAAAAATATGTAGAAGTGTTCTTATGCATGTTAACATGTGTGTTTCATAGAAGAAACGAATTATGAATTGAATTGACCAATTTTAACTTATGGATATACCACTTTCAAAACTAATTATTCTACAAATTGTGAAGGTGTTAAGTCACCCTATCAAATCAAATTTGTACCTGTTTATAGTAGCAGTATTATAGAATGTTGTCCAATACATTGATGAAGAGATAAAAGAAAAAACTAATTAAGTACTGTGAAATCCTTATTATTTTTTAGATACCAATTTTCGTGGATTTCTTGGATAACAACAAATTTTTAAAAATGTTGAACGAATACAACTTTTCTATTCAACTGAATGCAGACTTATGCAAAACCATTAATTCAAGAATCCACAAATTCAATTCTATGCAATACAAGAAAAATTGGTACCCAGGAAAATATAAGAATTCATAGTATAATATTGTTGATTCCTAATAGATCTTCCAATGCTTCAATAGATATTTCTTATTTTCAGGATGAAAGCAGACTAAAGACAATATGTGTTAATGCTACTCCTGTGGACTGGGCGGAACAAAGCAGGCGATTGATAGAAGATATTGAGAAACTACAGGCATCGTGAAATATATGTGCTGCTTTAGACTCTTAAAGAACTATTAAGTTATTCCTTGACAGATGGATGTCAGTTTTAAATGTACAATGTAGATATCGGTATATGATAAAACTTATTGATCAAGTATTCAGCATGATTGTCCACAATTATAATAGTTAACACATTCTTGTAGATTACTTTTGAATTAAGAAAATATATTTATGCAAAATTTTACCAGAGTAGCTAACTAGTTTGAAATTTACTGTGTGATACAGCTTAAGCATTTGGAAATCTGTCTGTTGTAAACTCAAAAACTTTATCTGTATATCTTATAATCTTTTTATTTATTTTTTTGTGGTCAATTTCTACTAAATAATGTACAAAACCTTAAAAGTACTGTACATTATTCAGACATGGTGTCGCTCTGTTTTTATTGTCCAAACTTGTTTTGCAGAAATGAAAATTTGCATTTAAAATTTTGATAGCATTATTTGTATAGAGATTTTTCTGAAATCTCAATAATAAACTACCATTTTTTTTTACAGATTAAAATTGGCTACAATAAATTTACAGAAATTTTTCTTAAAGCTTGTAAGCTTAAAGGCATTATTGGACAAACTCTGTAAAATAAGAATATATATTCTAAGTGCTGATTATTCATGTGTGTGCTATATAAATTGCTGTAAACTTATGTTGTTTTAAAGTGCAGACAGTAAAATGTGGTGGGTTTTTTTTTTTTTTAATTTGGGGGGGGGGGGGGGGGGGGTTTAACAGCATACCTTTGTGACCTTAGTACCATAGATGAAAATGAAGAAAATCGATTTCTGTTCGATTAAAACTAATAGATAGACAGTAATAGCTGTATTCAACCAAAAACTATAAAATATGTTGGCTGTATATGTCTTTAATGTAGTAATGTATATGTTACAGAATTCACAGATCCAACAATAACAAGAATAAGTCCTAAAACTATTATGAGATCTCATCCATATTTTTTAATTTCAGAAAGGATTTTGAATTAAATTATTGTTCAATTCTCTAAACGGTTAGGAATTTCAAAGAATTACTTTCAATTTTTTATAATTATGATAAAAATGGTTAAATTATTAAAAATAGATGAAGGTTGAGAAATTAGAAATTTTGATGATCTGTAAAATCTCTACTTAATGTAGAACTTTGAGAACAAGGCGCAATTGTAAAAATAAAAAGAGCATAGAAATTGTTGAGAATGTCAGTGAATTATGTTATACACCAGATAAATCATGTTATACTATTAATTTACAATGGTATGTAGTTGCTATTATAGACATCATTTTTCATGACTGTATTGAATAAAAATCATAAAAGTCAACATATTTTTGTTTGCATCTGTCCTAATTCAGGAACCTGTTTTTCAGTGGTTGTCGTTTGTTAATATGGTTCATAAGTGTTTCACGTTTAATATATAGATTTTACTGTTGATTTTCATGTTTTAATGGTTTACACTTGTCATTTTTGGGGCACTTGCTGTTGGGTATGAGCCAAGACCCCATGTTGAAGTCCATACCTATTGGGGTTTTTTTTTTGCAAATTATGGCTTGGATGGAGAGTTGTCTCATTGTCACTCGTTCCACATATTGATATCTTTGTATTCATGTATTGTATATACTTTTTTAGGTGACGGCATCTTTGTATATACTTTTTTAGGTGACGGCATCAACAATTGTTAATTTTTCTGCTCAAGTTAGTTTGACAGGAACTACTTGTGATAGATCATTGATATATGATATAAAGATGCTATCAGTTGCAGACTATTTTGAGACCTTGTTCCCAAGGACATGGGCCAGTGACTAAACTAATGAGAAATTTTAAATGTTAGAGTTCTGTATAAGTTAGTTTGGTAGAATCAAATTGTGATAAATCAAAGATATTTTGTATAAAGTTAAATTACTATCAGTTTGTTGACCATTATCAGGCCCTGATTAGCAATTTGCAATGTTGGGTTTTTTTTTCTAAATTGTATGCTGATAGGCAAGACATATCTCGGTGTCAACAGTTCATTGTTTGCTCACCTTGCCCAAAGGGCCAAGTGAGCTTTTCTCATCACTTGGCGTCCGGCGTCGTTCGGCTTCCGTAAACTTTTACAAAAATCTTCTCCTCTGAAACTACTAGGCAAAATTCAACCAAACTTAGCCACAATCATCATTGGGGTATCTAGTTTAAAATTGTGTCCGGTGACCCGGCATACCAACCAAGATGGCCGCCACGGCTAATAATAGAACATAGGGGTAAAATGCAGTTTTTAGCTTATAACTCAGAAACCAGAGCATTTAGAGCAAATCTGACAGGGTTAAAGTGTTTATCAGGTCAAGATTTATCTGCCCTGAAAGTTTCAGATGAATCAGAAAACCCGTTGTTAGGTTGCTGCCCCTGAATTAGAAATTTTAAGGAAATTTTGCTGTTTTTTGGTTATTAGGCCAGGATTTTTTAATTTGTTGGTTTACGGATCCGCCGACCCGATTTTGCCGAATCCTAAAATAAAAATAAAATTGATTTTTCATGCTTTTTTATTGCCGCCGACCCAAACAAATACATTATCCCTGAAAAATAATTAAATTCTTCTTTTTTTATGAAATGAAATACATGAATCACTATCAAAATTGATATTACCAATGTTATTTCAACTGATCGGGCGGAGCTTACGTTTTAATTTGCATAAGGACAGTCTATTTGAAGATGTGTGTGATAAGGATGATTACCGTTATAATTATAACTGATTTCTAATCACCTATCAGTGTCATTAAAGGAATTTACAAAAGAATGACTGGACACTTCATTGATGAGTTTATTCTAAAACACCTATCTATAGATGGACTGGTTTATTATGAGCGAACCGGTTAAACTCCGCCCAGTCAAGTGAAATAAATTGAGTAATAACACTCTCTGTTGTGAAAAAATAAAACTTCCAGTTTACGTTTCTAAAAATAGACAAATCAATTATAACTGACCTTGAAATGTCGTTTACGCAAATAATTTTGCGGAACGAAATCTGTGTTTAAAACCCATTACACAATAAGTTTGTTTCCCTTATTTGTCATCAGTCTGTAAGATGCATAATCTCATAGAAATAGACTTGTCCAAATGTGGACAGGTGGAAATCACCTTGGAAGTTAAAGTTCTGAATATCAACAAGTCATTTAGAATTTTCTTGTTTCATGGATAATATAAAAAAAAATATTGTCCATTTGGATTAAAAACGGGAATGCATGACACTAGACTAACCCGATATTCTCGTTTTTTTCCGTGGACGAGTCTATTATGTTTTTGACACGTGTGTTGAATCTTATTTTCGTACGTTTTTTACATTTTTTTCTTCATCAGTTTTCGTTTTTGAAGATCATTACTCACCAAGTTTTCTGGAATTGATTAAGAGCTACGCGAATTTGTTTTTCTTGTTTGTGAAAAGACGATTTAATTTCATCTTTAATTGTCTGTGAACACCCCCCTTTTTTATGGCAAATCATTAGACAATGTCATGCGATATTTATGACAGCTGAGCAAGAATATTTCATCAACTAAAATTTGAAATGATGACAAAATAGCATAAAAACATGTTGTAAGAAAGGTGAAATGTATATTTATTTTGCATTTTTTTTTGTCTTGAAAGATTTTTTTGTCTTTTTTTTCCCTACCGACCGACACGACTT
Source organism: Mytilus trossulus (assembly GCF_036588685.1). NCBI lineage: Eukaryota > Metazoa > Mollusca > Bivalvia > Mytilida > Mytilidae > Mytilus > Mytilus trossulus. The sequence continues at coordinate 68,796,174 of NC_086380.1, forward strand.
TTTCATGGGGAAAATCCGTAAACCAACAAATTAAAAAAACGTGGCCTTATCTTGAATATTATTATAGATAGGGATAAACTGTAAACTACAAAAATGTTCAGCAAAATAAGATCTACAAATAATTCAACATTACCACAATGGACAATTGACCCCTGTAGGAGTTATTGCCCTTTATAGTCAATTTTTAACAATTTTTCGTAAATTTTAGTTATCTTTTAGAAAAATCTTCTCCTCTGAAACTACTGGGACAAATTAAACCAAACTTGGCCACAATCATCATTAGGGTATTTAGTTTTAAAATTGTGTCGGGTGACCAGGCATACCAACAAAGATGTCTACTAACCTCATGCAAAAGATCCCACGGCTTTATCATGTATAAAATGTTAAAATCTAGAATGTCAATTTTACATTTGACCTTGAACTCAATTTCAAGGTCATTAACCAAGGACATCAAATCAGAAGACCAAAGGTCTTTATTATATATGGTTAATGAGTTATATTACTATATGCATAATTCTAAATATATGGTGGGCTAAGACTCTCACTTAATGTCTACAAACCCTTTCAACCAAATTTTAGTTTTGCGACATGTTGCAACTAACAATTTAGTTAAAATTATTTGTTGATATCTGATACGGTTATTGTAAAGAGCGAAAGTATGCCAAAATCAAAATTTAGAACATGACCTTGATCTTTGACCTTGACCTTAGTTTTAATTTTTTTGGACCAATGACTTTAAATCAAAAGGTCTATCACTCATGGTTTACCAATTACAAGTGCATATCCCTTATATCTAATGCATAAGGGGGATTAACTCTCATATGGAGTCTCCGGATGTCTTCGCTCAAATTACATTTCAAATTTTAAGGATATAACAAGCAAATTGGTGAAATAATTTTGTTGTAATCTTTTACAGATGCGAAGGAGATGCACACACGTGAAAAACAGTGTTTGGGGAGATAACTCTTACAATAAAAAGTTCGCTTTAACTGAGTCAGTCTTAAAAGCGAAATAACTGCTCGATATCATATAAAAAAATATTTTAGCGACATACTTCGAAACAAACATTTATTGCAAGAAAAAAGTTTGGCGGAGGGGGAATAAAAAGAATTATAATCAGAACAAATACAAAATGCTTTTCTGTGGAAAGAACTAATTACCAATTTTCCAGGATGAACAACGGTTTTACACTAGTAATTTTGGGGCCCTTTATAGCTTGTTGTTCGGTGTGAGCCAAGGCTCCGTGTTGAAGGCCGTACTTTAACCTATAATGGTTTACTTTTTAAATTGTAACTTGGATGGAGAGTTGTCTCATTGGCACTCACACCACATTTTCCTATATCTATTCATCAGAACTTTAAAAACCAAAAACTTTAGAAAGCCAAAGATTAATACATGAACATTATATCTCAACTTGTACGATTCGCTCGTGTATGTAACAATGTTTTAGATTTTGACAAGAGAAATTTATGTATTACTGACAAAATTATATACCAGGGTTTTCGATATCACAAACTAGTCAAAACATTACTAAATTTTATCATCGGTATAAGGACATCATTCGTAAATATAGCTCAACATGCAGACTTCTTATACCTTCGGGTATTTCACATCCAATTTTTTATGGAAATATTCTTTATAAAGCACAAAAATGTCAGTATTCACCTCAGAAACTAACAAAACCTTTATATCGACTTATCAAGAAGGGATATAGTTACGATACTGTTGTAAGGTCATTAAAGATTGTTTATTTTGTCGTTAATATTGATTCACTTATAGGGTCTTTGCATCGAAACTAAACACATTTATTCAAAAAACAGTTGTTGGCATGGCACGGGTTATGTTCTTCTCATATATGTTATGATGGTATGATACTGAACCACTAACGGGAAGGATTGTGCCTGATATGCATATGATGAAATCATAATCTTTCAATCAGTTTAACTGAAGTCTGGAGCTGGCATGTCAGTTAACTGCTAGTTGTCTGTTGTTATTTATGTATTATTGTCATTTTGTTTATTCTCTTTGGTTACATCTTCTGACATCAGATTCGGACTTCTCTTGAATTGAATTTTTAAATATGCGTATTGTTGTACATTTATTTATCTACTTTAGTTAGAGGTATAGGGGAAGGGTTGAGATCTCATAAACATGTTTAACCCTGCCGCATTTTTGCGCCTGTCCCAAGTCAGGAGCCTCTGGCCTTTGTTAGTCTTGTATTTTTTTTAATTTTAGTTTCTTGTGTACAATTTGGAAATTAGGGGCCAGCTGAAGCACGCCTCCGGGTGCGGGAATTTTTCGCTACATTGAAGACTTGCTGGTGACCTTCTGCTGTTGTATTTTATATGGTCGGGTTGTTGTCTCTTTGACACATTCCCCATTTCCATTATCAATTTTATGATAAGAAAATATTACCAAAAGACATTATGAAATAGTTAACAGTTGTGTTAAAGAAAAGAAAAATTATTAAGATATGATAGACAAACACGTGTTACGTTAGGACAGACACTGGATAAAGTATCAACTTACTTTTCCCAATTCATATAAAATCCTAGTCTAATTGTGGTGTTTCCTTAAATGTATCATCTCCTTCTCAAAATTCTTTTTTCTCTGGCTAATTCTATTGATAGTGAAAACTGATGGCCAAGTGATTGAAGTGGCATTAGCATCCCATAATCCTGTATTTCTTATTTTAAATGACTTTTTCTAATGTTATTTATGTTTCTTGCTCATTTTTAGCTCACCTGCCCCGAAGGGCCAAGTGAGCTTTTCTCACCACTTGGCGTCCGTCGTCCGTCGTCGTCGTCGTCGTCCGTCGTCGTTAACTTTTACAAAAATCTTCTCCTCTGAAACTACCAAGCCAAATTTAAACAAACTTGGCCACAATCATCATTGGGGTATCTAGTTTAAAAAATGTGTGGCATGACCCGCCAAACCAACCAAGATGGCCGCCATGGCTAAAAATAGAACATAGGGGTAAAATGCAGTTTTTAGCTTATAACTCAAAAACCAAAGCATTCAGAGCAAATCTGACATGACGTAAAATTGTTTATCAGGTCAAGATCTATCTGCCCTGAAATTTTCAGATGAATCGGACAACCCGTTGTTGGGTTGCTCCCCCTGAATTGGTAATTTTAGGGAAATTTTGCTGTTTTTGGTTATTTTCTTGAATATTATTATCGATAGAGATAAACTGTGAACAGCAATAATGTTTAGCAAAGTAAGATCTACAAATAAGTCAACATAACCAAAATGGTCAATTGACCCCTTTAGGAGTTATTGCCCTTTATAGTCAATTTTTAACCATTTTTTGTAAATCTTAGTAATCTTTTACAAAAATCTTCTCTTCTGAAACTACCAAGCCAAATTAAAACAAACTTGGCCACAATCATCATTGGGGTATCTAGTTTAAAAAATGTGTGGCGTGACCCAGCCAATCAACCAAGATGGCCGCCATGGCTAAAAGTAGAACATAGGGGTAAAATGCAGTTTTTGGCTTATAACTCAAAAACCAAAGCATTTAGAGCAAATCTGACAGGGAGTAAAATTGTTTAACAGTTCAAGATCTATCTGCCCTGAAATTTTCAGATGAATTGGACAACACGTTGTTGGGTTGCTGCCCCTGAATTGGTAATTTTAGGGAAATTTTGCTGTTTTTCGTTATTATCTTGAATATTATTATCGATAGAGATAAACTGTAAACAGAAATAATGTTCATCAAAGTAAGATCTACAAATAAGTCAACATGATCAAAATGGTCAGTTGACCCCTTTATGAGCTATTGCTCTTTACAGTCAATTTTTAACCATTTTACGTAAATCTTAGTAATCTTTTACAAAAATCTTCTCCTCTAAAACTACCAGGATAAATTAAAACAGACTTGGCCGCAATCATTATTGGGGTACCTAGTTTAAAAAATGTGTGGCATGACCTGGCCAACCAACCAACATGGCCGCCATGGCTAAAAATAGAACAAAGGGGTAAAATGCAGTTTTTGGCTAAAACTCAAAAACCAAAGCATTTAGAGCAAATCTGACAGGGAGTAAAATTGTTTATCAGGTCAAGATCAATCTGCCATGAAATTTGGAGATGGATCAGACAACCTGCTGTTAAGTTGCTGCCCCTGAATTAGTCATTTAAAGGAAATTTTGCTGTTTTTTGTTATTATCTTGAATATTATTATAGATAGAGATAAACTTTAAACAGCAACAATGTACAGCAAAGTAAGACCCAAAAATAAGTTAACTTGACCAAAATGGTCAATTGACCCCTTAAGGAGTTTTGTCCTATATAGTGCATTTTTAACAATTTTCATAAAATTTGTAAATTTTAACTAACATTTTCGACTAAAACTTTTAGGCCAAGTTCAATATAGATAGAAATAATTGTAAGCAGCAAGAATGTTCAGTAAAGTAAGATGTACAAACACATCACCATCACCAAAACACAATTTTGTCATGAATTCAAATGCGTCCTTTGTTTAATATTCACATAGACCAAGGTGAGCGACACAGGCTCTTTGGAGCCTCTAGTTCTCTATGCAGTAAACCGCATCCAGATCCTCATGTTAAAAAACCATCCTAAATCTATACACACAATAAAACATCGCAAATCTATACACACAATAAAACATCCCAAATCTATACGCACAATAAACATCCCAAATCTATACACACAATAAGACAATCCAAATCTATACGCACAATAAAACATCCCAAATCTTTACACACAATAAGACATCCCAAATCTATACGCACAATAAGACATCCCAAATCTATACGCACAATAAGACATCCCAAATCTATACACACAATAAGACATCCCAAATCTATACACACAATAAGACATCCCAAATCTATACACGCAATAAAACAACCCAAATCTATACACACAATAAAACATCCCAAATCTATACACACAATAAAACATCCCAAATCTATACACACAATAAAACATCCCAAATCTATACACACAATAAAACATCCCAAATCTATACACACAAAAAAACATCCCAAATCTATACACACAATAAAACATCCCAAATCTATACACACAATAAGACATCCCAAATCTATACACACAATAAAACATCCCAAATCTTTACACACAATAAAACATCCCAAATCTTTACACACAATAAAACATCCCAAATCTATACACACAATAAGACATCCCAAATCTATACACAAAATAAAACATCCCAAATCTATACACACAATAAGACATCCCAAATCTATACACACAATAAAACATCCCAAATCTATACACACAATAAAACATCCCAAATCTATACACACAATAAAACATCCCAAATCTATACACACAATAAGACATCCCAAATCTATACACACAATAAAACATCCCAAATCTATACACACAATAAAACATCCCAAATCTTTACACACAATAAGACATCTCAAATCTATACACACAATAAGACATCCCAAATCTATACACACAATAAAACATCCCAAATTTATACACACAATAAGACATCCCAAATCTATACACACAATAAAACAACCCAAATCTATACACACAATAAAACATCCCAAATCTATACACACAATAAGACATCCCAAATCTATACACAAAATAAAACATCCCAAATCTATACACACAATAAGACATCCCAAATCTATACACACAATAAAACATCCCAAATCTTTACACACAATAATACATCCCAAATCTATACACACAATAAAACATCCCAAATCTATACACAAAATAAAACATCCCAAATCTATACACACAATAAGACATCCCAAATCTATACACAAAATAAAACATCCCAAATCTATACACACAATAAGACATCCCAAATCTATACACACAATAAAACATCCCAAATCTATACACACAATAAGACATCCCAAATCTATACACACAATAAGACATCCCAAATCTATACACACAATAAAACATCCCAAATCTATACACACAATAAGACATCCCAAATCTATACACAAAATAAAACATCTCAAATCTATACACACAATAAGACATCCCAAATCTATACACACAATAAGACATCCCAAATCTATACACACAATAAAACATCCCTAATCTATACACACAATAAGACATCCCAAATCTATACACACAATAAGACATCCCAAATCTATACACACAATAAAACATCCCAAATCTATACACACAATAAGACATCCCAAATCTATACACAAAATAAAACATCCCAAATCTATACATACAATAAAACATCCCAAATCTATACACATAATAAGACAACCCAAATCTATACACACAATAAGACATCATGCATTTTGGATTGACTTGTATGATTCATTGAGACTAAACTTTACCCACCATGAGTAAGAAGCTATTGAATTTTATTTATACACTATGTAATAATTATACAAGAAGAGTATTGGTACAATTAAAGGTGCATCAATCCTATGAAGATCATCTGATTGCTCAGGTAAAGAATATATAACGAATTGACAGAACAACTAATATATTGTAAAGCCGAATATGCGCGTATGGGCTTTGATCATTGTTGAAGACCATACAGGGATATATTGTTGGTTTTTTCTGTGTCCTTTGGTCTCTGGTGGAGATATGTCTCTTTGACAATCATGCCACATCTTTTTTATATATTTTCCAAATTGAAACAAACGATTGATTTATCTTCTTTTCGTTCATTTATTAATGTTTCAACGTTTCAAGTGGGTTTGGTTTTCAAATATTTTTTTCACGTGAACAATAATGGAAATATTAATTGTTATAGTAAACATCTGGTGTAGTACAATTCTTACTGTTTAACATGTGTATTCACTTATTTTGTCGTTTCTTTTTAGTTCCCTAACGACTTTAGGTTTGCATTCCGTCGTCCATCCCTTCGTCTGTCTGTCTGTCCATCTGTCTATCTGTCAGTCATTAAGACAGTCGGTCAGTCCAGCAAATCAGTTTTCCACACTATTTTTAAACAAGTGCGAACATAATTTCTTACGGACGGACTGACATGGGCTTGTCAACTGAACCAAAGTTTTTGACCTTTGACCTAGGAAGTTGTACAAACATTATGACACACCCTCTGGTGTTGGTTTATATACATGTCAAGTATAAAGTATGAAATTGTAACGGTTTTCTAGGTATAGAGCGGACATAATTTCTTACGAACGGACTGACATGGGGTTGTCAACTGAACCAAAGTTTTTGACCTTGACTTTTGACCTAAGAAGTTGTACAAACATTATGACACACCCTCTGGTGTTTGTTAATATACATGTCAAGTATAAAATATGAATTAATAAACGGTTCTCTTGATAAAGAGGACACAATGTCTTACAGACGGATGGACATGGAGTTGTCAACTGACACCAAAGTTTATGACCTTGACCTTTGACCTAGGAAGTTGTACATACATTATGAAACACTATTTGATGTTGGTTAATATACATATCAAGTATTAACTTTGAAATCGTAACGGTTTTCAAGATATACAGCAGACACAACTTAACCATAGGACAAGGTGTTTCCAACTGAAACAACAGTATTTGACCTAGAACTTTGACCTATGAAGTTGAACAAACATTGTGACACACCATCTGGTGTTGGTTAATATACATGTCAAGTATAAAGTATAAGATTTTAACGGTTCACTAGATAAAGAGCGGACACAAATTGTTACGAACGGATGGACAAACCTGAAACCAAAGTTTTTCTTCCATGAACTTTGATCTAGGAAGTTGTAAAAAAATTATGACACGACCTCTGGTGTTGGTAAATATGCATGTCAAGTATAAAGTATGAAATTAAAACGGTTCTCTAGACATAGAGCGGACGCAATTTCTTACGGACGGACGGACTGACATGTGGTTGTCAACTGAAACCAAGTTTTTGACCTTGACCTTTGACCTAGGAAGCTGTAGAAACAATATAACACACCCTCTAGTGTTGGTTAACATACACGTCAAGTATGAAGTATGATATTATAACGGTTATCTTGATATAGAGGATACATTTTCTTACAGACGGACAAGGGGTTGTTTACTGAAACCAAATTTTTGACCTTGACCTTTGACCTAGGAAGTTGTACAAACATTATGGCACACCCTCTAGTGTTGGTTTACATGCATGTCAAGTATAAAGTATGAACTAGATATGGAGCGGACACAATTTCTTACGTACAGACGGACATAGGGTTGTCAACTGAAACCAAAGTTTTTGACCTTGACCTTTGACCTAGAAAGCTGTACAAACCATATAGCACACCCTCTGCTGTTGGTTAATATACATGTCAAGAGTAAAGTATGAAATTATAACGGTTCTCTAGATATAGAGCGGCCACAATTTTTTACCGACGGACGGACATATCTGAAAAGAAAGTTTTTAAAGTTGGACTTCGACTTACGAAATTGTACCAACATAATGACACACCTTTTGGTGTTGGTTAATATACATGTTAAGTATAAAGTATAAAATTATAACGGTTCTGTAGATATAGAGCGGACACAATTTGTTACGGACGGACTGGCAGACCTGAAACCAAAGTGTTTCTACCTTGAACTTTGAACTAGGAAGTTGTAAAAAAATTATGACACGACCTCTGGTGTTGGTAAATATGCATGTCAAGTATAAAGTTTGCAATTAAAACGGTTCTCTAGAAATAGAGCGGACACAATTTCTTACGGACGGACGGACTGACATGCGGTTTGCAACTGAAACCAAGTTTTTGACCTTGACCTTTGACCTAGGAAGCTGTATAACAATATAACACACCCTCTTGTGTTGGTTAACATACACGTCAAGTATTAAGTATGATATTATAACGGTTATCTTGATATAGAGGATACATGTTCTTACGGACGGACAGACAAGGGGTTGTCTACTGAACAAAATGTATGACCTTGACCTTTGACCTAGGCAGTTATTCAAACATTATGCCACACCCTCTGGTGTTGATTTATATACATGTCAAGTATAAAGTATGAAATTATAACGGTTCTTTAGATATAGAGCGGACACAATGTCGCACGGACGGACAGATATGGGGTCGTTCACTGAAACCAAGTTTTTGACCTTGACCTTTGACCTAGGAAGCTGTACAAACAATATAACACACCATCTGATGTTGGTTTATATACATGTGAAGAATAAAGTATGAGATTATAACGTGCTGTAAACATAGAGCGGACACAATTTGTTAAAGACGGACGGACACACCTGAAAGCAAAGTTTTTTTACCTCGAACTTTGACCTAGGAAGTTGTACAAACATTCCCTCTGGTGTTGGTTAATATACATGTCAAGTACAGGATCCGGAAATTTTTCACCTAATTTTCTGTCATTTTGAGATATCTTAAAAGTTTTTTTCAAAAAAAGATTGTCAAAATCACATTACTGTAATACGGAGTATGCTCATACTCGTAGCCTCAACGAACTTGTTTTAGGCGGTCAACTGTCCTGTCACTATCCGGGCAATCGTTTGTCATTAGCGTCACCCAAATATGTGTTTTGTGGTAATTAGCATTGTTTATAAGGTTCATAACTATTTAGTTGGGAATAAACGAAAACGAAAAATTCAGCATTTCTTTCATTTGTAAAGGGGCATAACTCTAGAATGTTACAAATGACGCCACCAATATATTTAAGCTTGATCTGTGTGTAATGGTAATAAGGATTGTGTATAAGTTTCATAACATTTGGTTAAGGCAAACTAATGTTAGAGAACAGAAACGAAAAAATAAGCAATTTTTCCATTTGTAAAGGAGCATAACTCTAGAACGGTAAAAGAGACATCACCCAAATTCAAACTTGGTTTGTGTTTAGTGGTATTGGTATTAAGCATTGTGTATAAGTTTTATAACATTTGGTTCAGGCAAACTAAAGTTAGAGAACGGAAACCAATTTTGGGACGTACAGGCGGATAAGGGTAAAATTTAATGCCCCCTCCGCTACGGTGGGGGCATAAAAATCTGGCAAGAGTTGTACTCGTGAGAGTGCTTATAAGACCAGATGGACGCACACCTGGTATTTCCTTGTCCCATACAAGGCTTTACACTGTGGACGAACAAAAACACCGCTAAAACTTTTTTGCAATCTACAAACATGCTAATGCATTACAAAGCTACAAAAACATATGTTGTAGTGTTGTTTTTCATTTAGGGTTCTGAATTTTACCTATTGTTTTCATCATCATCCTTTGGTGTCTGGTGGATAATTGTCTTAATGGCAAATCCACAACATATCTTGATTCTGATAATACAATAATTATTGAAAAGTGCATCATTTGTTAAAAATAATCATTAGGGTTCAGAGGAACCCATAGTTTCGCCTACTTTTGCTGTTAGTTGCAGGCTCATCAAAAATGGGGAAAAAGTAGTAAAAAATTTCCTCTAGATACTATCTTATGATTTTAAAAAGCTTCTGTCCAAGTTTGGTAACAAGAGGCTCTCAAAAGCCTTAATCGCTCAACTGTAATTTTTTGCTTAATCTTTCATCAATGATTATTTTCGCTTTTCAATATGTATTAATGAGTGGCTTAAAAATCCATTTAAATTTTCTTTGTATCTGTCATATTTTTTTCAAAAGCAAAAATTGCAATTTAGCCATAGTGGCTTTGTTCCTTGAAGTACAAGGAAATAAAATACAAAATTTATACTACGGAGATACTCTGAAACTCATTCAGCACCAAGTTTGGGTGAAATTGATTCAGCAGTTTCAAAGGAGAAGATTTTTTAAAGTAAGAAAACTAGATGAACAAATTGTGAAAAAATGTCTTTAAAGGGCAATGACTGCTTAAGAGGTCAATTGACAATTTTGGTCATACAAAACTTATTTGTAGATCTTACTTTGCTGAACATTTTGGATGTTTACAGTTTATCTTTATCATTAATAATATTCATAATAACCAAAAACTGCAAAATTTCCTTAAAATTACCAATTGAGTGGCAGCAACCTAACAACGGGTTGTTAGATTCATCTGAAAATTTCATGGCTGATAGAACTTGACCTAATGAACATTTTCACCTCACATTAGATTTTCTCTAAATGCTTTAGTGTTTGAGATAAAACCAGATGCTCCGCAGGGCGCAGCTTTATACGAACGCACAGGTCGAACCCTGAACGGTTGGGGCAAGTATGGACACAATATTCAAGCTGGATACAGCTCTGAATTTGGATTGTGATTAAAAAGTTGACACATTTTAGGTTTCTGACACAGATATATATGAAGAAATTTTCTTTTTAAATTCTGAAATGAGAAAAAAAAATTGACCCCCACCCCAATTTTTGTTCTCTTCCCCTTTTCCCTTATTCCAAAAATGATCTCAATTCAAATTTCTAATGGAGTTTGCAACAATAACTACTCATTTAAATACATCATAAAATATTGAAATATAAAATGTCATACAGCCATGGTTAAAATTAATATTGATTAATAGTAACTTCTAAAAAAATAAATGGGGAACTGTAAAATTTAAGCTGCCAAAAATTGAACTTGAACTTAGTTTAGAGGTTATAAGCACTTACTTAAGACAAACTTTAGTTAAGAGAACAGAAACTAAAAAAATCTTCAATTTTTCCACTTGTAAAGGGGCATAACCCTAGAATGGTAATTAAAAAGAGCTTGTTATCACTGAATGGTAAAGATTGCTTTAATTTATCAGTTGGTAGTAAAGTGAATATTGCATTGTATATTGTATATAGCATTGATTTAAGTTGATTCAACTTCTATTCTTGACATAGAGTGATAACTCTAATTTTCAAAGAAGATTATATAAAGCAGTGGTTTAAGGTGATTCAACAACCATTCTGGAAAAAGAAAGTTTACTCCAATGTATTGGCTTGAAACTACAAAAATGCTTGTTTTTGGTCCCTTTTTGGCCCTTTATTCCAAGACTGTTTGTCCCATAACCCTTAAAATATATCTCAACCTTCTACTTATGGTATTAAACATGGTGGTACAATTTCAGAACAATTGAAATACTTATACACAACTTATTGTTCCGACACTAGATAAATGCTGTTTTTGGGCTTTTCGGGCCCCTAATTCCTAAACTTTAGGGACCATAACCCCCAAAATCAATTACAAGCTTCCTTTGGTGGTTATAAACATTGTGTAAAATGTTTATTGATTTCTGTTTACTCATACTAAAGTTATTATCCGGAAACCATCCGTCTTCGGACGACGACGATGGGATACCAATATACGACCTCCATTTTTTTAGGTCGTATAATAAAACTGCCAAAAACTGCATTTACCCCTATGTTCTATTTTTAGCCATGGCGGCTATGATTTTTGGCGAAACAGAAAATAAAACACAAACTTTATTCAAGATACTCTAAGGATCATTTAGCTAAAGTTTGGTAGGATCTGGTTTAGTAGTTTCAGAGAAGGAGTTGTTTGAAATAGTTTACATCAGACGGACGACGACTGACGACGACGATGAGCTAAAAATCAAGGATGGTATATGAATCTAATAAATGTTTTAAAAACTTTAAACTGCAGACTGTATGTAATGTTCACTGGAAGAATAAACAGCTGCGCCATGAGCACATGATTTGCCCGTCACGTTTTCAAAGAATAAAGTTCAATAACTAAAGGGAGGTTATCTTTACAAATATAAATCAGTCACTAAAGTTTAATGAAAATTGCTCAAAGCACTTTAAGGATATTGTCCGAAAACTGGAAAATCCCCTTTTTGTAATGAATAAAACCCCAAAACTCAGAAACGTAAAATCTAAAATTTATAAAAAAACCGTCAATAGATATAAACATTTCACCAAAGTTTCATACAAATTGGTTAAAGCGTTTTTGAGTTAATATCTGACATATTGATGACAGACGTACAGATAGACGGATGGAGGGACAACTGTATACCATAATACGTTCAGGGCCGTAACTACATTGAGGCAAATGAGACAAATGCCTCATGTTAGAAATTTAAAGAAAAAAAAAACTGAAACAAAAGATTTTCTTTATATCAAATTGTTTTCACGGAAAGTGTCTAGCAGGAAGCAAGTTCTCTTCGCTCTCTGGTGTCGTCCCTGTATGTTTTTCGCGTGGTCCATGTTTCTATTTTACTTTTAGTTTTCAGAGTTGATGGTCTATTGTTTGTACTTCTGTGTCCCGGGTTTGTCTTTTGTCCATTTATTGTCCTACTTCATGACTATAGTCTGAGTGTTGAGTTTCATTTGTAAACGTGTGGTTTTGCAATGTTGCATGCCCACCCGATGTCCAGACCAGATATTGTGCGAGAAAATAGTTTAAGAATAGACGATGCTACAAGACACAGAATCAAATGGTGGTTTCTGCAAGGAGACTGATTGAACTAGATATCGAAGAATACAAAACTGACTCTTTTTTTTGTAAAAAAAACTAGATAGCTGACATGGTTTAAATTAAAGTAAGGTCACCAATTTCCTGGTATCAGAAAAAAAAACAATAATGTATTGCCATATGACCTTTTACATTGAAGGGTTAAACTTGCATTAAGTCATGTTCAGACCCTTTCAGAAAATAAAGGAATATGGAGTAAGTGTGCACGATACCTAATCGCACACAAAGTCAATGCATAGAAGTACTAAAGATCAATGGTCAAAGTTGCTGGAGGGTCTTCAACAATAAAAGAATCATTAATACCGTAAACCAGGGTCAATATGGTCCCTAGTGTTGACTTAATCAGTATACTAGTACTTAAAGTATAATACTGCACTGTCACTATATTTAAATCTAGTCATAAAAAAATCACCAAATTCTAAGCACATTGGCAATATAAGACAAGAACAGACAGACAGATCCGGAATTAATGATTATGAGAATTACGATGTTTACTTTATCCTACTTTTCTACATTGACTAAAGGTATAAGGGGAGGGTTGTGATCTCATAAACATGTTTAACCCCGCCGCATTTTTGCGCCTGTCCCAAGTCCGGAGCCTCTAGCCTTTGTTTAAGTCTTGTTTTATTTTTAATTTTAGTTTCGTGTGTACAATTTGGAGTTTAGTATGGCGTTCATTATCACTGAACTAGTATATATATTTGTTTAGGGGTCAGCTGAAGAACGCCTACGGGTGCGGGAATTTCTCGCTGCTTTGAAGACCTGTTGGTGACCTTCTGCTGTTGTCTGTTCTATGGTCGGGTTGTTGTCTCTTTGACACATTCCCCATTTCCATTCTCAATTTTATATCGGTCTTTTAATGTTGTCCATAAACCTATAAGTCTTAAATTACAATGAATCTATGTTTTTGCTTTGAGACCAGATTATTGTCGGAAAAATAGCTAAACTGAATTAATTGCGTTTCAATGTTATATTCCGGGAAACGCTCAGAATGCACGAGTTTGCGTTATTTTTTCTCAGAGCTTCTGGGGGTCTTGAGCGGCCCCCAGACCCCTCGCCAAAAAAATTTTCGGGAACATTTGCCTCACTGTTAGAAGAGGCTGGTTACGGCCCTGACGTTAAAACGGACGTATAAAAACTAAGTCCATTTATAAGTAATATACAGGAAAACAGGAAATATTTTTTTACCAAATTTCCTTCTAGATACTAGCTTTTCATCATAAACAAGCTTCATTTAAGCAGAGACATATATGTGTATATATGTCTCTGATTTAAGAAAGGTATTATTAAAATTTTCAAGACTTTAACCAGAGTGAATGAAATGTTAACTGGCAGAAAATCTAAGTGCATTTAAAAGTAAAATACGGATAAACAGGGTTTTTTTTTTTACAAATTTCTTATTTCTGGATACTATCTTAATATGATCATAAACAAGCTTCTGTCCAAGTGTGGTAGACTAAGTTCATTTATAAGTAAAATACGGATAAACAAGATTTTTTATATTTTTTACAAAATTTTCTTCTTGATACTTTCTTATGATCATAAATTTAGCTTCTGTCCAAGTTTGGTACAAATCAAACTTATTAAAATTTCAAGGACAAAATAAAACTTTAACCACAGGGTGAATATTTGTGGAAGCTGTCGCCACCGACGGAATGTAGAATCGCTTTGTATCGCTTTTCCGACAAAAGTCGCAGGCTCGACAATAAATGGGGAATGTGTCCATGGGACACAGATGATGTCCCCGTTTGCATTTCATATAAAGTTATAAAGGGACATAACTGAAGAAAGGTAAAAGTGATACTTCCCAAATTTGTTATTGATCTGAGTTTTGTAGTAATAAGTCTTGTGTACAAGTTTTATAACATTTGGTTTAGACAAACTAAAATTAAAGAACGAAAACGAAAAATTCCGCAATTTTTCCATTTGTAAAGGGGCATAACATATAATAACTCTAGAACGAGTGATGTGACGCCACCAAAATTCAAACTTGATCTCTGTGTTTTGTGGTAGTTATCATTGTTTGTAAGTTTCATAACATTTGGTTGAGGCAAACTAACGTTAGAGAACGGAAACCAACTTTGGGACGTACTGACGGACAATGGTAAAACTTAATGCCCCCTCCCCTACGGGGAACATACAAATACATTTCAACTACACTTGTTATATTCAGGAAATAATGGGTGCAAATAATCAATTGCCAGTCCATTTTAGGGATTATTCTCACCTTTTGAAATATAAAATTTCATACAAAAAAGGTTTACACCAATGCCATTTGTTGCAAGACAAAAAGAATCTATGCATGCTTTGGTAAACTCAATTATAAATGTCAAAACTGACCAAAAATAACGTACACCAAATTGCAAGTCTAACTGTCTAATGAGCTATTAGACAGAATTTTATATCAAAATCGAAAACTAAGCAACATGGTTTTATTACATAGAATGTTTTTAACAATGCACAACAAAAGTATTTTGAGAGTTATTTTCCATTTAGTAATGTTTATGGCCAATAAGTTAAATGTGCTGTGAAATCATATATGTTTAATATACACATCACAGTTTTTATCTATTTAGTCTCTTTAACAAACAAACAACATTGGTATGATTTTCTCTTCTAGCTAGCAATTATATTTAATGATGACAGGTTTATTTTGTTTAATTATAATTAATAAGCAGAATAGTTCTATTGATCTATTTTATCATGTTCACCGAACTTCTAATGAATTTTAATATTTCTATTTTTTTGTAACAAATGTACAATATCAGTATGATTTTCTCTTCTAGCAATATCTAGTGGTGTTAGTCCTTCCCATTTAATGTTACAATCTGCTTCATGTTTTAACAACAATTCAACAATCTCTATATAACCTTTATAACAAGCTATAAATATGGGGGACACTCCTGATCTCATACACTTATTAATGTCAGCCTTATTGTTTATTAACATCTGTACTACTTCAGTATGTCCTTCATGACAAGCATATAACAGAGGTGATGCTCCATCATTACCACACTTATTAATGTCAGCCTTATTGATTATTAACATTTGTACTACTTCAGTATGTCCATTCTGACAAGCATATAACAGAGGTGATGCTCCATCATTACCACACTTATTAATGTCAGCCTTATTGTTTATTAACATCTGTACTACTTCAGTATGTCCATTCTGACAAGCATATAACAGAGGTGATACTCCATCATTACCACATTTATTAATGTCAGCCTTATTGTTTATTAACATCTGTACTACTTCAGTATGTCCTTCATGACAAGCATATAACAGAGGTGATGCTCCATCATTACCACACTTATTAATGTCAGCCTTATTGTTTATTAACATCTGTACTACTTCAGTATGTCCATTCTGACAAGCATATAACAGAGGTGATGCTCCATCATTACCACACTTATTAATGTCAGCCTTATTGTTTATTAACATCCGTACTACTTCAGTATGTCCATTCTGACAAGCAATGTACAGAGGTGATGATTCATCGTTATCTCTACACTTATTAATGTCAGCCTTATTGTTTATTAACATCTGTACTACTTCAGTATGTCCTTCATGACAAGCATATAACAGAGGAGATGCTCCATTACTATCACACTTATTAATGTCAGCCTTATTGTTTATTAACATCTGTACTACTTCAGTATGTCCTTCATGACAAGCATATAACAGAGGTGATGCTCCATTATTATCACACTTATTAATGTCAGCCTTATTGTTTATTAACATCTGTACTACTTCAGTATGTCCTTCATGACAAGCAATGAACAGAGGTGATGCTCCATCATCATTACACTTATTAATGTCAGCCTTATTGTTTATTAACATCTGTACTACGTCAGTATGTCCATTCTGACAAGCAATGAACAGAGGTGATGCTCCAGTATCTCTACACTTAGTAATGTCAGCCTTATTGTTTATTAACATCTGTACTACTTCAGTATGTCCTTTCTGACAAGCAATGAACAGAGGTGATACTCCATCATTATCTCTACACTTATTAATGTCAGCCTTATTGTTTATTAACATCTGTACTACTTCAGTATGTCCTTTCTGACAAGCAATGAACAGAGGTGATACTCCATCATTATCTATACACTTATTAATGTCAGCCTTATTGTTTATTAACACCTGTACTACTTCAGTATGTCCTTCCTGACAAGCCATGAACAGAGGTGATACTCCATTATCTCTACACTTATTAATGTCAGCCTTATTGTTTATTAACATCTGTACTACTTCATGTCTTAAGTGAAAAGCCATGAACAGAGGTGAAGATCCATCATCTCTACACTTATTGATGTCAGCCTTATTGTTTATTAACATCTGCACTACTTCAGTATGTCCTTCCTGACAAGCCATGAACAGAGGTGATGATCCATCATCTCTACACTTATTAATGTCAGCCTTGTTGGTAATTAACACCTGTACTACTTCAGTATGTCCTTTATGACAAGCCATGAACAGAGGTGATACTCCAGAATGTCTACAATGGTTTACATTATTGGTACAATGATATAAGCACCATGTAACCAGATCAATATCTCCTATATAACAACTCTGTATTAATGGAGTGTCTTGATATTGTGTGTCATATAGACTAGCCAATTGTTTCTGTTTTAGTATTTCTAAACCTTTTAAATGTACAAGGATTCTTTGTCTGAAGATTTGATCATCCATATTGATGTTACAGAAGACATCTTCTATCTTTCCTCTAAACCAGTCGTCTATCAATCTATTTATATACATTTGCTGATATCTTTCTGATACATCTATTAAAAATTCATCTCTTTTGTCTTTTTTTTCAAAAACAAACCTTTCACAAATAAAATGACTTGAAGCATTATTAATTAAACAATAAATCATAACACTGCCAAAGTAAAAAGCGAGAAAGTCAAACAGCTTGTCATGAATAGTTCTGTACACTTCACCATCCTTTCTGATAAACGTATGGGTAAGTAAATCCAGCTCATCACGAACTACCAATCGAGATGTTCCTTTCACCACTTTACAAGCTTCATAGGTGTTCTCTATGATTTTTGTTACATCTTTATCAACATCTTCTGTGAGCCATTCTTCTTTCAAACGATTGTTAAACATCACACAAAGAGCAAGTGCACAGTATTTGACATGTGCTTCATCTGTCTGTAATTTATCTATCTCCTCTTTGTAAACTGTAAATGGATTCTGAAAGAAATCTACCATTCTTAGATTTGTGTTTTTACTGTATAATTGACATAAAAGAGGAAAACAGTCAAACATGTCATAAAATTCCTTGATCTCAGAAGCCTTTGTTTTCATGTAAAGTTCAGCAATAGATTGTTTTTCTTTTTTCGATAAACGTATATCTTCAGACAAAAGATTGCATTCACAGGATTGACAAAATGATAAAGACTTCATCTTTTCATCCTTGAAAACCTGAAGTCTACAAGACATGATTAATTTGACTGGTTTCTTTTCTATCAATGTTTTGATTTTTTCCATTAGATTTTTCCAGCTTTCCAACTTTGTAGGATTTATGGTATATGTTCCACAAAAGTCATCCACAACAAACAGGATTTTCTTACTTGGATTGTACCACTTGATAATTTTTTCAGGGTTTGTTACCGGTAAAATAACATAGCCTTCTTCTTGCATTCGTAGAGCAACATGACGCATCAATGATGATTTTCCTGTTCCCGAACTTCCGGTGACAAAAACGCAACCATTTTCTTTGATACATTTTAATACACTCTTTGCTCCATTTGTTTCTATAAACATTTTGTCATCTTCTGTCCAAGTTTTTAATTCCTCTTTAATTTGATCTAAAAAGAAAGAATTTGATATTTCTTTAAAATTTACAATTATTTTGAGACTGACTTCTGTGATTTTGTCATACTGATATGTACTCATATACCTTATAAAATTTATAAAACTTTAGGACTTGAGCTTACATGATCAAAGTTATTCCTCAATAAAAGATATAATGGTTTTTTGATCCAAACAATATCTTTTTGTAGATCAGGCTCTCTGTGAATATTGCATGGCAAGATATAGTCCACTGCCGGTTAAAAAAATATTGTATTGAAACAAAATTCTAACTTGATCTATAACTTGTCATGGTGTAAACTATATTACAAATATCAAGTCAATATCTTTAAGAATGACAAAAAAAAACGTGTGGAAAACTGATTATTTTAGTGAATTTTAAAGTCCAAGGACCGACGATTTCTCTGCACAAAATCATCAGGCCGGAACAAAATTCAAATTTGAACTGTATTAAGTTTGTCATGACAAGAGTGCACACACTGAAATGTCTTGCCTTCTTTTCTAATCATTGATATTATGTCAATAGTCCTATAAAGCATTACTACAACTATCACATGAACTTAACTTGATCCAATAAAATGAGGTCAAGGTCGTATAAACCAGACAAGAAATACATGTACACATTACAATCATTCTATACACTAAGTATAGTTGACCTATTGCTTATAGTTTCTAAGAAACAGACTTAACCAAGAAAACTAAACATTAACTAATGAACCAGGAAATTAAGGTCAAGGTCAGATGAACCATGCCAGGCGGACATGTACAGCTTACAATTCTTCCATACAACAAATATAGTTAACCTACATGTATTGCTTATAGTATAAGAAAAACAGACCAAAACACAATAAAATGCTCCGCTGGGTGCAGCTTGATACGACCGCAGAGTTCGAACCCTGAACAGTTTGGGCAAGTATGGACACAACATTCAAGCTTGATTGTGATTAAATATTTGACACAGCATAATTTCTGTCACAGAATGAATGTGGTCTAAGAACTTAAACATATTAGATTAACCTATTATGGTCTAATATCCAAAATTGAAATACATGGTTAGATTCAGCATATCAAAAAATCCCAAAAATTAAATTTTTGATGAAATCTAACAAAGTTTAATTTTGGACCCTTTTGACCTCAATGTAGACCAATTTGATAACTGGGCCAAAATATCAAAAAATCTAAATTCATGGTTAGATTCAGCATATCAAAGAACCCCATATATTCAATTTTTGTTGAAATCAAACAAAGTTTAATTTTGGACACTGAATTTGACCAACTTGAAAACTGAGCCAATATTCAAAAATCTAAGTACATGTTATGATTCAGCATATCAAAGAACCCAAAGAATTCAAATTTTGTTAAAATTAAATGAAGTTTTTTGATGTAATTCAATTTTTGATCAAACTAAGTTTAATTTTGGACCCTTTGGGCCCCTAATTCCAAAACTGTTGGGACCAAAACTCCCAAAATCAGTCCCAACATTCCTTTTGCGGTCATAAACCATGTATTTAAATTTCATAGATTTCTATTTACTCATACTAAAGTTATTGTGCAAAAACCAAGAAAAATGCTTATTTTGGCCTTTTTTGGCCCCTTATGTCTAAACTGTAAGGACCAAAACTCCCAAAATCATTTCATACCTTCCTTTGGTGGTCATAAATCTTGTCTTAAAATTTCATAGATTTCTATTTTCTTATACCAAAGTTATTGTGCGAAAACCAAGAAAAATGCTTATTTGGGCCCTTTTTTGGCCCATAATTCCTAAGCTATTGGGACCAAAACTCCTCTTTTTGCAGTCATATATAAACATAACACTGAGCAATCAAACGTGAAAATGAGGTCAAGGTCAAATAAAACCTGACAGACTGACATGCACATCAAAAAATTTTTCCATACACCAAATATAGTTGACCTATTGCATATAGTGTTCGAAAAACAGATCAAAACACAAAAACTTAACTTTAACCACTGAACCATGAAAATGAGGTCAAGGTCAGATGACACCTGCCAGTTGGACATATACACCTGACAATCATTCCATACACATAATATAGTAGACCTATTGCATACAGTATTAAAAAAACCAGTACAAAACACAAAACTTAACTATAACCACTGAACCATGAAAATGAGGTCAAGGTCAGATGACACCTGACAATCATTTCATACACCAAATGTAGTAGACCTATTGCTTATAGTATCTGAGAAATGGACTTGACCACGAAAACTTGTTCACTGATCCATGAAATGAGGTCGAGGTCAAGTGAAAACTGTCAGACGGGCATGAGGACCTTGCAAGGTACGAACATACCAAATATAGTTATCCTATTACTCATAATAAGAGAAAAATTAAGAATACTAAAAATCCTTTTTTTTTCAAGTAGTCACTGAACCATAAAAAAGAGATCAATGACAATGGACATATGACAGACGGAAACTTCGTAACATAAGGCATATATATACAAAGTAGGAAGGGTCCAGGTCTTCTACCTACTGAAATATTAAGCTTTCAAGAAGTTAACTAACTCAAGATCACAATCACTATGTCCAGCTTTCTGCGACAGAAATCGTACATCTATGACAACTAGCCCAGTTGTTAATTTTAGAGTAGAATGTTTTACACTTTACCTGACAACAACAACTGATACCAAGTGACAACAATAGCTCCTTTGATGCTTTAGGTCAGGTGAGATTAAAATCCAAAATACAAGAAATATAGTAAATATTGAAGCAAAATTCCCTTGTTTCACATCCTTAGCTCATATAACTCTACAACCTTTGTCTAAATGATTATAATGTACCTCTGATGTTCCACGGTATTGGGTCTCTCAAAAGTTCTGTGACTTCCGTGTGTTCAGTCTGTAAACTATTGTGGGAAACTTGTAACTTCCTCAGATTTTCCGTCACTTCTGAGTGTTTTGTCCCCAAAATATCCACTGTTTGTCCTAATTCTTTTATCTTTTCCTGTGAATGTTTGATTTCCAACATAATTTCTTGATTGGACTGATCTAATATTTTAACCTTTAACTCTTGGCACTCTTGATTCATTGGCTGACCACCGAGTCTACTTACTGCCTAGAAAAATATTTTGAAAAAGAATAGTATTCAATCAAAACTCCATATAACTCAAAATTAATGTTAACAGACTTTTTCATTAATGAATTTCACACCCATCTTACAAGAAAAATTAACATTTGAAGTCACTGAGGCAAGAGATAGGAAAAGCTCATACACTGCATCCCTATATCTTCTTCATTGAAAAATTGTGAGGAAAAACAAATACATGTTGGATCAATGATTTTGAAAAAAGGCAACCATTAACATTTTCACTTGCGGTAGATCCCCTGGGCCCTTCATAACCTGTCAGTGATATTATATATAAAATCACTCATACTTAAGTTATGTAATAGTTATCAAAGGTACCAGGATTATAATTTAGTACGCCAGACGCGCGTTTCGTCTACATAAGACTCATCAGTGACGCTCATATCAAAATATTTATAAAACCAAACAAGTACAAATTTGAAGAGCATTGAGGATCCAAAATTCCAAAAAGTTGTGCCAAATACGGCTAAGGTAATCTATGCCTGGGATAAGAAAATCCTTAGTTTTTCAAAAAATTCAAAGTTTTGTAAACAAGAAATTTATAAAAATGACCACATTATTGATATTCATGTCAACACTTACATCAGATATATTACTCCATGCTGTATTGAAATCACCAGTGGCCATTTTGTTACTATCATGATGGGCTAATATATTCCTGTACCATTTAATCCTTGCTAGATCAGGTCCTGGAGTTGTCTCCACTGGTAGTGGTAAACTGTCAAAGCCATTGATTGGTTGAGTAACCGATGTCAGGTTTCTGATCAAGCAAATCATCAATGTTACATCAAATGTTGTAGAAACGGGTACACCTGTAACATCGAAAGACTTATAATTAATAACATCTATAACATCAAAAGTAATAAAATCGGGTACACCGATAACATCAAAAATATTTTAACTAAGTTCACCTGTAACATCAGAAGACGTAATAAAATCAGGTACACCTATAACATCAAAAATATTGAAATTAAAAAGTAAAATCACAAAAATACTGAACTCATATTGGAAAATCCCTAATCACATGGCAAAATAAACACATACAAAAGAAATAGACACAACTGTCGTATTCCTGATTTGTTACAGGCATTTTCAAATGTAGAAAATGGTGGATTATTTTCATCATGTTCATTGCACTAAATATATAATTTGTTTAAACTGAGAAAACATTTTTAAATATACCATATATACAGCAGTATTTTACCATAGGATGTCGATGGTTTATTGTACAACTAAAGAAAATGAAGAAGAAGAAAGAAGCAACATCAATTCTGAGGTGTCTGAGGTGAATTCAATCACACATATACTCTCCATATTAACATAAACTCATCATAGATACCAGGACTAAATTTTATATATACGCCAGACGCGCGTTTCGTCTACAAAAGACTCATGATCACTCATCAGTGACGCACAAATCCATGTTAACATGTTAAACTTAAATTTATTACATTGGGGTTTTCTTAGCCATATATAACATGTATAAACATACCATTTGTTGGAAACAACAGATTCCACTGAGCCTGGTTCAAAACTCTCTTTAATTTTAAATCCTGAAGAGTGTTGTAGTTTGTATTCAGTGTTGAAGGTAGATGAGTAGGTGGAAATTCTCTATCAAAATAAGTACGGACTGCTCTTGGTGCCACTCCTTTCAATAACAAAGCTAATCGTACATAATTCTCTTCTTCTTCTAAGAGGGGTGCCATCATTCAAATTATCTTTCTATTTACAATTGAAACTTATACCATTCTTAATTAATAGTCCATGCGGTCCTGAAAAAAAATAAAATTCTACAAATGATAATTCAAAATAGCAAAACCTTAATTATCAACAGAGAAATAAGCTACATTTCCTTATTTAGAATATTGATAAGAGGGTTTTCGCTCCTGCTGTGTAAATGTACCAGGAACAATGTGGTAATGTATGTGTACATCTACAATACTTAAATAATGAGGTCCAATTTGTTAGCTGCATGAAACAACCAGATGCTCCGCAGGGTGCAGCTTTATACAACCGCAGAGGTCGAATCCTGAACGGTTGGGGATAGTATGGACACAACATTCAAGCTAGATACAGCACTGAATTTGGATTGTGATTAAATAGTTGACACAGCATAGGTTGCTGTCTCAGAATGAATGTGGTCTAATGAACTCCTATTCAAACAATGTTCTCAATTCAAATTTCTAATGGAGTTTGCAACAATCAATACCCATTTGAATACATCATAAAATATTAAAATATAAAATGTCATGCAGTCATGGTTAAAATTAATATTAATTTATAGTAACTTCTGAAAAAATAAACAGGGATTGTGTCCAAAGGGACACAGGTGATGCCCCCGCTAGCATATAACGTTATAAAAGGACATAACTCTAGAACTGTAAAAGTGAAGCTGCCAAAAATTGAACTTAAACTGAGTTTAGAGGTAATAAGCATTATATACACATTTCATTAAATTTAGTTGAGACAAACTTAAGTTAAGAGAACAGAAAATAAAAAATTCTTCAATTTTTCCATTTGTAAAGGGGCATAACACTAGAATGGTAATCAAAGTGCTTATAATCACTAAATGGTAAAGACTGCTTTAATTTATCAGTTGTTAGTAAAGTGAATATTGCATTGTATATTGTACAATACAATACAATACAATATTTTTATTGTCAATCAGGAACGCCCTATGAGAGCAGTGTAATTACAAGCAATTTATTACAATAATTATTATTAATTCTTAATGATTATTGTATATAGCATTGATTTAAGTTGATTCAACTACTATTCTGGACAAGAAAGATAACTCCAATTTTCAAAGATTTCATAAAGCATTGGTTTTAGGTGATTCAACAACCATTCTGGACAAAGAAAGATAACTCCAATATATTTTTTTGAAACTACAAAAATGCTTGTTTTTGGCCCCTTTTTGGCCCTTTATTCCTAGACGTTTTGCCCCATAACCCACAAAACATATCCCAACCTTCTACTTATGGTATTAAACATTGTCACGTGGTACAATTTCAGAACAATTGAAATACTTATACACAACTTTTTGTACTGACACTAGATAAATGCTTGTTTTGGGCCTTTTGGGCCCCTAATTCTTAACCTTAGGGACCATAACCCCCAAAACCAATCTCAAGCTTCCTTTGGTGGTTATAAACATTGTGTTAAAATTTCTATTTTCTAATACTAAAGTTATTATCAGAAACCATCAGTCTTCAGAGGACGCTGATGACGACGTGATACCAATATACGACTGCAATCGTATAAAAATGAAGAATCAAAGAATTCAACTTTATATATATATAACTAAAACAGGACAATACTGTTGATTAAAAATTACACCATTCCAGGCCCTTTTGTTTTCCAAATAATTAGTATTACCAATAGTTAACAAGTTATGGGTCGAATCCAATACCGAAACCAATAGACTATTTTCGAGTTCATACGTCACCGGAAAAAACTTGTCAATTATGCGCGCCTTTATGATGTCATTTACCAGATAGAGGGGATCGCCTGTATCCCTGCACTATTAACGTTCATCAAGTGTCTAAGTGATCGTCATTGTGCAATATAAACTAGAAATAATGTTTGTTTTGTAAGTACCTAATCACAATTCCCTAATTACAGCAGTGCTGATTTTCAATTATGAGAATTTAGTTTGCCGAATAATTCGTGCCATTATAGTATGATAGTTTTCCAACCACTCCCTCAACATTGGAATGGAAGTGGTGATGCAACTAAATGCACGAATGATGTTCACTAAAACCAGAGTTTTGACGGAAATGCATCGAGCTTGAAAGTTGTCTATAGCATGTGTCACATGTACATGTAGTTTCAGGTTGTATGTATGTATCTTTATGCATGTTCTGTATATATATTCCTCCTTTATTCATAGCACTACCAAGGGTTATGATGTAAAGGCGGACATTAAGCATGTGCACTGTATGTTACAGATTTAATGCGAGCATTTGCCTTCCCAGTTGTAGTAAGAAAATTAGGATGGGCCCAAACAGATAGATCTTCAAACAGAGAAAAATGCTCTTTTTTGGGATGTTGTCTCTTTGACTCATTCCTCATTTCCATTCTCAATTTTATTTTAAAACTGTTCACCTTATAATCAGCATGACTTTATCAGATGACAATACAAATACTAAAACTCCAGACTAAACATCAGCTATAGAAGTTACGGTATGAACTTTAATTCAGTCATATTGCGGGTGTGTTCTAGTATCATACATTTTACAGTCCTGCTTGGATTTAAGACAACAGACTACTGAATTTTCTTAACCATAGATCAACTGATACTGTATGAATAAAATCAAAACGGTGTTGTCAGTTAAGAGATAAAGTAGTCCCAAATGTGACAAAACAATTCCAACCAAAAAACAATCTACTACCCCAAAATTTGCCCCAGCTAGTATTTTACACTTTTTTTCATCTTACCGCTTTTACTTAACATGCTAAAGGAGTGAACAAAACACCAATAAATTATGTTTCAAATCAGCACGGAAGTAAAATATGTTGATTCAGGAAGAAAAATTGGATTGTCAACTCTTATTTCTAATTATTCTGACTGAAAGAAACATGATACAAAAAATTAAGTACCAAATCATGAAAAAGAGGGTAAAATAATTTTGAAATATTTTGACAATACATGCATCATTGCATGGACTAGAATATATATCTATAATAATTTAATTATTTTTTAAAAGTAAGCTGGTTCGCGTGTATGAATTATGTCCCCTTACATCAATTTAATTACCCTTTTGTGCTTTTTCAGGGTCAGAAAATTAAAACAGTTCATGACCTTTGCTTAGAAAATAAATAAACTATCTTATCAATCTAACAGTTACAACATTGTTCAGTGGTAATGACATTCTTTGTCTCAAAAAATTATCTCATCTATGTAAAGGAACCCCTAATGCTTACTCTATTTCTGCAAAATAATTTTGGGGGCTCATTGAATAAGTAAAGACCCCTTACCACTTGTACTTGTCCACAAAAAGCTCATGCTGATGTCATGTTACCACAGACCTTCAAATTAAACCCAAAGAAATCTAAAAAACCTGTACTTGTGTGAAGAAAAAAAAAGGGGGAATGCATACCTGTCAACCTTTGAGTTTCCAAAATATGTTCCAATGGTTAAGTATTAACTGCAAATAATTCAAAACTATTATTGGTGCAATGCACTTATGATTTTGATAGATTAATGTTTAATACTTTAACATTTAAAGCCAAGTCATAACCCCTTTTTGCCTCGTATCACCGTGCGGAGCTATTATTTTCAGTAGATATACACGTCATCTAGAAATAATTACTTATCACAAATAGATTCTGATTGCCGAAAAGTTTGCGAAAAGTCAGTCCTATGCAATCTTCGGGATTTTACAAACAAAATTTTGCATAGGACTGACACAATTTTAGTATTTTTCAATATTATTAATAGTGAGGACCAGCAAATTTTCTCCAAGGACCACCAGGGGGAAAAGATTTCAGGAACTCTGGATTGGTTACTTTATGATGTCATTGATGTGGTTGATATACATCAACAGCTATTGGCTTAAATGAGATAAAGAATTACAGACTTTTCTCGTCTCAGGATAAGACATGATAAGACATCAATTTCTAAAATCTAACTATGTGTATTTCAGTTCCAACAACTGTCTTTAATTCATTTTGGTTTTATTATGCATATATATTGCACACTGAAATTAAATATTGAAATTTCAATTATTGATACATGTTTATTTTGCTTTATTAATCTGCAATATGTACGATTTAAGTTAATATATTTACAATAAACATTTGACATATTATAGGTTTCTGAATAAATGTAGTCAAAGAACTTGAAATTGGTTATATGACAATGTATGAATTGAATTTATATTCAATTAAAGATTTCTTGCTGTTGTGATATACACTGTGCTGTTGCGCCATACTTAGTAACTCTGTTGTCAGACTATATACAAATAAAGTTCAATAAGTATACAAGTATGGGGATATGTCCATGGGACACATAAATGACAGATGATGGCCCTCATTGCGTAGAATGGTACAAGTGAAGCCTCCAAAACTTGAACTCGATCTGATTTTTGTGGTTATTAGTTAGGTGTAAAATCTTGCATAACATTTGGTTAGGGCAAACTTTAGACAGATAACAGAAACAAAGAATTCATCAAACTTTCCATTTACAATACCATAACCCTAGAACAGTGAAAGTAACGGCGAATACATTCAAACTTAATCTGTGTTCTGTCCATTTACACAATCATAACTCTAGACCAGAAAAAGTGACGGCGAATAAATTTAAACTTAATCTGTGTTCTTTCCATTTACAAGGACCATAACTCTAGACCAGTAGAATTGAAGGAGAATACATTCAAACTTAATCTGTTTTCTTTTCATTTACAAAGACCATAACTCTAGACCAGTAAAAGTGACGGCGAATACATTCAAACTTAATCTGTGTTCTTTCCGTTTACAAAGACCTTAACTCTAGACCAGTAAAAGTGACGGCGAATACATTCAAATTTAATCTGTGTTCTTTCCGTTTACAAAGACAATAACTCTAAAACAGTAAAAGTGACGACGAATACATTCAAACTTAATATGTGTTCTTTCCATTTACAAAGACCATAACTATAGACCAGAAAAGTTGACGGCGAATACATTCAAACTTAATCTGTGTTCTTTCCGTTTACAAATACCATTACTCTAGAACAGTAAGAGTGACGGCGAATACATTCAAACTCAATCTGTGTTCTTTCCATTTACAAAGACCATAACTCTAGACCAGTTAAAGTGACGGCGAATACATTCAAACTAAATTTGTGTTCATTCCATTTAAAAGGACCATAACTCTAGACCAGTAGAATTGAAGGAGAATACATTCAAACTTAATCTGTGTTCTTTCCATTTACAAAGACCATAACTCTAGACCAGTAAAAGTGACGGCGAATACATTCAAACTTAATCTGTGTTTTTTCCGTTTACAAAGACCTTAACTCTAGACCAGTAAAAGTGACGGCGAATACATTCAAATTTAATCTGTGTTCTCTCCGTTTACAAAGACAATAACTCTAAAACAGTAAAAGTGACGACGAATACATTCAAACTTAATCTGTGTTCTTTCCATTTACAAAGACCATAACTATAGACCAGAAAAGTTGACGGCGAATACATTCAAACTTAATATGTGTTCTTTCCGTTTACAAAGACCATTACTCTAGAACAGTAAGAGTGACGGCGAATACATTCAAACTTAATCTGTGTTCTTTCCATTTACAAAGACCATAACTTTAGAACAGTAAAAATGACGGCGAATACATTCAAACTTAACCTGTGTTCTTTTGATTTACAAAGACCATAACACTAGAACAGTAAAAGGGACGGCAAAGACATTGAAACTTAATCTGTGTTCTTTCCATTTACAAAGACCTAAACTCAAGACCAGTTAAAGTGACGGCGAATACATTTAAACTAAATTTCTGTTCATTCCATTTAAAAGGACTATAACTCTAGACTTGTAAAATTGACGGCGAATACATTCAAACTTAATCTGTGTTCTTTCAATTTAGAAAGACCATAACTCTAGATCAGTTACAGTGACGGCGAATACATTCAAACTAAATTTGTGTTCATTCCATTTAAAAAGACTATAACTCTAGACATGTAAAGGTGACGGCGAAAACATTCAAACTTAATCTGTGTTTTTTTTTTCATTTACAAAGACCATAACTCTAGACCAGTAAAAGTGACGGCAAATACATTCAAACTTAATTTGTGTTCTTTACATTTACAAAGACCTTAACTCTAGACCAGTAAAAGTGACGGCGAATACATTCAAATTTAATCTGTGTTCTTTCCGTTTACAAAGACTATAACTCTAGAACAGTAAAAATGACTGCGAATACATTCAAACTTTATCTGTATTCTTTCCATTTACAAAGACCATAACTCTAGACAAGTAAAAGTAATAATAATAATAATAATAATAATAATTCTTTATTTAAACAGGGTTACACAGTTAGCTATAAAGCTAATCTTCCCAGAGGCCCTCATGAAATACAATGAAATATAACAAACAATTACAAAATATCAAACAGACACACATACATGAATAATGAAATAAAAAATGAAGTATACAATTTTCACAACAGGTAAAAATTACAAATTCACATATGACATATATTTATAGTAATAACATCAACAATAACAAGTTTGAGTAAGTGTGTGAAAATAATTATGCATATAAAAAACACAGCTTCTTAATGTTCCAACCAGTAATTTTTTAAATCTTTTTTTAATGAGCTTGTACTTGATGTTGATTTTTTCATGGATATTGGTAAATTATTCCATAAAATAGATCCTGAATATATAAAAGATTTTTTATAAAGCTCTGTTTTGGCTTTTGGAATTTGTAAATTTTTGCAAGAGGCATTTCTCAAACAATATTGCTTTATTTCTGGCATTTCTTTAAATTTTTCGGTGAGATATACAGGGGCTTCATTTTTAAGGCATTTCTGCATCAAAACTGATTTGTGGTATGAGATTCTGTTCTCTACTGTCATCCATCCAAGCTGTTTAAACAGTGGAGCTGATGATGAAAGTGGATCAGCATCTAAAATAATTCTTGCAGTCCTTTTCTGCAATTTTATTATTCTGACTAGCTCATTTTTAGCACAACCACTCCAAATAATACAACAATAATCTATCAGTGGGAGAATATAACCATTATAAAATAATTTTCTTAGATCAATATTTAGAAATTTCTTGATTTTAGAGAGTAAAAAAAGTCTAGATGAAATTGATGAACATAAGTAATTAATATGGCCTGTCCAGGACAGATTAGAGTCAATTCTAACACCTAAAAGTTTTTCAATTGACGATTTTTTAAGAATATTATTTTCAATAGTTAGTACTGGTTCTGCTTGATTTAAACGTAGCCTTCGTCTTGTACCTATAACCATACATTTCGTCTTTTCCGAATTTATGAACATGCTATTTTCATGACACCATTTTTCAACACATTGGAGATCATCTTGTACTTTTAATTGCATATCAGCAATAGTCTTTCCTGATGTATGCATAGTTGTGTCATCAGCATACAGGTCTGTATGGCAGTTTTTGATGTGTAATGGAAGGTCATTTATAAACAAAACAAACAAAATTGGACCAAGTATTGAGCCCTGTGGAACACCAAAATTTATAAACTTTTTTCAGAAAACTGATTATTTATATGTACTTGCTGTGTTCTTTCACTCAAATATGATTTAAAAAAATCAACAGTATCTTCATGGAAGCCATAAATTAGAAGTTTTTTACATAGAATTTCATGATCAACAACATCAAAAGCTTTCTTAAAATCTAAGAGGACTGCCAAATTTATATTTCCATTATTCATTTCATGTAGCCATTTATCAATAATATTAATGAGGGCAGTTTGACATGAATGGTTGGGTCTAAAACCAGACTGAGAAGGGTGTAAAATATCAAACATTGTCAAATATTTATACAGATGTTTAGATACATGTCTCTCTATTAATTTTGATAATGTTGGCAAAACAGATATTGGTCTATAATTGCTAGCTACATTTTTTTCACCTGATTTGAAAATTGGAGCTACTTTGGCATTTTTTAAAACAGATGGATAAATACTAGTATCAATCATTCGATTAAAAATGTATGTTAAGGAAGATGCTATGAAAGGAGCACTCAGTTTTAAAATCTTTGGACCTATATTGTCAGAACCACAAGATGTCTTAACATCTAGTTTAGTTATTTCAGCAAATAGTTCTGAAACT
This sequence comes from Mytilus trossulus, assembly GCF_036588685.1. NCBI lineage: Eukaryota > Metazoa > Mollusca > Bivalvia > Mytilida > Mytilidae > Mytilus > Mytilus trossulus. Next base: position 68,828,207 of record NC_086380.1, read on the forward strand.
TTTACTGGTGGAATAATGAATTTATTATGCCTTTTTTTCAAGAATTTCATTTGTACATAGTTTGTCAGAGTATTAAAATTTGAGTTGCTTGGTGCCCTACTATGCCTTAATTTTTCAACACATGAGGTGAAATAAGTATTGAACGTATTAGCAATTTCTTTATGATCGGTTGTTTTATGGTCTCCACTTGTAATAAGTTCATATGGTTTTGATGGATTAGATGGATTTAAGCTATGAAGACATTTCCATAGTGTTTTAGAATCTTTTGAGTCTTTTATCATATCATTATAATATTTCTGTTTAGATATATCAATGATATATTTTGTTCTGTTTCTCCAGAATCTATATTCAGCCCACATTCCCAGTGAGTGATATTTATCTCTCATTTTTCTTGCATATGAGATTTCTTTATTGTACCATTCAGGCTGTCTGTCTTTTTTTACCCTCTTTTTCACAATAGGGGCATGTTTATTTAAAATGTTATTAAAAATATTGTACCACATTTCAATACAAACAGATGGGTCATTCTCAAATTCAATATGTTGAAAAGGTGCACTTTTTAAATCTTTTAAATAATGTTGTTCATTAAAATTCTTATAATTTCTATAAGTGATTGTTGAATGAGAATGTTTTTTATCATACAATTTCTCTTGTCTTGTCATACATATTGGGTAGTGATCACTAATAGAATATTTAGAAACATGAGCCTCTTTAACCATGCTTAAACTGGTGACATATATATGGTCAATCAAAGTTTTTGATTAATGTGTTACTCTAGTTGGTTCCTTAATTACCTGTTGAAAGTTATAAGTTTCTAGAGCAGTTAACCATCTTTGTGGTATTTTAATGGGTTGTAAACAGTTAATGTTAAAATCTCCCATAAGTATTATATCTGAATTATATTTCATTGCAATCTTGATCTCATCCTCAAACTTATCTATCCAACCAATTAGTGACTTGGGTGGCCTATAAACAAAGCACAATAAAAAAGATTTCTTATAGCTGGGTTTAACTTCAAACCACATGGTTTCAATATCACTTATTTAAAAATCATTTTTTCAAGAAAAGGAGGTGCTCTCTGTTAAATAGACAGCCCAGCCACCCCCACCATCGGTCAATCTATCTTTCCTTTGTAAAATATATCCAGGTATATCTATTTCTCTATCAGAAGTATTTTTACCCAAAAAAGTTTCACAATAACCTATTATATCTGGGGGATTTTGAGTAGACATTAGATTGTATCTAATCTCATCAAACTTGCATTCCAATCTATTCACATTGTGGGAACATATTTTTAGACCTTTGCATTTGTTAAACAGTCGGGGCACTTAGCGAACTCCATAATATTATGGAATTGGCTAAATTTGACTGCTTTATGAAAATCCATAATATTATGAGATTAAATAATATTTCCAGTTATATTATGCGTATCCATAATTTTGAATATTATTGAATTTCATAATTATGCATGAAAAAATTAAATTTGATGTGTCCGAAAAACAATGTTTTGGGTACTGCTAACAAGTTCCGTAATTTATTAATCTTAAAATGCTATTTTTATGATCATCTATTGATTATATTCATCCGACAATCGTCGCCTTGCTTACGTCATCATTATAAATGCTTTCGTCTTCAATGTCTCTTATCTAGGACAGTATTTTGTACAAGGGAGACAAATCGTGTCGTCTTATAAGCCATCTTTTTCTTAAATGTATTATCGTTCCTTAAACAATGAATAAATCGCGTTTTAGAAAATAAATGTAGAAAATAAGTGTGTCAGTTGACCTCGTTTTCAATACATTAGTTTTATCAAGGGGAAATATTATAAACAAAATATTACACATCCTTCAGACGTCTTTATAAATTATAAATGACTATGTACACAATAGGTATAGAAACACATTACTTTCACGTGTTTATATGTCTTGATTTGACGAAATCTAATTAATGGTCAGATCCACAAAAACTCATTTCATGCAATTGTTATTGTTTCAAATTCAGTTTATGTTGCAGACCGTTTTAATGTTGCTTATGTGTATTTGTGCATATTGGGTTAGGTGGGTACTTTAATTCGAATACACATGCATACAACGTATTTTTTCTGTCACCATCAAATTTGAAATGTTTCTTTTCAAATCCTTTAAAATTAAAATTGTGTCTGTAAAAGAAAAGTTTCTTGTGTTGTCTTACATGTAAATAAAAATTACATCTTAGAATAAAAATCGAGACATCAAGACAGAATTTAAAAAAAAATCATAATCTATAAACATAGGCAGGTAGAAATTAGATATTCATTTTGATGTATTACCAATAAATATTTATTTCGACGTCGGTCAATATTTGATGATAGATACACCTGAGTATTTAAAACAGCACTATGACATTTATGATTGTTATTTTCCTACATAACACGTTGCATATCAAAATTCAGTTATTGTCCATTTGACTTCTATATATCTGCAGAAAAAAATTCTTAAAAAAATAAGATAACATATTGGTTCTTAAGAACCACAAAATTAATGTATATACAAGTATAAAAACAGCAGAAGAAATAAATTGTAAATATTAAACTATTTCAATGCGAAGCAAGGTCATGTAATACAATATTATTTAGTTCAGCAGTATGATTAATTGGTAAGAAACAGATGACATAATTTACGTTTGATATGAAAATGTATACACATTGCAGAATGAACTCATAATACTAATGCCTAGTTAAAATTATATCACAACGTTCTTATGGGAGTGTAACCTGTCAAAATAATCTTTTGGAAATAAAGATATAAGTACTGTATGAAATGTGGATGATGACTTATGAATGACGACATTTATAATAGACTTTTATTTTTGTTTGTTAATATATAATATTAAAATCGAAAAAAAAAAATTCTATTTCTATTTATCCAAATTTATTCGTTGACTTCTTTGCACATCATACTAGTCAAAACACGAAGTTTGTTAGTCAAAATATAATATAGAATAATATAAATGAATATATTAAATATTTATAATATAGAGATTTGAACACTCCAAACAAATATCAATCACTACGTGTTAATCGCAATTCATTGAATTGTAAATCAGTTGATTCAAACAATAAAATATAATATAAAAGCTACGAGAAATGTTGTATAAAGGTTTAAAAATTGTTCTATTATCTCGGCTAATATTCTAAAACTATAACACCTGTATTCCTTAATTTCCGAATTAAGTAGTATTTTTTTATTGAGAGTAATGACTTATTGCTCCGGATTCACAATAATATGTCCGAGTAGGACGTCATGTCTAATTACATAAAATTGAGATCGAAATAGGGAATATATGTAAAAGAGACAACACTCCAGCCAGAGAGCAGACAACAGACTGACACTTTGTGAACTAGCAAGACTTGAATCCTGGTCAACATTTCAGACTAGTAAAAAGCCGGGTTGATATGGTATTATCGTGTTTTGTCGTAAGAAACTGTTTTTCTCCAATTTAAGTTTAAACGAGTGAATTCATATAAGATATATGACGTCCCATTGAATTGCTTTAAACTAATACAATAATAAATTACATATACGAATGTTACTACCTATTACTTTTACAAAAATGTCGCGCTTACAAAATACTAAAACAATATAACCACTCTCTGTGAAAGATGGGCGACAGATTACAGAGGGACAGTCAAACTTATAGATCGAAAATAAACTGACAAGGCTATGGCTAAAAAAGAAAAGACAAACATTCAAATAATAGAACCCAATACACAACACAGAAAGGTAAAAACTGAGCAACACGAACCCCAACGAAAACTGTGGATGATATCAGGTGCTCCGGAAGGGTATGCTGATCCTGATCCACATGTGGCACCCGTCGTGTTGCTCATGTTATTACAAACCCGGTAAATACTTCAATTCGGTATGTCATATACGTGAAAAGGAAAGGGGATTTTAGTTATGAAATAAGGAACATATCCGATATCATCTGTAAAACGGTTAATCCATAACTATCATTTATCATCTACAAAATACCACATTTAATAACCATACTCTATCGACACCATTCAAACTCTCGTTAATGGTCATCTTTGAAAAACTAAAGCTAATGATTGAAGAGTTTTGAAGAAGGCTTATTTTCTTTGGTAAAGTGCTAGTTACATTACACCATAACGAATATTATGGTACACCATAATTTAAGATATATTATAAAAATCAATAATATTATAAGATAGCATAATGTGTGGATTAATATTATGAAATCAAATAATTTTGGAAATGCTTATAATGCATCAACATATTAAAAAATCGATCATATCGTGATAACGATTTTATTGGAATATGTTTTTGTTTCGGTAGACATGTCTATCATTTGGTGCTCTCATAAGATAAACACTGGCAATGTTTTGAATTTGACAAAGGTAACAATTTATTTAAAAATAAACAATTTATCCGCCATTTCTTTTACTTTAAAAAAAATCATAACTAAAAAACAGGCAAAGGATACCCAGAGGACATAAAAACCCACAAGTCGAAAATAAACTGACTAAGCCATGGCTAAAAAGAAAACAAAAAAACACTCTGAAAACAGTAAACATTTCAGAAGAATAAAAAAACGTAGACAATTTCATCTAACATTTACAACATACCCAATTTAATAACCATACTCTATCGATGTACTCTTCGATTCTATTATATAAGTGCATTAATTTTAAAGCAATGTACTGATTCGTTCATTCAAATAAAGCAGTCAATATGAAAGTTTCGACACCATTCAAACTCTGGTTCATGGACATTTTTATAAAACTTAAGTTTGTGATCGAAGAGATTTGAAGAAGGCTTATTCTCTTTGGTAAAGTGCTACCCAAAGTATTTTTTCGTGAAAGCAGCATACCATCCGTATATACATTGAACATCCGTTCTGTCCGGACATCTTTTTTTTTCATCGGTTAGGCGTCCGTTCGTGCTATCCGGTAAGGTGTGACCGAAGCACGAACGGACGCCTAACGAATGATAATAAAAGTTGTCCGTTGACAGAATTGTTATCCGTTGGGAGTCCGTTGATGTACTGACCGAATACAGCGGACGTGTAACGGATGCCTTACGGACACATACCGGATATGCAAAGTACGAGAAACGGAAACATACCGGACAGAACGGATGTCGAACGTACATCCAACGGAAGAGTACCGCATAAAACGCACACCTAACGGAAGCGTACCGGATAAAACGGATGAACAATATATACGTATATACGGAAAAATAAAAGGCAACAATAATAATACATGTACATCGCATACATATTCAAAAACTGTTTTTGGTTTATTCTTCAAAATACCGCATAAGGTCAGCGTCTGAAATAAGAGCTGCTTGATTGTGAAGAATCGCCCTTACTTTAAGGTTGATTATGAATAAAAAGAATTCATGAACCTTAAGAAATCTGACATACCAATAACTGGCATTTCTGACGCAAAAATTTCAATTGGCATATATCCGTTTCAGATCCGTTGATCATCCGTTTTATCCGTTATACGTCCGGTAGAAGTCCGTTTCTCATTCGTTCAATATCCGTTTTATCCGTTATACGTCCGGATGAAGTCCGTTGGTGAGTTTATCATCCAGACCACCAACAGATCTATAACGGACACGTAACGTATACAAAATGGAAACGAAACGGACGAGTACCGTACAAAACGGACGCCTAACGGACGTTCAACGGACATTTTATCCGTTGGACGTCCGTTCAACGTTTTGAATATGCTCAAAATTTTCCACCGGACAGAACGGACGTCGATGGATAAAACGTACGCTTAAAGGACATGCAACGGATATGGACGGACGTCTTAAGAATAAGAACGGACGTCTTACGGACATGAACGGATTGAAAAAAGGTTTTCCGTTAGGCGTGCGTTCGAGCTATCCGGTAAGATGTGACCGAGGCTTTTCTTGCATCCTTATTTGCAACACACTATAAAACACGATTTTACATTTCTAGCGATAGACTTTACATCTACAGCGCTTGAATTTACATCTTCAGCGCTACACTTTATACGGATTTGGCTATACTTTTTGGACCTTTTGTATTATAGCTCTTCGTCTTTTTCCGTGGTGTTTTGTCTGATGCTTGGTCCGTTTCTGTGTGTGTTACGTTTCGGTGTTATGTCGTTGTTCTCCTCTTATATTTAATGCGTTTCCCTCGGTTTTAGTTTGTTACCCCGATTTTGTTTTTTGTCCCTGGATTTATGAGTTTTGAACAGCGGTATACTACTGTTGCCTTTATTTATATTATTCAAATTTCAAATATTTTGGCCACGAGCATCACTGACGAAAAGACATGTATTGTCGAATTGCGCATCTGGTGCAAGAAAATTGATACCGTTAATGTTATTACTACCACTGGGTCGATGCCTCTGCTGATGGACTATTAGTCCCCGAGGGTATCACCAGCCCAATAGCCAGTACTTCGGTACTGGCATGAAAATACGGATTTTTTATGTTTTATTAAAATTTGCTATTACAAAATTATAGAAATTGTTATAAATTAAGGAATGTATCTCCCTCATGCAAAGCTCGGATTCCTTTCACGGATTTGGCTATACTTTTTGGACCTTTTAGGTTATAGCTCTTCGTCTTTTTTATAAGCTTTGGATTTCAAATATTTTGGCCACGAGCATCACTGAAGATACATGTATTGTCGAAATGCGCATCTGGTGCAAGAAAATTGATACCGTTAATTTTATTATATCTTCAGCGCTAGACTTTACATCTTCAGCGCTGGACTTTACATCTCCAGTGCTAGACTTTATATCTCCAGCGCTTGACTTTACATCTAGATCTCCAGCGTTTAACTTTACATCTCCAGCGCTTGATTTTACATCTCCAGCGCTTGACTTTACATCTCCAGCGCTTGACTTTACATCTTGAGCGCTAGACTTTGCATATCTCTAGCGCTAGATATTACACATCTCCAGCGCTAGACTTTACATCCCCAGCGCTAGACTTTACATCTACAGCGCTTGACTTTACATATCCAGCGTTGGACTTTAGATCTCCAGCGCTGGACTTTACATCTCCAGCGCTGGAGTTTACATTTCCAGCGCTTGACTTTACATCTCCAGCGCTATACTTTATATCTCCAGCGCTTGACTTAACATCTAGATCTCAAGCGCTTAACTGTACATCTCCAGCGCTTGATTTTACATCTTCAGCGCTAGACTTTACATCTCCAGCGCTTGGTTTTACATCTGCAGCGCTTGACTTTACATCTCCAGCGCTAGACTTTGCATATCTCCAGCGCTAGATTTTACACATCTCCAGTGCTAGACTTTACATCCCCAGCGCTAGACTTTACATCTTCAGCGCTTGACCTTACATATTCAGCGCTAGACTTTAGATCTCCAGCGCTGGACTTTACATCTCCAGCGCTAGACATTACATCTTCAGCGCTGGAATTTACATATCCAGCGCTAGACTTTACATCTCTAGCGCTAGACTCTATATCTTTAAAAGACACTTTATAATCTGTGTGAGACCAACAGGGCTTCGTACTTTAGAGCCTCTAGTTATTTATTATAAAGAAATCGCATGTATAGGCGCACCTGTATTCTGGTTGATATTCGCATGTGTTTACGGAGAATATATCTCCCAATTGAAACTATATTCCGCGCTTGTATGACAGTTATGAATATTTTTATATTTTTCTCATAGTACTTGTTATATGATATATTTTATAACAATTGCATTAGGATTTTTTGTAATTTCTCGTTTAAATTTGCAAAAGTATTATCTCCTCTAAAGCAGTGACATCGAATGTTTGCTTATAACTAGTTTTTTTATCCAATATTTACAACATTTATTATAATTTCACAACATTGTTTTCGCTGTAATAAAAGCGAACTGTTTACGTCTGCAACATTAGACAGAAAATTTCACACTAAGTTAACCTGATTCCCAGAGATGATAAAAACAATGTAATTAAATATCCACCAGCTGCATTTGCAGACGACTATTATTTGAACTCTTAATGACTAGACTGACCTACTGAATGTGTCATAACATTTAGGAATCCCGTTAAGATTAACGTTCAACTTTCCACACTGTAATAAACTATTTAAAAAATACTGTTAGTTTTAAAAGAAATTGTAACTTTGTTTCAACATAATTCATATTGTACTGAAAAATAACGATTAGATTAAATACTCTTGCAAAATTAAAAGTAAAACTATAAAAACGAGTTCTACTCTACTTAAATTCAATCATACTCCTTCAAGCTATTTAAAACTAGTAACTATTGTTTTTCAATAATTTAAAACTACTTAAGTTAATATATCTAATCGGGTCCTACTAAAAAGCGTCGGGAGCGCCCGGATGAAGAAAAAGCGCCCGGGGAAAATATATAGAGATGAATGTTTCAATTTTAACAATAATATATGAATACTATTTCGAAAAGATAATAATGGATCACAGTTTATACTGAAGATTTATAAATCGTTAAACACCGACAGATACGTTTCTCAAATTTTCCAGATAAATATTAATTTTATAAAATTAAAAGAGTTGCACATTATTTAAGAACGGTAAAAGTAATTGAACATGCAAGTTGCGAATATTAGACCTCGGGCACTGATTTTTTTTAAACTAACTAAATATACGTTTTGATCGAGGACAAAATCGTTCATGATTCTTCTATATATAGATATAGGAAGATGTGGTGTGAGTGCCAATGAGACAACTCTCCATCCAAATAACAATTTGAATGTCTGGAAGTACCTATCAGCCACGTTTGCCTATCCTCCAGGACCCAACACATCGTGTTTCTGCAGTACAGAATAGGACAAACTCTATAATATTCCGTGGCTCATATGAAGGGTGGGTGCTTCATCAGGGGTCCTGACCCAATTCTTCATATTGTACTAAGCTTTGACTACCGATCTAGTCAGTATTTCTTTTAAGTTCCGATGTCTACTATACGCCACCATTGGTGGTTTTGGAAATAGCTCCCTGCATTTCGCATTGCGAGCTAGTTTTTTATAATGTTTTCGTAAAGCTTTATTTATATTTCCTAACGAGAAGTGATATTTAGTTACAAATACTAGTGGTATCTGCTTGTCAGATTCTTGTTTAAAGCGGAGTAACTCTGGTCGTTCGATATTGAGAGCCGATTCACAGTTACGACGTATTTCAAGGTCCTTATATCCCCTTTGCTTAAGATGGCCTTTGAATTTACAGAGAGTATCTTTCAAATTTTGCGTGTTGCTGTTGTTTCGGTGGTGGCGAATAGCTTCCCCTTTTATAAATCCGGAGAAGACTGTTGGGTTGTGCATAGACGTCCTATCTAAATATTGAAACGTATTAGTAGGTTTGGTGTAGCTCTTGATATCAAGGATACCGGTGTTCCTGAATCTTAACCCTTTATATACGACTGTGTCGAGAAAGATTATTTCTTCGTTTGAAATTTCAAACGTAAACTTTAATAAAGGGTGATGATCATTTGCTATTTTAAAAAACTCCTCAACTTCTTCTCGTGATGAATGTGCTATTATAAACGCATCATCTCTATACCTTCCGTAAAATAAGATCTTATTTTTATACTTATATTTTTCAATAATTTCATTGATAATTTCGAATGCTCTAATATCACAAATTTCTGGGCTGCATTTACTTCCCATACTAGCGCCTATTTTCTGTACAAAGTATCGGTCATTAAATTCAAAATAATTATTTTTCAACACTGTGGCTACTAACAATTTAATTGTTTCACAGCTAGGTAATTTGATCGGATAATCATCTTTTACTGCACTGTTATAAGCCCGTCCAACAGAATGAATGAGTTCATTGAACTCCATGTTTGTATACATGCTGGTGCAGTCAAAAGAAACCAAGAGGCAATCCTGATCAGGCCTTAAATTTTCTATTTTATTTATGAAATCCCCACTATCTCTAATGTAACTGTTCTGTCTTTTAACTATAGGTATTAAAAAGTAATCAATAAATTTGCTAACCCTTTCGGTGACAGAGTTACATTGAGAAATAATCGGTCTGCATGGGGGTAATTCATTAACTGTCATCGTTTGTTTTTTTATCCCTTGAATAACAAGTCCACTTAATTTGTGAAGTTTAGGAAGAAGAAAAAGACGACCCAATCTGGGTCCCTCTTTTGGTGAGCCACGGAGAAAATCAAGAGTTATCCCATCAATCTCACCATTGTCAAACATCTTGCTGATTTGTGTTTGTATATTATTTTTAATCAGTAATAGATTAGGTTCTTGTATCTCCGTGTAATGGATAGAGTTTAATTGTCTTAACCCTTCTTTAATGTAGTGTGTCTTTTTAGATATTACAATTGCGCCTCCCTTGTCGCTTTTAGAGAAAATAATATCCTGCATGTTTTTCAAAGATCGTAATCCTAGCTGTTGTTCTTTAGTGAAATTGTAATAATTATTTCGTAAATCAAGATTTGATAATTCAAACTTTGTTAGATCTAGATAATTTTCAAGTTCAAAGCAAGCAGGCGTCGGTTCATAAAATGATTTTTGTCGGAACGGATGCATTCCCCGACTTTCTGTATTGCCAAAATGAAAACGACATCTAATTTTTCTGGCAAATTCATTGAAATCTGTCATTACAGATCTGCCTATATTACACTTCTTAGGCATAGGTATAAATTTCAAACCTTTACCTAGAACTATGTATTGGTCGTCTGTCAATTGACAGTTGGCTAAGTTATATACATATTGTTTAGCTTTATATACCTGTGCTTTTTTTTGTCTTTTCTTTCTAGAAACCCGATCGAGTTTTCTTAATTTTTGTTTAACCGTTTTTACTTTCTTTTTAAATCTGCGAGCCATTCTTAATATTGACGATTGTCAATCTGATAGTTATAAATGCGATCACAATTGTAACTTTTACGCCTAAAACAAACCACAATGGGAAAACCAGCTGTCTGCAATCACAGACAAATGTTAACTGAATGCACACATTTTATCGTACACCTACTTGATGATAAATCAAGATGTTGACCTCAGCTGACCCAATATGTCAGTATTTGGAAAGTAAACATATGTTTTCAAATATATTGATACCTTAATTAACATGCATAACTCAACTTATCTGTAATGAGGAGTGGTAGAAGTGCTACTAAAAAACATTAAAATCCAATTAAGATGATAGATTAACACTTGTTTTATTAAACAAGAAATAAAAAATCCAATGAAAACATAACAAATTTCCATAGTATCATAATTAATAGTTATATGAATTGTCCCTGTATCTTTTCCTTTGGTTATGTGGTCCACTATGTTTTTCCGATGGTTTGTAACGAATTGCTGTTTTAAATTCCGCTAGCTTCCTGTCATTATGGTCTTTCAGTTCTCCTAGTTTTTTGTACATGATAGATCTTGCTGTACCCGCACCTTTTTATATCTATAAAGGTCATGATACGACTTTCAACTATGAGTAAAATTCGTGCAGTATAGTCTGCTATATGAAAGGCCCCGAAATTACAAATGATAAAACAATTCAAACGAGATGCATTATGATTAGTTTTTTTTTTTTTTCAATCCAAGAAAATATGTATAACTGTGTATATAAAATTTAAAAATTGCCAATATCTCCTTTTAAGCTCACCAGGCCAAAAGTGACAAAGTGAGATTATTTATTAAACTTTTCTCATCAATTGTCGTCCTTCGTCCGTCGTTGTCGTCTGATAGCTTTTACAAAGATATTCCATTCTGAATCTGCTGGGCCAAATAAAACCAATTTCGGCCTAAATCATTATTACATGTAGGGTATGTAGATAAAAAAATTAATTCCGATGCATATGACCACGCTTGTGCACCGAGATGGCAGTCATCGCTAAACATAGAACTTCGGGGTAAAATGCAGTTTTTGGCGTATAAATCTCTGAAACTAAAGCATTTATAGCAAATCTTATGTTCGTTCAGTCAAAAGTTATCTGCCAATGCATTAGACAACCCGTTGTTGTGTTGTTTCCCCTTGAACTGATAGTTGAATGAAAATTTTGCAGTTTTTGGTTATCATCCTGAATATTACCATGCATGAAGAAAAACTGTTGACAGCAAACTTTTTCAGCAAAACAAGGTCTACAAAAAGTAGTTATTGCCTTTTACAGTTAATTTCCCACAATTTGTCTTACATTTCGGTAATCCTTTGCCAAAAAATTCTCCTCTAAAACTACTTGTCCAAATTAAACAAACTTTGCATAAACAATCCCTAGGGTATCTAGTTAAAAAAAATGTATCCATTGACCAAACATCAACCAAGATGGCAGAATGGCTAAATAGTAAATAAGCGGGGATGCAGTGTTTGATTTATATCTCTGAAACTTGAGCATTTAGTCCTAAATAAGATATAAATGAGAGAAACTGAACAGACTTAAATGACCGCCAATATAAGATAAAAAAAAAAACATATCTGTTTTTGTCATTAATACTTTTCTCGTCTACAATGTTGAAGTGTGTCTTTGTCAAACATGATATAGACCAAGATGAGCAACACAGGCTATTTTGAGCCTCCAGTTATTATTAAACTGGCGTATTTTGTGTTGTTTTAACTCGCACAATATTCCGTGACAGTAGTGAAAATAGAGGTAATTCGAATTTTTCATTACAGTGCAGACAATGAATGAATAAATAAAATTGAAAGACTTTGTCTAGCTGCAATATTCCTTTTTTTTCTCTTTCAGTATGCAATGCTAAAAACTCGACATGAAATATTAGTTAGGACTTCGATATGGGGAAAATATCACTCACCTCGAGTTCAAGAAAAACAAATTTCATTGTGTAAGTGATTCTTGATGTTGAAAGATTTCAGAAATCATGAACTAAACTTTATCTTATAAAAAATATGTTGTATGATTGCCAATGAGACAACTCTCCACAAGAGACCAAATGACATAGAAACTAACAATTATAGGTCACCGTACGGTCTTCAACAATGAGCAAAAACCATACCACATAGTCAGCTATAATAGGTTCCGAAATGACAAATATAAAACAATGCAAACCTAAATTACGTACAAAAATGAACGAAAAACAAATATGTAATACATCAACAAACGACAACCACTGAACTTCATGATCCTGACTTGGGACAGCTTGTTTGTAGTTCTTTTGTGTGATGAATGCAATAATATTGAAGGTCGACTTGTTACTCATTTTTTTTCCTGCAGGAAATATTAATTCTCTACCGTATTATTAGAATAAAATTAAGCAAAAACTCCTAGAAAAGTTTAATAAATTAGTTGAACATATGAACAATACTGCTTATGTTAAAAGAAAGATTACAATACATGTATTGCAATACAATTAAATGTGTCATGTCATGTTCAAACCGACCCGTCAGTTTCGTGCTGGCATAGACATCTTTCGTAAGAGTGATATTTTTCGAGGCAATTAATAAGAACTATTACATTAGCGGATCCAGGGGGGGGGGGGGGGGGTTCCGGGTGTTTGAACCCTCCTCTTTTTGGCCGATCAATGCATTTGAATGGGAACATATAGTTGGACCCCCCCCCTTTTGTCCTGAGTTGGGACCCCCCTTTTAATATGGCTAGATCCGCCCCTGTATTATATGTCAGAGGAAAGACTGTGGTGCTCGCGGAGTCATATTAAGTTTTGTTGACTATTTAAATCTACATGTACATTAGCACGTAAACAACATACAGCGCTGCTTCCCAGTTTAGTTGAATATGCCATAACATTAGTCATATAATTCAAACAAACGAGAGAAGAAAAGAGTTCTAGTGTTTCACAAGCTTTTAGCATTTATTATAAATTTAATTGAAATTCCAGCAACCTTTCACGTTGAAGTCCGTGAAAGTTAGAAGATACGAAAAAAAAAATCAAACGAATTTAACATTCAAACAAACTCATAAATTTGTTGCGAGTGTTTTTCTATTATATAGACTTTTTCAAATGATCAATTTAGTTTTATTTTATTTTGTGTCGTCGATTAGTTTGTTTTCCTTCAGAAGCATATTAACAATTAAAGTTAAAACAAACATAATAATTTATAACTAATATCTACGCTTGTGTATTATGATGCGTTGTCTGTTTTCAAAGTTAGCGATTAAATTAATAATCACTAAACTTTTATCACAAAATATTATATATTAAAGTGGCAAGTGCAATTTGAGGGATCAGCGTACCAATGTGACCTCTGTTTCGAGAAATGTCTAATCGTTGAAATATCATTAGTTATAATGAGGTTTCCTGATGCACTTGAGCCATTAAAAATCAAATACCTTGTTACTGTAGCTTACAGTACACAGATGTATTAGTATCGTATTTCACTTCATTGATAAAACACAATATTTTGTAGCTTAGACAATTTATAATTACACAGTTTATATATCTCTGCAGATTATAATGTATTTATAGCACACATATGGAAACAGATACGCATACGTCAATGTGATTGCATCAACAATTTGTCAATAGTTGTATTTATGTGCTGCAATTATACTATCTAATATTTTTCGATAATTAAAATACGAATCGAATATTTCCGCTTAGCTCTCATTTAAAATTCTCCCAAACAGAGGTATGCCATGAACAAGATCAGTTTTCAAAATCTTACACTTTAAGCTAATCTAAGTCATTCCCTCACCATTTATACCGTCAGAGCATATATTTTCATCAGCAGGACTGTTAGTTACAAATAAAGTTGAGAATTAGCCTCATCCCAGGCACAGTTGTCAAGTTACTACTTTTAAATCAGACAAATTCAATGCACCTTATGTCGATCCTCAGAAAATTATTAAAGTCATCAGTGATCATCAGTTAGTTCAAACATCACCCCTTTGTTGATTATTTTAAAAATGTGTTTTTTACGGTCCCGTAATACTGTTGTTTGAGTAATAATTTTTCTATAGATATGACTTAATTACTGGATTAGATAATTGTCAGTTTACATAATAAAATAAGAACATGTATGTCATGTATTAAATAAGCTTTTAATTATGATTTATATGGTATATAATTCATATTATCTAGTGCATTGTTATAATGTTGAGGGTTTTACGTTTATAAGTCCTTAAATTCTTTATTGAAAAGCACTTTACGCCCATATGAGCCAATGGCTTAAAACATTATACATAATATACAGTTTACATATATACAACAATGAAAAAGACAACGACCCACAATACATAAAATGGATATACAATGTAGTTTTGTGTTTCCATTTTGTAAATGTTTTACCGAGCGAGTACTCTTCACCGAGGTAACATCCCTTCATGTTATTATATATTTTTTTCCATTGTATTTAAGAAAACAATAAATAGATTTCATTTGTCTCCCTTTTTTTTTTAGAGAATCAGTTTCAAAATATAGTTATCTCCCATCTTAAATTTAGCCTGTTAGTCAAAGGGAGACAACTTTAATTTTCCACAAAAATTACGGATTCCATAATATTATGGAGTTCGCTAAGTGCCCCGACTGTTAAATCCATATGTTACAAGATCATCATTTTCTGTATCCTTATCAATAAAATAAGTATTGTCAATAACACATAAACATGATACACATATTATATAATAAGTAAATTAAAATATAAAAAAATCCTCAATACTAAAAGTGTCCTCAGTGACTTTTATTACACAAGTATTTGTTGTGTACATTATGTCTGGAGAAACTTGAGATGGCAAAGATAGGGATAGGTCTGGCACCTGCTGAGAGGTTGTATCAACTTGATTTAATGCTGATGTCATTTTATCAGAGTTATTAATTACATCCTTATGCTTAGATAATTGGTTAAAAGATTTTGAACAGCTGGATTCAAATTTCTGATTAACTAAATCCTTAATACTATAGAGACATGTGCAGGAAATATTATTACATTCTTGACATATGTGGTTTAAAATTTCAAAAGAATTTTTCAAAATTTGATTTTGTAGGGCTTTGTCCTCTTTGCCATCACCCTAATTATAAAATTCACAGAATTTTTCTTTGTGACCAAAATTGTTACAAGAGTGACATAGAACCTTTCTACCATGTCTACATGATTTTTAATTATGATTTGGTTCACCACAGTGAACGCAATACCTATCTGATTGATCTGTATGCTTTATTATACTAACATGCCAGTTGATTGATCTAAGGAACGCTGATGTCCCTTTTTTTGACAAATGAATCCCATCATGATGAAAAAAAGAATAAGAAAGATTGTAATTCTTATCATAAAACATATTGGTATGATCAATAAATTGTATGTTGAACTGTTCACATAGGTCTTTCAGCATTTCATTTGGGTTATGCATATTATGTCCTTTTCTGGGTAGAATTCCAGAAACTACAAATTTACAATGTGGGTGACATTTGATATTCAGGAAATATAAAAGAGATTCGTAATTATCTCTTATGCTTTGGAGATTGTCACCATTATCTAAGTCATTTCCACCAATATGGATAATAATTGTTCTGTATGTTGACATATCCTTCTTTTGTAGTACATCTATCAGTCTATCTATGTTGGCTCCTCTGTTGGTACATACCTCAGTGTTATGTAGTCCACGGGGCTGAATACCCTTTAAAATGGAACTCCCAATTATTAGTGTGGTTTTGTTGTTTTCACCAGTGATACGATTGGGAATGGGAACAGTATTGTCATTTGAGTAATCTGTTGGTCCAAATTCTGTTTTACTTAATTCAGGTTTTTGAGGTTTTGGTTTTGGTTGGTAGTCTACTACATTATGTGGAGGAGGGTCAAAACATTTTTCTTCAGATCCAATTGGTTTGTAGATCTGTGTGGAAACAGTTTTATATTCAATGTGCATCGAAGTATGCCGGGTCTTTAGTGTCTTTTCCTATTCTTCTGTCTGAGTACTAACAGTTTGTGTTGACGAATTAACAGTTTTTGAAAGAGGGAGACTTTGATCCTGCTTGTTTGAATGGATTGTATTGATAATTGATTCAACCATTTGTTTTAAATCGATTACTTCTTGTTGCAAATCTAGATTGTAATGATCTAGATTTTGTAGATTATGAAAAGTAATATTTACAGACGATGATCTAATTGGGGTTGATGTTAACAAGGTGTTTGACATATCTGTTACTAATAACTTTGGGTCTGTTTCTGAAGTGTCAAAGCTTATCATGGATTCTAATAATAGGTTTCCAGTAGACATCTGGTCACTGTTATTTTCTATTAAAGAAGTTTGGAAATATGTTACCTCATTGTGTAATTGTTTTCCTAAAACACTAAATTCTTCCTTAAACCAATTCCCACATCCTTTTCCTTGAATATGAAGTGTTGCAGACGAACTGTATAGTGTAATCACAACTGTATTCCCTTCATAAATGAAATTATATACAAATCCGTTCCTGTCTTTCTGAATGAATAAATTTCTGTCATAATTTTGAAAAATAATGTTTTCAAAAATAAAGCATATTTTCTCACTACTAAAGTTTACAACAATTGACAATGTTCTATCAGTACAGTCCTCTATTGTGTATAAATCACAGGTGTTTATGTAGCAATTATATTCATCACTTTCAAATCCAGAAAATTCACCAGAAAAAGATGTAAATAAGTTGTTCACAAATGTAGAATTGAAATCCATTTTGACTTAATAATTAATAATTCCAATAAACAATGTTTATATGATTTTGATTCACATATACAATAAGAAATTTAGCTCCATTTTGTTAACGAGATGGAGCTCATGAAAACACATCTGTTCACCTCAGAGTCTTATCTAAGAAAAAAAAAAGTGACGGCGAATACATTCAAACTTAATCTGTGTTCATTTCATTTACAAAGACCATAATTATATCCCAGTTAAAGTGTCGATGAATACATTCAAATTTAATCTGTGCTTAGTTATATTATTTTTGGCCTAATACAACAGCATACCTAATTCCATTAATTTATCACAAGTAGTTCCTTTCAAACAGACCTATAACACAAACATACTTGTAATCTATGTAAACGTTTCAAAGACAATGAATAATGAAGAGGGGGCGGGGATAGGTAATTTCCATTGAAACGATACTAACTAATCTAGACCAGTAAAAGTGACGGCGAATACATTCAAATTTAATCTGTGTTCTTTCTATTTACAAAGACCATAACTATAGACCAGAAAAGTTGACGGCGAATACATTCAAACTTAATCTGTGTTCTTTCCGTTTATAAAGACCATTACTCTAGAACAGTAAGAGTGACGGCGAATACATTTAAACTTAACCTGTGTTCTTTTGATTTACAACGACCATAACACTAGAACAGTAAAAGGGACGGCAAAGACATTGAAACTTAATCTGTGTTCTTTCTATTTACAAAGACCTAAACTCTAGACCAGTTAAAGTGACGGCGAATACATTCAAACTAAATTTGTGTTCATTCCATTTAAAAGGACTATAACTCTAGACTTGTAAAAATGACGGCGAATACATTCAAACTCAATATGTGTTCTTTCCATTTTTCAAAGACCATAACTATAGACCAGTAAAAGTGACGGCGAATACATTCAAACTAAATCTGTGTTCATTCCATTTACAAAGACCATAACTATAGACCAGAAAAAGTGCCGGCGAATACATTCAAACTTAATCTGTGTTCATTCCATTTACAAAGACCATAACTCTAGTCCAGTAAAAGTGCCGATGAATACATTCAAACTAAATCTGTGTTCTTTCCATTTACAAAGACCATTACTCTAGATAAGTAAGAGCGACGGCAAATACATTCAAACTTAATCTGTGTTCATTCCATTTACAAAGACCATAACTCTAGACCAGTAAAGGTTGACAGCGAATACATTCAAACGAAATTTGTGTTCTTTCCGTTTACAAAGACCATTACTCTAGAACAGTAAGAGCGACGGCGAATACATTCAAACTTAATCTGTGTTCTTTCTATTTACAAAGAACATAACTTTAGAACAGTAAAAGTGACGACGAATACATTCAAACTTAAGCTGTGTTCTTTTGATTTACAGAGGCCATAACACTAGAACAGTAAAAGGGACGGCAAATACATTCAAACTAAATCTGTGTTCTTTCTATTTACAAAGACCTAAACTCTAGACCAGTAGAATTGATGGCGAATACATTCAAACTTAATCTGTGTGCTTTCCTTTTACAAAGACCATTACTCTAGACCAGTAAAATTGCCGGCGAATACATCCAAACTAAATTTGTGTTTATTTCATTTAAAAAGACTATAACTCTAGACATGTAAAAGTGACGCCGAAAAGATTCAAACGTAATCTTTGTTTTTTTTTCATTTACAAAGACCATGACTCCAGACCAGTAAAAGTGCCGGCGAATACATCCAAACTAAATTTGTGTTCATTCTATTTAAAAAGACTATAACTCTAGACATGTAAAATTTACGGCGAATACATTCAAACTTAATCTGTGTTCTTTCCATTTTACAAAGACCATAACTCTAGACCAGAAAAAGTGACGGCGAATACATTCAAACTAAATCTGTGTTCTTTCCATTTTTAAAGACCATAACTCTAGACCAGTAAAAGTGACGGCGAATACATTCAAACTTAATCTGTGTTTATTCCATTTACAAAGGCTATAACTCTAGACCAGTAAAAGTAACGGCGAATACATTCAAACTAAATCTGTGTTCATTCCATTTACAAAGACCATAACTATATCCCAGTTAAAGTGTCGATGAATACATTCAAATTTAATCTGTGCTTAGTTATATTATTTTGGGCCTAATACAACAGCATACCTAATACCATTAATTTATCACAGGTAGTTCCTTTTAAACAGACCTATAACACAAACATACTTGTAATCTATGTAAACGTTTCAAAGACAATGAATAATGAAGAGGGGGCGGGGATAGGTAATTTCCATTGAAACGATACTAACGAATGCCAAAACGTTTGCATACCGCTTATAACTGACTTATTATAAGAAGTTAATCTTAAACTTATCTTATCACAAACTAAAACATATAAACTAAGCAAACGTTTAATAGTCAATAGACCATTTTTGAGATGATATAACCAATTATCGATCGTCCCACGGTCTATATCACTCTGTTCAGACCTTAATATTATTCCGTATCATGTCTTTGTGACGTCAAATACGTTGACCCGACCTAAATAACTTTGACCAAGATATATCAGCGACGTCATAATGTGTGAACCGACGTTAATAACTTTGGCCCGAACTTATCAAGTCATCTTTTGTGTTCTGGTGAAACAAAGAAATCAATTCTGAAACACGCATATATAGCCCGATAAATCGATTATCAGATTATCTGCATATTGATATTGTAAAATATCAGCTGCATGACATTATATGAAGGCTTTTTGATCTCGTTCGCTACGCTCACTCGACAAAAAGCTTCATATTATGTCTCGCAGCTGATATTTTACGATTTCAACATGCAGAAAACCTGATAAGCGGTACATATTCTCTATGGAAATAAGGTGTGTTAATGCTTATACAACTGAATACCGATTAAAATGGCTAACACTAATGGTTCTCCAGTAACTAACCAAATCACTTATACATTTCAAAAAAGTTTTAAAGTCAACTTGCATGATGGAGAATTACTGACGTGGCAAGGCAAAATAATCTCCATTGAAATGCGATGTGCGATTGGTAATACAACTGCATACCAAATATGAATACTAGTAACCTACAACTTGTTGTTTACCATTAACAATACCTTATCACAAACTAATACATTGTTGACACCTCCCCACCGCACCAGTCGTCACCTGAACTGCTGACGCTGGAAACACCACAACTATGCCTTTGCTTCTAGATATCGTTTAGGCGAGCAAAAAAATACAAATTAAGGCCAGTTTAAAAAATTTGACAGGTAACAAGTAATGGCAATGCTTCTGTAATTTTTTGTTTCAGTGTGATCACCACTTTTAAAGATAGGAAAAAATGTAACCACTTGATCAATTTCTTGGATAAATATCTGAATCCAGGACTAAATTAAACATTTTTTCTAGTCCAGGCGATATAACAAATTGTCCATATTACAACATCTCATTAAGTATACTGTCCAAACTTCTAGCTTTGTAATTTTTCAACTCTTGACAGGCTTTACTTGATTCATTAACAGTAATACTACAATCAAGATATAAATAATGACCCTCTGGAATATTACATAGCTTTAAAGCATTCCAGTACTCATCATTCAAATTAAGCTTGCTAATATTTTTTATTACAGTATTAAGCTCTTTAAAATGAAGTAACCATGATTCTGCATCAATACCACTTTCCTTGTTCTCTTATTCAGAACTTTTCAAGGTGTTTATTATATCCCAAAATTGATTTTAGGGTTAGATATGGAGGCATTTTAAAATTTAACCATTAAATCTTTAAAATAATTATGACGTTTTTTCTTTCTAGTCATATTATATGTTTTACTTAAAGGAAAACATTTAGATCTAAGCTCTTTATTAAATGGATTAAGGGCAAGTACTCTGCTATAGTGGTCTAGTGATTTCTTCAAATAATAATGTATTATATCTTTTTTCTCCTTAGTTGTAACTTTAATTTTCCTTTGCTTAAGTGCAATATTATCTGCTTCATTTATACAAGATTGAAAATCATTCACAGCTATATCTATGCCATCTTAATTTTAACAATAAACACTAGTATGTACAAAATTATCTAGTTTAGATGTGACAGAAGAAAGATGAAGAGCTTGTTGAAACTTACAAATAGAACCATCGTTCCACAAAAACTATCGTGGAGTGAGACATCTAAAAACTCTGGAATTTTTATGTTTTCGACAAAATCAACACATAATAAACAGGATAGCATACAATGATCAGAGATCGATTTAATAAAATCATAGACTATATACCTTATCATCTGTTTCAACTTTCAATCTTGTTAAATTCAATTTATATATCCGCTGCTGCTAGAAATCTTTACGTTGTCGTTGAAAAATATCCCTGACACAAGTGTTGACATCAAGTTGCTAAGGTAAACAACAGACAATATGGATACTGTTGCGCCCTCTATCTTTCAAATTCGTGTACTGTTATCGGAACATCATTTGACAAATATGACAAATAGGTAACCTTACTCATAAAAGTATTTAAATACTAAATTTTCACCTTGGTCGATATATAAATGATATAAATAGCACAAAAGGTTAAATACTTGTTTTATTTCAAATCCAAACCGGTATTTAAAGTTTTTTAAACTTAAGCACCCCGATACACTATGTGTAAAACTTTGTAAACATATTCTTAAATGTTTTACCTATACATCATCAGAGAGAGTGCTCCGATGTATAACGGATAAAATACCTGTACAGTACAGAACTAGCTGAATATTATACACAGGGAATGGTTCAACCGAACC
Source organism: Mytilus trossulus (assembly GCF_036588685.1). NCBI lineage: Eukaryota > Metazoa > Mollusca > Bivalvia > Mytilida > Mytilidae > Mytilus > Mytilus trossulus. Next base: position 68,850,516 of record NC_086380.1, read on the forward strand.
CATGATTTTACATACATGGAATCTTCCGATGTTTAGAGCACTACTCCAGAAAATAAACAACAACCTACTGCTGTGAGCTCAATGATAGTACTTAAGTGTTACTTATACTAGTAAAATGGTAATAAATATATTTTAAACGGTATTTCTCTTAGCCGACTTAAAGTCATTACGATACGAGTGTTCGGAAAAAAATGTTAATCCAGTTCTTGAACCAGACACAATTCCTTTATATCCTATACTCAGTCTTCTGTGAACGATTTTATCAATTATTCGCATCTATATCGTATATAATCGTCAAAAAATATTTCACTCGGTCAGTTTTGTTTGAAAATATGGCAGTTGATTAATGGTCGTGTTTTGCAGCCACTGTTTACCGATTGTCACCTTTGTACCCAATCAACAATGATGCGTAGAAAATGAGTTAAGCACGTAATGTACAGGAAGATACAGTATATTTCTATGACAGATCGATGTTTACGTTTGTTGAATCTCTCTAACAAATTTTAATGCGGTTTTCCCGCGATCAACGAAAAAGGTCACACTGAGTTAACTGCATACGTAAAACATGGCGGCGAATTGGTGTATGGAATAATTGAAAAAAGAAAAAAAATTCTTCTGAGACATAGACATGTATGTTCTTCTGCTTTTTTATTTATTTGGTCGGGTTGTTGTCTCTTTGACACATTCCCCATTTCCATTCTCAATTTTATGTATTATATATTAAATAGTCAGTGTATGTAAAGTACTAAATAACTTCATATAGTAATTGCTTTGATTAACGTACCTTAATTAATTGACTTTCAAATAACGTTTGTATGATTTAAGTTAAAGTATGTCTTCTTTCTTAATCAATTGATCTTATCGTGCTTTTCAGGGTCAGTAAATTGATAAAACAATTCTTGACATCCTTTGCTATAAAAATAAATAAACCATCTTATCAATCTGAAATACATTGCCATGGATATGGACGACATTTTTGTCCCAAATACTTGTCTATTCTATGTGAAGAACCCCCTAATGCTAACTCTAGTCCTGCAAAACATGGGTTTTAAATGAATACGTGAAGACCACTGAACCACTTATTTGACCACAAAAAGCTCATGCTGTTGTGATTTTACCCCAGAACTTCAAATCGACCCCCGAAAATCTAATATATCTGCACTTAAATGAGCAAAAAGGGGGTAGTGTGTATGGCATGAGAAACATATATGACAGATGATGCACCCCTTTTTGTTTAATAACTCAAGAACAGTAAAAGTGTCTCCACCCAAATTCGAACTGAATCTGAGTTTTGTGGTAATTAGCAGTATTTATTACATTCATAACATTTGGTTGAGGCAACCCTAAGAGAACAGAAACACAGAATTCATCAAATTTGCCATTCACAAAGGCCATAACTCGTCTTTTTGCTAAGGGTCGCGATCTGAAGTTCTGAGTCTCCAACTGGATAGATTAGCATGATATCATCCACGTATGATCACATGTTTTATAAGCATTATGTCAAGCCAACATAACTATCAATCCAAAAGAATTTAAATGAGCATACGAATGATATATATATTTAAGAATTTCCAACTTGCGGATTTGACGAGATTGCGTAGGTACGAGTTGACATCGATCCGAGGACATGTGAAATCGAAAATAGGCTTAATTTTTACTTTGTGTTGTGTTTCATATATACCTTACCATCTTTTTCAACTTACAGTCTCATTAAATTTGATTTATCCAACCGCTGCTGCTATTAATCGTTACTTTGACTGGATACAGTTTGTTGAAAAGTATTACTCGAACAAGTGTTGACAACAAGTCGGTAAGGTAAACAACAAGCAATACGGATAATTGTGCGTCCTCTACCTGTAAAATTATTGTACTTGTAACCGAACGTTATTTGACAAATTTGACAATAAGTAACCTTACTCATAATGATATTTAAATACTAAACTTAAACCTTGGTAGATATATACATGAAATGAATAGAACAAAAGGGTTAAATACTTATTCTATTTCAAATCAACACTCTCACCTGTATTTAAAGTTTTTTTAAACCTAAGCACAAAATTTCTACATAAACAATTAACTGAATTATTTTCATCATACTATTCAAAAATAAATTTGAATATGTATCATATAGATATAGGAAGATGTGTTGTGAGTGCCAATGAGACAACTCTCCATCCAAATAACAATTTGAAAAGTAAACCATTATAGGTTAAATTACGGCCTTCAACACGGAGCATTGGCTCAAACCGAACAACAAGCTATAAAGGGCCCCAAAATTACTAGTGTAAACCCATTCAAACGGGAAAACCAACGGTCTAATGTACGTTTACTTTGTACGTTTACTTTTGTTACTGTATTTAAAAACCTAGGTCCAGTAGAGATTTTATCATACATTGAACACAAAGTGTTTCAAGTTTTCAAAAATGTTCACTAATTATGTAAAGTAATTTTATATTTTTACACCTGATTTATCCCTTAGTTTAGGAATGAATATTCCGTGGTTAATGTATTTGTTGTTCAATAACATTGTGTTCAAATACATTAACTTAATTATTGTTAAAAAAAATAGCAAAATAAATTCCGGAAAGCAATTAATACCGTGGTACCTTAAATGCTCTCACTAATTATTACAACTTGCAGTACTTCATCAATTGTGTACCACTGACAAACACTTGTAAATGTGTTGACACATTAGATTGTTTCCTTCTTTTCCTATTAAATTCTAGCTTTTTCGGAGTATCCTCGTCACAGATATAGAACCTGGCTCGCACTGCATATTTTACAGCCTAGTTATTCACCGTAAAAGTGACTTTTTAAGACATAACAATAAACAATTTGCAATAAACAATGAATGATAATTTGCATTATGTGCAATATTGTAGACCCTCTTATGACCAAAATTAATTGAACAACTGCGATATCTTTTTTAGCGTTATAATAGCGAGGTTCTGAAGAAATGGTTGCTGATTCAGCTATGCTGGGTATATACGAGAAATCTTAATTTTGAAATGGCACATAATTCTAATTTGAAGACCTATCATTAAGCTAACATAAAATTAATTATGTGTTGTAATGATTTGCAGATCATTTCAATTATCAACTGCCAATTTTTGACATGCTGTTTGTCTGTTTATTAAGAACAAATTAGTCAAATAACCGTTGTATTTAAGATACACGCGTGCTTAAAGTACTTTAAATTTAGTTCTGAAATCAAAATTAATTATAACTTGCTATTTATGAACTTAGAATGTACTAAGGGAAAGTTTTGGCATTTGTGTCAAATGTTCAGATTCCTTGATGTTTCACAAAAAAATTAATAGCTCAAAAAAGTTCACTTACCAAATTTATAGCACATTGTTGATTTTCTCTCATTTGATTTGAGACCCAAATAATACTTATACAAATATAAGGTTAAAGTCAAGGTCAGCCTTTTCCCGCCATGTTTTTTAAATCAATTATCTCAAAAAAGAGCTTCATGACCTCTAAATATTTTTAACTTTATTTTATCCTAAACTTATACTCTTCCGGATTAAAGTATCATTTCTAAATTCTTGTTTTATTTTTATTTGTGTGTGGATCACCTAAGTACATCCTCAAGGGCATACGATACAGCTTTGATCCCGCATGTCTATTTTGATAAAAAAAATAATCCATAAAGACTTTTTTTACCTGATTAAATAAATTATGTAATGAAAAATATAACTTTATGAGTAAATTGAGGGCGACATTTTTTATATTTGCTTAAAACTCGGATTTGTGACCTGATTTTCACGTTCGATAGGAAGACATATTTGTTTTTGGTTATAAAGATTAACACAAACTGTTTTTTGTTTAATGATAGGTAGTTTCTGTATTTTTACGTATCCTTAAAAATTTACACATTTTTTATTCAGAAATAACTCATATTTATCGAATGTTTATGAATGTAAAAGAAAACTCATTTTTTGCTATATATTTATCAAATTTAAATTAAGTTGCTCTATTTTCGCTTTCATTCAATTTGGCACACATAATCTTCTCGCGTAATCGAACCAAATTACATTTTAAAAAAGAGGGGTCAATGAACTTGTTTTCAAGTAAAATAAGTTTGAATGATAAAAATCAGTCGAAAACTGAATCTTTTCCCGATCAGTCGCAGTTTGACGTCGCCATAATAACAATTTACATTACCTCCCCTGTAACTGTATCGTATGCCCCCCTCCTTAATGTCAGAAAGTAATAAACATCAATCTAATCAATTGATGTACATTTTGAAATTATTCTTTTCATATGTTTTGATTGACATAAATTATTGTATTAATATTGAATATCATTAGGTGAAAATGTGTATTTATATCAAAGTTGATTCCCACACTTTTTTAACTGCCATAACTATAGTGCCTAACATGATTTTGTGAGGTAGACGAAATTGACTTTAAAACAATCGTATTGACTTTTGATGGTAGAAATATGCAGATCGGACATATTGTGACCTTATTTACTTACTTCTTAAGTTTGGGATTAATTGTTATCAACATATTCCAATGAGACTGAAAAAAGTTTTTTTTTATTCAAGAATTGAATGCTTCCTTTTTTAACTTCATTGCGGTGTAAAAGCGTTGACCGAAGTACATTTTGTATGAAGCGCTTCATTCTAAAAATGCACGCACGGTCAACGCTTTTACAACCCTATGAAGTTACAAAAAGAAGCATTCAATACTTATAATTATATTTTTTAGCTGTGATCATGAAAACACGGATTTCATATTGTTCTTTATTTAATTCGCCTGTGCACTTTATTGTGGGACCACGTGTTATCATGGATGATAAGTTTTATTGAGTGATACAATTGCTGAAGGAATAACACGTGATGTTCAATTAACCAATTAGAAACAAGTACTATAATGAAACATACTTCTAATGTAATTATTATGATAACTAATAATTTTACCTGCCGTAGTCGTGCGTTAAATATATCTCGGCATTTCTCTTACGAAAATGACTTGTTTAATGGAACAAAACGTCTTATTTGTAAACTTTCTCTTTTGTCTCCACAATAGGCTTTTAAAAAACCTATCAACTATGTATTCTGGAAATTTTGTGAAAATAGAATAAGTGGCAAATCTTACCTTTCTTTCCTTAACTTTCATGTATATAACATAATAATGACTCGTCCAGTGTCCAGTTTGAAGGTCGTTTTTGTTACCGTACACATTCATACACGTTCTAATTATTCAATAGTCATGTATGAAAAACATAAACAAGTTTGAATGTAAACCAATAACAACTTAATCCAATCAAATTGCCTACGATTCAATAACAATGACCAGTCCATATCATAAAAATGTATAGGGGTAAACTGGGTAGGGAGAAAATGTCAAATATTTTAAGTTCATTATTTTGCTATAACGAATAAAAATTTGTTAACCAATAGTTTTGTTATAATTTCATAAACATGTCGTTATGTATTGGTATAGTTTTTGGATCTTTAATTGGCACATTTAAGGCTGTAGAAAGTTTGGCCTTCAAAAGTCAACATAATCATTGACTTTATACATAAATATCACCTTTTTAAAACATTGAATGTTTCACAAATAATACGCGACAACAAAGCAAAATCATTTCTTAAAACACTGCAAAAAAAATTAATTCTAATTGACGCAGTGGTATTGTCATAAATTGCACTAGAGAGAACAGTGGTACAGGAAACGTCGAATTCCCTCACACAATGTTATCACATTCTTTCCTTAGATAAATACGAGTTAGTATTCTTATCAACTGTCAAGTTTTTCGAATCATTTCACTCAAAAAGTCAAAGTTTTAATTGAAATAAATCCACTCTTAATTCACCACACTTAATTACTCACGACCTGTTACATTATTAGGTAGACACATTCTGTTACACACCTGACTGAATACACAAATGATTACCCTCAATAGTTTACCTACAAATGTATTATTTATTTCCATTTACACAACATCAAGTTGTATTGTTAATTTTCTGTGAAAGCTTTTAAATACTATTTAAATACTAAACTTAAACCTTGGTAGATATATACATGAAATGAATAGAACAAAAGGGTTAAATACTTATTCTATTTCAAATCAACACTCTCACCTGTATTTAAAGTTTTTTTAAACCTAAGCACAAAATTTCTACATAAACAATTAACTGAATTATTTTCATCATACTATTCAAAAATAAATTTGAATATGTATCATATAGATATAGGAAGATGTGTTGTGAGTGCCAATGAGACAACTCTCCATCCAAATAACAATTTGAAAAGTAAACCATTATAGGTTAAATTACGGCCTTCAACACGGAGCATTGGCTCAAACCGAACAACAAGCTATAAAGGGCCCCAAAATTACTAGTGTAAACCCATTCAAACGGGAAAACCAACGGTCTAATGTACGTTTACTTTGTACGTTTACTTTTGTTACTGTATTTAAAAACCTAGGTCCAGTAGAGATTTTATCATACATTGAACACAAAGTGTTTCAAGTTTTCAAAAATGTTCACTAATTATGTAAAGTAATTTTATATTTTTACACCTGATTTATCCCTTAGTTTAGGAATGAATATTCCGTGGTTAATGTATTTGTTGTTCAATAACATTGTGTTCAAATACATTAACTTAAGTATAGTTAAAAAAAATAGCAACCTTAATTCCGGAAAGCAATTAATACCGTGGTACCTTAAATGCTCTCACTAATTATTACAACTTGCAGTACTTCATCAATTGTGTACCACTGACAAACACTTGTAAATGTGTTGACACATTAGATTGTTTTCTTCTTTTCCAATTAGATTCTAGCTTTTTTGGAGTATCCTCGTCACAGATATAGAACCTGACTCGCACGGCATATTTTACAGCCTAGTTATTCACCGTAAAAGTGACCTTTCAAGACATAGCAATAAACAATTTGCAATAAACAATGAATGATAATTTGCATTATGTGCAATATTGTAGACCCTCTTATGACCAAAATTAATTGTACAACGGCGATATCTTTTTTAGCGTTATAATAGCGAGGTTCTGAAGAACTGGTTGTTGATTCAGCTATGCTGGGTATATACGAGACATCTTAATTTTGAAATGGCATAGAATTCTAATTTGAAGACCTATCATTAAGCTAAAATAAAATTAATTATGTGTTGTAATGATTTGCAGATCATTTCAATTATCAACTGCCAATGTTTGACATGCTGTTTGTCTGTTTATTTAGAACATATTAGTCAAATAACCGTTGTATTTAAGATACACGCGTGCTTAAAGTACTTTAAAATTAGTTCTGAAATCAAAATTAATTATAACTTGCTATTTATAAATTTAGAATGTACTAAGGTAAAGTTTTTGGCATTTGTGTCAAATAAAATTGAGAATGGAAATGGAGAATGTGTCAAAGAGACAACAACCCGACCAAAATAAAAAAACACAACAGCAGAAGGTCACCAACAGGTCTTCAATGTAGCGAGAAATTCCCGCACCCGGAGGCGACCTTCAGCTGGTCCCTTAAAAATATATACTAGTTCAGTGATAATGAACGCCATACTAATTTCCAAATTGTACACAAGAAACTAAAATTTAAATAATACAAGACTAACAAAGGCCAGAGGCTCCTGACTTGGGACAGGCGCAAAAATGCGGCGGGGTAAACATGTTTGTGAGATCTCAACCCTCCCCCTATACCTCTAACCAGTGTAGAAAAGTAAAAGCATAACAATACGCACATTAAAATTCAGTTCAAGAGAAGTCCTAGTCTGATGTCAGAAGATGTAACCAAAGAAAATAAACAAAATGACAATAATACATAAATAACAACAGACTACTAGCAGTTAACTGACATGCCAGCTCCAGACTTCAATTAAACTGACTGAAAGATTACGATTTCATCATATGACCATCAGGCACAATCCTTCCCGTAAGGGGTTTAGTATCATACCATCATAACATATATGAGAAGAACATAACCCGTGTCATGCCAACAACTGTTTTTAGAATAAATGTGTTTAGTTCCTACGCAAAGACATTATCAGTGACTCAATATTAACGCCAAAATATGCAATCTTTAATGACTTGACAACAGTATCGTAATTATATCCCTTCAAATGTTCAGATTCCTTGATGTTTCACAACAAATCTAATAGCTCAAAAAAGTTCACTTACCAAATTTATAGCACATTGTTGATTTTCTGTCATTTGATTTGAGACCCAAATAATACTTATGCAAATATAAGGTAAAAGTCAAAGTCAGCCTTTACCAGCCATGTTTTTAAAATCAATTATCTCAAAAAGAGCTCCATGACCATGATGGCCTCTAAATATTTTTAACTTTATTTTATCCTACACTAATACTTTTCCAGCTTAAAGTATCATTTCTAAATTCTTGTTTTATTTTTATTTTTGTGTGGATCACCTAAGTACATCTTTATTGGCATACAATACAGCTTTGATCCAGCATGTCTTTTTTTATTAAAAAAAATAATCCATAAAGACTTTTTTTACCTGATTAAATCAATTATGTAATGAAAAATATACCTTCATTTGCTACTTTATGAGTAAATTGAGGTCGATTTTTTTTATATTTGCTTAAAACTCGGATTTGTGGCCGGATTTTCGCTGTCGATAGGAAGACATATTTGTTTTGGTTATAAAGATTAACACAAACTGATTTTTGTTAAAGGATTTGTAGTTTCTGTATTTTTACGTATCCTTAAAATTTATACAATTTTATTCAGAAATAACTCATATTTATCAAATGTTAATGAATGTAAAAGAAAACTCATTTTTGGCTATATATTTATCAACTTTAAATTAAGTTGCTCTATTTTCGCTTTCATTCAATTTGGCACACATAATCTTCTTGCGTAATCGAACCAAATTACATCTTAAAAAAGAAGGGTCAATGAACTTGTTTTCAAGTAAAATAAGCTTGAATGATAAAAATTAGTCGAAAACTGAATCTATTCCGGATCAGTCACAGTTTGACATCGCCAAAATAATAATTTACATTACCTCCCCTGTAACTGTATCGTATGCCACCTCCTCAATGTCAAAAAGTAATAAACATCAATATAATCAATTGATGCACATTTTCAAATTATTCTTTTCATATGTTTTGATTGACATAAATTATTGTATTAATATTGAATATCATTAGGTGAAAATGTGTATTTATATCAACGTTGATTCCCACACTTTTTTAACTGCAATAACTATAGTGCCTAACACGATTTTGTGAGGTAGACGAAATTGACTTTAAAACAATCGTATTGACTTTTGATGGTAGAAATAGGCAGATCGGACATATTTTGACCTTATTGACTTACTTCTTAAGTTTGGGATTAATTGTTATCAACATATTCCAATGAGACTGAAAAATGTTTTTTTTTTATTCAAGAATTGAATGCTTCCTTTTTTAACTTCCTTGCGGTGTAAAAGCGTTGACCGAAGTACATTTTGTATGAAGCGCGGATGCGCTTCATTCTATAAATGTACGCACGGTCAACGCTTTTACAACCCTATGAAGTTACAAAAAGAAGCATTCAATACTTATAATTATATTTTTTAGCTTTGATCATGAAAACACGAATTTTATATTGTTCTTTATTTAATTCACCTGTGCACTTTATTGTGGGACCACGTGTTATCATGGATGATAAGTTTTATTGAGTGATACAATTTCTTTAGGAATAACACATGATGTTCAATTAACCAATTAGAATAAAGTATTATAATGAAACATACTTCTAATGTAATTATTATGATAAATAATAATTTTACCTGCCGTAGTCTTGCGTTAAATATATTTCGGCATTTCTCTTACGAAAATGACTTGTTTAATCGAACAAAACGTCTTATTTGTAAACTTTCTCTTTTGTCTCCACAATAGGCTTTTAAAAAATAACCTGATAACTATGTTTCCGGGAAATTTTGTGAAAATAGAATAGGTGGCAAATCTTACCTTTCTTTCCTTAACTTTCATGTATATAACATAATATTGACTCGTCCAGTGTCCAGTTTGAAGGTCGTTTTTGTTACCGTACACATTCATGCACGTTCTAATTATTCAATAGTCATGTATGAAAAGCATAAACAAGTTTGAAGGTAAACTAATAACAACTTAATCCAATCAAATTGCCTACGATTCAATAACAATGACCAGTCCATATCATAAAAATGTATAGGGGTAAACTGGGTAGGGAGAAAATGTCAAATATTTTAAGTTCATTATTTTGCAATAACGAATAAAAATTTGTTAACCAATAGTTTTGTTATAATTTCATAAACATGTCGTTATGTATTGGTATAGGTTTTGGATTTTGCATTGGCACATTTAAGGCTGTAGAAAGTTTGGCCTTCAAAAGTCAACATAATCATTGACTTTATACATAAATATCACCTTTTTAAAACATTGAATGTTTCACAAATAATACGCGACAACAAAGCAAAATCATTTCTTAAAACACTGCAAAAAAAAATAATTCTGATTGATGCAGTGGTATTGTCATAAATTGCACTGGAGATAACAGTGGTACAGGAAACGTCAAATTCCCTCACACAATGTTATCACATTCTTTCCTTAGACAAATACGAGTTAGTATTCTTATCGATTATAGCTCTTCATCTTTTATATAAGCTTTGGATTTCAAATATTTTGGCCACGAGCATCACTGAAGAGACATGTATTATCGAAATGCGCATCTGGTGCAGGAAAATTAGTACCGTTAATTTTATTTATCAACTGTCAAGTTTTTCAAATCATTTCACTCAAAAAGTCTAAGCTTTAATTAATAAAATCCACTCGTAGTTCACCACACTTAATTTCGCATGACCTGTTACATTATGAGATAGCCACATTCTGTTACACAGCTGACTGAATAAACAAATGATTACCCTCAATAGTTTACCTACAAATGCATTATTTATTTCTATTTACACAACAACAAGTTGTATTGTTAATTTTCGGTGAAAGCTTTATAAATTATCCGGGGTATTTCAATAAACAAAGTTGCATAACTCTAACCCGAGAATTTTCTGCAACGAAATTATTTTTGTTTCTCTATAATTCCTATGCCATTGTACTGCTATTGAATAGTGGTTGGCACTAATTCATCGATTTTTTTATTTACATTCATATCATAATACAGGAAATGTTTTTTTTTTCTAAATTAAATTTTAAACACCAATTAAGATAAAACATGGTTTGTATTTCAAAAGATTTGTTGTTGTTGAGTAATTGCACGTACAAGTGTCTCTTTCTTGAAATCATTGAGCCAATAATAATTTATGGCAGGTAAAAATATACTTCTTGATGAATTCCTTTTCAATTCTTGTGAAAATCAATAATTTGCAAATATTTATTAAAGAACAAGATGTTTAGAGATCAAATTGTATCTAAAATTGAAATATAAAATTAGATGTTTGCATCTTTATTTCTAAATTCCTAACTTTTGGGGCGATAGCATTAACATTTTATAGAAAGATTAGGAAATTCGAAAGAGCCAATGTAATGCATTATATAACAATTACTTCGACAAATGCATTCATGAAATTAATATTAGAAGTGCATTCATTTATAAAAGCTATACATTATATTACAATTTATTTTGCAAAGACATGCATTGAATTAAACATTACATTTTGAGATTTTATTATTAAGTAAAAAAAAAAAACATTTTGATGATCAAAATGAAGACACATATGCAAAAACTGTTCCAAGTATCTACTAAATTAAGCATCTAGTAAACAGTGTGTTCAATACGACAATTACATTTGAACATCATTAGGATTTCAAGGTAAACAATTCTGTGTTTTCTCGAAACAGAAATTACATAGATGAAGTTTAATATTTGTTTCAACTTATGTTAAATTTACTTTTATAAACATTCAATAGTTTTATTAATTCCAATCAATTTTTTTTTACAGAGAATGTCTTTCTTTATTATAAAATTATAAAATAAATGAAGTGCTTAATTTATGACCAAGTGTCAAAATGATAAAAAGATTGATTTGTCAAACAAACTAATTAGTTTTTATGATAATGTTCAATTTTCTATAACTCATCAAGACAAGGTATTCTCTGTTATTTAACAATGATACAACAATTTCATAGGCACGTTTTTCAGATGATGAAAAAAAAACCAATATCCAACTGATTATGTTCTTAATTAATCCAGAAATCTTAAATCAACTTTAGCTGAATCTTGAACAATCAGTGAAAGATATATAGTATGTGAAAAAAGTAATGCCATGTAATGCAATGTTATGCATGAAATTAAACATTTTTTTAACTCAAGTAATGCATTACATTACAATTGATTGTCAAACAAACTAATTAGTTTTTATGATAATGTTTAATTTTCTATAACTCATCAAGACAAGGTATTATCTGTTGTTTAACAATGATACAACAATTTCATAGGCACGTTTTTCAGATGAAAAAAAGCAATATTAAAATAATAATGTTCTTAATTAATCCAGAAATCTCAAGTTCTTCTTTTGCTGAATCTCGAACAATCAGTGAGCGATACATAGTATGTGAAAAACGTAATACCATGGAATTTAATGCAATACTCTAAATTACACAAGTAATGCATTACATTACAATTATATGTAATGCCAAAATTGCTGCAATACACATTACAACCAAATACTTGTTGGAAAATGGTATGCATTACCATGCAATACACTAACACGTTTGTATTACCCATGCCTCCTAGCTATACAGTTGTCTGGATCACAACATCTCGGATTTTTAACATTTGTATCTATCATATCATCAATATTGGCTGAGGTTAAAAAAAAAATAACCATAGTTAACTGGATGAAAATTTGTATTTTTCGCCTAACATGCGTTCCTCCAACAAGTGAAGTTCGAATTGAATTTTAAAGACAAAATAAAAAACGAAATAGAAGAGCATTGAATACCAACAATTTCTAAAAGTTTTGCAAAATACAGCTACGGTAATCTCTCACTGTAAAAAAGTCTTAGTATTTAAAAATGTCAAATTTCAGTTAACAGTTTATTTATGATAAAGACTATTAAAGGTTTTTGTTATAGTTATGTTTACAATTAAAAATTAACTGCGATATGTATGTTTGCGAACTAGCGTAGGTAGATGAAATTATAACGGTTGACATACTCACCCCGTATAACCCCGATACAAATGAATCCGGATGTTCACGCGTTCGAAGCGATAATCAGGACAACATTTGGGATGACAACAACTTCGAATGCCTCTCTAGAACTTATTTGAGTATATATAAATATGTCAATGTGCAAGTTAGTTTATTTATTCAATTATACAGTTGTTGTAAGTTTTATATCTTGCTTAGAACGTTTGACAAAACTGCTAGATGCAAAACGCACATGCATGGTGCAATTTCATACGTTTTATGAGATAAACAATGCTGAATATCTTTTCGTGCATACACTTTTGCGTATTAATACCTTAAGCAATAATAAATAACTATACATTCAATTACTACGTGCCTTCAAATGTTCCCTAGAACTCAAAATAAAAGCAATATCATACTTCTTAAATTTTTTCTTACTCTATCGTTCGTCTCACCAAATGTGTCGAGTTCGTTGTGCGTTTTTAAATAATCACTGTACAGTTCGTTGACAAAAACCGTCATAACTCACTTTCTTGTTAAGGTATTCGAGATGGCATCGACAACCCTTTTATTGTATGTTATTGTAAATTTGTATCTGTTAACTTAGTCGAAGTAGTTAAACATAACATATCAGTGATCCAAAGCCAAAATTACAGTGTTTCACCTGTGTATATCTAAAAGGAATGTTTCTATTGAAAATTGGGACGTTCAACGTTATTCCAGATGATATAAACTGTTAATAAATATATTCCAGAGGAAATAAAGTTTCAAAAAGTATAGTACTGTTTTTAGTTCTTTTTATACATACAAAAGGCCGTTAGTTTTCACGTTTGAATAATATTACATTATCATTTCGGAGCCTTTTGTAGCTAACTATGCAGTATGGGCGTTGCTCATTGTTGCAAGTCGTACAGTGATCTATTAATTTCTGTGTCATTTTGGCTTCTTGTGGAGAGTTGTCTTATTGGCAATCATACCACATCTCCTATTTTTATTTTAAATATAACGTTATATGAATTATCTATCAACGAAAAACAATATGACAGATCTGTATAACCAATGTACTAGAGGCTCCAGATGATGGACAGACACAAAAAGGAATGCGGCGGGATTAAACATGTGAGCCCCTAAACCTAAACCTGGGACACTGGTGTAACAGCACAACATGATAAAAACAACTGTATAATTGCAATTGGCTCAACTCAAAATGTCACTGTGGTCTTTTTTCGACCGGCAGTAAAACCTGCCCGAAGTTGGTCACCCGTTTAGATGTGTGGGATGTGAAAGTATGCAGTCACGCCCAGTCCGAATGGGAATACAAGATTCAATGTATCGTATAGAGAGAGCACTTCGCTCACTACACTGAACGATCCTTGCGAAAACTTTATGAGGGGTCCATAAATGGACATAAATTTTTTGTCCTTATTCAATATACCTCATTTTATTCAGTGGCATTCCAAACTTCCCTGATGTATAATTCTAGAGGGCCTCATTCCTGGACCTACATGAAGTATGAGTTGCTGCTTTGTGCTTATCCTGAACATGCATGGAACATTTGCAAGTGAAAGTTAAGCAACCAGCAATCAGCCATTACGTAAGCGTGTCATTTACAAATAAAGGGGTCTAGAAATAGTTTAGTACCAACTTTGAAACGTTTCATTTTTTATTGATAAATATAAAGACATGCAAGATGCAACAAAGCAAATGTCTAAGGTAAGGTAGTCTTGATGATTCAGGCTTTGAAAACCGCATAATTTAATCCATTGATTATTTTTGTTTGCCATCTATATCAGAAAGATTTTTTGTGAGACAACTCTTCACAAGATACCAAAAGACACAAAAATGAACAACTATAGGTCAACGTACGGCCTCCAACAATGAGCAAAGCCCAAACCGCATAGTCAGTTATAAAACACACCGAAATGACAAATGTAAAACACTTCAAACGAGAAAACTAACGGTCTAATTTATGCATAAAATAGTGAACAAAAAAATATATATAAACCACTGAATGACAAGCTTCTTATTTCGGACAGGCACATACAGAATATGGCGAGATTAACATATTAGCGGGCACCCAACCCTCTCCTGACCTGGGACAGTGGTGTATCCGTACATTGAATGTCGTATGGTAAAGACTTTAAAAAATGATTTTAAATTAGAAATCGGACCTGTGTATCTGTATGCTCAGTCAGTGATATTTGCATCTCGAGTAATTGTGTTTTCCTACCAATTTACACTTTCGTATACATAAGGATTTTTTTTTTTGGCTTGTACAAAATACCTCAAGAAGTGTTTCGACAAAACAATGGATATTATGGGTTGCTGTCTGCATGTTATGGTGGTAAAAAAAAATTTTGAAACATAACGTATATTGGTTAAAATCATAATAAAGCATAATTTAATACATGCAAAATTCATTGACAAACGCAATATTGTCGCAACGAAGCGTACAGTATAAAATGGTGTTATGACAACGAAGCGTACACAATACAAAAATGAAGACTCTTTTAAACTTGTATTTATTTTGTTTCTAGATACAACATAAACCAACGATCTTGATAACTTTGTTAATTTTGAATTAGGAAATTTTCAAAAATGTTACTCACACCACATCTTCCTATATTTATGTTTTAAAACTATGAGACACGAGAACCATTAAGTTTTGAATATTTTAAAATACCAAGCACGTTTTATCATTGATATTGTCGTGCGTTTTGCGATGTTTCTGTACAAAAATTTCAAAAGCATTGGAGTAAGTAATGAGTATTATGGCAAAGAATATACTGAAGCAGAATATGCAAAGAATGGATATTGGATTTTCTTTAAAAGTATAAATTCCTTACTGTCTGAACTCAGTGTTACACGAAGTGTTCGATTCGAACGCGTCAACGTCCGGTTTCATCTGTATCGGTGTTATACAGGGTGATACTTGGGTATGCGTGGTACGAATAATTTCCGACAACAACGGTACTCGTGTTATACATCATTGTACAATTTAGATTTACGGCTTAAATAAGGTTAAGTTGGATTGAAAATCGAGAAATCGTGTGACAAAAATATCTTGAGGGTTTTAATATTGGTCTAAAATCATCGAAACGTGAACAATCACATGTTTATTAATTAAATCAAGTCAATTGTAAGTGAACATTTTTATTTGTTTTTATACACAGTATCACTGTCCAAAATGTTACATTGTCTACGTTAGCCATCTTCTTTTAAAAAGAATACCTTCAATATAATGTGAAACAAATAAATATAAGTTATATAATCTAGTGCATACTTTGTTAAAAAAATGCATTTCAACTATACTTGTCATAAAGAGCGAAGAATTGGGGTAAAAAATAAATTGCAAATAAAGGATATAGATCATTTATACTTTCTGAGATATGAAACTTCATTATACAAAAAAGTTTACGTTACTGACATTCGTTTCAAGACAAAAATAGACCTATGGTAAATTCATTAAGAAGTACCAAAACTTACCAAAATTACTTACACCAAGTATCATGACATGTCAGACAGAATGTTATGACAAAATTGATAAAAGAACTAATTTGGAATATGATATAAGTTTTTAACATTACATACCAAAAGTAATTTGAAAGTCATTTTACAACTAGTTTTGTTTAATAATGTTTTTTGTCCTCAAGTTGAATGTGCTGTAAAATCATAACGCTGTTTAGGCTTCTAATAACATTTTAATATCTAATTAGTCTATCAGATAAACAAACAATATTGGTATGAAGGCAGTTCGTTATACTTTTTAATGATAACTATAATAAATACACTTCTTTTACGAGCTGATCATTTCAGCCTAACTTCTAATTTACATTTTTTTCAATTTTGTAATACATTTACAATATCAGTATGAATTTCTCCTCTAGCAATTATATCTTATGATAACAGTTCCTTATATCTAAATATATAATTAGAGAAAAATACTTTAATTGATTTATCATGCCCAACGAACTTCTAATGCATATTTTGTTTATTTTCTAATAAATGTACAATCTTTATATGATTTTCTCTTCTTGCAATATCTAGTGGTTTTAGTCCTCTTAATTTAATGTTACAATCTGCTTCATGTTTTAATAACAATTCAACAATCTCTATATGACCTTTATAACAAGCTACACAAACAGGGGATACGCCTGTTCCGTTACACTTATTAATGTCAGCTTTATTGTTTATTAACATCTGTACTACTTCAGTATGTCCATTCTGACAAGCAATAAACAGAGGTGATATTTCTTTATCATTACACTTATTGATGACAGCCTTTTTGTTTATTAACATTTCCACTACTTCAGTATGTCCTTGCTGGCAAGCAATGCTCAGAGGTGATGCACCATTATCTCTACACTTATTGGAGTCAGCCTTATTGCTCAATAAGACCTGTACTACTTCAGTATGTCCATTCTCACAAGCAATGTACAGAGGTGACACTCCATTATCTCTACACTTATTGATGTCAGCCTTATTGTTTATTAACATCTGTACTACTTCAGTATGACCTTCCTGACAAGCACAATACAGAGGTGATACTCCATCTTTAGGACAATGGTTTACAATACTGTTACAATGATATAAGCACCATGTAACCATATCAATATATCCTTTATAACAACACAGTGTTAATGCAGTGTTTTTGTAATCTGTGTCGTGTAGACTAGCCAGTTCCTTCTGTTGTGATATTTCTATATCTTTTAAGTGTACAAGTATTCTTTGTCTGAAGATTTTATCGTCCATATTGATGTTACAGAAGACATCTACTACCTTTCCTCTTAACCAGTCGTCTACCAATCTATTGATATAACTTTGCTGATATCTTTCTGATACAGCTATTAAATATGCATCTCTCTTGCCTTTTTTTTGAAAAACAAACCTTTCACGAATAAACTGACTTGAAGCATTCTTAATTAAACAGTAAATCATTGTACTGCCAAAATAAAAAGCAAGAAAGTCAAACAGCTTGTCATGAATAGTTCTATACACTTCTCCATCCTTTCGAATAAAAGTATGAGTAAGTGAATCCAGCTCATCACGAAGTACCAATCGAGATGTTCCTTTCATTACTTTACAAGCTTCATACGTGTTCTGTATAATTGATTCGATATCTTTATCGACATCTTCTGTGAGCAATTCTTCTTTTAAACGATTGTTAAACATGACACATAGAGCAAGTGCACAGTATTTTGCATGTGCTCCTTCCGTCTGTAATTTATCTATCTCGTCTTTGTAAACTGTATATGGATTCCTAAAGAAATCTACCATTCTCAAATTTGCGTTTTTGCTGTATAATTGACATAAAAGAGGAAAACAGTCAAACATGTCATAAAATTCCTTGATCTTGGAGGCGTTTGATTTCAAGTACAGCTCTGCAATAGATTGTTTTTCGGTTTTAGATAATCGCATATCTTCAGATAAAAGATTGCATTCACATGATTGATAAAACGATAAAGATTTCATTTTTTCATCCTTGAAAACCTGAAGTCTACAAGACATGATTAATTTGACTGGTTTCTTTTCTAGTAATATATTAATTGTTTCTTTCAGAGTTTTCCAGTTTTCCAACTTTGTAGGATTAATGGTATATGTTCCACAAAAGTCATCAACAACAAATAGGATTTTCTTACTTGGATTGTACCACTTGATGATTTCTTTAGGGCTTGTTATCGGTAAAACATCATAGTCCCCTTCGTGCATTCGTAAAGCAACATGACGCACTAATGATGATTTTCCTGTTCCCGAACTTCCGGTGACAACAACGCAGCCATGGTTTTTAATACATTTTAATACACTCTTTGCTATGTTTGTTTCTATAAACATTTTGTCATCTTCTGTCCAAGTTTCTAATTCCTCTTTAATTTGACCTAAAAAGTTAGGATTTGATATTTACTTAAAATATGCTTTTATTTTGAGACCGACTACTGTGACCTTGCTATACTGATATATACTAGTATCATAAAACACTACAAAGGTCTTTGCTTATTCCTTATCAAAGTTATTCCTCAAGTACAATGTATAGGAGCAACAAAGAATCAAAGGTTTTTCTATATGTTGCGTTCAGTTTTGTGATGTGTTGTTTCGTTGCACCAATTTTATTTAGGTTTTGGGAGGGTTGGGTTTGATGTTCAATCCTACCACATTCTGTCGGTTCCTGTCCGAAGTCAGTAGCCTGTAATTCAATAATTGTCCTCTGTAACTGTATAATATATTTGTTTTTTTGTTTTTATTTTGTTCATCAGTCAGGCTATAATGTTTGTTTTCATATTGTATGTGATTTATATTTTGTATTTGTTTGCTCATTGTCATAGAAAAGAGAGGCGAGATATACCAAAGGGACATCCAAACTCAAAGTCTGAAATCAACAGACAACACATTTGCTTAAAAACGATAGTACACAAAACTGAACACAGTTAAGTATAGACTGAGCAACACAAACCCTACCACAAATTTTGGCTCCGGAAGAGAACGAAGATCTTGCTTTACATGCAATAACGGTCAACAAACACGTGATGGCGTCCGTAAAACTCATAAAGAGAGAATTTCACCTTCACCTCTTGCATATCTTTGTTTCATTGCTTCCTTTCGAACAGCAACACTCTATCTAGGAGCTATATACTACGTATGCAGGCGCTGCAGGAATGAAAGCTATCTAGAAACTATACGTACTTACATATAATTCCATATGGTCTTTGGTGCATTGTTGGCTCATTGACAATCATACTATGTATATCTAATATTTTATTACGACACCTGTATAAATGTCCATATCCCAGTGACGGTACAAAATGTTCAACTACACAAGGTGGCCAACAATCCTACTACGTAAAAGAACTTTCTGTCAAAAGAAGTTGATTTCACAAAGTGACACTATCAAATATTCCAAATACAAGTCTTCATGGCTTTTTGTTAGTAAAAATGCTATCAATTTGAAGGCATGTTATAGTCAACGATACAATGATAGCAAGAAATCTTACAAAATATGAGAGATTTCTGTTAGATAAGTCTTACAGGAATTCTGTTTAGAATACTAAAAATAGTGGTAAAAATTTCATACTCCCGTTTAACTCTTCGGATTGAAATTATTTTAAAATATGTTCAACTACACATACTAGCATAGCTTGTGCTTACATTACATGGACTCAAGTTATTATCTGTGAACCAAAATGTTTTCAGTGGCAGAGGCAGACAACACCATAATATATTACTACTATAATTTATGTATGACCTTTATTTTGCTAAAGTGTTGAATGAGAGATTGGCAGCAACCCACTATCAATCAAATAAAAGGTCACTGTTGATAATCATTGTTATGTGCAACACGCTGTTAACCTTGCTCATATTTTTTTTTTCAAAATCGCATCTCAAAGTGCAAAAAGTATATATTTTTCAGGGGCAATTTCTACAAACATGAATTAGATTAAAAAAAATTTAGATTGTTTGGGAAAATACGTCTCTCCACGCTCTTGAACTAAAAATGTTTATTACATATAAGTTTAACCTAGATTTTATAACGTAAACAAGAGTGCAAACGCTGAAATGTTTCAAATTCTTTTCTAAAAAATGATAAAATGTTGATATTTCTAGATATAAAACTTGACTTCAATGTTTTCTAATATAGGATTTCGGTATTTTTTTCTATAGAAAAAACTTTATGCTATATCTGATAGAAAAATAAAATAAAAACAGTGGGTTGCCGTTCATTTTAGTTCACAATTTGCATCCAATAGAAACATGCATTTTTGTTTAGGTCCTTTCGTCTGCTAAACTAATAGTAGAAAAACCAGTAATATCGAAATCAAGAAAAGAACTAAATTACATAAATCGCTTAAATTTTGTAAACGTTTAATTAGATATAAACTAGAGGCTCTCAAGTGCCTGTGTCGTTCACCTGTATTTACTGATGCTTTGGAAATCATGTAAAATATGGTTTATACATAATTGATAGTATTAGATATAAGATATAATTAGATTATATAATGATACTAAGACAATATAAAAAAAAACTGCCAAATTTCTGAAAAAAATATTAACTCAAGGGTAACAACCTAACGACAAGTTCTCCTATTTTTCTGAAAATATCAGGGCAGATAAATCTAAATCTGATATACATTTCTGCCAAACGTCAAATTTAATTTAAATGCTTTTTAGTTTTAGAGGTACTAACAAAAACTGCATTTTACCCCTATGTTTCATTTTTTGCCATAACGGCCATATCTTGGTTGGTTGGTCGGGTCACTGGACATGTATTTTAAACAAGATATCCTTATAATGGTTATGGCCAAGTTTGGTTAAATTTGTCTCAGTAGTTTCAGAGTAGAAGATTTTTATAAAAAATAACACAAATTTACTCAAAATTGTTAAACATTCTCTATAAACATGATAAAGGGCAATAACTCCAAAAGGGAACTGTTCTTTTTTTGTCACTTTGACTTATTTGTAGAGCTTACTTTGCTGAAAATTATTGCTGTTTACAGTTTATGTATATCTATAATAATATTCAATATGATAACCCAAAACAGAAAAATTTACTTAAATTTTAAATGCAGGGGCAGTAATCCAATAACGCCAGAAGATATCTGCTAGACAGACATATACACATAACAATCCTTACATACCACAAACTTACATTAGCTACTGCTTGTAGCTGAAGAAAAACAGACCCCCAAAAAAATGAACACTGGGTAAAAAAGCATGGAAATAAGGTCAAGTCATAATAAAACTTGTTCGACTGATATTGTTATGAAATATTACCATACACAAAATAAAATTGACCTATTGCATATAGTTTTAGACAAAAAGACCAGAACACAAAAACTTAATTAAGACTACTGAACCCTGAAAATAAGGTCAAGGTCATAATACACCTGCCAATTGGACATATACACCTTCAGTACTTATAAACATTACATAAACCAAAAAAAATAGACCTGTTGTTTATAGTATCTGATATATTGACTTTATCATGAAAAAGTAGCCTTGTTCACTGACGAAAGACTTGAGGTCGAGGTCAAATGAAAACTGTCTGACGGACATAGTTACCCTTTTATTCAAAATAAGAAAGAAATTAACATCATAGAAAATCTTTTAGATATTGTGGATTAATTTTTTTTCAAGTAGTCAATGAGACATGAAAATAAGGTTAAGGACAAAAGACAATTGACAGACGGAGACCTAATATTATAAGGCATATATATACAAATCATGTAACATTATTGTTTCTCACCTTCTAATATATTAAGCTTTTAAGAAGAATCACTATTTCTATTTCCAGCTTTCTGTGCAAAAAATCCTAGATTCAAGAATTGGTTTTCACCTATATATTCCAGGGGCATTATTCCCATATGGTCTTCAGATTATTCTTTAAAAAAGGTAGATAAAACTTGCCATTCCCCTTAAACTGACTTTATCATAAACTAATACATGTAAACTAAGAAAAAAAGTTTCATAGTCAATAGACTGTGACAGTGTGGAGCGAGAGCCAATTTATGCATGACATAAGCCAATATTAATACAACTCTATACCAATTATCATTGACCTACCACTAGTGGTTCACCATAAACTAGACATAATCACAAACTACCGACAATGGAAACATCATACCTATGTACTCCATCAAGTCGAGACAATAAAGTTCCATATTATATATTTATCAATAAAAAAAAAGAGAGGCTATCTTTATAGATATAAATTAGTCATCAAAATTCCAAGAAAACTACTGTTCAGTCCTTGGATGGTGTATAGTTCCCACTAACACCATATATAATCACACCATACACCATACACCATACACCATTACACCATACACCTTGTACCATTACCTCATACACGTTACACCTTTGCACCATACACGTTACACAATACACCATACATAATTCCCCATTCCATCGACACGATCCGAAATTACCCATAACGCAATTAAATTTCAAATATTAATATTATTATTATTGTTGATGTTTACAATTGGAAAAAAATCAAATAAAAAAGAACTTCAATTGCAACTAATCAAATGTTGTACACCGTTCATTCACACCATTCCCAGTCGCACGTTACACAATCACGCCATTCCTCATACACCATTACACCATTTCCCTTACACCATAGCACATACAATTTACACCATTACACCATATGCAATACACCATTACACCATAAACGTTTTTTTGGGAAGTTTACACCATCCAAGGGCTGTAAGCACTTTTGGGTAATTGTACGAACACTGAATATCTCAACTTTTTGGTACATCAAGTCTCATAACTCAATAACACACAAGAGGCTGTCAAGTGACAGCAAACCTGATTTTCTTGTCGAACCCTGAACATTTGATTAAGTATGGAAAAAAAATATTATAAAGAGTATTATCAAATTAGTAATGAAAACGATATTTGCAAATCTGAACCCCAAATAGGATCAATGTAAAAATTGGACATTATCACACACAACAAAAATAAAATAGTATATAACAACTGTGACCTATCTACCTTCATACAATTGAGAATGGAAAAGGGGAATGTATTCAAGAGTCAACAACCCGACCATAGAAAAACAACAGCAGAAGGTCACCAACAGGTCTTCAATGCAACGAGAAATTCCCGAACCCGG
This sequence comes from Mytilus trossulus, assembly GCF_036588685.1. Taxonomy (NCBI): domain Eukaryota; kingdom Metazoa; phylum Mollusca; class Bivalvia; order Mytilida; family Mytilidae; genus Mytilus; species Mytilus trossulus. The sequence goes on from NC_086380.1 coordinate 68,874,234, forward strand.
AGGCGTCCTTCAGCTGGCCCCTAAACAAATATATGCTAGTTCAGTGATAATGAACGCCATACTAATTTCCAAATTGTACACAAGAAACTCAAACTAAAAGTATACAAGACTAACAAAGACCAGAGGCTCCTGACTTGAGACAGGCGCAAAAATGCAGCGGGGTTGAACATGTTTGTGAGATCTCACCCCCCCCCCTAATACCTCTAGCCAATGTAGAAAAGTAAACGCAGAACAATACGTACATAACACACATAACACATAACACACTTGACATAAACAAAAAGATCCTAAAGAAATTTTGATGCTATTAATACTGAATAAGTATGAGTAATTTCCCCGTGAACAGAAGTAATAGTTTAACATCTAATTCCAACATAAGAGGATTTAAGGTAGCACAATACAAAGATTTTATAACTCCAACTACCAAGTTTTAAAATGCTGTAACTTTCTTAATAATGCTTGAAAATTTATAAAAATGGTAGTTTTGGATAGCTAACAGATTACTCTTTCAAATTAATGCATTGTTAGCATTATGCAACAATTATGTAACCAATTATAATGTTAACGGTGTTTAAAATATTTTTCACCAAATTTCCACTTTCAAATGAAATTAGCTTCTGCATATGTATCCCTAGAGGCTTGATTTTATTATATGTTGTTCCTATGGCCACTACCTACAAAAGGGTGTCTCAGATTTCAGATAGAATGTATAGAACAAATTTTACACCTAATTAAATGTTCCTTCATCCAAGCATATCTTGGATGTGCAGGATGAAGGTCATTCTTAGAATATGAGCCTGAGGCTCGAAAGTAATGAATTAGCTTAACTTCTCTTTGAGGGGTGAAGCTTACATATAATATCTCTGTTTAAAGAAACAAACTATACATGGCCAGTGACCTTGACCCTAGTATATAAGCACCTGTTCCATAATAACTTGTCATAATTTAAAGCAAGTTTGTGTCGACCAAATATAAAACCCAGTGGAAAAGGGTGGGTCTGACTGATAATCCCTAGGGTGGGAATTAATTACTTTCGAGCCTCAGGCTCATATTCTAAGAATGACCTTCATCCTGCACATCCAAGATATGCTTGGATGAAGGAACATTCTTATTCATATTTCGCCTTCGGTCTCAAGTAATGAATTAGCTTGTTTAAAGTGTAGACACAAACTATAAAACAATTTTTATATAAATGCCAACATTTAATAAAGGATAAAAATCACAAGATCATCCAGTAACTACAACTGAAGAAAAGTGTTTTAGTACTGATATTATTTACTCTCCTGTTATAGAACTTGAAAAAGTTTTACCATATGTCTAGACAAAACTGTTGCCATAATGTCCTTAATAGAACATCCTGAAGCTAAATGCACTTAAGAAGAGGTTCCTCTAAATGAGTTAACCTTAAAACCTCGGAAAATTAGAACTCTCTCTAACTATCTAAACTTTACGAAAAGACTTAGATGAATTCTCTCACCTATTCTGTACACAAAACATGATAAATCATTGTCTTAACAACACAAAGTTTTGGTTTATCAAAACCTTTGATCACCTCATAAGGTAAACTAACTAACATATCTAGTATTTTTCAAAAACTCATGTATATGAAAAAATAAAGTGCCATGTCTCTGAATGAAAGACATAGAATGTAAATCTACAGCTGATAAAGATAGTACTTTAAGGCAGATGTAGTCAAGGCAAATAAAGACACAAGTATAAAAGACAGTCTTCAATGTTAAATACTCCAATGAATATTAAGAACCTAAAACAGATAGCACTAAATTCATCTCCCAAGTGAAAGAGTATCTAACTCTTCAATTGCAGATTCAGGTTTCAGCAACCTGACACAAATACATGTAGTAAACAAACAAATTCAGTAACATCTTGTTCTTAAAGGATAAAGTCTGTTTCAACATAGAACAAGGAAAATTCACATTAAACATGCTGAATATGAAAAACTTGAGTTTTACAAAAAAATCAATAATCAATAACATCCTTTTTAGATGGTGATAAGGAATTGATCACACCAAATAATGAAATTTCTCAAAAAATATTGATAATGCTTGATTATAGATGCAAGGTCTCCAAGATGAAGTGTAAATATATTTTACAAATGATTCTGAAATCTCCTGTTTATATTAAAGTGATTTCTGAGTATAATACACACGTTTTTACCCTACTGCACAATCAACTCTTCAGGTGTTGGTTCACTTATATTCTTTACAATATACAGTTAAATTAAGTCTCTTCCTGACGGAAAGACATTATCTTCAGTATACAACATTGTTACTAATGTTTATGCTTAGCAGTTTAACTGGCAAATAAATTAAAATTGGTTTTAGCAAAGAAACCCAACTCTTAGCAAGCCAAAAAAGGATAACCAAAAGAGCCTTCTGAACTTTATCACTAATAATTTTCTTTATAATTATCCCCAACAATGAAAAAGATGGGAAAATATAAGGTCTTAATTCTGATCATGAAAAATACAAACATCTCTGAAAGGAGCTTGTTGGTCTAAAGACAATGAAGTAATTATCTACAGATTTGAAAATGAAAATGTACTAACAACAAAACTAATACATCTTCTTTCAATTGCCATCCTTTTGAATCTGTAAATTTTTTAGACATATGATAAGCATCAAAAATTTCTTACGAGGAATAAAAAGAGCAGTGATAAAAATGTTCTTTCTTGAACACCAAGCCCAAATAATGAAACATTTGTAGTAAGTATGTTAAGTGACAAAGAGGTTATACCTCCTATTGCATAATAAAAGCTACTGAAATAGTATTTTCTGATTGTATAACTATCTGTGACTAAAACTTTTTCTCCAAAAGAAAAATATAGCCAACAATACTATGAAATCTATATTAAATGAGTGCATACTCTTAAAGAAGCTCCAATACATTCTACCAACAGAAACATTTTCTTCAAATTTGGATCCCAAATCCTTCTTTTGTCAGAGGAATCTGGTTCAATCCAAAAACTTATTTGGATGGGTCTATAAATAAAATTTTTAATTTCTGATTTTAAATTGTTAAAAAATTTCACCTATCATGCCTATTGATGATAATAAACTTTGTAACAACTATACAGTGTTTCAACATTATTTCTTGCCATATCTGCAATGTAACATTCCCACAGATACTACATTAAAAGCATTCGTCACAAGACCAATATATGATGTAAATCATCTAAAATACAGTTACACAATTCTATTTAAGAAAAATTTCCCAAGGGAGATAATTTTACCATTTCTCATCTGTCAGAAAAAACTTAAATAGCTCAGTATCAATAATGAGACAAAGGAAAACAATGTGCTTCCAAGGAATGAGTACCAACTTCTCAAAATTTATTCCGAAGCACAGCTTATCAAGCATTTGCACCACTTCTTCTGTATTCACAATACAATCATCTAAACTCTGATCCATAATAAAAGAATCATCAATGTATAAACTATAGCATGTATATACTTCAAGTGACATTATTTCATAAATACATAAGACAGGTTTTAAAACCTTAGTAAAAACTCTTGATGCAGAAGCCAATCCAAAACAAAAAACATAAATATCATATCAATGTCTTTTCCACATGAATCAGGAAATTGTGATATAATCATAAATGATACCTAAATATGCATCTGTGAGATCTATAGATGTTAGCTCTCTCTATATATATATATATAGATAATTATTCTAAAAAGAATTATATCTAAACAAAAGATAAATGGTCCTGCTCCAAATGCTGATTAGCCACAAACTAAGTTTGTTTGAATTTTTCAAATAGATACAAGCCTTGAAGACCAATCTTTCTTAGGAACTTAGAAAATATAAAAATAAACTGATTTTCCATTGATCGATCAACCTCTTAAATAGCTCCCTTAGCTATCAATTTTTGGACTTATGAAAATAATTCATCCTTATGAAAGGTGAAATGTATTTAATTCAAAAATGATAAACCTTGTGGTACATCATTAAAAATAATTTTATAACCATTTCTTAATATATCTAATATCAATAGATCATTAGAAACATTTTCCAAAACATAATATTTAAGTTATCTACTGTATATATAGCAACTGGTTGAGAAAAGTGACCTCTTCGAAATTATCTGTTCCCTTTTGGAAACCTCTCCCTCTCAATGAAGGGAATTGCCTACTAGTATAGTACACTAGTTGACCAACAGAGCATCTGCAGTTAAAAAACTGATATTGCCTTTCCCATAACAGCTGGGAGTAAATTAATTGCTAGACCTGGAACCTCTTCCAAGGAATCTATAATTTGCTTTAGAATATTTGTATAAACACAAGTTTGCTTTTTGCAATCATAACTAGAAATGTGATAAAGCAACTATCACAACAGAATTACAAAAAAGTTTTATCATCTAAATATTTCTGAGCATCTCCTATGGGTTTAACCAGAAACCCATGGTCAAACAAACAAATAGAATTTTACAATAAAATCCTTGTATTATCAAGATCCAATGGCTCATTCTTACAACAAGAAATAGCCAACTCGACAATAGGGGTAATGATCAACCCCTTAAGAAAATATCTCTGGGTTCCCTGCATCTTTGAAACCACAGAGTGGGCCTGTCTATTTCGATTTTAATTTATCCCCGACACACTAGGATTGTCACAGTTCTCAGTGTGATAGTATTATTTCCTCTATGAACTTTATATTTTCCTGATTTTATCAAAATCATGATTAAACTGATCAATAAACAGGATGAGATAATGGACCATTAATCTCACTAAAAGAAGCCTTAAAGGCTTCTGAAAACCTTAATGCAGGATCAAAAGACGTATCAAAATCAACTCCAGCTGGACTATCATCAGCCATGACACAAACTCCAAAAAGAGGTACATACACCGTATCATTTCAGTAGATCAGATCAAAAAATTAGAACTAAATCTTCATAAAAGTAAGCCTCTAATGGCAAAAATCAAATAAAGCAGCAGGTTTCTCTACAAACTCTGCTAGAGTTGAAGGCAGTGAAACTGTCTCAAACCTCATGATTCATACAGGTTCTTTACTACATTAATAATAATGAGTAAATGTAACAATATACATGCCTATCTTAAATCTCAACAGCACTTTCGTGAGAAACATTCACAAATCAAGTAGAATTTGAAGTTATACAAGTAGCACTAGATTTTAAAACTTACTTTTAACAGGTTCTGTTGCTTTGTCAATTATTTCCAAATGCCATGCCATTATGACCTATTATAAAACTACTAGGTTTTATAACTGTTATGAAGAGGATTTATTCAAAATACCTCTTGATTTCCTATTAGATTTATCATCTTTATAATTTCTAAAACATTCCAGAGGTGATTAAAATCATAACCATCACCCTAGTAAGTGTAAACATCATTCTAAACATCTTGCAAAAACAATACATTTGCATAAACAAATTCAGCCATTGTAATACAAAATGTGTACCTGTGCAGGTAAAACACGTGTAAATTGTGAAGAGTACTCACACCCTTCAGGTGAATAGAAATACTTTTAAATATCTACCTGTTTAACAAACAGGAGTATGAATTAAGTAACACATGTGCCGTACATCGTACTAATGCAAAAACTTAATGAATATATAAAATTGTCATACATCGTAGACAATAAAATATTTAATTAATTTCCATGAACACTTGTCATACATCGTAGACTAGAAATTTTTAAATTCATTTCCATCAACACTTGTCATACATCGTAGACAATTGAGGAATTATTATTTGTAAATAACAAAATAACATTAGAACTTGTCGTACTTCGTAGACAAGTTAATGTAACTTTAATAACTTTCTCCCAAATTTAAGATAAAAATAAAATAACTAAAAAGAACGCACGTGAAGCTGAGACTACTTTAATAGTAGTCTCAGACGTGAAGTGTCCACTTCACCCTCAAGAAAAATAATGACAAGTTATTATGGAACAGGTGCTTATATACTAGGGTCAAGGTCACTGGCCAGGTATAGTTTGTTTCTTTAAACAGAGAAATTATATGTAAGCTTCACCCCTCATAGAGAAGTTAAGCTAATTCATTACTTGAGACCGAAGGCGAAATATGAATAAGAACATTATCTTCTTTTATGTGGTTAGGATGTTTCACTAATTGGAGATTTATGAGAGAATAGAATACCATAGAGACAATCTGAGACACCCTTTTGAAGCCCATGATGTGTTGATTAAGATTTCGTTAAAATTTTCTGTATAGTTAAAGAGATGAAAGAGCTAAATTCATTCAAGTGACCTTACCCAGATTTTGCCACTAATTATATAATAATTGATTACATAATGATTGCATAATAAAAATATTACATTCATTTAAAAGATTAATCTATTATCTATCTATATGTACCTCTTTTATTATTTTCTATGCATTCATAAGAAAGTTACAGCATTTCAAATGTTAGTGATTGGAAGTAAAAAAATCTTTGTATTGTGCTACCTTAATCAATACAAATAGGTTTTCTAGAACTAGATATGATGTAATGCTATATGTATCGATTCAATTTTCCCCTTTTTTCAAAAACTAATATAGATCTGCAACTTATCTATCAACTTTATCTTCGCATTGTAACATATCCTGTAATGAAAATAGATCGTTGTCTAATTAAACGAATTAACTTCATAAGTATAAATATATATAGCATACAGAAAATTAGTTTATATAGAATAACAAACAAACCTATCACAAACTGTTTCATAAAATTTACATAAGAAAAGAAAAAAATCCTAAATTTCTTTTATCATTCACATAATGTCTTTTAATTTTACAAAAAATGGATTATTTCCCTTTGTAAAAAAAATGATTAATTCTTTAAAAAAATATTTTCTGGGAAAGGGTTATAACTGAACAACGAGAAAATCTAAAATTGTGAAAATTGAACTTGACCTTTAGTCACAGGAAACAACAAATCTATCTTTTTTTAAAAACGGACACTGTTTGGCATCTACCCAACTGTCCATCAATCCGACCACCGTCCGCCGTACATTTCCAAACCAATAACCGATGTTTACTACGAAAATCTGTTATATGAAAATATATATAACTTAAAAGGTAGATTACGTCAATTGATAAAAATAATTACCCAAATTTCATGCAAATTTGTTGAAGCGTTTTTGAGTTATTGTCTGTCATGTAAACTACGAACAGATATATGGAAAGACAGAGAGACAAACAACTGCAGTATACCGTAATACAGTCAATAAATGGGCTTGTTTCACATCTTAATTATAACAGTTAAGTTTTACACATCTGGTCTAAATAAGTGTTATATACCTCTTATGTTCCATGGAATTGGATCTTTCAAAATAACTCTAATTTCTTCCATCACTTTCTGTGATTGTTTGATTTCTAGCATAATTTCCTGATTTGAATGATCTAAGATTTTCACCTTTAACTCTAGGCACTCCTCATGCAGTGACTGACCACCCAATCTACTTACAGCCTACAATAAATATTTGAAACCTAGTCACCATAACCTTATATATAATTATATGGTACCGATACCATTTTTATTCAGTATTCCAAGGAAGCTAGTTATTTAATCTTTCAATATTGATGTCACTTGAGCACAAGAAAGGTTAAGCTTATAAACTGCATACCTTAATCTGGCTCAATGAAAATTGGAAGAAAATACATACGTGATCAATGATTTTGAATAGTAGAGGCCCCTCATGACCTGTCAATGCTATGGACAAAATCACCAGATTTGCGGCAAACGATACAATGGCTTCTAAAATCAAGATATTGGTCACGTGACAAAAGGTCAGTGTGTACGATTTTTTGTTAAACGTGCATGCCTTGTGGATTTTTTTACTCGTTTCGTGTTATTTGTACTCGTACATTAATAAAAATGAAAGTATTCAATTAAAGATTGAATAAGCTTTCTTTTTATACATTATTTTTTATTAAAAAATGTTGTTAAAGATTTATAAACTCACGAGTGAAGTGATATTTGTTTTGGAAATTTGCCTAGGTCCACTGAAAATCCCTAACTATTCCTTAAATAGGTATGGTACCGTGTTGAGGGGTATAAAATATGCAGTAAAATAATTTTTTAGTTCTTATTTTGTCCATCATTGATCACCAAAAAAATGGATACGCACTTGTGTCAGCTTATTCGTGTCGAAGCGGAGATCGAAGGGAGACAATTCGGTACACGCATCGGAGGACATTGTAAGCTCACAACAATAAATGTGAGTAAAATTAATGATAGCAGTTATATTTTGACACTCTCATGAATAACTATTCAATATGTCATGTTCCTCTACTGTTGTAACATTAACATAGTCATGGAATGGTTGAACATGCCATTATTCAAGTACTTACAGGTTTTTGAAAACTTCCAAAGGCAAAAAGAAAACTTGAGATTTTATTTAACTGACTTTTCTTTGAAAATTTAAATTGTAAAACACCCTGATGGTAGATACAGGTCTTTGTTTTACTTTCTTTGTATCAAATTTATCATTAAGAATATGAAAATAAACTCAGTTTACATTTTGGTTGTTAAAAGAACAATTTCTTTTTTAAATATAAATTTCACTCTAAAATTACACTTTAATTTTATATCTAAAATAGAAAGTTTTTAATCCGGTGCACTAATGTTGCATCAGAAATAAGATTAACAGAGTTATTTAGACTGAAGAACTTATAGATTGACCCTTTGTTTGCTGATCATATTGGAAAAAAGAGTTATATTATAAATTCTAACACAGCATCAATTGTGAAACAATAGTTCTCTCCTCCAGACATTTACGTTTCAAGATGCGAGGCTTGTCGGTCAATTTACATATTTAAGATTTCACTGATAAGAGTGGAAACATAACTTATTGACAGAGATTCTGTTTTAATGATATTTTGAAACAATACATTTATTTACCAACTATCTTTGTTTTTCTACTATAATCTGCAAAAAGATTTGTCCTTTATGTGTGACATCAATGATCGTCAGGCATAATTATCGGTAGCCTTTTTTTCTGATGTAACAACGGCAAATTCTGAGAAAAGCAAGAACTTTTTAGAAGATCCAGGTCTTTTATAAAGTGAGGGGCGATTATTCAACTTAACAGAAAATATATATTTTATTTCATACCCTAAAAATACAAGCAAGAAGTGTTTAGCGTCCATTTGTCAGCAGAAAGTGTATACAAATAGAATTTAACGTTGCATTACATGAAAATAAATATCTCTGAAAAAGAAATTGTAGTCAATGCATGCTTCAAAATTGTGAACGTTAACATTGAATGAAAAAAGTCAATTTGCACTGGACAGAATTACACGTACAATTTTTGTTTTATTATACCTAGTTTAAGATACAGTGTCGGATCTAAGGGGTCTGGGGATTGGAACCCTTCTTTGCATGGACGATCAATGCATAAGAATGTGAAAATATAGTTGGACCCTCTACCCCGCCCCCAACCTCCACCCCAATTTTACAAGTTTTTGATTTTTTTTCTATAAGATATTTGACTTCAAAAGTCCTACAAACAACTTTTGAGTCCTTTAATTAAACTATTGATGGAGTAATGCATGTTTACTAAAGCTGATCAGTAAATAATTTATAAAAGCATTGTTTAAACAAAAGAGTGTTATTAGCCCTACAGGTGGTTGAAATACTGACAATTTTGCAAAATTTATCAAAAATCTGTTTTTTAAGACATACATCATAATTTAAAAAAAACACTGCATAAAGTAATATATGTATCACATATATCAGACTGCTAGTTTGTATAATTATAATTTACATCATGATTATTGCAATAAGTTGTTATTTAATTAATTTAAAAAAAAAATTAAATTGATAGCTCAAAATATTAATCTTGAATCAGTATGTATACTTTTGATTTTTTTTTAAACATCTATATACTATTCATTAGGGAACTTATTAAAATGACATCTTGCACAAGATATTCGTGGCAGTTCACAAAATTTTACAGTTGTCATTATTAAGATATTGACACAATTTATACAACCAAATTCATTGTTGATAAATATGTTTACTGAAATCATTGTAAAATTGTTCTTTCTATTGATTTAATGTTTAGTTGTCACTTACTTTAGCACCCAAACTGTACCAAAATAAAGATTTGTTTAATGATTTCCAATGAGATACAATGTAACAGTCTAAATAGTTATCAAAAGTCAAAACTATCCACCAATGTGCCTGTCATGTCTTCATGCAGTTGTAGGTCACTTTACAGAAATCAGCAATGAATACATTTCATTGTTTTCAGGCAGATGGGAAAAAGAGTAATAGTAGCTTTTAAGCTTTAAAACTGCAAGAGAATATAAAACATATAATTATATAAATAAGGGAATAATAGAAACAAAAAAGGCAGGAATTAGCCTCTGCATGTAAAGCGTCTCCTACTTATCTTAAGAGGAGCTGATGTATACTTAGAACTTATAAGAAAAAAGGATGCTGAGGACTTGGCCACATCAATCAGCATTTTTAGACACTACATAATGGCCAATTGCAACCTGTCCTATTTACCAACAAAACTTTAATTAGTATGAAAATTAATACATAGGGTGGGAATTAAACCCATGTATGCTAATTTTCTTCATTGTTCTCTATATACATACATGTATATGAAATATATCAAATGCAAATAAATGATGTAAATATGATAATTTACATCTTAGGCAAGGTGTGTTATGTAACTCTTGAGTGTATTAAAATGCAATTGTAAAATTGATTGTCTCTGCTGTTAGCCAATAATAACACGATAATGGTTATTTCTAAGTATTAAGTAACAGCACAGTGCAATTTAGGTAAACAAACATTAATAATCTACCACGTGTTTGTCTGCTGTGCTTGAATTCAAAACGATCCACCATGCGTTCGGGTTATTTACACGAATTTGAACTAAAGCAGACAGTTAAACATGTCTGATTATCTTATTAGTTCTGTAATTGATTGATTTTTTACCGTAAATAGTGAATACACAACATGCCTGAGATATCCTCACAAAACACATGACTATTTTGTAACGATGAACGGTAACGTATAGTCATTTCATAACAGTAAATCCCATTGGATAAGCTACCCTACACAATACATAATATGCACATTAATGATTGTATACGCAATCGTGTGAGCTCTCAAATTGATGGGAAGATCTAAACATTGTAATCTGCCATTTTGACGTAAGAAACCAACTAATTTTCAATCTTGGAATAAAGGACATTACGCACGTTGCCAGCGAATCAAGCATACCAGTCATGTGCAATTATATCTTTTGTTTATTTTATACACTTACTTTTCTATGCTTCAGTAAATTTAATATTTTAATTTACTACAGAACGGAACATCGTTCACAATGATACCGTAGAAACAAATATAGGTGGCACTGTTTGTGGGCGTAATCGATTTACATATGGGTACTTTTTGTGTTGACAGATTGACCTTAATATGTCCGATTCAGGCGTTTTTCTTTCGACTCTACTGATACCTGTGAAACACTTACATCAGATATATTACTCCATGCTGTATTAAAATCAACAGTGGCGATTTTGTCAGGATGAGCCAATATGTTTCTATACCATTTAATCCTTGCTAGATCAGGTCCTGGAGATGTCTCCGCTGATAATGGTAGTTTGTCAAATCCATTGATTGGCCGGGACACAGATGTCAGGTTTCGGATCAAACAAATCATCAAAGTTACATCAAAAGTTGTAGAATCAGGTACACCTATAAAACAAACAGTATCACAATTCAGTACACCTGCAACATCAACAGTATCAACGTAACACAAAAGGTATTTACATGAATTACACCTACAACATCATGTGTTATATCAAATGTATGAGTATAATGTACATCTGTTACATCAAAAGTGTAAGAGATGAAGAAAACCTTTGAAACAAACAATAGCATATTTAAGCACAACCGTAACATTGAAATTGTTTTAGTGAAGTACAATTATATTATCACAAGTATTAGATTGAAGTATACACTTATGTGATATCAAAAGCCTTTAACACCAACAGTTAGAGATACAAGTACACTTGTAATACCAAAATTAAGAGTCAAGTATATTTACAACATCAAAGGAAATTCAAAGTACATCAATAATATCAAAAGAAATTGAATAAAGTAGACCTATAAAGCTAAAGTACGAGAAGCCAACCTGTGTAAATCAAGGGAAAGAAGTACACCCGCAACATTAAAAGTATAGAAATAAGTACACCTATAACGAATATTAACTTCGATATCATAAGAATGAAGTACATCTGTTTTATAAAATAAATATGAAGTACATGTGTACGTTTGACAATAACATTCACTTTGAAAGTAAAAACATAATAGCACGAAAAAAACTTATACTTTAAAAGTATGATAATGAAGTGCACCTATAACATCACAAGTTTTAAAATTAAGAACACCTGTGTTATCAAAAGCATAAGAAACAAGTACACATATTACACGAGAATATGACAATAAGTACTTCTATAACATTAAATGTATAAACATGATGTACACCTGTATAATCAAAAGAATACGATTAAGATTCATCTGATACATCAAAAGTATGACAATTAAGTAAAGTGAACATGTAACAAAAAGTAGCAGAAAGAAGCACACTTTTCATATAAAAAGAATGGAAATAAAGTACACCTTTAACATTAAAGGTCTTGAAGGAAGTACACATGTAGCATCAAATGTATTAAAACGAAATACAACTGGAAGATTAAAAGTATGAGACTGAACTACATTTGTAGCATCAATAATATGAAAATGAAATACTAGTAAACAACGAAGTTCACCTGTTGTATCAAAAGTATTGGAATACATTGCAACTGTAACAGAAAGAAAAGGTTTACAGTGGAGTTCACTGGAAACTGTAACATAATCCACATAAAATACACGTGTTTTATCTTACGTATTAGAATGAAGAAGCCTGAACCATCAAAAGTATTTGAAGGGGTATACCTGAATCAAGAGTAAGCGAATGAAGAATATATGTTATGTCGAAAGTGTGAGAATGATGAACACTTGTAACATTTAACGTTTTATAATCAGATGCACACACCGGTAACATTAAAAGATTTTCAATCTTGAAGGAATATTTCAAGAAAGAGCACCTATAACAAGCTAGATTGAAGTAAACCTGTTATATTAAAAGTATCATAGTCCGGATATTCAAAGTCATCTAAAGTTTAAGTAAATGTTGATCTGCTGACTTATTTATAACATAGCCTCTAAGATATCTGAAACGTTTAAATTGACTGTTGAACAGGAACGATGTCAACTCTACGATTATATCAATGGGCTGAAGATTGCATTAAGGTAGAGCACTAAAGACACTGTTGTTGATAGATGATTAGACATTCTGGAGTATTTTCTTGAAATGACCTTTAGTGCTAGTGTGTAAAGCAGTTCAGGATATAGCTGTATTATAAATATATGTGGAGTCTACTACATAAGTCCAAATGCACACATAAAACATCTAAGGCACATTATTAACAGCAATTGAAAAGTGTTTTTTAATCTTCAAGTCACAGTTTGTCCGTCTATCTGGAGCAAAAACTCTCAAGTTACAGCAATTTGGTTTAAGATGATCCGGTGATGGGTTTAAAAGAAATCTTTGCTAGAAAATGATCGCACATTCGATGCTTATTTTGCTGATGATTGTTGTTGGATGCATTCATAGGAGCAGTTTTTTTGGCAAACAATACATATCCCTTAGCAATCATATAAAGCATACCATTTGTTGGAAACAGTAGATCCCACTGAGTCTGTGTTAAAACTCTTTTGAATTTCTAATCATTAAGAGTATTGTAGTTTGTATTCAGTGTTGAAGGTAGAAAGGTAGGGGGAAATGATCTGTCAAAATAAGTACGGACTGCTCTGGTTGCCACTCCTTTCAATAACAAAGATAATCTGACATATTTCTCTTCTTCCTCTAAGATGGGTGCTATTATTTTAAAAATGTATCCGTGCACTTTTAAAGCCTATTACATTATTGATGTATGGTCCATGCCTTTCTGAAAAAAATATCAAAGTTTTTCGGTACATATTATTTACAAAAAATAATTACAACATTGCATTCAAAGTGAAACAAGTTTTATTTCCTTATTTTCATACTGCTAACACTGTGTTCCCTCGTGTTTTGTAGGTGTATAGAATGTGTAGAATGTAATTGTTGTCTTCTGTTCATATCATATTCTGTGAATTCATTATTATTCGTTGGGTACTAATTTTTGTGGATTTTGTGGTTACAAGTAAACCACGAAATTAAGTGTTCAACGAATGTCAAATTTTCAATAGGCTTGCATGCAGACCTCGGCAAAACCACAAAATTAAATATCCAGGAACAAGTAAGTTTTCCTTTATCCACTAAAATTGGTACCCACAAAAATAAATGAATTTACAGTAATGTACGGCAGTGATAGCTTGGTTGTTAGAACGCTGACCCATTCTATTTATAATATTTATACATGTGACTTTTTTTTGGTAGATAGCTGCCTTTATTCACTGATAGTAAAAGGCGCGTGATTTTGTTGATTAATTGATAATGATGACCGTCTGAATACACTTGAATCAAAAGAAAGTCGTTATGTCACATTCGATTATACCAGACACACAAATAGCATTGATATACAAGGAAATTAATTGCTGCTTGCTTAATGTCTCGTGGCAAATATTTTATGCATATTCATAGCAACAGCTTTAATTGTATGTCATGTTTTACAGCAATTGATAAAGTTAATTCGATAAGATCAAGTGAAACAAAAATTCATAGAAATGGGAAATACAGATTAAGGGAAATATTTCAAAATCTTGTTTTAAAGTGTAGATAATGAATTATTTTAAACGAATTTCTATTTTAAAAATAATAATAATGTTAGACAAGCTCTGTTCATTTTAAATTGGTGAAATGTATCTTGTTTTAGCTATTTAAACATAATGACGACATCAACAAATATCATTTCTATCACATTTAAAAAGATGATTTTGTTTCTTACTTTTCCCTAGCCAGTAACAGTGCAGACATATTTGATAAATAAAGCTTACAATTGTTCCTATAAGACAGTGTAAATATATCCTGATCAGGCGCCTAAGTTACAAGAAATGTACATATTCTTAATCTGATATGCACAATTTAATTATGTTTTTGGTATTTGTCAATTTCATTGAAATTTGATCATATTTGACTTCGAACTATAAAGGACGAAATCTCATATATTTTCATATCTTATAACGTCCTAATCTGGTACACATAAAGAACGTTTTTGGTTGAATCAAATCTAAAAACTTTGTCATCTTTGTTTTGTAGGAGAGTAACAGATTTTATTTAGTTTTATTTCATTGTGTGCATTTATCTTCTTCTTTTTTTTGGCAACAAGAACATTATTTTGATTGTTACAGCAATTTTGGAGTAGAAATCTGATTCGAATATAATATTTTTTATGTAGTTTTCCTATTCCCCACGTTTAATACCTAACACCCTGCATGGTACAGTATGATAACTCTGAAATAAAAAAAAAAGAAGATATTACTTAATATAGAACGCTGTACATTTGAGCTCAATAAGTAATATGTAATGAGTTGAAATAGAGATAGTTCTCAGTTTTATGTAAAATAAAAAGTTGAAAGAAAATATTGACAGGGAATTGACAATTCCTTTATATGTAAACATTGAACACATCTAGTCAATACCGTGACTGACTGGTTGGATGCAAATGATAACCATTGAAATATGACCAGCAAGAAGATAAATACAACTGCATCTCAATTAAAATTGACTAACTATTTTCCAGTGGTTCCCAATAAAATGACATAATCACAAAATAAAACATCTTAACAGTACAAAAATTCAAAGTACCATGATTGATGGGTTAGTCTATCTGACGTTCAGGAGTTGTCGGTTGTTGATGTGATTCATAATTTTTTCTCGTTTCTCGTTTTTTAATATATTCGACCGTTGGTTTTCCCGTTTGAATGGTGTTACACTAGTCATCAATGCGGCGATTAATAGTTTCGTGTTCGGTGAGAGCCATAGCACTATGGTTCCCAATAAACTAATTTAAACACAAATTAATGCATTGTTGACGCTGCTCCTTACGCCATACGCCGCACAACAACGTTTTATTTTTCAAAGGTAATTCATTCGTGTTCAGTTTTGCACAAAACAAATAAGGGCAAGCATTTAAGGTTACTGCATATAAAGGATTACTTTGAACCTGATACTATTCTTTTATTTTTTTTTTGGGGGGTGGGGGGTAAATTGAAATCTTTAATATTATTAAAATATTTTTCATTTAATGACACGCATTATTACGCATGACGATTCGTTCGTGTGATGCTAAACGCTCAATATGTGTTCTTGTCTTTATATTATTCTTCTTGCCGCTGATAAGTGAGACCACACCCAGCACTAGATGCACAATCTGTATATATCAGCAATACCCGGTGTTTTGTTTTGTTTGTTGATGTTTCAATATTGTTTTTCCCCTTAACATTTACTATGGAGTATGTTACTTTTTACAATTTGCAACTTAAATTGCCTTTCTGTTGCAATATATTTAAAATTAAATCTTGCAATTTAGAAAACAAATAACGGTTGCTATGGGCACATTTTTGTTGTTAGGGAGAAACAACAGTGAGTTTGGCATAAATGTGCATTTAATTATGTAATATTTGAATAGTGTACAAGTGTACAGTTCACTACATGTTAAACAGGTTTAATTTCAAATATAAATATATAAAAGCTGTATAATAATCATATTTGATGAGTTTAACTCCGTCATTATATTGGTTGCTAGGCAACAGAATAAACGAGCTAGACCCAAAATTAAATTATTTTCAGAAGGTCTTTGCTATAGACTTACAACACGAGAAAATAAATGAAATTTGGGGGTGGGGCCAAAAACGGCCCTTATAGCCCCTAGTCCTTTGATTTTGTAATATGGTACGGGTAAATGTTTTTCCTAATAATTTACGTTTTTGTTAGTGTTAGACATGTGCGATAATAGATATAAAGTAAACATCACATCAGAATAGCGTAATTGTGTTTAAATCCATTGATACGAGCAAAACCAAAGTTTCATATATCCTATGAAAAAATTAATGTAATTAGCGCGCCTTTGAATTTAAATAGATCTGCATAAAGATATACACAAAAAAAACAGTTGTACAAGAATTGGAACAAAATTTATATATTTTGTTTTTAATTATTTCAGATGATTAGTCGCAAAATGATTACACAATAAATTAAATCCTAAACAGTATTGCACACGGAAAGTTTGGAGTTATTGTAAATTTTTACCGGTTTTTTAATTTATAATGCATTATGTTGACAAAATCTAACCGGAAAATAAATTGTCAAAATACACTGAAACACAGTGCAAAATACATTCGTTCCTGTCACTTAATTTTTTTTACATAACAAATAATAATAAAAAATGCCTGTTGCGTATCGAGTAGATTTTGTTTATATTATCCGTTAACAAACATATTACATGTATAATCCTGATTCTATTGCAACAACGTTTGTAACGTTCATTTTGATTGGATAACGTCACTTTCTTACATGGCATCAATTGACAATTAATGCTATGGGACGTACGCGCAAGCGCAGACGGCATATGACAGATTTTAAATACATGTTTTAACGTTGTTTTCTGTCAGTTTCATTAGAATGGAGATAACAATATTGTATTTTAAGCTCCGACGGCATCAATTTGGGATTTGATTGTCGCAAATACCCGTTAACTGTCTCCGCTCACGCGTCGCCAGTAAACTTAATTTGCGACCATCAAATCCCCAATTGATGCCGTCGGAGCTTAAAATACAATACAGTTATCTCCTAAATCTTTAGTTGTTAAAATCGAAATCATTGTCTCTACCTTTAACAAAAAATCGATTTTTTTTTAGCGGGACGGCAAAGAAGGCCCCAATACGTTTACTTGTACAAGTTCAATTAAAGCATCATTTTGTTTGTGTAAATGTTATTTCTACAATAGTTGTCTGATTGCAGAATAAAACATCTGAATGTATCATCATCTTGTTATCTTGAACGATTAATCCACTAAAATATGAGAACGCTAACTCACCTGGACAATCACTCGATATACGGTATTGTATTTCAACTCTTAATTTTTCAGGAACATTATGAAAATATGTGCACCTAACGCATGTATCTACGTTAAAAATCAGATTAATAAAAACTTACCCAACATGATAGATTTCTTGTATAATATGTACTGAAATAAATGGTTAAATAGGGACATTTTTGTATACTCATGATTTTTTCGAATGATAAAACATACAATAGCTTTAATATTGATCGGAATGTTAAACCAATTATAATAACAAATCATAGTGAGTGATGACAAAATGCAAATATTCTGCATTTACTGATAGAAGTCGAAATAATTCATTTTTTGATGCTAAAACCTTCGAAAAAATATTTCACACACTTTTGATGAACCATTAAAAATACCATTACTTGTTTAAAAAAAATATCAATTATCATGATTATACTATAGCTTTAATGCACCAAAAATTTAAGCAGAAATGTTTGTTAACACACATTTACGCTTTATAGTAACCACATGAATATAATACTATCATCTTGCTAAACAATACCTCACCTTTAGTGCCAGTAGCTTTCGGTTTATCCTTTATGCTGAATCATACAATGTTTAACTGCATCAAATTATCTGCATATCCTGTTGATCGAAAAAGTTCTTAAAGTTTAAATACAACCGGATCATCCGTTTAAGTGTTTACGGCTTCATTGTTAAAGGTTAACCTACTATCTAGATACATATCAAATATTGTTGCATTGCACTGGTGATTTTTAAAGAATAAGATCATTTTGGAGATATATTAAGACTTCTGTGTAGTATTCGTTGTGTCCAGATGGCTTTCCAGATAGTATATAAGTAAACAAATGTTTTATATGTAAGCGAAGTTAATCTATTTCTGGTTTAAATTATTGAAAAACGTATCCTTCTCGCTTACTTTTGCTGGTAGCGCCTTGCCTATCGAGTCATTAAATTCAAAAAGAAAAGGAACATAGTCATGATAGTATCTCATAATATTAAACAGGTGGAAAACAAACCATGATAAAAAACGAATTGATTGGTTGAAGGATGCCTAACGTGCAATGCAGAACTTTTGGAAATTAAAGTACAGTAACAGCAATAGTGTTGCAACTGATGGAAGTTATTCATTTTTTTCGAACAATTAATATTTTAGTTGGCGTATGTAGTTTAACTTGATACTTATTGTTTTGCCATAGTTTCAAACCCCATAAGCTTATGATCAAGATTACTGAATATACGATATATATTTGAGCTCTACATGTGTTTATCGTGTGCGATCTTTTAAACTTACTTTTTGTATTCATATAATGTCATGCAATAGACAATACATCAAATATAGATTATTTTTAGTTGCCAAATTAATTTTAACGTTGAAACTGTCAAAGATAATCAGTTCGATGCAAAGATAGTATTAAAGTCATTAGAAACCTCAAATTAAAAATATTATGCATGTGTTTTTTATAACTAAATGGATAGTTTTCATTATACAACTTATGTACATATACTTTTTTTTTGAGGAAAATTCTTTCATTTGTCCACATTATGAAGAAGTTCACTTATTTTTAATTGCTTCATTTCAGGAAGCAATTCGCCGACATATTCTCCGTATGCATAGTGAACTGAGCGTAACCCTCCTCGTAAAAATCCGGTGATCGTAATGCGCATGGATCTGCTGTTAAAATAAACAATAATCTGATTGTACATGTTAAACACGTGCTCAATACCCATATTTTTTGTTATTTGTTAACTATAAGGTAACAATCGGTAAACTTCGGCTTCAAAACACGGCATTTAATGAGCAGCCATATTTGTTAAATCATAACAGACAGAGATAGAAAAAAATGACGATTGTACGATATATTTGCGTTAAAAATGAGAAAATTGTGCGCAGAAGACTAAGTTTGTGATATATACATGCATTGGTTCAAGAATTGGATAAACATTATTTTTTCCAATTCACTCGTTTCATATGACTTTAATAATTAAACGTCATAGTTCGAGTAAGGTATTTCAGATCAAAGTGATGCAGGTTATATTACCTCCAGGTGGTATAATCCATTAGTGCCAGCGATGTCAAAATTAGAATATAAAATTAGTTAATTATAATGAAATACTTGTTTAAGTATCTCTCATTTCTTATTTAATTAATTGTGCTTTGATTAAGAAATAAAGTTATCGTTTGTATTAAAAAGTTTTGTAGTTTAGTAAGGCTTTTCTATTGATGGTTGTACAATCATTGGAACGATTTTTATATACATAATGTATTTTATTAGTTCATATGAATAAACACCATTACACATGTTTTGATTTAACTCTTAACATAGTTTTAATTCTTAACATAACGATAATTTTTAAACTTTGAAAACTGTAAATTCTATTCAAATATGAAATGGTTTTTATTTTGTAAAACATTAAACTGTGAAGAATTGTATACATTTTGAACGTGCTTCCTCGATATCACACCCGTTTTGCAAAAACACTGTTATGAATGCCATAACTATAATACTAAAATAACGAGGTTCAATTTGTCAGCCGGCATCGGGTAAAAACAACAAATAAAAAAATTCAACTTTATATATAGCTAATATAGGACAATAGTGTCGATTAAAAATTACACCACTTCAGACCCTTTTGTTTTCCACATAATTAATATTGCCAATAATTAAAAAGTTCCGGGTCGAATCCGATACCGATATCGAAAGTATGTTCACTTGTTACCTATTACCTTATATGTACGTTCCACATCTGACAGGCGCACAACCAAACGGTGTTTTTAGGATTTTGCTATATACACGGGTCATTGTCACGGGGTTAACACTACTAAATTCAAGCATTGTCAAATTGTTTCCTATTGTAGTATTTTAATCAGAAAGACTTTCTAAGATAGCAATACGAATACTAAAAATCTGGACTTAAAATAAGGCGTATAGGAACAGTTTTCAATTTGTTAGCAGGCATGACGTAAAACATCGAATCAAAGAATTCAACTTATAAATAATATAGGACAATGCTGTTGATTAAAAATACTCCATTACAGGACCTTTCGTTTTCCAAAAAACTAATATACCAATAATTGATAAGTTCCAGGTCGACGGTTTCAAACAGAAAAACATGAAAGCAGAGAAAACAGTGTATCTTACAATCGGCATGACTTTATCAGATGACAATACCAATACTAAAATAAGGCTTACGCATTGTTATATATACTGAGCCAAAAAAGTTTAGCAACACTTTTTTTATCAAAATGTTTTTTTGTTGTTTTTGGATTTTATTTTATTGAACATCATTGATATAATCCTTAGTTTTACCTGTAATTGTAAACAGTCGTACTTTTTCCGGGTGATTGATTTCGCTCATTTTCAGCTCTGCACGTGTAATTGATGTTTCATCTTCTGTACCTGTACTTTTAAAACGAAATTTGTTTTTTGCATTAACGTTCAGAAACACACCATTGGCAAGAAAAACACATAAAAGTTTGAAAAAAATCGGTTTGGCGTTAACGAGGCCTCTCCGAAAATAAACGTCAGATGGCTCTAGGAATGGTTGATGTCGGCATGAGTGTTGCTGACGTCGTGGCTCTATTTAATGTGCATAATTCAACAGTTTAGGGACTGACAAACAGATATCAAAAAATTACAACATTACAGAATAGGTCGATATGTCGTAGACCACAAACAACCATCGTCAAGGTAGGAACGCTACATTCGCTTTACGCCAACACGTGATAAGTTTATCTGGCCACAAGAGTAGTGCATTGACTAAGAGAAGCTGCTGGTGTGCCTGCCAATTCTTCATTGATGCACTTAGAGCATGGCCGAAAAATTGATTTTGAATAACACTATACTCATTTCAGCATTTTGACCCCTCGAGAGCTCCATACAAAAAATATTCTTATGAACATGAGTGTTAAACATTCATGTTGCTTCTGACATGTCATAATTCCTTTTTTTTATTATCAAAATTATATATTGTTATGATTTTGTAATAACATAAAATTTCATATATTTGTTGCTAAACTTTTTTTGCTTAGTATACTTTAATTCAGTCACCAACCCGCGTTATCACGGGTGTCTTATAGTTAGGTCTATTTCTTATATCTACATAGGGGTCTCGTGCACTCGACCACAATCTATTCGCAAGAATTTTCAGTTTTCCTATCGAATGTCTGTGGTGTTCTTGGGGCACTCCAGCTTTCCTTCACCAACAGAACTTACAAAATAAAATGTATACCTTCACAGCTTGATATGATATTAGACAATGAATCACAAAATATAATAAGTATTTTTAAAATGTCTAGATTTTCGGAGAATAAAGAAAATTATTCCATTTAAGTAAGTTCTTCGAAGAATGTCCCAAATGGTCATCTTTGTGAAACACCATTCACACTTACTTTAAAAAAAAACTATATGGTGGTTAAACTTTATTTTCGGAAGGTTGGACAGCACTGTCTAGAAAAAAATGTTATTTAAAGAATGGGTTTCAAATTACAAATGAATTAACAATAAAAATATTGTAGTCAAATCTGTCTGATTTTTCTGACATTCAATCGGTGACTTGTTTCAACTTATACTAGAAGAAACAGCTGATGAGTTAGGAGATTAAAAAAATACAGTAAGTCTACAATCAAAAAATCAAACAGAAAATTTATTAAATTATTGGTCACAACAATTTAATGAAAAAGAGGCAACATTAATTTGCTGAGAAAATATTGTGACAACTCAAAACTGTTATAATCTTGATGCTTGATTGATTGTTGGTTGCTTGATTATCATTGAGGAATTTTTCATGCATTGTCTTTTTGCTTTGCATTTATAATGTAGAATGTATACAAAAATGCTATCTGAAGAATATACTTTTGATGAGAAGTGAAGCGCGTTATACATGTACAACCCCAGTGCTTGGCATACCACTCTATCACTGTTTTCCCTTTAAATTTACCTAAAAAGTGCTGTTAGATAAATTTAATAAGTTCCTTGTTTGTTGACTATCATAATTACAAGATAAAAAAAGAGGTTAACATGATTAAAAAGTTGTGCATGTTGTGTAAAAGTCAAACTTTTGGAAATTTAGAAAAGATAGTTGGAATTTGACCGGTGATACTAGTGACGAGAAAAACACAGTCAGTTATATCTTTTGGTTGAGAAATATTTACAATGCATTCCAATACGACGTAGTAGGTTTGTGATGGAATTCAATAATTTTCTTAAATGAATACCATCAAGTATTAAGTACAGCTCTTTGTAAGAATAAGAATAAGAATAAGAATTTTATTAGTTTGAAATCCAAACAATAGGATTGTTACTAAAATACACAACAAAAAAACAAACAAACAGGCATATTAAAATTACAAAACGATAGTCAATAAACAGTTACACTACAAACATGTAGCATTGAAAGAAAAACAAAAACATACTATTTTTGACAGCATGCCTCCTCTTTAAAGTTATGTATTAAAATATTATGCTTATGTATCAAAAAATATGTTATAATATACATTCACAGTTCATATATTGACATTATAATTGTTTCTCTCATTATACATTTCACTTATGTAGTTAACAATGATAAGTAAAATATCACATTCTTCGCAGGAAAATATAAAATCAAATTTATTTTCTTCACTCATGGAATTAAAACAGGGGAAAATATTAGAAATTTCATTAAACATTTTGATCCTAGTTTTATTAATTTCTGAACATGTAATGATGAAATGAAATTCATCTTCCAACTCTTTATGGCATAAAGGACATATTCTATTTTCTAGAGCTGTTTTGTTGTATCTTCCACGTTCAACAGCCAACATAAGAACCAGGCAGAGTGCGATATATGAGGGTTTCAGAATTCATCTATAACTTACCTAGAAGAAGCAGTTACCACATACTGCTCAAAAAATAAATTTGAGTGGGAAAATATGAGTGGTTGTCATGGTAACGGACACTCTATTTTTGGGTTGCTAAGGGTGGTAAAATCTTTCGAAAATCAGCTCAATCACTACATTTCAGAGCCTGATTATGTATAGAATGATGCATTTTTCATTAATTTTCATATGTTACATTGATACAACTTGGTTTAAGCTTTATTTTAGTTAAGACCGCATGTAAACCTAATTTATAAATTTTTTGAAAAGTTTTGCCAAAAAATGCATATTTTCAACTTTTCCCCAATTTGGGATTTTTGCGATATTATCAAATTTTCTCGGGTGTTTTTTTGTGGTATCAAAAGAAAGCTGAAGGACTGGTGATCATTGTAGAACCCTTTTGGACTTTTAATTTTATATATTGAAAAAAACTGCACCAAATTTGAAAAAGAGGGTACATTTTGTCTGTTTGTCAGATCTGAAGTACCTGTTTTGGTAAATCTGAAGTTCCGGGAACCAGTTCTTTCTTATATGCCATTAAAAGTATGTTGATTTTTTCAGTACAAGACACCATAAAGTGTTGCTTTGAAATGCAATGATTGCCACTTTATTTGAACTTAAAAAAAAAAGGTATTTAACATAGAAAGCAATGGGACCATGAATTAGTGGTGTACTTTCTGAAGCACACTTCTAATCCATCTGAAATCACCCTCTTCTCCTTTAAGATAGTAAACATGTAAAAATGTATCATTTTTTTAGGTTGAATCTTCAAAAAATTCGTTTTGCTACTCTCAATGTCTTTTTTTTTTAAAACTTTTCATGAATAACGCCCCAATTTACTGTATCTGTCTCTGTAACCTTTATAAAAGACTGTGCAGTAATCCCGAGATTTGGAATGAAACCACTTAGCTGAGAATGTGTGAATAAATTCAAGATTAATAACAGTTAATTCAAAGACAAATACAAACATGGTCTTATTCAATTAACTGCAACACTAGAAACAGCGCAGTAAATAACAATATTACGTGTCTTTCTAATTATCAATGATTTCTAGTCCCAACAAGTTGAATATACAACTTAAAGAACACATTTAATGTCTCGCGCTTTACACACATTTTATATATTCAAGGTACCAGGGCAAAAAAACTTAAATACATACTTTTATGGCCATGCCACAATGGTGGGGGGATAAGTTTTACACATGTCTGTCAGTACGGTAGCTGTCTCAAAGTTGGTTTCCAACTATATATAAATTCATTTTCAATAAAATCTTTATAAAGATAAATAAGAAATGATTACAACTACTGTGGACCCTTCTTTTAAAAAAGGTTGTTTAAAATATGATGTAACTCTCCTCTTTTTGAGTACAAAATTCTAAGTTTTCAAAGTTTTTGTATAGAACAACTATACAAATCCTTGGTATTTCTATTTTCTTTTCTACATTATTGTTGAAATCTAAATGTTGCCTGCTAAATGTCATTAATTGTTTTTGTCGTTTGATTGCTGTGTTATTGACGTCCAACCTACATCTACAGTTTAAGTTCCGTTTTGGTGTACTTTCAAATAGGTGTATGAAAAACCATGACTGAAAGGGTTATTGAATATAGATTTATTACTTTTCTTTCCCTCAATAATATGCTTAGAGTAAAATGAACCGGGGAAAATGTTCCTTAATTTAGAAAGTTAAATAAACAAGAAAAAATGTTTTACTTTCCAATCTTAAACTCTCATATTCTAAGCACAGTAATAACAGTTAACATTATAAAACTTAATTATATGTAATTTTTAACATAAAATTATATTATATTTTTTTTGATTGGAAGTTGTTATGGGTGATATTTGTGACCATGGCAACTGTTGTGATAATAATTAACGATTGTAGTTCAGAGTTAGAGGATATATATGCTTTTATGTATTTTTTATAAAGGTTTGGAAACAATTGAGAACATTGAATTTCCTATACTGCAGAATTCAACAAATAATATCTCTGTTTCCAAGGGCAAAATACGTTAATATGGTGATAAAATTCAAGAGAGCCCCACGCAATATTCTATTTTTATACGACCGCAAAAATTGATTTTTTTTTGTCGTATATTGGTATCACGTTGGCGTTGGCGTCTGCGTCGCCGTCGTCGTCGTCTTCCGAAGACATTTGGTTTTCGCACTATAACTTTAGGTTAAGTAAATAGAAATCTATGAAATTTTAATACAAAGTTTATGACCACAAAAGGAACGTTGGGATTGGTTTTAGGAGTTTTGGTCCTAACAGTTTAGGAATTAGGGGCCAAAAAGGGCCCAAATAAGCATTTTCTTGGTTTTCGCATTTTAACTTTAGTTTAAGTAAATAGAAATCTATGAAATTTTGACACAAGGTTTATGACCACAAAAGAAAGGTTGGGATTGATTTAGGGAGTTTTGGTTCCAACAGTTTAGAAATTAGGGGCTAAAAAAGGTCCAAAATAAGCATTATTCTTGGTTTTCATACATACAATAATACATTGAAGACCAACACAGAAAATAGACTTATATCTTACTTTCCTGATGAAAGTAGATTAAAGACAATACGTGTTAATGCTACACCTTTAAAAGCGGGAGGTTTGGCATGACACAAAACCAGGTTCAACCCACCATTTTTTTTATCAAAATGTCCTGTACCAAGTCAGAAAAATGGCCATTGTTTTATTATAGTTCGTTTCTGTGTGTGTTACATTCAATGTTATGTTTCTGTTTTGTCGTAGTTCTCCTCTTACATTGTCTTATGTTTTATGTGTATCCCTCAGTTTTAGTTTGTAACTCGGATTTGTTTTTTACTGTAAATTTAAAAATGTGCAATGGTTTTATTGTGCAAATTGCAAAATAGACATGTTTCGCAGAAATATTTGTAAAGATTGTTTTCTTAAATTTCACTCATAGATATCCCATTTTAGTCAACTGATTAAAATTGGTTACAATAGGTTTACAGATTTTTTTCATCGGTTACGTAGATATCATTTAGACAAACACCGGGAAGTAAGAATATATATTTTAAGTGCTGTTATTTAAGATGTGTGCTTTATAAAATGCTGTATACTCATGTTGTTTAAAGGTGTAGATGGTGCCATGTGATGGGTATTTTTTTGGGCTGTATAACAGTATACTTTTGTGACTTAAGTACCATAGATGAAAATGATGAAAACCAATTTCTGTTGGATTTTGATTTAAGATATAGCTGTATATTACCATTTATCTTCAGGAATATGTTGGCTGTCTATGTCTTCAAAGTAGTAATTTCTATGTTACACTTTTTACAGATCCGATAACATGAATAAGTCCTGAAACTATTCTGAGATCTTATCCATATTTTTTTTTATTTCAGGAGGTATTTTGAATTAAGTTGTTGTTCAGTTCTCTAAATGGTTAATAATTTAAAATAATTACTAACAATTCTGGATAATTATTATGAATATGATTGAATTATTAAAATAGATGAAGGTTGCAAATTTAGAATTTTTAAAGAGCTGAGAATTTTCTATGTGTAGAACTTTATGAGAACAAGGTGCAATTGTAAAAAGAAAAAGAGAATAGAAATTGATGAGAATGTCGGTGAATTATGTTATACAACAGGTAAATCATGTAATACTATTAATTTGAGATGATATGTAGTTGCTATTATAGAAATTATTTTTCGTGACTTTATTGAATAAAAATCAACATATTTTTGTTTGCATCTGTCCTAATTCAAGAAACTGATTTTCAGTGGTTGTCGTTTGTTAATGTGGTTCATAAGTGTTTCAAGTTTAATATATAGATTTGACTGTTGATTTTCCTGTTTGAATGGTTTTACACTAGTCATTTTTGGGGCACTTTATAGCTTGCTGTTCGGTGTGAGCCAAGGCCCCGTGTTGAAGTCCATACTTATGGGTTTTCTTTACAAATTATGGCTTGGATGGAGAGTTGTCTCATTGGCACTCGTACCACATATACTTATATCTTTATATATACTTTTTTAGGTGACGGCATCAAAAATTGTTAAGTTTTCTGCTTAAGTTAGTTTGATAGGAACAACTTGTGATAGATCGTTGATATATGAAATAAAGTTCCTATCAGTACATCAGTTGAAGACTATTTTGAGACCTTGTTCCCCAGGACATGAGCCAGTGACTAAATCTAGTAGAAATTTTAAATGTTAGAATTCTTCCTAAGTAAGTTTGGTAGAATCAAAGATATGTTGTATAAAGTTGCATTACTATCAGTTTGTTGACCATTATCAGGCCCTGATTAACAATACAGGCAATGTTGCTGTTTATCAGATTGGTGTTTTTTTTCTGTATTTTATGCTGATACACAAGACATATCTCTGTGTCAACAGTTCATTGTTTAATATTTTGGCATGTGGGGATGCAATTTAATACATACTGACTTCCTGACAAGTTTACAGAGGTACATGATTACATCCATCGAGTTTTGAGGAACGTATTTCTCCTTAAACAAGCAGTCATAATCAAGTTTAAAGAATGAAAGCTGTTTCTTAGCAACTATATCAAAAAATTAAAAATTAAAATTTAGAACATGACCTTGACCTTAGTTTTATTTTTTGGACCAATAAATTCAAATCAAAAGGTCTCTATCACTTATGGTTTACCAGTTACAAGTGCATATCCCTTATATCTAATGCATAAGGGGGACTAACTCTCATATGGAGTCTCCGGATGTCTTCGGTCAAATTATATTTCAAGTTCCGAGGATATAACAAGAAAATTGGTGAAATAGTTTTGTTGTAATCTTTTACGGTTGCAAAAGGGGATGCACACACATGAAAAACAGTGTTTGGGGAGATAACTCTTACAATAAAAAGTTTTCGCTTTCACAGGGTCAGTCTTAAAAGCGCAATAACTGTTCGATAATATATAAAAAAAATATCTAAGCGACATACGGCGAAACAAACATTTATCGCAAGAACAAAGTTTGGCGGAAGGGGGAAAAAAATAATAATCAGAACAAATACAAAATACTTTTCTTTGGACAGACCTAATTACCAATTTTCCAGGATGAACATTTATCAGAACTCGTAAAACCAAAAGTTTAGAAAGCCAAAGACTAATACATGATAAGAGAATATTATCAAAAGACAGTGAAGAGTCATCTTCTTTGCTCGAAGCATTTGAAACTTATTTTCAACCAAAATGTGTATAGAATGAATATCTTATTTGTATGAAATAGTTAAAATGTGTGTAAAATTTTTTTTTTATTAAGATATGATAGACAAACACTTGTTACGTTAGGACATACACTTAGTCAAATGGGCTGTTGTTTTTGGCCTTCAGCTGTTATTGACACTCGATAATGTATCAACTACCTTTTCCCAATTCATATAGAATCCTAGTATAATTGCTATGTTTTCTGCAGGGTATCTTCCCTTTTTAATAATTTTACATACTTTTTTTCTCTTGCCAAACTTTATTGGTAGTGATGGATTGATGGACCTGTGATTGAAGGGGCATTAACATCCCATAATCCTGTATTCCTTATTTCAAATGACTTTTTCTAATGTTCTTTATGTTTTTTGCTCATTATTCTCTATGCGATAAACCGCATCCAGACCCTCAGGATTAGTTAAGGTTAAAAAAACATCCCAAATCTATACACACAATAAAACATCCCAAATCTATACACACAATAAAACATCCCAAATATATACACACAATAAGACATCATGCATTTTGGATTGACTTGTATGATTCATTGAGACTAATCTTTACCCACCATGAGTAAAAGGCTATTGAATTCTATTGATCTGTACATGAAGAGTATTGGTACAATTAAAGGTGCATCAATCCTATGAAGATCATCTGATTGTTCAGGTAAAGAATATATAACGAATCGACAGAGCAACTATCATATTATACAGCCGACTATGCGCGTATGGGCTTTGCTTTGCTCATTGTTGAAGACCATACAGTCTAGTTACTGTAGATATAGAGCGGATACAATTTGTTACCGACGGACAGACCTGAAAGCAAAGATTTTCTACTTTGAACTTTGACCTAGGAAGCTTTACAGACAATATAACACACCCTCTGAAGTTGGTTAATATACATGTCAAGTATAAAGTATGAAATTATAACGGTACTGTAGATATAGCGGACACAATTTCTTACGGACAGACAGACATGGGGTTGTCACCTGAAACCTAAGTTTTTCTTCCTTGAACTTTGACCTAGGAAGTTGTACAAACATAATGACACGTCCTCTGGTGTTGGTTAATATACATATCAAGTATAAAGTATGAAATTATAACGGTATTGTAGATATAGAGCAGACACAATTTGTTACGGATAGACGGACAGACCTGAAAGCAAAGTTTTTCTACCTTGAACTTTGACCTAAGAATTTGTACAAACATTATGACACACCCGATGGTGTTGGTTAATATACATGTCAAGTAGAGAGTATGAAATTTCAACGGTTCTCTAGATATAGAGTGGACACAATTTCTTCCAGACAGACGGGCATGTGGCTGTCAACTGACACCAAATTTTTTTACCTTGACCTTTCACCTAGGAAGCCGTACAAACAATATAACACACCCTCTGATGTTGGTTAATATACACGTCAAGTATAAAGTATGAAATTATGAACGGTTCTCTTGATATAGAGGACACAATCTATTACGGACGGATGGACATGGAGTTGTCAACTGAAACCAAAGTTTTTGACCTTGACCTTTAACCTAGGAAGCTGTACATACATTATGAAACACTCTCTGGTGTTGGTTAATATACATATCAAGTATAAATGCAGCCATTTAAGCCAAAGGGTACACATCATCATAATTTCATGAAAATTAATCATTTCTACAGCACTTGTCTTCATACCCTGAGCTATGTTATACAAGTAGTAGATGCTGACCTGGTTGGTTTTAATATGGATGCTGTATGATACGAATTTGCGGTAATACACCAGAGGTGGTATGATGTAAATTACTGGAAGAAGACTGAAGAAGAATTGACGCTGGTCAATGCTTTTTTCTGCTGTCAGTTTGGTCCACTTGAGCATGCTGAACGAGTGAAGGCCCTTACATCCACATTGGAATGTATTTAAATAACGGAATTAAAAGTTTTCAAATGATTTTTGGCATCAAAACCTTTCGATCGATGTTTAGACAAAAACAATGCATTCTAAAATTATTCTTTTTTATGAAAGCCGGTACCGTATTTACCTGTACTCGTCCATTACTGAGACATTAGACATTAGACATATAATTATCGAGTATTTTATATTCCATCACCTGTGTTTTGTTATAACAAACCATTATCATAATCACTTGTCAATAATCCGACGGCTTGCACCTCATTCCCGAATTTTTCGATACTCTCGGGCTTTTACCACGTTTACGACAGTTTTAGCTTTGACTGTGTGAGTTGCTAGACTAAATATAACAAGTTGCTTTCTTTAAAAAAAGAAATGCAATCGTAAACCAAAATGCTTGTTTGGCATTATATATATATTAGATAATTGTTTAATAAAGATGTTTTGTTTTATATTACTTTTGTTGTGCATAATAATTAGAAACTGACATTGCCTGTTTACCTAATGTAATACTGGCTTCACACATCAACGTATAGATCCGACGTACGTCGGCCGTGGTAAAAAAATCATGCACGCTACCAATACGCTAGTAAATTTGGTGCATATAACCTGTCAATCATATCTGTATCGTGTGCACAACGACCTAAAACGTGTATTGGGTGTGCGTAAAGCGTACCTATGCGTTTCTCCTAGTCTTTCTACATTCCCGACTGCAGGTCTGTCTATATGTGAATGTTTGTCAATAAGTCTGTCACATTCGCCCGTCTGTTTACATGTTTACCAGTCCGTCTATGCCCACTGGTTCGTCTACATGTTCACTAGCTTTGAAATAGCTTTCGGTAAGTGCGACTCTTTCAGTGATTTGTGTCTATTGTTTTTATGTAAGTGATTATTGTGCACCTTACCCATATTTTTAAGTGACGCGAATTGCACTGCATGATATTTTACATTTGTTTTCTTGAAATGTGCTGTCCTTATGGTTTGGTTCATAAGGGAGGGTTGGGTTTATGGCCACCACATTGTTTATGTACCAATGTCCATTCTAAAGCCAGGAACATGTAGTACAGTGGTTGTTGTTCATAATTCATGTCGGTCAAGTTTTTTTCGTAAATTATTTTGTTATCAATAAGGCTATTTAGTTTTGTTTGATTTTTGTTTTTAAATCTTAATGGTCGGGGCATTTAATAGCCGACTAAATAGAGTTTTTTTTCATTTTTAGAGGCCGCTCGGTGGCCTTTAAAGACTTACTACCACGTCATTGTAACTCTGGTTGATACTTGTATCATTAGTGCTGGACCATGGTCGATCCTATGCACCTTTGAGGCAGGCGGGATATTTTTGTAGATCTTGTGCAGCTCAAACTAATGGGAGTAGTTCCTGTACTTCTATCATCTAGTCATATGCTGCATGGTTGGAGAGGGTGTAATATCTTCTGTAGGTTTGATGAAGTTTCACCCGTATCGGACTTCTTCTCCTGAATGAAAGCTTAAAGGCGACGAGTATTTTTGTATGCAATGTGCCCTTAACGTGTCTCAAACTTATCTGTAGCGTTTTCAACGCTCGTGCAGCGTGTATATTATGTACGTGCAGTTTACAGGTATACGCTTGACAAACGCTTGAGCCGAATGAAATTTTGTATGTTCCGTTAAAATTTTCCTGAAGGAAAAGCGTTCACCAAGCGTATACCTTTGCTTTTCGACGTACTTCAAACTTATGGAACGCGGGTTTAAATGCTTGCATAGCGTTCCTCTGGTGAGCAACTAAGTTATATATACTTATCAGTGGCATTTTAATGACGAAAAGGATTCAGAGGTTATTATGTGACCTCCTTGTTTAAAAAAAAAGTAAATAATGTTGCAATATTTAAACAAAGAAAATAACTTTAAATTTGCAATATTAATGAAAATAAATACGGACATAACTTTCATAATTAATTTTAACGTTATTTTCAATAAACGATTTTTTTTTAAAAATCCTCGTTTTTACAGATCCGGACATCCTGGCATTTACATTTGTCAGGAGGTGATGAAATCCGGAATCCTCTAGATTTTTCATCTATTTGAAAGGGATAACTGATTATTTATATTGCCGGTTATTTTTTAACCAGAGGTTATATAATTTTAAAAATCAAAATGGAGATAGTATATAGTGTCTTTAACAGTATTAAAAGAGTAAAATTACTATATTCAACTGGTTATGATATATATCAATTAAATTAATTTGCAATAAGTCTATGGAAAATCTAGAGGAATCTTATCCGCATCACCTATCAACATTGTTTACATAACAAAAATGCTAATCGTATGCTTGTGATAACAGTACAGATAATATTACAACTATTTTGTTTAAGGGGCTTGACTTTAATTATACAGATATTTAGCAGGACACGGAGATTCTGATGCGAATAATTAAAAAAAATGAAGACATAATGCATGAATGAAAACTTTTGAGGCTACAACTAAAAAAGGATAATTATCTGCATATAAAAACAGGTATGAATAGGTCAAACTGATTTGTTTACATTTTGTATACAGGTGTGTGGAAATGGCTATGGAATTAATTTGCATATCTATATAAATATAGTAGAGTTCTATTGCTTTTCTGTTTACATGATTATATGACATAGTGCACATATTGATATTGTGGTACAGCGAAACACAAATTATTACATATATATATATAACTATACTAGTTGTTTCATATGAAAAAAAAAAGAATTAGTTTCATTGATCTATACATATTATATTGACAACAATCTATAAATAGAGTTTATTGTTTTATTTTGTTTTGTGCAGAGTATATACAATCTAATGTTATTGTATCATACACTGCCACATATTTTTTAATTGTTTTTTTATAAATACATATAAAATAGGAGTATATACAGATATTTGTACAAGTACAAATTATTATGTCCATTGACTTAGGCATTGTTGTATGGATAATATATTTTGAAAGGAAATGGTATATGGTAACTGTTCTTGTACCTATGTCTTTGATGATTTACTGGAATCAGTTTGTCTGTTGTGATATTCATCTGTAGGGGTTGTTGCTGGTCTTTTCCCCTGTTTTTGTACTGGTGTTGTTGATTCAGGGTTTACAATGAATTTGTCTATTGGTCCTTTTGATTCAACTTTTGGCTTGTTTTTTGTTTTGTCTTTGTTTTTCTTTTTTCTTGTTTTTTTCTTTGTTGTACAAACATTATGCCACACCCTCTTGTATTGGTTAATATACAAGTCAAGTATAAAGTATGAAATTTTAACAGTTCTCTAGATATAGAGCGGACACAATTTGTTACCGACGGACGGACATACCTGAAAAGAAAGTTTTTAAACTTGGACTTCGACTTACAAAATTGTACCAACAAAATGACACACCCTCTGGTGTTGGTTAATATACGTATAAAGTATAAAGTATGAAATTATAACGGTTCTGTAGATATAGAGCGGACACAATTTGTTACGGACAGACGGATAGACCTGAAAGCAAAGTTTTTCTACCTTGAACTTTGAACTACAAAGTTGTACAAACATTATAAACACACCCGATGGTGTTAGTTAATATACATGTCAAATATTAAGTATGAAATTATAACTCTTCTCTAAATATAGAGTGGACACAATTTCTGACGGACGGACGGGCATGTGGCTGTCAACTGAAACCAAAGTTTTTGACCTTGACCTTTAACCTAGGAAGCTGTACATACATTATGAAACACTCTCTGGTGTTGGTTAATATACATATCAAGTATAAATTTGAAATCATAACGGTTCTCAAGACATAGAGCGGACACGACCTTTACCAAGGGACAAGGGGTTTCCAACTAAAACAAAAGTGTTTGACCTTGAACTTTGACCTAGGGAGTTGTACAAACATTATGCCACACCCTCTCGTGTTGGTTAATATACATGTCAAGTACAAAGTATGAAATTTTAATAGTTCTCTAGATATAAAGCTGACACAATTTGTTACGAACGCACGGACAGATCTGAAACGATAGTTTTTGACCTTAAACCTTGACTTAGGAAGTTGTAAAAACATTAAGAAACATTCGTTCGTGTTGGTTAATATACATGTCAAGAATAAAGTATGAAATTATAACGGTTCTCTGGATATAGAGCTGACACAATTTCTTACGGACGGACGTACATGGGGTTGTCAACTGAAATTTAAAGTTTTTAACCTTGACCTCTGGTGTTGGTAAATATACATGTCAAGAAATAAGTATGAAATTATAACGGTACTGTAGATATAGAGCAGACACAATTTGTTACCGACGGACAGACGGACAGACCTGAAAGCAAAGTTTTTCTACCTTGAACTTTGACCTAGGAAGCTCTACATACAATATAACACACCCACTGATGTTGGTTAATATACATGTCAAGTATAAAGTATGAAATTATAACGGTACTGTAGATATAGCGGATTCAATTTCTTACGGACGGACAGACATGGGGTTGTCACCTGAAACCAAAGTATTTCTACCTTGAACTTTGACCTAAGAAGTTGTACAAACATTACGACACACCGTCTGGTGTTGGTTAATATACATATCAAGTATAAAGTATGAAATTATAACGGTTCTTTAGATATAGAGCGGACACAATTTCTTACGGACAGACATACATGGGTTTTTCAACTTAAACCAAAGTTTTTGACCTTGACCTTTGACCTAAGAAGCTGTTCAAACATTATGACTCACCTTCTAATGTTGGTGAATATACATCTCAAGTATTAAGTATGAAATTAAAACGGTATTGTAGATATAGAGCGGACACAATTTGTTACGGACAGACGGATAGACCTGAAAGCAAAGTTTTTCTACCTTGAACTTTGACCTAGGAAGTTGTACAAACATTATGACACACCCGATGGTGTTGGTTAATATACATGTCAAGTATAAAGTATGAATTTATAACGGTTCTCTAAATATAGAGCGGACACAATATCTTCCAGACGGACGGGCATGTGGCTGTCAACTGAAACCATAGTTTTTCACCTCCTTTCACCTAGGAAGCCGTACAAACAATATAACACGCCCTCTGATGTTGGTTAATATACACGTCAAGTATAAAGTATGAAATACTAAACGGTTCTCTTGATATAGAGGACACAATTTCTTACGGACGGATGCACATGGAGTTGTCAACTGAAACCAAAGTTTTTTTTACCTTAACCTTGACCTAGGAAGTTGTACATACATAATGAAACATTCTCTGGTGTTGGTTAATATACATATCAAGTATTTACTTTGAAATCGTAACGGTTCTCAATATATACAGCGGACACGACCTTTACCATAGGATAAGGTGTTTCCAACTGAAACAACAGTTTTTGAACTTGAACTTTGACCTAGGAAGTTGTACAAACATTATGCCACACCCTCTTGTATTGGTATATATACAAGTCATGTATAAAGTATGATATTTTAATAGTTCTCTAGATATAGAGCGAACACAATTTGTTACCGACGGACGGACATACTGAAACGAAAGTTTTTCAACTTGGACTTCGACTTACAAAATTGTACCAACAAAATGACACACCCTCTGGTGTTGGTTAATATACGTATAAAGTATAAAGTATGAAATTATAACGGTTCGGTAGATATAGAGCGGACCATTTTGTTACGGATAGACGGATAGACCTGAAAGCAAAGTTTTTCTACCTTGAACTTTGAACTAGGAAGTTGTACAAACATAATGAAGCACTCTCTGGTGTTGGTTAATATACATATCAAGTATTAACTTTGAAATCGTAACGGTTCTCAATATATACAGCGGACACGATCTTTACCATAGGACAAAGTGTTTCCAACTGAAACAACAGTTTTTGAACTTGAACTCTGACCTAGGAAGTTGTATAAACAATATAACACACCCTCTGATGTTGGTTAATATACATGTCTAGAGTTAAGTATGAAGTTATAACGGTTCTCTAGATATAGAGCGAACACAATTTGTTACCGACGGACGGACATACCTGAAAAGAAAGTTTTTAAACTTGGACTTCGACTTACGAAATTGTACCAACATAATGACACACCCTCTGGTGTTGGTTAATATACATGTTAAGTATAAAGTATGAAATTAAAACGGTTCTCTAGACATAGAGTGGACACAATTTCTTACGGACGGACGGACTGACATGGGGTTGTCAAATGACCTTGACCTTTGACCTCGGAAGCAATTCAAACATTATATCACACCCTCTGATGTTGGTTAATATACATGTCAAGTATTGAGTATGATATTTTAAAATTTTCCTGACATAGAGGACAGAATTTTTTACGGACGGACGGACATTGGGTTGTCAACTAAAACCAAAGTTTTTGACCTGGACCTTTGAACTTGGAATTTTTTCAAACATTTTGACACACCCGATGGTGTTGGTTAATATACATGTCAAGTATAAAGTATGAAATTATAACGGTTCTCTTGATATATAGGACACATTTTTTTACGGACGGACGGACAAGGGGTTGTCTACTGAAACCAAAGTGTTTAACCTTGACCTTTGACTTAGGAAGTTGTATAAACATTATGACACACCCTCTTGTGTTGGTTAATATACATTTCAAGTATAAAGTATGAAATTATAACGGTTCTCTAGATATAGAGCGGACTCAATTTCTTACGGACGGACAGACAAGTGGTTGTCAACTGAAACTAAGTTTTGACCTTGACCTTTGACTTAGGAAGCTGTACAAACAATATAACACACCCTCTGGTGTTGGTTAATATACATGTCAAGTATGAAGTATGAAATTATAACGGTTCTCTAGATATAGAGTGGACTCAATTTCTTACGGACGGACGGACAAGGGGTTGTCAACTGAAACTAAGTTTTTGACCTTGACCTTTGACCTAGGAAGCTGTACAAACAATATAACACACCAGCTGATGTTGGTTTATATACATGTCAAGTATAAAGTATGAGATTATTAGGTGCTGTAAATATAGAGCGGACACAATTTGTTACGGACGGACGAACATACCTGAAAGCAAAGTTTGTTTACCTCGAACTTGGACCTAGGAAGTTGAACAAACATTATGACTTACCCTCTGGTGTTGGTTAATATACATGTCAAATGCAAGGATCCGGAATTTTTTTCACCTAATTACAGTCAGTTTGAGATATCTTAAAAGTTGGT
The DNA here is from genome assembly GCF_036588685.1 of Mytilus trossulus. Taxonomy (NCBI): domain Eukaryota; kingdom Metazoa; phylum Mollusca; class Bivalvia; order Mytilida; family Mytilidae; genus Mytilus; species Mytilus trossulus. The sequence goes on from NC_086380.1 coordinate 68,912,382, forward strand.
GCCTTTTTTTAAAAAAAGATTGTCAAAATCACATTACTGTAATACTGAGTATACTCATACTCGTAGCCTCAACGAACTTGTTTTAGGCGGTCAACCGTCCTGTCACTATCCAGGCAATCGGCCTGTCATTAGTGCAACCCAAATATGTGTTTTGTGGTAATTAGCATTGTTTATAAGTTTCATAACATTTAGTTGGGGCAAACTTGTTAGAAAACGGAAACGAAAAATTCAGCAATTTTTCCACTTCTAAAGGGGCATAACTCTAGAATGTTAAAAGTGACGCCACCAACATTTGAGCTTGATCTGTGTGTAGTGGTAATAAGCATTGTTTATAAGTTTCATAACATTTGGTTGAGGCAAACTAATGTTAAAGAACAGAAACGAAAAATTAAGCAACTTTTCCATTTGTTAAGGGGCATAACTCTAGCAACAGAAAAGTTACACTACCCAAACTCGAACTTGATCTGAGTGTGTGGTCATAAGCATTGTTTATAAGTTTCATAACATTTGGTTGAGGCAAACTAATGTTAGAGAACAGAAACAAACCAGATGCTTCGCAGGGCGCAGCTTTATACGACCGCAGAGGTTGAACACTGAACGGTTGGGGCAAGTATGGACACAACATTCAAGCTGGATTCAGCTCTAATTTTGGATTGTGATTAAATAGTTGACACAGCATACGTTTCTGACACAGAATGAATGTGGTCTAATGAACTTAAAAAAAATGTTTTGCCTTTGAGCAATTCACTATGCTGTGGAATATTAATCCTCTCAAAAAAATGTTTGAAAAACTTTCTTTTTATTTATGAAATTTCAAATGAGAAAAATTGAACCCCCCCTCCCCAATTTTTTTTTCACATCCCCCTATCCTTTATTCCAAAACCGATCTCAATTCAAATTTCTAATGGAGTTTGCAACAATAATCACTCATTTAAATACATCATAAAATATCAAAGTGTAAAAAAGTGCTTGTTATCACTGAATGGTAAAGATTATTTTAATTTATCAGTTGGTAGTGAAAGTGAATATATATTGTACATTGTATATAAAACATTGATTTAAGTTGATTCAACTACTATTCTGGACTAAGAAAGATAACTCCAATCGAAATTTCTTGCTATTGCACAATATTGTGCAATTAGATATTTCTTGCTATTGCGCAATACTGTGCAATTGAAAATACTTGCTATTGCACAATACTGTGCAATTGAAGATTTCTTGCTATTGCGCAATACTGTGCAATTGAAAATTTCTTGCTATTGCACAATACTGTGCAATTGAAGATTTCTTGTTATTGCTGAGTACCGTGCAATTGAAAATTTCTTGCTATTGCTCAATACTTAATATAATAATTTTAGATCCTGATTTGGAACAACTTGAAAATAGGGCCCATAATCAAAAATCTAAGTACATGTTTGGATTCAGCATATCAAAGAACCCCAAGAATTCAATTTTTGTTAATATCAAACTATGTTTAATTTTGGACCCTTTGGACTTTAATGTAGACCAATTTGAAAACAGGACCAAAAATGAAGAATCTACATACACAGTTAGATTTGGCATATCAAAGAACCCCATTTATTAAATTTTTGAAGAAATCAAACAAAGTTTAATTTTGGACCCCGATTTGGACCAACTTGAAAACTGGGCCAATAATAAAAAATTTAAGTACATTTTTAAATTCAGCATATCAAAGAACCCAACCGATTCAATTTTTGTCAAAATCAAACTAAGTTTAATTTTGGACCCTTTGGACCTTAATGTAGACCAATTTGAAAACGGGACCAAAAATTAAGAATCTACATACACAGTTAGATTCGGCATATCAAAGAACCCCAATTATTCAATTTTTGATGAAATCAAACAAAGTTTAATTTTGGACCCTTTGGGCCTCTTATTCCTAAACTGATGGGACCAAAACTCCCAAAATCAATACCAACCTTCCTGTTATGGTCATAAACCTTGTGTTTAAATTTCATAGATTTCTATTTACTTATACTAAAGTTATGGTGCGAAAACCAAGAAAAATGCTTATTTGGGTCCCTTTTTTGTCCCTAATTCCTAAACTGTTGGGACCTAAACTCCCATAATCAATACCAACCTTCCTTTTGTGGTCATTAACATTGTGTATAAATGTCATTGATTTCTATTTACTTAAACTAAAGTTATTGTGCGAAAACCAAGAATAATGCTTATTTGGGCCCTTTTTTTGGCCCCTTATTCCTAAACTGTTGGAACCAAAACTCCCAAAATCAATCCCAAGCTTTCTTTTGTGGTCATAAACCTTGTGTCAAAATTTCATAGATTTCTATTAACTTAAACTAAAGTTATAGTGCGAAAACCAAGAAAATGCTTATTTGGGCCCTTTTTAGCCCCTTATTCTTAAAATGTTGGGACCAAAACTCCCAAAATCAATCCCAACCTTTCTTTTGTGGTCATAAACCTTGTGTCAAATTTCATAGATTTCTATTAACTTAAACTAAAGTTATAGTGCGAAAACCAAGAAAATGCTTATTTGGGCCCTTTTTAGCCCCTTATTCTTAAAATGTTGGGACCAAAACTCCCAAAATCAATCCCAACCTTTCTTTTGTGGTCATAAACCTTGTGTCAAAATTTCATAGATTTCTATTAACTTAAACTAAAGTTATAGTGCGAAAACCAAGAAAATGCTTATTTGGGCCCTTTTTAGCCCCTTATTCTTAAAATGTTGGGACCAAAACTTCCAAAATCAATCCCAACCTTCCTTTTGTGGTCATAAACCTTCTGTTAAAATGTCATCGATTTCTATTCACTTTTACTAAAGTTAGAGTGCGAAAACTAAAAGTATTCGGACGACGACGACGCCAACGTGATAGCAATATATGACGAAATTTTTTTTAAATTTTGCGGTCGTATGAAAATTAAGCAATTTTTCCATTTGTAAAGGAGCATAACTTTAGAACGGTAAAAGAGACATCACCCAAATTCAAACTTGGTCTGTGTTTGGTGGTATAAAGCATTGTGTATAAGTTTCATAACATTTGATTGAGGCAAACTAAAGTTAGAGAACGGAAACCAATTTTGGGACGTACAGACGGACAAGGGTAAAACTTAATGCCCCCTCCGCTACGGCGAGGGCATACAAATCTAGCTAGAGTTGTACTCGCGAGAATGCTTACAAGACCAGACGGATGGACGCACACCGGGTATTTCTTTGTCCCATACAAGGCCTTACACTGTGGAAAAACAAAAACACCACTAAAACGTTTTTGCAAGCTACAAATATACAAATGCATTACAAAGCTACAAAAACATATGTTGTAATGTTGTTTTTCATTGAGCGTTCTGAATTTTCCCTATTGTTTTCATCATCATCCTTTGGTCTCCGGTGGATAATTGTCTTAATGGCAATTATACAACATACCTTGATTCTCATAATACAATAATTATTGAAAAGTGCATCATTTGTTACAAAAAATCATTAGGGTTCAGCGAAACACATAGTCTCGCCTACTTTTGCTGTTAGTCGCAGCTTTATACGACCGCAGAGTTTGAACCCTGAACAGTTGGGGCAAGTATGGACACAACATTCAAGCCGGATACAGCTCTGAATTTGGATTGTGATTAAATAGTTGACACATTATAGCTTTGGAGCAATTTACTATGATGTTGAATAATAATCCTCAAAAAGAAAAATATTTGAAAAAAAATTCTTTTTAAATTCTGAAATCTGAAATGAGAAAAAAAAATGACCCCCACCCCAATTTTTTTTTTCACTCCCCCCTTTCCCTTATTCCAAAAATGATCTCAATTTAAATTTCTAATGGATTTTGCAACAATAACTACTCATTCAAATACATCATAAAATATTAAAATATAAAATGTCATACAGTCATGTTTAAAATTAATATTGATTAATAGTAACTTCTAAAAAAATAAATGGGGAATGTGTCCAAAAGAACACAGATGATGCCCTGGCTAGCATATAAAGGGACATAACTCAAGAACTGTAAAAGTGAAGCTGGCAAAAATTGAACTTAAACTTAGTTTAGAGGTAATAAGCACTTATTTAAGACAAACTTAAGTTAAGAGAACAGAAACTAAAAAAATCTTCAATTTTTCCACTTGTAAAGGGGCATAACCCTAGAATAGTAATTAAAGTGCTTGTACTCACTGAATGGTAAAGATTGCTTCAATTTATCAGCTGGTAGTACAGTGTATATAGCATTGATTTAAGTTGATTTAACTTCTATTCTGGACAAAGAAAGATAACTCCAATTTTCAAAGAAGATAATATAAAGCAGTGGTTTTAGGTGATTTAACAACCATTCTGGACAAAGAAAGGTAACTCCAAAGTATTGACTTGAAACTACAAAAATGCTTGTTTTTAGCCCCGTTTTGGCCCTTTATTCCTAGACTGTTTGTCCCATAACCCTTAAAATATATCTCAACCTTCTTCTTATGGTATTAAACATTATGGTACAATTTCAGAACAATTGAAATACTTATACACAAACTATTGTTCTGACACTAGATAAATGCTGTTTTTGGGCCATTTGGGCCCTTTGTGCCCCTAATTCCTAAACCTTAGGGACCATAACCCCCAAAATCAATCACAAGCTTCCTTTTGTGGTTATAAACTTTGTGTTAAAATTTTATTGATTTCTGTTTACTTATACTAAAGTTATTATCCGGAAACCATCCGTCTTCGGACGACGCTGATGATGACGACAACGACGTGATACCAATATATGACCTCAAAATTTGTTTGCGGTCGTATAAAAAACTGCCAAAAACTGCATTTACCCCTATGTTCTATTTTTAGCCATGGCGGCCATGATTTTTGACGAAACAGAAAATAAAACACAAACTTTATTCTAGATACCCTAAAGATCATTCAGCTAAAGTTTGGTAGAAATTGGTTCAGTAGTTTCAGAGGAGATGTTTGAAATAGTTTACACCAGACGGACGACGACGGACGACAACTGACGACGACGGTGAGCTAAAAATCAAGGATGGTTTATGAATCTAATAAATGTTTTAAAAACTTTAACTGCAGACTGTATGTAATGTTAACTGGAAGAATAAAAAGCTGCGCCATGAGCGTATGATATGCCCGTCACGTTTTAGAAGAATAAAGTTCAATAACTTCTCAATGTCATATCCAAAATTTATAAAAAAAAAACTAAAGGGAGGTTATCTTTACAAATATAAATCAGTCACCAAAGTTTAATGAACATTGCTCAAATCACTTTAATGATATTGTCCGAAAAATGGAAAATCACCCTTTTTGTAATGAATAAAACCCCAAAACTCAGAAACGTAAAATCTAAAATTTATAAACTAGAGGCTCTAAAGAGCCTGTGTCGCTCACCTTGGTCTATGTGAATATCAAACCAAGGACGCAGATGGATTCATGACAAAATTGTGTTTTGGTGATGGTGATGTGTTTGTACATCTTACTTTACTGAACATTCTGGCTGCTTACAATTATTTCTATCTACAATGAACTTGGCCCAGTAGTTTCAGTGGAAAATGTTAGTTTAAATTTACAAATTTTATGAAAATTGTTAAAAATTTACTATAAAGGTCAATAACTCCTGAAGGGGTCAACTGACCATTTATATTCAAGAAAATAACCAAAAACAGCAAAATTTCCTTAAAATAACCACTTCAGGGGCAGCAAACTAACAACAAGTTGCCTGATCCATCAGAAAATTCCAGGGCAGATAGATCTTCACCTGATAAACAATTTAAAAGCCTCAGATTTGCTCTAAATGCTTTAGTTTTTGAGTTATAAGCCAAAAACTACATTTTACCCCCTATGTTCTATGTTTAGCCGTGGCAGCCATGTTTGTTGGTTGGCCGGGTCACGCCACACATTTTTCAAACTATATACCCCAAAGATGATTGTGGCCAAGTTTGGAATAAATTGGCTCATTAGTTTCAGAAAAGAAGATTTTTGTAAAAGATTACCAAGATTTACGAAAAATGGTTTAAAATTGACTATAAAGGTCAATAACTCCTAAAGGGGTCAACTTACTATTTTGGTCATGTTGACTTATTTGTAAATCTCACTTTGTTGAACATTATTGCTGTTTACAGTTTATCTCTATCAATAATAATATTCAAGATAATAACCAAAAACAGCAAAATTTCCCTAAAAATACCAATTCAGGGGCAGCAACCAAACAACGGGTTGTCTACTCATCAGGAAATTTCAGGGCAGATAGATCTGGACCTGATAAATAATTGTACCCCATGTCAGATTTGCTCTAAATGCTTTGGTTTTTTGAGTTATAAGCCAAAAACTGCATTTTACCCCTATGTTCTATTTTTAGCCATGGCGGCCATCTTTGTTGATTGACCGGGTCACGCCACACATTTTTTAAACAAGATACCCCAATGCTGATTGTGGCCAATTTTGGTCTGATTTGGCCCAATAGTTTCAGAAAAGAAGATTTTTGTAAAAGATTACCAAGATTTACGAAAAATGGTTTAAAATTGACTATAAAGGTCAATAACTCCTAAAGGGGTCAACTTACCATTTTGGTCATGTTGACTTATTTGTAAATCTCACTTTGTTGAACATTATTGCTGTTTACAGTTTATCTCTATCTATAATAATATTCAAGATAATAACCAAAAACAGCAAAATTTCCCTAAAAATACCAATTCAGGGGCAGCAACCCAACAACGGGTTGTCCTATTCATCAGGAAATTTCAGGGCAGATAGATCTGGACCTGATAAATAATTGTACCCCATGTCAGATTTGCTCTAAATGCTTTGTTTTTTTGAGATATAAGCCAAAAACTGCATTTTACCCCTATGTTCTATTTTTAGCCATGGCGGCCATCTTTGTTGATTGACCGGGTCACGCCACACATTTTTTAAACAAGATACCCCAATGCTGATTGTGGCAAATTTTGGTTTAATTTGGCCCAATAGTTTCAGAGGAGAAGATTTTTGTAAAAGATTCCTAAGACTTAAGAAAAATGGCTAAACATTAACTATAAAGGGCAATTACTCCTAAAGGGGTCAACTGAACATTTTGGTCATCTTGACTTATTTGTAAATCTTACTTTGCTGAACATTATTGCTGTTTACAGTTTAATTTGGCCCAATAGTTTCAGAGGAGAAGATTTTTGTAAAAGATTCCTAAGACTTAAGAAAAATGGCTAAACATTAACTATAAAGGTGAATTACTCCGAAAGGGGTCAACTGACCATTTTGGTCATCTTTGACTTATTTGTAAATCTTACTTTGCTGAACATTATTGCTGTTTACAGTTTGTTTATCTCTATCTATAATAATATTCAAGATAATAACCAAAAAACAGCAAAATTTCCCTAAAATTACCAATTCAGGGGCAGCAACCCAACAACAGAATTTCAGATTCACCTGAAAATTTCAGGGCAGATAAATCTTGACCTGATTAACAATTTTACACCTGGCCAGATTTGCTCTAAATACTTTGGTTTTTCAGTTATAAGCCAAAAACTGCATTTTACCCCTATGTTCTATTTTTAGCCATGGCGGCCATCTTGGTTGGTTGACCGGGTCACGCCCCACATTTTTTAAACTAGATACCCCAATGATGATTGTGGCCAAGTTTGGTTTAATTTGGCCCTGCAGTTTCAGAGGAGAAGAGTTTTGTAAAAGTTAACGACGACGGACGCCAAGTGTTGAGAAAAGCTTTGGGCCAGGTGAGCTAAAAACGAGAGGGAGCTCACGTCAATAGATATAAACATTTCACCAAAGTTTCATGCAAATTGGTTAAAGTGTTTTTGAGTCAATATCTGACATGTTGATGGCAGACGTACAGACAGACGAATGGAGGGACAACTGTATACCATAATACGTTAAAACGGACATATAAAAACTAAGTCCATTTATAAGTAATATACGGGAAAACAGGAAATAATTTTTTACAAAAATTTCCTTCTAGATACTAGCTTTTCATTAAAAACAAGCTTCGTATAAGAAATTTATAATTAATTTTTCAAAACTTTAACCACAGAGTGAATGAAATGTTAACTGGCAGAAAATCTAAGTGCATTTAAAAGTAAAATACGGATAAACAAGATTTTTATTTTTTACAATTTTTTCTTCTTGATACTTTCTTATGATCATAAATAAGCTTCTGTCCAAGTTTGGTACAAATCAAACTTATTAAAATTTCAAGGACATACAAAAACTTTAACCACAGGGTGAATATTTGTGGAAGCTGCCGCCACCGACGGAATGTAGAATCGCTTTGTATAGCTTTTCCGACAAAAGTCGCAGGCTCAACAATAAATGGGGAATGTATCCATGGGACACAGATGGTGCCCCCGTTTGCATATCATATAAAGTTATAAAGGGACATAACTGAAGAACGATATAAGTGACACTACCCAAATTTGTTATTGATCTGAGTTTTGTAGTAATAAGTCTTGTGTACACGTTTTATAACATTTGGTTTAGGCAAACTAAAATTAAAGAACGAAAACGAAAAATTCCGCAATTTTTCCATTTGTAAAGGGGCATAAACATGATAAAGTATAACAACTCTAGAACGGTTGAAGTGACGCCACCAACTGTGTTTTGTGGTAGTTAGCATTGTTTGTAAGTTTCATAACATTTGGTTGAGGCAAACTAACATTAGAGAACGGAAACCAACTTTGGGACGTACTGACGGACAATGGTAACACTTAATGCCCCTCCCCTACGGGGAACATACAAATACATTTCAACTACACTTGTTATATTCAGGAAATAATGGGTGCAAATAATCAATTGCCAGTCCAGGTTATGGATTATTCTCTACTTTTGAAATATTAAATTTCATAAAAAAAAAAAGGTTTACACCAATGCCATTTGTTGCAAGACAAAAGAATCTATGCATGCTTTGGTAAATTCAATTAGAAATGTCAAAACTGACCAAAAATAACTTACACCAAATTGCAAGTCTAACTGTCTAATGAGCTATTAGACATAACTTTATATCAAAATCGAAAACTAAGCAACATGGTTTTATTACATAGAATGTTTTTAACAATGCATAACAAAAGTATTTTGAGAGTTATTTTCCATTTAGTAATGTTTATGGTCAATAAGTTAAATGTGCTGTGAAATCATATATAATATACACATCACAGTTTTTATCTATTTAGTCTCTTTAACAAACAAACAACATTGGTATGATTTTCTCTTCTAGCTAGCAATTATATTTAATGATAGCAGGTTTATTTTGTTTAATTATATAATAAGCAAAATAGTTCTATTGATTTATTTTTTCATGTTCGCCGAACTTCTATTATATTATTTCTATTTTTTTTAACAAATGTACAATATTGGTATGATTTTCTCTGCTTGCAATTTCTAGTAGTGTTAGTCCTCTCCATTTAATGTTACAATCTGCTTCATGTTTTAACATCAATTCAACAATCTCTATATGACCGTTATAGCAAGCTACCAATAAAGGGGATGCACCTGTTCTCATACACTTATTAATGACAGCCTTTTTGTTTATTAACATCTGTACTACTTCAGTATGTCCTTCCTGACAAGCCATGAACAGAGGTGATACTTCTTCATTATCACACTTATTAATGTCAGCCTTATTGTTTATTAACATCTGTACTACTTCAGTATGTCCTTTCTGACAAGCATATAACAGAGGTGATACTCCATCATTATCTCTACACTTATTAATGTCAGCCTTATTGTTTATTAACATCTGTACTACTTCAGTATGTCCTTTCCGACAAGCATATAACAGAGGTGATACTCCATCATTATCTCTACACTTATTAATGTCAGCCTTATTGTTTATTAACATCTGTACTACTTCAGTATGTCCTTTCTGACAAGCAATGAACAGAGGTGATGCTCCATTATTATCACACTTATTAATGTCAGCCTTATTGTTTATTAACATCTGTACTACTTCAGTATGTCTTTCCTGACAAGCAATGTACAGAGGTGATGCTCCATCATCTCTACACTTATTAATGTCAGCCTTGTTGGTAATTAACACCTGTACTACTTCAATATGTCCATTTTGACAAGCCAAGAACATAGGTGATGATCCAGTATGTCTACAATGGTTTACATTATTGGTACAATGACGTAAGCACCATGTAACCAGATCAATATCTCCTTTATAACAACACTGTATTAATGGAGTGTCTTGATTTTGTGTGTCATATAGACTTGCCAATTGTTTCTGTTTTGATATTTCTAAACCTTTTAAATGTACAAGGATTCTTTGTCTGAAGATTTGATCATTCATATTGATGTTACAGAAGACATCTACTATCTTTCCTCTCAACCAGTCATATATCAATCTATTTATATACATTTGCTGATATCTTTCTGATACATCTATTAAAAATTCATCTCTTTTGTCTTTTTTTTCAAAAACAAACCTTTCACGAATAAAATGACTTGAAGCATTATTAATTAAACAATAAATCATAACACTGCCAAAGTAAAAAGCAAGAAAGTCAAACAGCTTGTCATGAATAGTTCTGTACACTTCACCATCCTTTCTGATAAACGTACGAGTTAGTGAATCCAGCTCATCACGTATAACTAACCGGGATGTTCCTTTCACCACTTTACAAGCTTCATATGTGTTCTTTATAATTGTTTTGATATCTTTATCGACATCTTCTGTGAGCCATTCTTCTTTAATATGATTGTTAAACATAACACATAGAGCAAGTGCACAGTACTTGACATGCGCTCCCTCTGTTTGTATTTTATCTATCTCTTCTTTATAAACTGTAAATGGATTCTGAAAGAAATCTACAATTCTAAGATTAGTGTTTTTGCTGTACAATTGACATAAAAGAGGAAAACAGTCAAACATGTCATAAAATTCCCTGATCTTATAGGCGTTTGTTTTTAAGTAAAGTTCAGCAATAGATTGTTTTTCTGTTTCTAATAAGTGTTTATCTTCTGACAAAAGATTACATTCACAGGACTGATCAAAAGGTAAAGATTTCATTTTTTCATCCTTAAAAACCTGAAGTCTACAAGACATGATTAATTTGACTGGTTTTTTTCCTATTAATGTTTTGATTTTTTCCATCAAATTTTTCCAGCTTTCTAACTTCATAGGATTTATGGTATATGTTCCACAAAAGTCATCAACAACAAACAGGATTTTCTTACTTGGATTGTACCACTTGATAATTTTTTCAGGGTTCGTTACGGGTAAAATATCATAGCCGCCTTCTTGCATTCGTAAAGCAACATGACGCATCAATGATGATTTTCCTGTTCCCGAACTTCCGGTGACAACAACACAACTATTTTCTTTGATACATTTTAGTACATTCTTTGCTCCATTTGTTTCTATAAACATTTTGTCATCCTCTGTCCAAGTTTCTAATTCCTCTTTAATTTGACCTAAAAAGAAAGAATTTGATATTTCTTTAAAATTTACAATTATTTTGAGACTGACTTCTGTGATTTTGCCATACTGATATGTACTCATATACCTTATAAAATTTATAAAACTTTAGGACTTGAGCTTACATGATTAAAAGTTATTCCTCAATAAAAGATATAATGTGTTTTTGATCCAAACAATATCTTTTTTATAGAAAAAGCATTCTGTGAGTATTGCATGGCAATATTAGTCCCCTACCGGTTAAAAATTTATTGTATTAAAACAAAATTCTAACTTGATCTATAACTTGTCATGGTGTAAACTATATCATTGTATATTACAAATATCAAGTCAATAACTTCAAGAATGACCCAAAAAAAACGTGCGGAAAACTGATTATTTTAGAGAATTTTCTAACTCCAAGGACCATTACTCTGCACAAAATCATCAGACCGGAACAAAATTCAAATTTGAACTGTTAAACTTGTCATGACAAGAGTGCACACACTGAAATGTCTCACCTTCTTTTCTTATCATTGATATTATGTTGAAAGTCCTAAATATAAAGCTTTACTACAACTATCACATGAACTTAACTTGATCCAATAAAATGAGGTCACGGTCATATAAAACAGACAAGAAATACATGTGTGCGGGAATTTCTCGCTAAATTGAAGACCTGTTGGTGACCTTCTGCTGTTGTTTTTTCTATGGTCGGGTTGTTGTTTCTTTGACACATTCCCCATTTCCATTCTCAATTTTATGTACACATTACAATCATTCAATACACTAAGTATAGTTGACCTATTGCTTATAGTTTCTAAGAAACAGACTTAACCAAGAAAACTTAACATTGACTAATGAATCATGCAATTAAGGCCAAGGTCAGATGAACCATGCCAGGCAGACATGTGCAGCTTACAATTCTTCCATGCAACAAATATAGTTAACCTACATGTATTGCTTATAGTTTAAGAAAAACAGACCAAAATACAATAAAATGCTCCGCTGGGCGCAGCTTGATATGACCGCAGAGGTCGAACCCTGAACAGTTGGGGCAAGTATGGACACAACATTCAAGCTTGATACAGCTCTGAATTTGGATTGTGATTAAATATTTTACACAGCATAGGTTTCTGTCACAGAATGAATGTGGTCTAAGAACTTAAACATATTAAATTAACCTATTATGGTCCAATATCCAAAATTGAAATACATGGTCATTCAGCATATCAAAGAATACCAAGAATTAAATTTTTGATGAAATCAAACAAAGTTAAATTTTGGACCCTTTTGACCTCAATGTAGACCAATTTAATAACCGGGCCAAAACATCAACAAGAGTGCACACGCTGAAATGTCGCCTTCTTTACTAACGATTGATATTATTTTGATAGTCCTAAATATAAAGCTTTATGACAACTGTCACATAAACTTAACCAAAAAACTAAACATTCACCAATGAACCATGAAAATGAGGTCAAGGTCAGATGAACCATGCCAGGCAGGCATGTACAGCTAACAATTCTGCAATACAACAAATACAGTTGACCTATTGCTTATAGTTTAAGCGTTACAGACCAAACCAGATGCTCCGCAGGGCGAAGCTTTATACGACCGCAGAGTTTGAACCCTGAACATTGGGGAAAGAATGGACACAACATTCAAACTTGATACACCTCTGAATTTGGATTGTGATTAAATAGTTGACACAACACAGGTTTCTGACACATTATGAATGTGGTCCAAGAACTTAAAATTCAAAACTTTAAATTTTAAATTGGATTTTACCTATTATGGTCCAATATCCAAAATCTAAAAACATGGTTATAGATTCAGCATATCAAAGAATCCCAAGAATTCAATTTTTGATAAAATCAAATAAAGTTCAATTTTGCACCCTTTAGACCTCAATGTGGACCAATTTGATAACCGGGGCCTAAACATCAAAAATATAAATACATGGTTAGATTAAGCATATATCAAAGAACCCCAAATATACATTTTTGTGTTGAAATCAAACAAAAAAGTTTAATTTTGGACCCTTTAGACCTCAATGTGAACCAATTTGATAACCGGGGCCTAAACATCAAAAATATAAATACATGGTTAGATTAAGCATATATCAAAGAACCCCATATATACAATTTTTGTTGAAATCAAACAAAAAAGTTTAATTTTGGACCCCAATTTGGACCAACTTGAAAACTGGGCCTATAATCAAATATCTAAATACATGTTTAGATTCAGCAAATCAAAGAATCCCAAGGATTCAATTTTTGTTGATATCAAACAAAGTTTAATTTTGTGGACCACGATTTGGACCAACTTGAAAACTGGGCCCATAATAAAAATTATAAGTTCATGTTTAGATTCAACATATCAAAGAACCCCAAGGATTCAATTTTTGTTGGATCAAACTGATATAATTTTGGACCACGATTTGGACCAACTTGAAAACTGGGCCAATAATAAAAATTCTAAGTACATGTTTAGATTCAGCATATCAAAGAAACCCCAAGGATTCAATTTTTATTGAAATCAAACAAAGTTTAATTTTGAACCATGATTTGGACCAACTTGAAAACTGGGCCCATAATAAAATAAAAATCTAAGTACACGTTGAGATTCAGCATATCAAAGAACCTCAAGAATTCAATTATTGTTGAAATCAAACAAAGTTTAATTTGGACCCCAATTTGGACCAACTTGAAAACTGGGCCAATAATCAAAAATCTAAGTACAGGTTTAGATTCAGCATATCAAAGAACCCCAAGAATTCAATTTTTGTTAAAATCAAACTTAGTTAAATTTTGGACCCCAATTTGGACCTTAATATAGACCAATTTGAAAAAGGGACCAAAAATTAAAAATCTACATACATAGTTAGATTCGGCATATCAAAGAACCCCAATTATTTTTGATGAAATCAAACAAAGTTTAATTTTGGGCCCTTTGGGGCCCTTATTCCTAAACTGTTTGGACCAAACTCACAAAATCAATCCCAACCTTCCTTTACTGGTCATAAACCTTGTGTTTAAATTTCATAGAATTCTATTTACTAATATACTAAAGTTATGATGCGAAAACCAAGAAAAATGCTTATTTGGGCCTCTTGTTGGCCCTTAATTCCTAAACTGTTGGGACATCAACTCCGAAAATCAATCCCAAACTTCCTTTTGTGTTCATAAACCTTGCGTTTAAATTTCATTGATATCTATTTACTTATACTAAAATCATTGTGTGAAAACAAGAATAATGCTTATTTTGGCCCTTTTTTTGCCCCTAATTACTCAACTGTTGGGACCAAAACTCCCAAAATCAATCCCAACCTTCCTTTTTTGGTGATAAACCTTGTTTAAATTCCATATATTTTATTTTACTTATACTAAAGAAATTGTGCGAAAACCAAGAACAATGCTTATTTGGGCCCCTTATTCCTAAGCTGGTGGAACCAAAACTCCCAAAATCAATCCCAACCTTCCTTTTGTGGTCATAAACCTTGTGTTTAAATTTAATAGAGATCCATTCATTTAAACAAAAGTTATAGTACGAAAACCAATGTGTCTTTGGACAACGACCACAACGATGCCGACTTCATACCAATATACGACCACCAATTTTTCTTGCGGTCGTATAAAAACTTAACACTGAGCAATGAACCATGAAAAGGAGGTCAAGGTCAAATAAAACCTGGCAGAATAAAATGCACATCATAAAATATTTCCATACACCAAATATAGTTGACCTATTGCATATAGTGTTCGAAAAACAGACCAAAACAAAAATTCACTTTAACCACTGAACCATGAAAATGAGGTCAAGGTCAGATGACACCTGCCAGTTGGACATGTACACCTGACCATCATTCCATTAACTAAATATAGTAGACCTATTGCATTGTATTGCATACAGTATTAGAAAACAGTACAAAACACAAAAACTTAACTATAACCACTGAACCATGAAAATGAGGTCAAGGTCAGATGACACCTGCCAGTTGGACATGTACACCTGACAATCATTCCATACACCAAAAATAGTAGACCTATTGCTTATAGTATCTGAAAAAATGGACTTGACTACGAAAACCTAACCTTGTTCACTGATCCATGAAATGAGGTCGAGGTCAAGTGAAAACTATCTGACAGGCATGAGGACCTTGCAAGGTACATATACGAACATACCAAATATAGTTATCATATTACTCATATTAGGAGAGAAATTAAGAATACTAAAAATCCTCTAATTTTTTTTCAAGTAGTCACTGAACCATGAAAATGAGGTCAAGGACAATGGACATATAACAGACGGAAACTTCGTAACATACATGACATAGGGCATCTATATACAAAGTTAAGGAAGGGTCAAGGTCTTCTACCTTCTGAAATATTAAGCTTTTAAGAAGTCAGCTAACACCCCCGGCCGCTGCCACTGGATCACTATCCCTAAGTCCAGCTTTCTGAGACAGAAGTCGTAGGCTCAACAGAAATCAATAATTCATGACTGGGGAAGTAAATTATAAATGGGACAGATTTTTCTAAAATATTCAGGGTAGAAAAAGTTTGTTACGCTAACCATATTTCCCCTTTCAGTTTTTCTCAACTGGCTCTGGTTTTCCAGATACTTATCAAAACTGTAGTGTTCCCCCTATGTTAAATTTTTAGCCACAGTGGCCATGTTGATTGCTTAGACTGGAGGAAAATTTTAAACTATATAGTTGACATCCTTTACACATGATACATGAACAGACAATTTTTAATTTTAGTTTCTGGTGTATAATTCGGAGTTTTAGTCCAGTCAAACTAAGATTCAACCTCAAACTAATTGCAACAGAAAATGTTTAAGTTCTAATCTATAGCATTATGCCCTTGATATACACAGAAAAAAGTCCCATGAAATCTAACTTGAGGAAAACTCAAAATCAGCATTTTTATTTTCCTATGGGAATTAAACTTTGGAAGGGAGATAACTCCGCAAAAATGAGTCTTTTTTGGTCAGTTTTTGGTTGATTTTCTTGAAATTTATGTAAAGTATGATACTTTGATAGGGTTATAAGTTGATATTTGACTTAATTATATAATCTTCTGCTCGTGAAATGTACAAAACCGAAGTATTATGGGTAGTTTTATTTTTTTTGTGCATTTTCTATTAAAGAAATTGCAAATTTGAAGCTTTGTGACCACTTTGAAAAAATGATGTGAAAATTTGGTATTGTTTATATTTGTATATTATGTTTTTTCAGCATCTAACTTGTTTAAAGAAACTTTAAACCACAAAAAGAATAATACATGCTTAACTATTTTTTTATCAAATTTGAGATTCTTTACCTTGACATGTTGAAAAATTCAATAAATGGTCAACTAATGAATTACAAAATCTAGATTATAGCTTGATACAAGATATAAAACACCTTAAGAGTTGTTTGTTATACCCTAAAGACCGCTAAAAAATCAAGAATCAATACATTCTGATGAATAGAAGCGGTAAAGTTATAATTTTGTATCAATTTTTATTGATATTTCTGCCTTTTTTGAAAGAGTTATCTCCCTTTTCAATGCAAATCTACATAGGAATTTTAAATGGTGATTTGTTTAGTCCTCCTCAAAAAAGATTTTTTTGGGACTTTTTTCTGGTTATATTTGGGGTATAATTCTCAAGATTAAAACTTAAAAATCTTCTGTTGCAATTACTTTCAGGTTAGGGTCAAATTTATGCTAGATTGGCTGGACTATTTAGCATGAACTCCATTATCACTGTACTTGTATACATATATTTAAGGGCACAGCTGAAGGACACCTACAGGTGTGGGAGTTTCTCGCTACATTGAAGAACCATTGGTGGCCTTCGGTTGTTGTCTGCTCTATGGTCGGATTGTTGTCGCTTTGACACATTCCCCATTTCCTTTCTCAATTTTAAACTTTGGTTTCAATCAATTGAACAGTTTAACAGAAGAAGAGTTTTCAAGAAAAAATTAAAGACGACAGGCTTTAAGATAAAACAAAACTTAAATGTTACACTTATGTTCTATTTTTACTAATATCTGACAGCCATGTTGGTTTGTAGAGAGGATCACCAGACACATCTATGACAACTGGCCCAGTTATTAATTTTAAAGTAGAATGTTTTACACTTTACCTGACAACAGACAACAACTGACACCAAGTGACAACAATTGCTCCTTTGATGCTTTAGGTCAGGGGAGATATAAACCCAAAATACAAGAAATATAGTACATATTGAATGTAAATTCCCTTGTTTAACTCTACAACATTTGTCTAAATGATTATAATGTACCTCTGATGTTCCACGGTATTGGGTCTCTCAAAAGTTCTGTGACTTCCGTGTGTTCAGTCTGTAAACTACTGTGGGAAACTTGTAACTTCCTCAGATTTTCCGTCACTTCTGAGTGTTTTGTCCCCAAAATATCCACTGTTTGTCCTAATTCTTTTATCTTTTCCTGTGATTGTTTGATTTCCAACATAATTTCTTGATTGGACTGATCTAATATTTTAACCTTTAACTCTTGGCACTCTTGATTCATTGGCTGACCACCGAGTCTACTTACTGCCTAGAAAAATATTTTGAAAAAGAAAAGTATTCAATCAAAACTCCATATAACTCAAAATTAATGTTAACAGACTTTTTCATTAATGAATTTCACACCCATCTTACAAGAAAAATTAACATTTGAAGTCACTGAGGCAAGAGATAGGAAAAGCTCATACACTGCATGCATCCCTATATCATCTTCATTGAAAATTGTGAGGAAAAACAAATACATGTTGGATCAATGATTTTGAAACAAGAGGCTCTCAAGAGCCTGAATCGCTCACCTTAATTCTTTTGGTTAAATCTCTCATCAATGATTATTTTGGCTTTTCGATTTATTGAAAAGTTTTTGGATCGACCTATTTTCTTCAAAAGCAAAAAAAAAATCATTTTCTCCTATGTTCTATTTTAGCCATAGAAGCTATGTTTCTTGACATACAAGGAAATAAAATATAAAATTTATACTAGATACTATGAAACTCATTTAGCCTAAGTTTGGCTGAAATTGATACAGCAGTTTCAAAGGAGAAGATTTTTTAAAGTAAGTCAACATGATAAACAAATTGTGAAAAAAGTCTTTAAAGGGTAATAACTCCTTAAGGGGTCAATTGACAACTTTGGTCCGGTAGATCTTACTTTGCTGAACATTATTGCACACTTTACAATTTATCTCTATCTATAATAATATTCAAGATAATATCCAAAAACAGCAAAATTTCCTTAAAATTATCAATTCAGGGGCAACAACCCAACAACAGGTTGTCTGATTCATCTGAAAATTTCAGGGCAGATAGATCTTGACCTGATTAACAATATAACCCCATGTCAGATTTGCTCTAAATGCTTTGGTTTTTGAGTTATAAGCCAAAAACTGCATTTGCC
This sequence comes from Mytilus trossulus, assembly GCF_036588685.1. Lineage (NCBI taxonomy): Eukaryota > Metazoa > Mollusca > Bivalvia > Mytilida > Mytilidae > Mytilus > Mytilus trossulus. The sequence continues at coordinate 68,931,179 of NC_086380.1, forward strand.
CCCTATGTTCTATTTTTAAAAATGGCGACCATGTTTGTTGAAAGATCATAACTTCGGATACAATTTATAAACAAGATACCCTAGGGAACATTCAGTTAAAGTTTGGAAGTATTTGGGCCAGTAGTTTCAGAGGAGAAGATTTTTGTAAAAGATAACTAAGATTTACGAAAAATGGTTAAACATTGACTATAAAGGGCAATAACTCCTAAAGGGGTCAACTGACCATTTCGGTCATGTTGACTTTTTTGTAAATCTTACCTTGCTGAACATTATTGCTATATACAGTTTATCTCTATCTATAATAATATTCAAGATAATAACCAAAAACAGCAAAATTTCCTTAAAATTACCAATTCAGGGGCAGTAACCCAACAACAGGTTGTCTGATTCATCTGAAAATTTCAGGGCAGATAAATCTTGACCTGATAAACAATATTATCCCATGTCAGATTTTCTCTAAATGCTTTGGTTTTTGAGTTATAAGCCAAAAACTGCATTTGACCCCTATGTTCTATTTTTAGTAATGGCGACCATGTTTGTTGAAAGATCATAACTTCGGATACAATTTATAAACCAGATACACTAGGGAACATTCAGTTAAAGTTTAAAAGTATTTGGCCCAGTAGTTTCAGAGAAGAAGATTTTTGTAAAAGATAACTAAGATTTACGAAAAATGGTTAAACATTGAATATAAAGGGCAATAACTCCTAAAGGGGTCAATTGACCATTTCGGTCATGTTGACTTTTTTGTAAATCTTACTTTGCTGAACATTATTGCTATTTACAGTTTATCTCTATCTATAATAATATTCAAGATAATAACCGAAAACAGCAAAATTTCCTTAAAATTACCAATTCAGGGGCAGCAACCCAACAACGGGTTGTCTGATTCATCTGAAAATTTCAGGGCAGATAGATCTTGACCTGATAAACAATATTACCCCTGTCAGATTTGCTCTAAATGCTTTGGTTTTTGAGTTATAAGCCAAATAGTTATCAAAGGTACCAGGATTATAATTTAGTACGCCAGACGCGCGTTTCGTCTACATAAGACTCATCAGTGACGCTCATATCAAAATATTTATAAAGCCAAACAAGTAAAAAGTTGAAGAGCTTGAGGATCCAAAGGTTCAAAAAGTTGTGCCAAATACGGCTAAGGTAATCTATGCCTGGGATTAGAAAATCCTTAGTTTTTCGGTAAATTCAAAGTTTTGTATACAGGAAATTTATAAAATGACCACATTAATGATATTCATGCCAACACCGAAGTGTTGACTACTGGGCTGGTGATACCCTCGGGGACGAAACGTCCACCAGCAGTGGCATCGACCCAGTGGTGTAAATTGTTATCATAGGTACCAGGATTATAATTTAGTACGCCAGACGCGCGTTTCGTCTACATAAGACTCATCAGTGACGCTCATATCAAAATATTTATAAAGCCAAACAAGTAAAAAGTTGTAGAGCTTGCGGATCCAAAGGTTCAAAACTGCATTTGACCCCTATGTTCTATTTTTAGCAATGGCGACCATGTTTGTTGATAAATCAAAACCTCGGATACAATTTATAAACTAGATACGCTAAGGAACATTCAGTTGAAGTTTGGAAGTATTTGGTCCAGTAGTTTCAGAGGAGAAGATTTTTGCATTAGTTTACGACGACAGACGACAGACGACGGACGACGGACGCCAAGTGATGGCATAAGCTCACTTGGCCCTTCGGGCCAGGTGAGCTAAAAAGGCAACCATTAACATTTTCACTTGCGGTAGATCCCCTGGGCCCTTCATAACCTGTCAGTGATATTGTATATAAAATCACTCATACTTAAGTTATGTAACACTTACATTAGAAATATTACTCCATGCTGTATTGAAATCACCAGTGGCCATTTTGTTACTATCATGATGGGCTAATATATTCCTGTACCATTTAATCCTTGCTAGATCAGCTCCTGGAGTTGTCTCTACTTGTAGTGGAAGTCTGTCAAAGCCATTGATTGGTTGAGTTACAGATGTCAAGTTTCTGATTAAGCAAATCATCAATGTTACATCAAATGTTGTTGAAACGGGTCCACCTATAACATCGAAAGAATTATAATCAATAACATCTATAACATCAAAAGTAATAAAATCGGGTACACCGATAACATCAAAAATATTTGAATTAAGTTCACCTGTAACATCTGACGTGATAGAATCAGGTACACCTATAACATCAAAAATATTGAAATTAAAAGTAAAATCACAAAAATACTGAACTCATATTGGAAAATCCCTAATCACATGGCAAAATCAAATGACAAAACACATAAAAAAGAAATGGACAAGAAATGTCGTATTCCTGACTTGTTACAGGCATTTTCGAATGTAGAAAATGGTGGATTATTTTCCTTGCACTAGATAATTATTTTGTTTAAACTGAAATAAAATTTTTAAATATACCATATATGCAACAGTATATTACCATAGGATGAAGATGAAGAAGAAGAAAGAAGCAACATTTTGAGGTGAATTCAATTACACATATACTCTCCACAGTGGCGGATCTCTGCCCCCTGCCCCCCCTGACCCCCCTGAATCCGCCTCTGGCAGATTCCAAAAAGAAATGAAAATTTCCGTAAAAAAAAAACAAATTAAAAAAAATAATACTAACTGTTATTTGAATGATAATGTGTGACTGTCTTTTTGAATAGAAATGTTAAATAAAGCAAGAAAACCAATTATTGGATATGATTGTTTCATTAAAAGTAAAAATGATCAAAACAAGTTGAAAAATGTGAAATGTTTGACGGAAATAACTTCCCTTTTTTTACACAAGGTTCATGTGTTACGATGCTTCAAGTTGACTCTGGTATAATGGTTTTTATTAGTGTATTTTGTTTATTGAAACATAGATATAGCAATATGTGGTGTGTGTACCAATGAGACAACTCTCCATCCAAATAACAATTTAAAAAGTAAACCATTATAGGTTAAAGTACGGCCTTCAACACGGAGCCTTGGCTCACACCGAACAATAAGCTATAAAGGGGCCCAAAATTACTAGTGTAAAACCATTCAAACGGGAAAACCAACGGTCTAATCCCTGTTTCCAAATCTTTTGTTTTTCTTTTGTTAAAAACATCTGTGATATATTTTTTTTTCAATTTCAAATACCTTACTTATTAGATGCGCGTCTGTCAATAAATGCTATGATAGCAACAGGTTCATAAAATCTTGCCACATCATTGTAGGTACTTATATAAGCCTATTTACATCGTATTTCATAATGTACATTAAACATACACATTTAGAATCTTATAATTTACTTTATTTAATCATAAGTTTTATCAATTCTGTTCCTAACATAATTTCTGTCAAACTTGTCATTTTATGTTAGCAACATTTGGATGTGCTACAAATTAGAGTTATATGTCCTGGGTTGAAATCTTTTTAAATTTCAGGCAGCGGTATTTCGCAGGAGTTCTTCTTATGATTTTCAACTAGGATAAGATCTCCAATGTTGGTTGAAAATCGCAAATATGCCATGATTTACTTCAAAACTTTATTCGTCTAATAGATTTTTGTTGCCGATTTGGAAATTTATTTTATTCAATCGATGATAGGTGTAAAAGAAACCGTCATTTTAGTCCCGCATTTTAAATTTAGAGACAAATAACGTGAAGTTTTGTTAGTTTATCGCTACAATAAAGAAACATTATCATATATGTCAGATGAATTTTAATGTAGACTTTCATAAAATAAATCCAGATTTAACATATTTGTGTGTAAGATTTAGAAAATCTTATTGAGTCAAACTAAAAAGGTTGATTGATTTTTGGTTGCTTGTTTAACGTCCAGTGGCAGATATTTCATGCATGTTCAGAACGATACACACTGAATAGGAAATCATATTGTGACCTACATGTATTTATATTCGTCTTCGTTTAACGTCCAGTTATTGCAGTTAAATTAATATTTTTATTGTGTATGGATATATAACATGTACAAACATACCATTTCTTGGAAACAACAGATTCCATTGAGCCTGGTTCAAAACTCTCTTTAATTTTAAATCCTGAAGAGTGTTGTAGTTTGTATTCAGTGTTGAAGGTAGATGAGTAGGTGGAAATTCTCTATCAAAATAAGTACGGACTGCTCTTGGTGAAACTCCTTTCAATAACAAAGCTAATCGTACATAATTCTCTTCTTCTTCCAAGAGGGGAGCCATTATTCTAACAATCTTTGTACTTACAATTGAAACACGGAGTATAAAATTCTCGATTTATGGTCTATACTGTCCTGAAAAATAATAACATGTCTTAACACAATATTTTAAAATACTATCTACTTGCATGGGAAGACTCAAAATTATATTTCGTGACTTTAGATCACCATGCTGTATGATTTCCATCAATACGGTGTTGTCAGTTTAGAGCTGTATAAATCCCAAACATAAAAAACATAAAAAAATTCAAACTAAAGAACAATATTATACACCACATTGCCAAAGCTGCCATATCACACTTTTGTTTTGTGGTAATTAAACTCATCATATATACCAGGACTACATTGTGTATATACGCCAGACGTGCGTAAGCATTGTCTTTAAGTTTAATAACATTTAGTTAAGGTAAACTCAAGTTAGAGAACGAAAACTATTTATGTGACGTAGGGACGGATGAAGACGGACAAGGGTAGAACTTAATGCCCCCTCCGCCACGGCGGGGCCATGAACAAAATATATTTCAATCAGCACAGTGAAGTAAAACGTGTTGATTCAAGAGAAAAATTGGATAATCAAGTATTATTTCTAGTTATTCTGACGGAAAGAAACAAATCATGAAAATAGAGGGTAAAGTCCTTTCCACTTTTAATAGCATGTCCTACATTCTTAAAACAGTTCCAGGTTATGTAGTCAACATATCAAGAATCTTTAGGTGGCAGTCCACTATTATTTGTAAAGATTTTGACAATACATGGATTAGAGTTTATGTTATAGATAATGCATATTTTAAGGTTTTTCTTGTCGTAGAACTCACCGAGGGGTGTCAGGATTGATCAAATAAAAGACCGACCGGAGGGAGGTCTTTCTTTGAACAATCCTGACACCCTGAGGTGTGTTCTACGACAAGAAAAACCTTAAAATATGCATTATCTGACTTATATACCGTCAAAAAAATATTAATCTTATAAAGATTTGTAAAATTTAGTATACTATTTTACCGACACCACTAAAGTGGGATATTCCTTTCTAATGCGTTTAGGTTTTAATACGCCCTGCGGCTCATTTAGAACGTGAAATAAAACTCACAAAATAATTTAGATATAAACCTTTAACAAATTGTTATCCATACACAATAAAAATATTAATTTAACTGCAATAACTGGACGTTAAACGAAGACGAATATAAATACATGTAGGTCACAATATGATTTCCTATTCAGTGTGTATCGTTCTGAACATGCATGAAATATCTGCCACTGGACGTTAAACAAGCAACCAAAAATCAATCAACCTTTTTAGTTTGACTCAATAAGATTTTCTAAATCTTACACACAAATATGTTAAATCTGGATTTATTTTATGAAAGTCTACATTAAAATTCATCTGACATATATGATAATGTTTCTTTATTGTAGCGATAAACTAACAAAACTTCACGTTATTTGTCTCTAAATTTAAAATGCGGGACTAAAATGACGGTTTCTTTTACACCTATCATCGATTGAATAAAATAAATTTCCAAATCGGCAACAAAAATCTATTAGACGAATAAAGTTTTGAAGTAAATCATAGTAAATTATAGATTGCATGTTTATCAAGGAAAATAATTACCTCACACAGGTCATTATTTTATGCCTTGGAGCATATATCATTGAAACATTGTATCGTCCGTGTTGATTCTGAAAAAGAATGACCTGTCGTTCTGAAAGAAAATAACTCCATATAGGTATATAACTTTAAGTTAAACGAAGTTTCTCATTGATGAATCGTGTGAATTAATTTAAATTATGTCCCCTTAGTGTTATCCTTCTTCCCTTAAAGAACCGAGGGTCCGCAGTGGTATAACTTTTGGTCCACGGTACTAAATTTCAGTTAATAAATCGTAAATGACGTGTAAAATTATTTTTTCCTGCGATATAACATGCCAGGTGATATGTAACTCTTGAACTCTTCGTCAAAATATTTATAAATATCAACAATTAATGAGCTCTAATAATCATATTGTTCTTGAAAAACTTTGTAGATTTATAAAAAATTATAAATGTGAGGGTCACTCCTCCTGGTTAGTTTGTAATTTAATGTTTATGTTTGTATTATTCACATGTGCTTCAATATTTAATGTATCTGTTTATATATTCTCTGTAACTATGTAACTTGTAGTTTATGAGAAATAAAATTTATTCATTCATAACCAGAAAGTTGATCGCTTACACAGCGAAACCGATTTACCTTGTAATATTATTCGTTTGTGTTTAAAAGGATATGGAGATTATTACTGACGTCCGATAACAATTATATGGCTTCACTATCTACCCAAGCGCTGCTCAATGATCTTATCCGAAATCTTAATTTAGACTCAATGCCGACAGCTGTCCACGTGCAAATAATTGTTTATACTTTATAAAAAATAATTGTTGGTGTATTACATAATAATAATAATCGACAATTATGCATACTTTTATTCTATATGAAGCAAGTTGTTCAAGCTAGCAATCGCATCCTGGCTCCTTGGATGGGTCTCCCTTCTCTTTTACAACAATAAAAATTATGTTTTTAACAGCAAGTTTTCTACCAGTTTAGCATAGTTAATTTGATGATTTTTACTAATCAGCCAAAATTAAGCTGAGCACTAAATTGACTTCTTATGACAGTCACGGCCTAGGTACATTCAATAAGGTTCTGTCATCATAGTTACCCAAAAGGTATGATAAGTACTTTTGGAGAAGCCAAATTCGTTTTATATTAAATTTATAAAGAGTTAATCCCCCCTTTTTAAAAGCTATTTTAAAATTAACATGCTAAAAATATGTTAACTCAGAACAAACTACTAAATTATTAATATACACTTACTATTGAAATAGTATGTGATTTTATAAAAAAAAAAGAATTCTGTATACATACAAAAATAATACATTGTAAACGAGAGGTACTATCTTCATTTAAGTTTGATGTACCTCGACCGCCATGGCATTATCATCAGGTCGTAATTTAAAAGATATAGATTATGCTAACTTGATGTCTCTTAAGTGTGAATTCGAAGAATAGACGTAAACCAAGTACTTAGTAAGGGATACTCATATTGGTCTATTTACAGTACAAAACAAAGATATTCTATAAATGAGTTACAACTGCCCGGAATCACATTTATCTTATGGAAAGGATTTACTACAGTGATTCAAAATGACTTAAAGTTAATTGTGAAACAAACAAAAACAAATCAAAATAAGTTGAAGTTTACGGGTGCAGTACAATTTGTACTTCTAGTGTTATTGTGAAAATATAAATAAGTTCAAATGAAAAAAAATAAAAACAATATCAGAGAAATCTCTAGCATGCCATCACTTTGATTACTGAACCTGCGGCTTGGAAGAATAGTTATTTCCAAAATTCCGATCAAATAAAAACAAACCAGGTATTTGGTTTTAGTTTTGAATAAAATATTTAAACTTTTAAAGGCAATTTTTTGGCAACATTTGCTTGACAAAATGAAATAGAATTTGATTTGAAGAGCTGTACCAAAATATTGACTGTGAAATAAAATTAGTTGTAACTCAAATGTATTTATTATTTTAAATTGTACATACAAAAGGACAATTACTCATTAAAATATTACATGATTTAAATTCATACTCAGAATCAGGAACATATACATTTTTTGCTTAGTACTGTTTTATCACTTCCTGACTATAATGCAACTTTTAAAAATGTTTCACAAAATATAAGAAAATCCTTACATCACTTAAACTAACCAACAAATGAAATGCTTCAAAATGAAGTCATGCATCTATTGAATAGGCCATATATTTACACTGACAATGAAACTTATTCTTGAATGCAACCAATCAAGAGATCATTTGAGTCTTGAGCACTTTGCAATATTCTAAGTTTGTAAGAGAATGAGAATCCCTTACTTCATGATAAGCACTCACGAACGCTCGTATATAATCATGAAGAAAGGGATTATCATGCTATTACATATACTCATACATGGTTTTCCATGCACTATAAAATGATAATTTTATACGCCAAACACGCGTTTCGTCTACATAAGACTCGTCAGTGACGCTTGGATCAAAATATGGATAAAGCAAAACAAGTACAAAGTTGAACAGCTTTTTGTCCCAAAGTTTCAAAAAGTTGTACCAAATACGGCTAAGGTAATCTATTCCTGGGATAAAAAAAATCCTTAGTTTTTCGGAAAAAAAAGTTTTGTACACATGAATTTTATAAAAATGACCATAGAATTGATAATCATGTCAACACCGAAGTACTTGTAGATCTATTAAAAGTGAACTCCTAATAACCGCAGGAACACAGTTTTCAAACTACTGAGGCAATTTCCTTGACAAAACCTGTTGAAATTATTGAAATCCCCTTTATTACTTATCGGTATTGTCAGCATTTTTGTTTGGTTCCCAAAACTAACACATGAGGAACACCAGCGTGTATAGTTTTACGAATCGATTAAAAAAACTCATTTGCACCAAGCTTTAACGTAACTAAAAGCTCTAAATACAACATATATACGTACATTTGTACTTTTCATTTTCCATATAACAGATTATGTTATAATATATCTATATTCATGTATAAGGTCATAATCTGATAATGTCGACCAACTTTGCAAGCCAGTTTTGAAAATTTTTAAAATATGCAAATGTATCAAATATTTGTAACAGGATATTAAGCAAATAATAATAAATCAATCAAATGTGTATATTAGTCTTTTCTTAGTTGCTGTATTTTTATGTACTTATATGTTTGATAGTAAACCAATCAGCGGACCCGTGTTGATGATCTGGCATCTTCGCTAGCCAAGGGTTACGATCCATTCCCGCTCTCTTCACCCTTGGCGGATTGAGATAGAATTTCGGAGACACAAGGTAAGGATTTTTATTGGTTGCAGTCAAAACTCGCTGCATCCAATCAAAATGCGCCTATAACATGATCACGTGTGAATGTAGAAAGTGTTTGTAAACAATTGCCACGTGTTTTTTTGTGCAACAAGGCCTTTACATCCCTAAACATACGACTATATTTAGTGAAAACTTGAATGTTTTTAATCAACAAATAGAAGTTCCTGCGTATGTTTCATGCACAAATGCATGAATGTTGACGTATGCTTTCATTTCCGGCTTTACCAAGTGTGTAGAATCTAGACGCTACCGTGTTTTTACCTCCAAATTGAAGAGTTCAAGTGCTACCATTGGTCAAGACTAATGTATTCAGAATTGGCGTGATTTTTATCTTCCGATAGATGGCGCAACATTGTTATCACGAATGTTGGCTCAATCCGCCAAGGGTGAAGAGAGCGGGAGTGGATCGTAACCCTTGGCTAGCGAAGATGATGATCTGGATATCAATTGATTTGAGTGAAAGAATTTCTTAAAATGTCTATTTTCAATAGTTCTTAAAATTTGCTACAAAATTGACACACTGGAATTATGTTCAGATATACACACACAAATGGAATTAGATAATAACAGAAAAAAAATACGACGAGTTATAGGATATAAGCATTGAAGTCCTTTTATAGTTTCAGTAAGTAAACTCTCAAAAGTATACTCTCAGATGTTCACCGGCCGGTGTCAGTTTTGGAACTCTTTTTTTCTGATTTATATGATGATATGGTTAATGGCATAAGACTTCGTGCTCATGACACTTCTAAATTTAATATAATAGTAGACCACGATCATGCTGTATCAGCTACTTTTTATCTATCTTGAATAAATCATGAGCTGTTCAATTTCACCAAATATTTTATATGGCCGTCCACATGGCCTTGTTGCGAAAACTTAATTCCCACAATGACCCCTTTATCTATACATTCTGCAGTAGATTATTCGAGTTCACTCGGTATTCGTTTTTTAACTATAGTTCTAATTCATCTTATCAATATATGATTACAAATAGTATGTACTGATCAGTGGAGCACAGGAATAAAGGGTTACCCCGTAAGGTCTTTAATTAATGACATATTTGATTCATTATTTACTTGATAGGAGTATATACATGTACACTGTTTGTTTCCATTGAAATTCGGTGGGTGGTAAGTAAAACATAGTGTTTCGAACTACATTTCTTGTTTCTGTATGTTATTAAAAATAACCTCTTGTGTATCTAAGTCGATTGAAAAAAGTATTCACGAGAAAAAATTCCTGCCCCCTTAAAAAGGAACAGTCGGTGCCTAAGATATACCTCTTTAAAAAAAATCAGCAAATAAACCGCCGGCTCAGAGGATTCAGTTCATTCGTAGGACGTTAAACATCGAAACGGTAGACTATTATATTGTGTGGCAACCAACGACAAATAGTTACAGCTTGTGGCTTTAGGTGTATGCGCTAATGTTTTTTTTATAAAGTAATGATTAATTCATTTGACTTGAAAACAAATAAAACAGTTGAAAGTTCCCCTTTTCGTAGTACTTTTTTCACGTATAACACGTTTAAATAAACTCATCATAGATACCAGGACTCAATTTTATATATACGCCAGATGCTCGATTCGTCTACAAAAGACTCATCAGTGACGCTCGAATCCAAGAGTTTAAAAAAAAAGCCAAATAAAGTACGAAGTTGAAGAGCATTGAGATCCAAAATTCCTAAAAGTGTTGTCAAATACAGCTAAGGTAATACATGCCTGAGGTAGAAGAGCCTTAGTATTTTCAAAAATTCAAAGTTTTGTAAATAGTTAATTTATAAATATAACAATATCAATGATAATTCATTTCAGCACAAAAAGTGCAGATACAGGTATTTCCTAATTGTGCTTGATCAATACAAGTGGGACAAGTAAGGCAGCTTGTGGTTACTTTCTTTCCAAACACACATCATCTGTTTTTAAATTTATAAAGGTATAAAACCTGACCTATATATTTGGTGTATAGAAATGCGAATCAAAAATTTCAACATTTCAACATTCAGCCTTCAAATATATGAAAATAGTAGAATCTTTAATTGCGTTGTATCAATTTTATATTTCATTAACACTCATGCAAATAAGGTTTTCAATGTGAGAAGACGACTGTTTGATTTTGAAGTGGAGGGGAGAGATTTTGAAAACAAATAACTTGGCCTGGGTAGAGCTGAAAATGTATATTCTGCAACCCAAAATGCAGGATACAATTGTTTGCAGAAATTAAAAAAACATATCGTTGGGAAAAAATACGCAGGCGTAGTAACGAATATATATATTCTTTCCGGATAATATCCTCTGATTATGCATTTGCTTATTGTATATTGTCTCTTATATCTGACGTTTACTCGGATATTTAACAGATGAAATTTAATCTATATATGAAATAAATACTAGAAGATAGTTACATTTTAAAGGATTTATTTTTCGTAATTTTCATGGATTTTGTTATGTTGTAAGAGTAAATAAATGACATAATATGCATACATCTGGGGTGTTTTTAAATGATGCTGGTGATCTTAATTGCATACGATACAGTTACAGGGGATGTAATGACGTTGCTAACGTCAAATGATATTTTCGCGACGTCTAAATGTGACATATCGGGAAAAGATGCATTTTTTTACTGATTTTTATCATTTAAACGTTTTTAACTGGAACACAAGTTCATGGATCTCTCTTTCTTTTAAATGACATTTGGTTTAATTACGTATGAAGAATATTTATACCAATTTTCATAAAAACGTAAGTAGTGCAATTTTTTTTAAATTCGATAAATGTACAGGAAACATTGACGTTTTTTTCTACATTCATGAACATTTGATAAATATGAGTCATTTGTAAAAATAAAATGCATATGTGTTTATATTTTAAAACAAACAAAGTTTAAAAAAAAATGTATTTTTGTCAAAAGAAAAACAACGTCCACTAATCCTAATTTTGAGTAAATATCGACCCAAAAAGTAGCACATGAAGGTATATTTGTCATTACATATTTGATTTAATCAGGTAAAACATAGCCTACATGTAAATTTTCATCAACATTTGAATACTTTATCAAAGCTGTATCGTATGCCTTTAAACGACTGTGTAGCATAATATTGTGTATGCCATAATCTGTTGTATTTCTATAAAATGTATAAATAGGTATATATGTAACTTATGTTTTATTTCTTGAAAAGACGACATTTAAATATTATAAGGAAGTTGACAAACAGTTTGAAAACAAGTTGCCGTACTGTAGTTAATAAAATTAGTCAATAGGAGCAAGCTGCCGTATTCTAGGCTGGAATCGTTTTAACTGATATTCTTAAGATAACAAATATTTGATAGCAAATTTCAGTAAATATGAAGTCACGCTGTCATAATCTAAAACTTTGTCTTGAAAACAAATAAAACAGTTGAATATCTGGCCAACGGGGCGAAGGATTACGATCGACCTTGACATTTCTGGTACTAAGTGCACAGTTTTGGTGAAGAACACAAAATGTTTGCCACTTGTTGACATCAAAAGGTAAAACTTCATATATCAGAAAGTCGTTACGAAAGCTGTTACTTCATTGAAACAGTAAACATAGTTAAAACTAATCCTTTATCTATTTATTTGTTCCTTCCTCTCTGCTTCGTTGGTACCCAATTTCAAGTGGAGATGATACACAGTGCAGTTCATGAAAGGATATTTTGTGATGGGTTGCCATTTGTGTAAAAGGCCGTGGCGTTGTTTTTTGTTTTTTGTTTGTTTTTGCTGCTTAAACATCCTTTGTTTCTGACTTGGTGGCTTTTAGCATTACTGATAAAGATTAAAAGCGTTTTGAACGCATGGGATATATAAAAAAATGTTTTAGACATGAAGACATAATCATGCTGATATTGAAAAACTGCACAATAAAACATTCTGATTTAACATGAGAAGATGACCGACATAGCTGAATCATACAAATTATACGTAAATCTAGTGAAGGTCTGGTGTTCTTTTCCTTATGTAGAAATGGTAGATTAAATCAGGTTTTGTAGCAAGCTAAAGCTTTCACTTGTGTTACTGTCGTATTAATTCCATTATGTTTATAACGATGTGTGAACACAATAAACAATCACAAAAGGTAAAAATGTCAAAAATTTGGGTCAACGTTGTGTTTTCATCTTAATCACTATAAAAACAAAGAAAAATTTGAATTAAAATGTCAATTGTTCTTATGTAAAATATATGTTAACATAAGCGTAGAATAATGAAAAATCTCTTAAACACAGACGAAACCCTTTAAATATGGTCAAAAACACATATATCGGAAATTTTGGACATGACATAGACTTTTGACTTATGACCTGTGTCAAGGTCTTTATTCCACGATGTCATTACAAAAGGTCCCATAGGTATAGGACCTTTTGTTCATAAGTGAAAGCTAATTTTGTATTTTCTAAAACAGTTAACAAGAGTTATGCCCCTTACATATAGGTTACATCTCAAACGTACAAAAAGATGGGCATTAATGACATAAACATTTTTCACTATTTACTTTTTCTGTACACATAATACTTCTTGAGATATCGACTAAAAGATTAAAAGTCAAGGTTAACCTTAAAAATCTTTAAAACAAACTAAAAATCCTTTAAATAAGGTCAAACCACAAAATTTGCTATCTGGGACGTGATCATGACCTTTGACCTTTTGACCTTTGTCAAGGTCCTTAATCCCTTATGCCATTACTGAAGACCCTATGGGTCAAGGACATGTGGTGATATAGTTGAAGCTGATTTTGTTTTTTTTCTGAAACCTAAAACAGGGGTGATGCCCCTTACAGAAAGGTCAAATCTTTTCGGGCAAAAGTAACAAAGTTGCGCATCAATGACCCAAACATTTACAATAATTCATCAATTTTTTAAGTATTAAGGTTTTTGAGATTATCCCATAACAAGATGTTAAGTTAAAGGTTAAAGGTCAAGGTCAACATAGCAATTTAACCTTGAGAAATTTGTCAAAGTCACATGAATTGATGTTGATTGGTGAGCGTCCTAGGTGTCTACGACTTATGGCTTCGGAGGGATAACTCCAAACCGACAAAATATTTCGACTCATATGGTGAGTTCCGGGTGGGTATTCATGACACCTATACAAGGTATGAACATGAAAGCGACACGTCGTACGGTTAATGCTGCTTACTTCGTCAAAGTTTTGCGGAAAAAGAACTTTAAGGATAATCAGAAGACTACATCGACAATCGTTCCGCATCTGTTTGTATACATATAAGATTAATTTAGTGTTAAGACTGCGGTTTTTATTTTCTTTGTTTATTCGTTTTTCTTTTCTTTTATTTGGAGGGGGTATTATGCAAAGAGAGAGCATGACTTGCAAATAAGTGTGATTTTGTTATACCCCGCACTATACTGAATTTGAGAAGGGTACATATCTAACTTTTTCATTTAACAAAGATGCAACTTAATAGAACACGGGATTTAAATTTTAAATTGAATAAGAAAATATGCCAGCTGTACTAACGTTCTAAATTTTGATTGAAACATTCACCAAGTGCGTCATTAAATGAAAAAACACCTGCAAAGGATATTTATCCAGGACGAGTACATTATACTGATGGCGTTATTATATACGAAAACATCATATCATTTTACAGCATTAACAATACATTATATTTATAGTTCTATTTAAATGACAAAAACATCAATCCCCATAAAAGTTTAAAATATCAAGTCATTCACCTGCACAAGTTACACAAAGTACAATATTGAGAATCGTCTTTATGTTGTATTAAGTATTTCACTGATTCCAAGTATTCATAGAGACATTCAGAATATGTTCTCATTGTGTTATATTTGTAAGTACATTTCTAGGGTAGTTGCAATTATTTACCATTGTGAAAGGAGAGATAGGCGATCTGTCGTGCAAAATGCAAGATCATTTTAAATTTAAACAAGAATGTGTCCTTAGTACACGGATGCCCCACTCGCCTTATCATTTTCGATGTTTACTGGACCGTGAAATTGGAATAAACTCTCTAATTTGGCATTAAATTAGAATGATCTCATCAAAAGGAACATGTATACTAAGTTTCAAGTTGACTGGACTTCAACTTCATCAAAAACTACCTTGACCAAAAACTTTAACCTGAAGTGTAACAGACGGACGGCCGAACGAATGGACGCACAGACCAGAAAACACAATGCCCTTCTACTATCGTAGGTGGGGCATAAAAAGTATTTTATGATATACATGCTCTATTGGCTATTGCCTTATAAAACGCTTTTTTTATATGATTATCCATATGTGATAAAATCTTACTGATTAACTGCTTAGCTCGCAAAATAGTTATGTGACGTTAGAAAAATAAACCTGAGGCAGGAGATATACATCTTGTTGATAATTAATTATTTAAACATTTAACATATCATATACCGATTAAAGACACGAAAGCAATGACCAAGCAAAGAGTGGTATAATAGCATGAATTCCGTAAAAAAGAACGAAGAAGGATGCATCGACACGGTATACATCATCGGCAATGCAAATCAATACTTGCTCAAAATTTTTAAATCGAGTATTGAGCACTATTAGTAAAATACAGGTCACACCACATTTCTGGACAATATGAATCTGATGATAGTAAACCGCAAAAACATGTCGCTAATGAGTTAAGATACCGATACATGCATCGATTGATCAATTAATGATGATAATCGTGAAGTGTATGTAATCGATTTTCCGCACAACTCTTTTCGCTCAGTTTTAATGAAGGACTACAACACATTCAATGAGGTAAAGTTTTTAAATTGACGAGATTAGTATTTTAAGTGATATATAAAACGCCAAACGATGAAACAGATATACTTGATCTCAATTTTTTTGGTTTTTTGTTTACTCCGTTTGTTCAAAATGTACAAACTATTAATTTACGGTGTGAAGAGACTTTTCGGACAACAACACGTATTCCATTTACACATCAAAATACAAATTTTACAAAAAAAGTTTCCATTACGACTACAGAAAAGAAGTTATACACTAAAATATGAAACATTTTTTAAACGTTCGAAGCATAGACGGAAATAATAACACACCCGGCCATAAGTTACCTTTTATTTAATTGATTAAGGTCGTCAAGCCCGTAACAGTGACAATAATGTGAACAATATCTGGTGGTTATTTGTCTCATTGACAATCATACCATATCTTCTAGATCTTTGTATTCTTATTTATATATGAGCTAATCCAATGAACTTCACACTCAATCAATATATTGGGATTCCTGTTTAATTAAATGCAAAGTATTTTACCATTGCTATGCTAGTGTGAAAAGGGGAAAGCTATATAAAAAAGGTCGATAGTTTGATAATTTGCTGTGGTTGCAGTTGCAAAAATTATTTTCTGTGCACATTTTCAGCATACACAGTTTTCATTAATTGTACTGTTGCATATGTTGTCATTCCAAACGTGGACTTGCTACTCTAAACGCATGTTTCCTTTGATTTTTAGTACATAGTTGATATTTGCCATTCATACTCCATTTATTTTTGTTTAACGCAAGCCAGTTTTTGTAGTTGACGGATGCACAAGTGTTGGTGAGTTTTTCATCAAATGTTCATCAGGTTTCGAACCCTGATGTCCGCTCGTTCTAATTAATTGGAAATCATAGTAGATGTGAGGTTTTATAAATGTTGTATCTTTTTCCATATAAACACTTATCTTTGTCTGATTATATTGACCATGATCAAATTATGAGAACATTTTCATGCCTGCCCCTATTTTTCATCTTGATGACTCCATGCCACAGCATTTTGTATCACTTTCAATTTAGAAATCCTTGTAACAGGATGATGTTATGTTAATAACAAATTCGTAATAAAAATAAATCCATAAGGACTCTATCTATTACTCTTTTAATTCAATAGAAATTTCAATATTTTTTTTCAAATTTTGAATTTATTGAAATCAAATATTTTCAAGATCAAAGATCAATCAACAATTAACATTTGGACTGTGTTAGGCCGTATGTTCCCATGGACATTACCGAAAACCGTATGTGTCTATCAATATGTGTCTTTATGTTATAGTCATTTGAAATAGAAAGTTTCAAAGTACCATAGGGTTCTATCTGAAACGTCTCCTTTCTATTAGCCCCTAAACGTATCCCTGTTTATACTTCAGTGCACAAACAAAACTCTAGATGGCACAACTACACGTGTTAGGGTAACACATTATGGAATCGTAAGTTAATCTGACAAACGGTTTTGGAGAACTGCTGCGGACAAATCCAAATTGAAAAAAAAGCGGTGGGACAAGAGTAATATTAAGAAGAACTGAGCAAAACCAATAAATCTCGAAACTTCGTTTTAGCGATTTAATTAAAAGCATCATTGTAATTGAATTTTTTACTTATCAGTGTTTGTAAATATTAAAATCTTAAATAATACATTACCATAAACAACGTAAATCCAACTGGTAAGTCCAAGTGTTGCATGATACAACTGTGTTTAACTTTTCATTGTGTATATCTTGTGATGGTGATTTTTTAAACTCACTTATCCGTAATGAATATGGTGTGGTTTTTGTTGTTGTTATAACTTCATCTGTACATGTTTAGTTTTTAAGGTCGTTTCTCTACGTGACGAAATTTAAAGACCTTATTATTTTTCTAATTTTGTTTTTCTTGTTTTTCTTCCAACATTTTTTTTTCAAGACCTCACCCAGTAATTATTGAAGATATGAAGACCAAATATGGGCCATCTATAGACCTCATCAAGAAGTATTGCCAGTAGACCTAGTAAAGGATTTAATCATCTCCTTTAGACGTTATCCCCCTTTTATTGTTTTTTTTTTGTCACGATGCCCCCCATCGTTGTATTAATCAATATTATGACATTATTTGTACACTAGGTAGATTTCATCCTGATGTATAACCATGTGAGACTGCATAGGATTTCAATATCCCCTACGAGAGTTATATCCCCTTGAAGCATTTTTTTTACTTTCATTTTTCTCCAAAAGTATAAGAAATAGAATTGAATTGAAAATGGTAGCATGCACGAGAACAGCTGGCAATGTTTTTAAACATAAACAAAATACTTTGTTATTAACCTTTTTAAGGAAATATTTCACTTTATAAATTATAAACAATTTAAAAAAAATCTATTTCGAGAACCGGAGACTTGAAACCTTCAGCAATAAACCATAATTCATGCGACCTTCAATTTGTAAGTCAAAGGTCACTGAGTAAAAAAAAAAAACACCAAACGCTGCAATTTCAAGCTTGCATATTAAGAAAACGATAAGAGTTTGCTGCATACCTACTTAGTATGAAATGTTCCTCTCGATGAGCGCTACATTTCATACTTTTGCTCAAAATTGGCCGACCGTTTGTTCAAAGGCTACAACGAGATTATTCTTAAAAGTGTAGTTTTGAGTGCATATCTTTTAAAAGGTAACATATACCAACCTACTATAAACTGCAAAAATGATCAGCAATTCAAGACCTTCAATTTGAGGTCAATGTCAAGGCATGGCGAAATTTTACCTTGACCTTCAAAGTGTTATATGACTTTGACATTGAGACATTTTAAAGGTCAAGTGGCTTGAGTTGAATGATGGTAGTCTCATATCTCTACGACGACCGGTTCTCAAGTTTCGAATTGCATCATATATTTGATTATTCATTGTGACATTGAAAAACCTTGGAATATTCCATTTTTTTTCACAAGGTTGTCCTTCAACTGTAGATTATCCATCATTTAACAGCTTTGGGATAGTAGTTGTCGTTTAGACCTGGTATGTGGGAGACAACTCTTACACATGTATTGAAGTCATTAGTGCGTTTTTTTACATATCAATAAATTAAACAGTGATCAAGCATTTATGTAGCTTAGATTTGGCTGTGAGAATGATTAAACTTTTTAAATAATGTGGATAAAAAGGTAGAAAATTACCATTCATATATGAAATGCAAAACAAAACCACCAATGAACTGAGTCTGATGAGTTATGGAGCAACTTGACTGATTGAGGAACCTTATAGCGTCATTTACAAAATAAATCTTGGAATTTTTAGAAAATCATATTCGAACATATGACTTAAACTGAAGTAATATGGTTTTTGTGATTGTCATTGATACATAGTTTGTACTTAATGTTTGTGTTTGATTTTTATTTCCCAATATAAAAGGCTATATTCTAGAAGATATGATCTTAACTTCAATCCTAGTACAAGCTTATGCTAATAGATAATATACATTAACACAAAGATAGTACTTGGATATAGTGACAGACTGTCAAAACTATGACTTCTGATAGCGTCTGCTTTTGACAGCAGGTTCATTGTGTAGTCCGGGGAGGGAAACAAATAAATAGTTGTGATAAAAAATTATGTCAACTCGTCACAAGGATACTCGTCCCATACTGACTATTTCTGTTTTTCCTTATAAAATAAATGACCATTTTTATTGGGATATTAATCCTTTTACTATTACACATTAAAATAATACAAAGACAGTATGCAAGGGGTTTTGTTATAAGAAATTATTGTTTCCTAAAATTCTACCTTTTTCGTTTGCTTTATAAGCCAACTTGTTGAAAAATTTAGAAAATTTCAAACGTTCAAATTCGATAAAATTTTGTAATTTTAAAGTTTAATAACCTAAAAATGTTTAACATTTTCAGCAGGAATTAAACGACAATTTTTTTTTACTGGCTAAATTTGAAATAAAAAATGTAATCTGAGCTGGCCAGACTTTTCACCGCATCAATTATTAAAAATCGGCGATTTTTTTACCATAAACATGATAAAGCTATTTTTTTTACCATTAAGTTTCAATTTTAATTCAAAATATATCTCTTCTATGCATTATAATAGTAAGGGGTATTTCTAATGACATGTGCAATAAAAACTCAATGATTTTTACCTACAAGAGTTTTCGATCATTTTTTAGGGAACCACAAAACTGGTCATATTCAATACACGATTGTGGTTGTCATTTATTCGTTTTTATTCTTTAGCTAGTCACCACTTCAGTGTAATCATGAATATCTATTATATAGTCATTTTATGAATTTAATATTTGCAAAACTATGTGTTTATTCTTGATAATAATGATATTTTGGCCCAGGCGGATAACCCTGGCCTTTTTGGAACTCAAAGATCTTCAACTTTGTAGTTTTTATGGCTTTCAAATTTTTTTCATCTGAGCATAGTTTTGTTTGGACGTAGCGAGCGTCTGGCGTATACAAATATTTTAACCTGTTATCTTTTGAGGGCTAATATTCGTTTGTCTTAAATTTTCTCTCATTTATTTATTGTAGCTATGTCGTGTAATTTTGTCATTTTAATGATATAATTAAATAAAGGCAACAATAGTATACCGCTGTTCAAAACTCATAAATCAAACGACACAACACTGAAATGTAACACACACAGAAACGGACCAAGCATCAGACAAAATCCCCCGAGAATAACAAATATAACATCCAAACCAAATACATGAATTTGGGATAGACAACTACCATGACACGTCTTTTCGCAGTGTGAATTTACACTCAAAAATAAAAGAAAATAAACGATGAAACGTCAAAATGTAACACAAACAGATACAAACAATAATATAACAATGGCCATCTTCCTGACTTGGTACAGGACATTTTTAAAGATGAAAAAATGGTGGATTGAACCTGGTTTCATGGCATGCTTAACTTCGCACTTTAATGGCCATGTTAAATATAACATTGAAATGACTACATAATATTACAGGACTACAATACAAATAAATAGTAGAACATATTAGACAAAGAAACACATGATTAATAGATAACAAAAAGCATCAGCTTTAAAATTCAATACGCCGAAAACGCGTCTCGTCCACACAAGACTAACCAGTGATGTCCAGATATAAAAGATCAAAAGTGAAAAAAGTGCAAAGTTGTACAACTCTGAAGATCAAAAGTTGAAAAAGGTTGTGTCAAATACGGCTATGTTTTTATGCTTGGGATAAGAACATCCTTATTATTTAGAACAAGTAATGCTGTTGCAAACAGTAAATTTGATCAAATGAATAAAAAAGAGATATACATAATGAAAATGATGTATTAACTAATTACAGAAAACTACACCCGAATTCATAATGCTAAGACTAACACAGAATAGACACATCCAGCTCAGTCCAGGCCCCAACGCAATAAATCATAAAAATGAAGTCACATACGGTGGCGAAAAGGAACAAAAATTACGTCACATTTGAATTTATGAAATTTCTGAAACAGTACAAAACTGACGTCACATATAAAAAACTATAATTCAAAAGTAACATAGAATTAGGATTGATTTGAGATTATATTGACGCTCAAGGACAAAAATATTAAAAAGGCCAAATAAAGTACGAAGTTGAAAAGCATTGTGACTACTGTACACATGCCTTTAGAACGTGTTTGTGATACCTGATATATATCACTCCAAAAGCTGTATTACTCTCCGTTTCCAGTATTGTGGTGTCAATATTCATGTTGTCTGGCATAGACGCTCGTTTCCGTAAACCGTACGGGATAATTATCTGAGATACGAAGCACAATAATTCTCATTTAAACTTCATTTATCGATTGCATTTCATATTCAAAGCTTCAAAATATTGATTGAATTTAAAATCTTAATCATTTCATGCTACCAGCTTAAAAACAAAACAATGTTAATAAATTGATTCCTCTTCTGCTGGGTTACACACCGATTCCGAAATTTATCAAGGTGCGCAGTATTTCCCGCGGTTATTTTTAGCATCTTTGTCCATGTGGCACCCGTTTCTGTATATACAACTGACAGTCTGTGTACTGATAACGCAACTTTAGCAGTAAAAAAAACCCACTCTGGTATACTATACTGCGTACACGTGAATTTAATAATTTGCAGTGCAGTTAAGTTCAATAAAATTACCGTTTTTTTCTGACCCCCCCCCCCCCCCCCCCTTAATTTGCCTTTTATAGTTTAAGAAATAGCACCTCACTTAACACAAACTCGATGAAACACAAGTCAAGCAGATTTACGAACTATTTTCCATACTCAGTGGTGGATCCATAAATTTTGATCAAAAAGCGGGTGAAAAGGGGTGCATATTGCATGACTATTTGCCTTCTTCAAGGAGTAGATCAGTTAAAATTTCCAGACAAATCCCAAGACTACTATATTTGATCTGTGTTAATATAATAAAAATGAAGTTAAAGTCTGTTTGATTTATTCATAGATTAGGTAGGACGTCATATACTTAATTATTTAAATTAGTAGATTTTTCATATAGGACAGAAACTTTTTTTAAGAGAGAAATATGAATTGCATCGGTCCCCCCCCCCCCCCCCCAATAAATATTGACCTGTCCCTAAGTTAAGAAGGCTATTACCTTTATATTGGGTAGGTATAATTAGTGGTAAACAATTAGTTGTCTTTTCTGCTATATGTATAATCCGAATCCATGGAACTTCACATTTTATGTACTTTTATTTTCAACTGAAGCATGTGGATTTTAGAGAAATAGAATTTATTTTATCAGCTTTGAACAGCAATCTTTTATTTGATGATTAGCCTAAACATTTATGACATTACTAAAAACTTTTAAGGTACATGTGAAAACTATTTAAAGTTATAATTCTATTGTGTAATAAATATTATTAACCAAACAATATTACCATTATCATGATTATAAAAATAAAAGATATTTTCTATCAATTGAATAATTTGATTTATCTTTTAGGGATACAACAAGTCTGCAAGTCACTAGATATAAATGGACAGAGAAAATTATTGAGGAGATCATTGGGGGGACAAACTAAACAAAGGAAATGTACTTTACTTTAACATGTTTAAGGAGGAGAAGTGAAAGAAGCAGGTACTATATATTCTTGATTAACTTGGCTGTAACAATCAAACCATTGAGATAAATGTCTATATTTCAATAAATCAGCACGTAAACAAACAACAAAATCAGTAGAGGCATCTGTTAGTTAATACAAAGACATCAATATAAGTGTCAATACAAATGTCAAAACAAATGTCAAAAAAAGAGGAAGTGGTATGATTACCAATGAGACAATTCTACTCAAGAGACCAGAGGATACAGACATTAATAACTATTGATTTGGCCTTCAACGATGAGTAAAACCTGTACTGCATAGTCATCTTTAAGTTTATAAATAAATATATAAAATTTCACAGAATGACAAAATGTAAAATAATTTGACTGTCTTTGCTCATGAATATTATGTACATGTATCTTAGATCTATAGCCAAAAATCTCTTTTTTTAAAAATGACAAAAAGTGACTGGTGGTTAGAGATTTAAATAATGGCTATATATATATATATTAACTTGTCCTGCAACCTCATTATGTGCATAAGGAGGCCCAACAGTACTAGTATGATTGTTTTTGTCTCATCATCCATCCCAAAATTTTCTTCAGTGTTACTGATAACTTTGTATGAGGCAGGCTTGTCATTTAATGTATATACATTGCACATTATAGATTTATTTCATATAAACATGATTAAGGTCTACCGGTATGCATTTTTTTTATTTTTTTGGGGGTATGGTTAATATCTTGCATTCATTGAACCTCCAAAAATTACTTTCTCCATCCTCATTTGTTTTTTATTAGTTCTATTTTCAAATCCCTTAAATAAAGTTTTTATTCTTATATTATTCATGATATATTTATAAAACCTTGCAACCATAATGATATTATGGTATGGCATCGTCGTTCAAAGACTTTTGTTTCCAGGCAATAACTTTAGTAACTAAATGGATCTTTATGAAATTGTACCACATGGTTCCCTACCCCAAAAGGAGGTTGGGTAGGGGTTATGGCTTAAAAGTTTATAAACAAGGGGCCAAAAATAATACTTCTTTTCTTGACCAATACATGTATAACTTTTCTTATGTTTGTAGGGAAAATTGGCGGGTGTAACATCTATTAGCAATAAAAAGAGGAGATAAAGCAGTTAATCATTATGACTGTGAAAAGAAGATTTTATCTGAATATGAAAAGAGTTTATTTCAGTTAAAAAGACTTGCTACAAAATGTTCCTCTTGTAATTTTATTGAAGACCAGACCATTGTCAACTTTAAGTAAAGGAAGATAATAAAACATTGAAGAGGAAATGAAGGAAAAGACTTAATCATCAAAGAGCATAACAAAGCATAATTCCGAAGGAATAATATTGTACAGTAAACAACATACAATAACGTATTACTATTTCATTTTTTGCAATTGCTGAATTTTTATGCTGTACTGTCAAAACTTTGGTTGCAGTACAGGAGTCTGTTTTCTTTTAAATATTAATAAAACTTCAGAATTTCATACTTTTGCTTTAAATCATGCAACGCTAGTGATAATAACTGTACATTAGTCATTTAAGTCTTGTTTGAACTGAAAGTAAAGTTACATGTATATAATACTACTTTTCTTGTGACAGTAATTTGAAGGTAAAATTTATATGATTTATGATGCACATGCATTACCTTATATCATGTATATATTCATTGATCATGTTGATACATGAACATCAAACAAGTTTTTTTCATGGCCAATGAAAAAACAACTTGCAAGTGTTTACATAAGTAATACATGTGATATTGATATAAATTTATGTCATAATCATGTGAAAAAATAGACATGAAAATAACACACTTTTTACATGTTAAAATGAGGTTGAAAAATCTACATGTGAAATTAACACAATTTTTACACGTTAAAATCACGTTAAAAAATTTACATGTGAAATTAACACAATATTTACACGTTCAAATCACGTTAAAATATTTAAATGTGATAATAATGTTATATTTCAACGTGAATATCACGTGATCAGATTAAAACGTGATTTTCACGTGAGAATATCATGTTTGTAAAATACACGTGATATAAACGTTTATCCGGTGTGATACACACGTGTGAAAAACGTTATTCTCACGTGATGAGCACAAACGTGAAACACACGTTGGAAAAAATTGCCTGTGTACGCCAACATGTTAGACTAGAATACTATTCATGACTAAAATCTGTTTTTGTTGTTGAAATTATATTGCTGACCAATTATTTCTATTTACAGCTTCTTTCTCCTATCGTTTTGGCACATCAGAAATTTATTTTGTAATCATCATTTTAAGGTTAATAATCCCAAATATCGTCATCGAACGAGGGTTTCCATCATTTGACCTATTTGTAGATCTTGTCTTACTGATAATTTTTCTTTAAAAGTTTCTATCTATTTCCTAAAGTTTTGAATATAATTAGCAAAAACGCAACATAATGGTAAAATCGTCTTTGAAAGGCAAATTCTCCAATTAGAAACCGACTGTCGATTTCAGACACGCCAGACTAATTTAGTCTTAGATGCATGATTTTTTTTATTTGTTGTAATTGGCTTTTTTCATTTGTGGCTGGGTTATATTTTTGCTTTTCATTAATTATTTTGTACATAAGTTAGGACGTTAGTTTTCACGTTTGAATTGTTTTACATTTGTCATTTCGGTGGCCTTTCATAGCTGACTATGTGTTATGGGCTTTGGTCGTTGTTGAGGCGGTAAGGTGACCTAAAGTTGTTAACTTTTGTGTAGTTTTATCTCTTGTGGAGTGTTGTCTCATTGACAATCATACCACATTTTCTTTTTTATATCAAAATGTTGATTTGGTATTGATTATTTTTGCTACATATAGTTTATGTCTATCTACTATGATCTTTAGGATGAGGGCAAACACGAAACACATTTGTGAAGTTTGTAGTTTAACATGTGTGAGGGAAATAACTCATACAGGAAGCCGTTTTTGTTAAGGTTTACAGAAAGATGGTAGACAGCCTCGTTCTGAACATTTTTGCTCCAGCTTACTTTGTCTTTCTAAAGTCGTTTTAATTATAAAAAAAAGTTGCATTTTACCACTGTTCTCTTTTATAACCATGTCGGACATGTTGATTGGTGTTGGGTCATCGGACAGTGGTCATTCTAATTGGCACAAGACAAGATAAGAAAGGCAATTATTTACTTATTTGCATTTCTTTTTTTTTTTAAAAGAAAGCAACTTGTCAATTTATAGTTGTTAGTTGTTATCCTCGTGTAGCACTTTACGTATGCCTAAGTTGTAGTATTGCATTGTATTATTTTGTCTTGGGTAACCAACATTCAATTTTCAATGGCCTAATCAATTTATAAAAAGACAGCTGTTTATAAAAAGAGAGTGTTAAGGTAGCACTACAGTCTAACAATGATTTTTTGCAGATATTTTTTTATCACATAATTTGGAAGTAAGTATTATTCAGCACAGTTTGTAAAAATCCCAAAGTCATTATCATATCACAACAGGGAGTAAATTGATAATGAACTTATGTAAATAAAAGCACATGGTTATTAATCTAAATATATAGGCATTTGGGAGGGGCTAAGATGTCAATCATCTATTGATACCAGTGTCCAGCTGTTAATCCCTGACCACAAGATAAATATCGTGGTCTTAGCTCATTGTTTTGCAAAAGAATTACTCATATAACATGGAAGTGAACAGAGGAAAAGAAAAAATATCAAGGGAAAAAATCGACCAAAAATGAAAAAAATTACTATGGAAAAGAGTGGGAAAGTATTTTTGAAATCTCTGACTGCCTGTATAAATTTCTTCTCTTTGGTCTTCTTCATGTACAGTTTAATGCAATTTAACTAATTTTCAGTTTAAATGTAATTTTTCAGTTCCATTAAATTAAAAAAATATTTGGGAAAATGTATTTTCAAGAAGAGGGTGGTCTTGATCTTTTTATGAACATGTTTTTTTGAAACACACTTTTAATGTTCTAGCTAATTTCAGACATAGTTTATTTCTTTTATAAAATTCAAATGCAATTTTTTCTTTATATATAGAGAATAATGATGATAAACATTAATAATGCAGCTGGTCAATCATGTTAATCTCTTATCTTAGATTGTCTGAAAAGAGGCGGAGCTTTTTCTATATTTATTACTTCATCACAGATGTTGGTCAAATCTGTGACGTCAAACTCCCGCCAAATACCAAGTTAGTGTTGGACAGTTCACATATAATGCAAAATTTACAGCATTAGAGCATCAAAGACACAAAGTGTGTGGTTCTATTGATATAGTAATGGTACCAGAAAACTCCTGGGGTGTTCCCAGTGGAATGATTGTGTTTATATTGACTTTAAAGGGGTTCTAAGAGGGAAATTCAGTTTTTAGGTCATTTCTCAGAACAATTTTTCATGAGAATTGTAAGAAAAAAATGAAAATAGAAACTTTATGGGTACCCCCTTTGGCTTGACTTTGATATATATGATTAAAGGGTGTATTTTCTACAATACCGTGTCCCAGTTTTTGGATAATTTGTTTCTAAATGAATTTATAGGTCTCCAAAGATGAAAGGTGAAATGAGGTTTGGCACCCAGCAGTTAAATCAATATATCTTCTTACTGGAGGCATATATCAAAAATCTAAGACACAGTTTTGGAGATTGTATATGGTTGATTAAAGGGATGAAAACAAATTTTTACTACCATTTGACATGAATTAGCCATTTTCATCCAAGTTGGAAGACCTCTTTTTTTGGCAATTAATGAGCTATATTTTGAGATTAATCAAACAAAACATAAGTTTATATATAGATTAAGAAAGGGCTATATTTTAGCTTTAAAATGAGTTAAAGATTTTAAAAATCCATTGGGTAGTTTCTGAGAAATTAATTTTTAAAGACTGTTGATTAGAGTCGGAAAATTGTGACTGTAGTGCTACCTTAATTATGAATCAAGGTCAAAACACTTAATTAAATATAGATATCAAGTATAATGATAACAAAATTATATAATTCATGTTTTGAGACCCTGTACGCAACGTGCTGTTGTGCATTGTGACAATAAACCTGAGAATAGTTTATAAGTCCCCTACCGACGAAGTCGAAGGGGACATTTGGTTTGCACTCCGTCCGTCTATCCATCCGTCAGTCCGGCAAATCAATTTTCAACACTTTTGTTCTTCATGTTTGAAGATATTGATTTGATATTTAGTATATTGTTTCATCTTGACAAGTTACAGATCAAGTTCGAATTTTATTCAGGTCTGATAATTTTGTGCAGAGTTATGGTCCTTGGACTTAGAAAATTCTCTTAAATAATCAGTTTTCCACACTTTTTTTCGTCCTGCTTGAATATGTTGACTTGATATTTGTTATATAGTTAACACCATGACTAGTCATAGATGAAGTTACAATAATTTTTAACCGGAAGGGGACTATGTATTGCCATGCAATACTCTCAGAATGCTTGTTGATATATATATAATGTTCAAGAATAAACTGATTATTTCTGAAAGTTTATCATTTGATATTTTGTATTTCAATCATATCATGGAAAAATGTCGGAAAGCATGAAGAAAATTACGAAAGCGATATTTCTGTTAAAACATTTATTTAAGGCGATTTTAGGTTGGAAACACAATGGTTGGAAAGCAGAAAGATAATCAATCAAAAGGATTGGTATGTCAAAAATATATAAATTCATTAATAGATACTAAAAAAACAAGGGAATATTCATTATACCAAGCTTAAACTGAGACTGAATTTATTCTTAATAGAATATAACTAAAATTATCAGTATCAAATTTAAAATCGGTATATTTCCGACGTCAGTCGAGCGGTTTATCACGTTATTATAAAAAAAAGTCCAATTTTCTGAAATAGTCTAGAAATATTTATTCATCGGTAGGTTGGTTGCCATATACTATTTGACACAAAACACATCTTCAGCGCTTGATTGTTTTTCTTCTAAACAATCGGCTATTTTGCACTCATATAGAAATG
Organism: Mytilus trossulus; assembly: GCF_036588685.1. Taxonomy (NCBI): domain Eukaryota; kingdom Metazoa; phylum Mollusca; class Bivalvia; order Mytilida; family Mytilidae; genus Mytilus; species Mytilus trossulus. The sequence goes on from NC_086380.1 coordinate 68,960,113, forward strand.
TTAAATCTATTGACGAATATTTGTTTTCCTTATCCGTTAAGTCCGGTCACGAGATGTTGAACTCCGTGTGCTTCATGAAGAGTTCGGACTCTGCAAAATCTTTCTCAAAGATATGCTAAAGATAATGTTCATTTTGGACCCCAATTTGGATCATCTTGAATACTGTCCCCAAATCAAATATCTAAATACACGCTTAGATTAAGTATATTAAAGAACCCCAACCATTCTTTTTTTGGTTTAAACAAATTTGGACCATTTGGACCTTAATAAGGGCCGAACAACAAAACAAAAATTTAAATACACGCTTAGATTCAGCATATCATAGAACGCCAAGATTTCAATTGTTATAAGAAAAAAGCTGTATTTTGGACCCTTCCCAATCAGCAGACTAACAGTGGGCCAACGTTGGCAAATGGTCGGCCCGTTGGTCGACCGTTTGTGTTGGCTTCACAACATTGGCCCAACATTGGCAAATTGTCGGTCCGTTGGTCGCAAGTTTATGTTGGCTGCACAACATTGGCCCAACGTTGGCAAATTGTCGGTCCGTTGGTCGCAAGTTTATGTTGGCTGCACAACATTGGCCCAACGTTGGCAAATTGTCGGTACATTGGTCGCACGTTGGTGTCGGCTGCACAACATTAGCCCAACGTTGGTCTGTTGTTGTAAATTCATATTATTATCCCAGGTTGGTTATAAATAATCGGGCAAACGTTGGCATTATGTTAGTAGCAACATAGGGCCGATATGAAATTTTATTAATAGAATTGATTATATAATATTTTACGCTTTATTTCTCTTGGGAGGCGGATGATTTCGATTGTAGCAGGCTTTATGAAAAGTTAATGTTATACCGAAAGTGTTTATTAACTGAAATTACATTTACAACTCTATGTTGGGCCAATGGTGGCCCAACGTTGCGTGATCATATATTACACTAGATATATATAAGTCAGGTAAAATTTATACTGGAATATCACTACTGTAATAAAAAAAAGGGTATATCGTAAACATAGATTGCCTGGTTAAAAATTAAAATTTATTGCAATCATTACTGATTTATAATAGCTTTATTCATTAAACGTTGTGAAACATAATAATAGCAATTATATGCAGAGTGATATTTGATACAGCCAGTCTGTTAATCAAGCCCATTCTGATAAGGTTGACCATATGTTCGACAAATTTCAAAGATAGTTGCTATGGTAATTAAGTTTATAGGAAATCTGAATGTAATGGGATGGTCACTTTTGTGATTATTTCCTGTTGTGTATTTGTAAGAAAGCAGTGATACGAAGAAAACAAAAAGAGAAAATCATGTCATCTGAGATTCAAAGAGAAAGATAGTAACATGTAAGTTGTAAAAAATCTAATATATATATACGATTCAGAATGACAAATACAATATGATTTTTAATCTGAGGGATGTTGTTAAAAATCAAAACATATATTAATTTCTATCATTTAATAATGCTGATCTTGAAGTTTACACGTTTCGGGCAAAATATTATCTAGATTTTAAATCATTTCAATCCTATTAATTATCATGAAATATTTGCCACTGAACATTAGTTTCTTCAAACAAATGGTAAATTATATAAATCTGTAACCACAACATGTATGATCATTACTGAAGTTAATGGAATAAAGTTGTCTTAAGATGTACCTTATTCCGTAATGTTTCAAAAATGTGGTATTATGAGTTCTACTTCATTAAAATATAAATGAATTTGTTAGTTTTATTGTATTTCTAAATCGCATGCAAACAGATACGATATATTTGTGAAACCTGATCATATACACACTTGAATGTGTAACAGTGTTTTTATATATCAAATATATAACTGTTCATTATTACCTCGGGATTATTACACATCTAAATTAATCTTTATATATCATGTATATTACGAATATATGAATTTCTGACCATTAGACAAATAACCAATATAAAAAAAATGATTATTTTAGATTTTATTTTGTATTAAATAGTGTTTAAACTATTTAGAATATACATTAATTTATATTACATATATAGAAAGGAGATTACGCAGGCATGCATTAGACAAATACGCAATTCAAGTTTACTTATAACTTTATTACAGAGTCGGTGAGAAAAAAAAACATAGCTGTAAAGAGTCTTCGGATAAGCAGATAGATGATGCAGCTAAAGATTGGCGGCGCTTAAGCCTTGACAGAGAAGGTGACAAGAAACAGAGAAGGGAAAAAAAGAATAACATATATGACACTATTGAAGTTCAAATTGAGGAGGACACTACTCGTGGTGACGACCAATGATATCAAATTAAAAAAAAAAAAAAGTTTCATTTTCTGAATTATTTAATTTTCATTCTGGATCTGGACATAATACACTGACTAAAATTACATCTCCGAAAAAACTAGTTGTATTATCGCCTAACCATAAGCCATACGTCATTTGTTCTGTTAAAGAAATAAATGAAATTGATATGAAAAAAGAAGATGTGGTATGATTGCTAATGAGACAACTCTTTACAAGACACCAAATGACACAGAGTTTATCTGGTCGATCCATCAAACATTGCCAAAGAAATATCTAAGCGTCACACAATAAATAAAATTAAAGAGGCAAAGTTCATGAAAAAAACAAGGACAGTAACAACAATGGGTAATACAAAAATACAGAATTGCTACCTTAAATTTTGGCAGTTTGGAATACAAAAAAAGATCAAATGCGCTCCGGAGTATTTATCATATACAGCTCCTCATGCAGCATCCATTTTAATTTGGTTGAAACAATAGACCAACGTATTGCCAACATACAAATGAGAAATACCTACCTTGGACCAACATAGTGCCAACATAAGAAAAGATATTTCTACGTTGGTCCAAAGTTGTGCCAACATGGATTTCGTTTTTCATACAATGGGCCAACGTTGGCTCTATGTATTGCATATAACCGTACAACGTTGGGCCAACATGAAACCATCATGTTGGGCCAACGTAGGCCCACTTTGCACTTATACGTTGGGCCAACGTTAAAATACAACGATGGGCCAATGCATTGATATATGTTGTGCCAATGTTGGGCCAACATACTCATGTTGTCTGGGTTTGGACCTTAATGTTGACCAATTTGAAGACATACCTCAAAGTTAAAAAAAATCTAAAAATACTGTTAATTTAGCATATCAAGGAACACCAGTAATTTAATTTCTAAAAAAATCAAACAATGTTTAATTTTGGACCTTTGAACCTAAATATGAACCCTTTCAAAAACAGACCCTAAAATCCAAATATTAAATACCCAATTCAGAATATAAAACACTCAGCAGAATTCAAGACTTTGAATTAAACCCCATTGAAATTGCTAAAAAAATAAGTAATTTATACACAAAGTATTGGTTTTGGCCCCTTATAACTAAACCAATAGGGGCATAACCCCTCAAATCAATCCCATTTTTTCTGGTTATCGTATAACACCTTGTGGCACAATTAAATAGCCATAAAAAGACTTAAACTCATGTTATTGTCCAGATATCAGAAAATCCTAGTTTTTCATCCCTTTTCAACCCCTAATTATTAAACGGTTTGGAACATGACCCCTAAAATACACTGCATGAACGCATGCGTTTACTAATATTTATTTTTTCAATAAATTCCTTTCTACTTAAGTTTAGAAATATACTTGAAATTTAAGGCAAATTCTACTGCAAGTTTGTTAGAAATTACTGAATTGCATAGATCTGAAAATTAATTCACATTAAAGTAAATTTACAATACAATATATGTCAAGTTTATCATAGTTTTACAGTTGGAATATAATAACGAATAACGTGAATTTAAAATATTTTCTACTTCTAATTTATGAGAATTTATTCTGTTATGTTTATTTGCAATTAAAGTCTAGATAAATCACATTTAACCCCATCTTTAATGAGATTTATTTTGTATAGTATACATATAGTTAGGAGTAGTTCAAAGCAAATCTGTTTCAGATAATACTTAATTTAATATAAAACAGGTCTCTAATTATGTTTGAAAAAAGTATATGTTTGAGAAAGTATAATATTTCTAACAAAGTTTAAAAAAGAATATAGCATTAATTTTGTACTCAAGTTATTCTAATCTTTTGTTTCTTTGTTCACTGAATTATCGGATTACGAGGAAAGTTACTATGACATGACTTTTTGTATAGACCTTTGGGTTGTATGATCTGAAACAACAGTGTTGTACAGTATATTAATCTCAGGTTGGATTTGTCGGCTAATGAATCATTTATTAAAGAAAACGATTTCTTTGGGTCAGATTTTAAGAAGTTGATCATAATTCTTTACTCCTTTTTCCATCCTAATATAACTTCTTTTACATTGCAAATCCCTATTGTCCTCGTACATAATTTAACATTTTACGGGGTTATTAAGAAATTAGGCTTTTAATTTTCTCAATTGAATTGTTTCATAGTTTTCATATCTGGGCCTTTTGTAGCCGACTATACGGTATGGGTTTTTCTCATTGTTGAAGGACGTACGGTTGCCTATAATGTCTTAAATCCACTTCATCTGCACTTTGGTGGATAGTTGTCTCACCGGCAAAGATACCACATCTCCTTTTTTATATACATCAACTATGCTGTATTATGCAGGTAAACTGTTTAATCAGGAATTTATCATTCGTATGTTCGTTATTATAACATGTATAATGTATTATCTATATTCATTTGCATTATCAATATAGTCAGGGTTTTAACGTTTTGCAATAAATTTATTATATATTGTAAATGTTTAGCAAACATCTACAACTAGACATATAGTACTGATTTTGCCCATTATGGATCCTAAATTTTATCTTTATGTTCGTACAGTTTACCTCCAATTGATTGCAAAAGATGTGTTCTGGGGAAACTAACTGCGCTGCATTTACAGAAATTTTTTAATTGGTTATTCTTAAATATTAACTATTACCTAACTGGTTAATTTCCCGTTGACCTCTTTCTGTTTACGAGCACAACAACGCCAGCACATACATTGTACAAGATTTTGTTATATGATCAAGGTTAAAAAAAAATAAAAAGATTTACAATACTGAAAAATGTTAAGGCGGCATGGCTATTTTGTAAACAAATCATATATTTATTTATTTATTTATGTAAATAAAACTATAGGAACAGTCTGACCAATCCTTGTTTTAAGAAGCAGAAGAAAATTGAACATATGAACAAAGCAACAATTACGAGATGAAGAAATGCGTTCTTTTTTTATTTTCTTTTATTTTCGATATCTTATTTTATTTATGTCGTATCAGCTAATACATTTACTGTAGTTGCAAACAAATTTCCTTATACAAGTTTGTGTGACAATCTGTCCATGATATCAATACAAATATGACCATGATTCTAGGGAAATCTCAGTGTAATGGTTATGTTGACATGATGATATGTTAAAAAATATATTGCCTTCTATAGATTTTTATTTTCTAACAATTAAAAATAAAAAAAAACGATTTGTATATAAATCCACCAGAGACCAACAGACATGGGTTCACCGCATGACCGTCACCAATGACCTAAACTCCTACATTGTTTATTGAAAGTAGTCATCAATTAAAATCAATTAAATATAAAACAATTAAAATTAAGCAAAATCAAAACGGTACGGTCAGTATATGTTTTATACTTGGTTTTCTAGCACTTTTTATATTTGGTTTTGGTGTTGTTTTGGGGTTGGACTAACTCAGCTTGGTTTAGCGAGAGGTTGGATGAACCTTTTATGATAGGCAGATAACAAATAATTGGTAGGCTCTTCGTGTTTTCAGGACTTTGTATGATAGGCAGATAACAAATAATTGGTAGGCTGTTCGTGTTTTCAGGACTTGATCATACCACTAGGGTTTCAGAAATTGTCCGGTTACCTTTAAATAAAAACACAAAGTTATGTTCAGTTGGATTTTACAGATCATTTTGTTTATTATTGTACAATACTAAACATCAAATCAAACTACAAATTAAAATAGTAATAATCAACAAATACAATATAGTTGTTAATAAATCAAATAACATTGAACAAATTAAGCTAACCATTAAATTGATAAAATTAAAAGAGTACGTTGTTTCTATTTTCTGATTATAGTTTAAAAATTTACTTTTAACCACCAATTCTTTCTCAATTAAAATGTTTAAGTTGTTACCAAAAATGTGTAAAGTTTACTAACCTTTAAATAAAAACACAAAGTTCTGTTCAGTTGGAATACACAGATAGTACACCAACTGAACAAACTTGTTTATACAGTACCCGGAGAAATTATCCCATTATTCAAATAAAGTCATAAACTTAACTTTTGCAACTTTGAAGTGACCGATGAATTACTTATTTTAACTCTTAACTCCCCCAATACACTTAAAAGTAACATGTGTAATTGTGTTTACGTAACATGGTCATTTAGTTATCTGAATGTAGTGTTTGTTCACATCATAAACCCCACTAGCTAAATTTGTACATGGTCAATAAAATTGTATACATGGTCATTTATCTGGACAGGTGCAACTAAACTATGAATACATTATACTTCAAACTTTGACAAATATTAAAATGAAAATCTCTCTATAATAAAAATATTTAATGAAAATCTCTCTATAATAATACTCCCCCACTCCATTTAATTTTGGAGCTCCAAAATTTTAGGTAAATAGACTATCAACAACACAAATAATTGAGATTAGTATGTACGAATGAAAAAAATGAAGCATATTAAAGATAAATATCTGTTTTATTCTTAAAAAAAATAAAAGAGTGCGCACCAAACATATGGAAGAAGTCTGATATATCTCTTGATATTATATATATATTAGATGAATGATTGCGTTTTAGTTGTTCTTATTCGTGACTTTATATACGGAAGCCGATAAGGGCCATTCAAAAAAAATATTTTATGTCGTTATTACGACATAGCATGTCGTAATTTCGACATAACATGTCGTTATAACGACATCGCTATGTCGTAATTTCGACATAACATGTCGTTAAAACAACATCGCTATGTCGTAATTTCGACATATCATGTCGTAATAACGACATCACTATGTCGTTTTAACGACATAGCTATGTCGTAATAACGACATCGCTATATTTAAAAGAATATGTTTTATGATTGGCAAGAGACTAAATGACAAAGAAATTAACAATTATACGTCATCATAATGTCCCCGATAATTATAAAAGCCCCCGCATGGTCATCTATAAAATAGGGAAGAAAGCTACCAGAGGGAGAGTCCCGGAAATGCTGTGTGGCAGACAGTGTATGATTCAATTATTAGCTCCCTTGGTAAAACTCCAAATTTCATATTTAATGTATTCTATTGTTAAATAATTTACATGAAGCTTAATAAGTATATATTTGTTAATTGCATAGCTTTTGCTATTTGAATTCATTGGTTAAAGATATTTATTTATATTGTAAAGTTTAATATTTGCATCGTCGCAAAATCTTTGGATACCTTCTTTGGATACCTTCAGTGAGAAACTTATATATGTTATAGATATCAATTTAGATTAACATGGCTTATAGTGCTAGGGCTGTGCAGTGAGACAACGTCGTATATATTAACAAGATACCGGTCGTAGAATAGATATGCAGTATCTTGGAAGAATGAAATGTGGTATTATTAAAGGATTGAAATTGTACTACCAAGTCAAGCCAAGCTTTCCATCTCCCTTTAAATAAGCGCAAACTATACATGGCTTCTTGGTATAAGGGTGTATTGAAGTATTAATAGCTCTATTTCTACTTTCAAACGTTGGGCACGCGCGATGTTCCTACAACCCCTAGGATTTAAAACAGAATCTTCGAAATTTCATCCGCAAAACAAAATAAAAATGTTAGAAAACACGAACCAATATTAAAACAAATTCAATATATGTTTTGAGTTATGTTTTTACAGCTCTTGATCATCTCCTAAGTAATATCTAGTATATTTGAGGATTAAAAAAAGGAAGCTATGTGGAAAAAACGGATGTCCCCATCCAACGTTACATTTATGAAAAACTGTTTTAACTCTTATGTATAGTGATCCTATTTCTTATTCTCTGATCTTCTTGATTCTTGACAGGAACAACGACATGTGTCGGTTCTTTGTGGCGTTAAAGCCGTTATTTTACCAAATTTCATTTGACTCGACTGCATATTATAGTAGAAAATGAATAAAAATAGTAAGACAATAATAATATCTAACAAAAGTACAAATATTTGCCTTATGTGAGTTCAAATATTGCTGATTCAATAAAATCTTCTCTACACAGTCGTTTTTAAAACGGTAGCCATTTTGTCTAAGTTGATATTTCATTTTTCAAAGCAGTTAAGGCATATTTTTTTTATAATTGATCAAAACAAAAATTAGATATACGAAGAGTAAAAGATGCCAAGATTCTTTCCTTATTAACAACATATTTGGGTCTTAAAGGAATAAAATGCTTCCATACATTACAAAACGGTAGCCAATTTTTCCAAATGTCTGAAAACGTCTAAAATCCTAAAGACGCTAATTTCCGACGTTAAATGTGCTAAAGTTTCAATTAAATGTTTATGATAATTAAAACAAATCTTGTTATGAAATTTGGAGAAAGATGTTAATGATTGCTGCCGGAAAAAAGTGTATGTTGCTAAAGACTCCGCCCGGGGAAATAGGTTCGACACAGGTTAAATTTTGCAATTTTTATTATTTGTATAGCTTTTAACGATTTATTTAAAAGAATTTGGAAAGGGGCAAAAATCCCATTTTATAAAATAAATTGAAATTTATGTTACGGAAGTACTCCGAAATAGAAATTTTCTTTTGTTACATCTTTTGATATCGGACTCGGACTTCTCTTGAACTGAATTTTAATGTGCGTATTGTTATTCTTTTACTTTTCTACATTGGCTAGAGGTATAGGGGGAGGGTTGAGATCTCATAAACATGTTTAACCCCGCCGCAATTTTGCGTTTGTCCCAAGTCAGGAGCCTCTGGCCTTTGTGAGTCTTGTATGATTTTAAATTTTAGTTTCCTGTGTATACTTCGGAGTTTATTATGACGTCCATTATCACTGTACTATTATGCATATTTTTAGGGACCAGCTGAAGGACACCTACGGGTGCGGGAATTCTCGCTACATTGAAGACCCATTGGTTGCCTTCGGCTGTTATCTGCTCTATGGTCGGGTGGTTGTCGCTTTGACATATTCACCATTTCCTTTCTCAATTTTATCATTTAAAGTCGTCACTTCAGTTAGGTGCAATCACCAATATCAAAACACTTAATACCAGTTCACGGAATGTTTTACTTCGCGATTTGTCCTGCTATTTCGTGATGAAATTAATTCCTGTACTAGCGAAGCCGGAACTTTTCCTCAATATAAACTTGTGCATGAAATGGAGGTAGTTGAAAGACGAATCCCAAACAGCAACGAAAACAGTTTCATCGAATTAAAAAAAACAAACCCGGAATTATATTTTCATTTGCCGTTTTCGCGGACGACCCAGGAGTAGATTACTATATTTTAAAATGTATATATCTGAAGATGACTTGGGAAATAATTCTCAAGCCAAGGTTCAAGTAATTGAAGGGGTGTATTTCGACAACTTATGTGTCAGGGAAAATACAATTCTATTCAAATTTGACCAAGGGTAAAAATGTTCGATTTACTTGCAGAGTGTCAGATATTTTTGTATTGGCCAGGGGATGAATTAAGATATAGAAATTTTACAATGACAGATGATATGCAACTTCAAAGTTAAACATCCTATGATAAAAAAGAATATGAAAACCGTATACATGTACTTCCGTCCCATCTTTCCTTCCTACATAACTTGCGACAGTACTGCATTTTAAGTTGAAATAACTTAAAGGGTAAACATTATTATATCGATTTCCACAACTCGAGGTATTTTTTTGATAAAATGACATCACAAAACGAACAGAACCAGAATCAACCAACAATATAAAAAACCGAATAAAACTTGCAAAATTTAATCGAAGTCAACGACCCTCTTCGACGTCGCATTTTAAGTGTAACGTGTTGTAGGCATTGGGGCAATTGCTACTTTAATTCATCCTTATTACAAGAAGCCATGTAGTATGCGCTTATTATGAGGGAAAAGGGATGCTTAGCTGGCAAGTTAGGCTCGCTCATTCACATGGTATTATCTACCTATTCTGTCCGTACAGCTGTTTGCCAAGCATTAATTTAACATCCTCAACTGCTTTTTATAAAATATATAAGTTCCCACTGAAGGTATTCAAAGAAGGTATCCAAAGATTTTGCGACGATGCAAATATTAAACTTTACAATATAAATAAATATCTTTAACCAATGAATTCAAATAGCAAAAGCTATGCAATTAACACATATATACTTATTAAGCTTCATGTAAATTTTTTAACAATAAAATGCATTAAATATGAAATTTGGAGTTTTACCAAGGGAGCTAATAATTTAATAATAACACTGTCTGCAACACAGCATTTTGGGGACTCTCCCTCTGATATCTTTCCTCCCTCTTTTATAGCTGACTATGCGGGGGCTTTTATAATTATTGGGGGCATTATGATGACGTATAGCTGTTAATATTATCTGTGTCCTTTAGTCTCTTGGCAATCATAATACATATTCTTTTATATATAGCGATGTCGTTATAACGACATAGCGATGTCGTTATTACGACATGATATGTCGAAATTACGACATAGCGATGTCGTTATAACGACATAGTGATGTCGTTATTACGACATGATATGTCGAAATTATGACATAGCGATGTCGTTATAACGACATGTTATGTCGAAATTACGACATAGCGATGTCGTAATAACGACATGTTATGTCGAAATTACGACATGCTATGTCGTAATTACGACATAAAATATTTTTTTTGAATGGCCCTTATCGGCTTCCGTATTTATATGACCATTTACATGTTTTATTTTATTTGTGGCTTATTCTTTTTTTTTTATTAAAAAACCCAACCCAATTTGAGTCTTAAATATTTTTCATTTACAAATATCTTTATTCTTTATCATAAGAGCGTTGGTTTTTTTTTCAATATTATTATTATCGTATCTCTTGTACTTTTGTGGTAAGCCCTTTTTTCCTGGTAGTCTGCTCGAACTGCAAACATACCCGAGTCATTTACTCTCTCTTTGGAGTATGCTCATTTTCCTGGGTATTTTGCTCCGACTACAGAACTACTGTAAGACATAAGCTCATTTTATATGATATCACTTTAGTCAAATATGTTGTCTGTTTTACAATGGTTAGTTTACTAAAACATCTGATTACAGTTAAGATTTTACATTACATGGATAAGGATTTGCCTATTCTAGAATAATATTATGTTTGCTACAATCAAGGTTTTACATGAAGACTAGCTAGGTCAACATATTTAACAATAATTTAATCAGGTGATCAACAAAATTAAATTCTTATGATTAAACTAACATTGAATTCTTGCACACAGGAACTATAAAACACATGTTTTACTCAACATTTTTATCGTAATCGCTTTAGAACCATTAAACACTTTAACAACAAACCAAGTTTTATAATTCATTTTTACTCGTGCATTTCTCTTAAAATTACTATTTATCTATTTATCTATATTTGTTCCTTATAGGACACTGTACCTTATCTTGACATTTTCTAATGTAGACGTTTTATTCTACATAATATCAAGTTTTCAAGTCCTTAAACAACCAACCTCTTCTTATAGATTTGATTGTTTCAATGTACTTTTATCTTTTTAAAGGTTAAGGTTCAAGGCATTACTTAAAAGTGTTCATATAAACAAGGATATTTCTTTCTTTCCTTAAGTTTAATGAATTTAAACCGCCTGAACTTTAGCTTCTCAGACATCATATATTTCTGGTCATCTCATATTTCTTTATTTTTATTTTCTTTTTCATCAATCATCATCATTTTAATATCTTATTTGCCATTTACAGTCTTCCAAATTAAATGATTTTGTTAACAACACTTTAAGTAAATAAGTTTAGTCCCTTTTAATATAATAATCCATTTTCCTTGTATTTCAATTTATACAATTCTTTTCAAATTGACTTTAATCAATGACTCCATTTTCAATTTAACATAATTCTTCCATGCATTTATTCCATTTTAAATTGCTTTCTAGCTTTTTACCTATAATCGCTATATACATGTACTTTAATTTTAACTTTTAATTTCTTTTTCTTTTTTTTTCTTTTACTATTCAATATATTTCTAATATAAACGTTAACTTACTTGCTATTTAATAACCACACTATTTTTGCAATATAACATATATATTTTATATACACATAGCGTGAAACAATAGTCAAATTTAAAATCCAAGCACTGTTTCCAATAAAAGTCCAAAATTAACGTCCGTCATGGGCCATCGTTCTCCTTTCTCCGTACTACTTTCTCCGTTGTCCTTACTATGCACTCCTTTTTCTGTTCTCCTTTCTTCATTCCTTGTTATCCTTTCTCTAACTTTGATTCCCGGTGCTGATAACAGCGGGTGAAATCCTTGGAGGTTATTCATGTTTGAACTCCTTGTTCTTCTGGTTGTTTTGCCACATCTTAGCTTCATGCACCGGAAATCGTTTTCTTTCCCTCTACCACTTTTTATACTTGGTTTTCTAGCACTTTTTATATTTGGTTTTGGTGTTGTTTTGGGGTTGGACTAACTCAGCTTGGTTTAGCGAGAGGTTGGATGAACCTTTTATGATAGGCAGATAACAAATAATTGTTAGGCTCTTCGTGTTTTCAGGACTTTGTATGATAGGCAGATAACAAATAATTGGTAGGCTGTTCGTGTTTTCAGGACTTGATCATACCACTAGGGTTTCAGAAATTGTCCGGTTACCTTTAAATAAAAACACAAAGTTATGTTCAGTTGGATTTTACAGATCATTTTGTTTATTATTGTACAATACTAAACATCAAATCAAACTACAAATTAAAATAGTAATAATCAACAAATACAATATAGTTGTTAATAAATCAAATAACATTGAACAAATTAAGCTAACCATTAAATTGATAAAATTAAAAGAGTACATTGTTTCTATTTTCTGATTATAGTTTAAAAATTTACTTTTAACCACCAATTCTTTCTCAATTAAAATGTTTAAGTTGTTACCAAAAATGTGTAAAGTTTACTAACCTTTTAATAAAAACACAAAGTTCTGTTCAGTTGGAATACACAGATAGTACACTAACTGAACAAACTTGTTTATACAGTACCAGGAGAAATTATCCCATTATTCAAATAAAGTCATAAATGTCGGTACTTAACTTTTGCAACTTTGAAGTGACCGATGAATTACTCATTTAAACTCTTAACTCCCCCAATACACTTTAAAGTAGCATGTGTAATTGTGTTTACGTAACATGGACCCTCACTGGCTAAATTTGTACATGGTCAATACAATTTTATACATGGTCATTTATCTGGACAAGTGCAACTAAACTATGAATACATTATACTTCAAACTTTGACGAATATTTAATGAAAATCTCTCTATAATAAAAATAATTAATGAAAATCTCTCTATAATATACAGTCAGGGGCATTACTTAAACAAGTAATTTTTTTTAGTTACTTATAAAGGTAATTTTTGTTTTAAAAAAATATAATATAACTCAATAGAGTTATTTTAAATTTCAATAGAAGCATGGACTAAATGTAGTTTTCATGAATTTTTAAAGCATTTTATATCATAAAATGAAGAATTTATTAGATTTAAGAGGAGTATAGAGATTAAGGGTTACTTTAAAAATAATGACAAAAATATTACTTGAATAAGTTATTTTATACATCTTTGAAAGAATTAGTAATAACACTTATTCAAGGAACATATGTAATTGTTTTGGGTTACAAATTATAAATAACTTCAAGTCTTAATTAATTCACAAGTTTCTATCTATTTATATCTGTCTACCTTCAAGATTGTTGAGGAAAATGATATGTAATAGTCCCAAGAGACCAATCTTTGACCCAAAAGCGTCGATATGAAAGATAAGTGCGTCAGAAAGGTAATTAGTGTTTCAGAAAGATTAGATTTCATATTTCATGGGAAAAATAACCAGATGACTGCCAAAATTTGTTAAGACGTTGCGCACGATATTGGTGTCACTTTGGAAATATCGGTTAGAGGGCGGGTTATTCAAATTCAAGCTCTTATCCTATACAATTAATAGCCATGTTATGCATATCATTCGAAAGGAAATAAACCATAGAAATCAATAACATAGATGAATTTGTGCTTTGACCATTTTTTAATGACAAAAAATGCTCATTTCGATGCCTATAACGTCATTTTAAGGGTGTCCCGCTGTTACGATTTTGTATTGTGTGCGTCTTTGAAATCCCAGTGCGGATTCATTAGTAAGTAGAATGGTTTAAAATTTTACAACTATATTGTATACATTTAAAGTTAAATGATGTTATAGACGTTTTTAACAATGAGAGTAGGAAGATCTTCAGAAAAGTTTAAACAAAAAAGGAAAAAAATGTCCCAATTTGCTGTTCAACCCGTAAAAAAACTTTCTGTCATTAATTTCATAATATATAACATACGAAAATGGATTTTATTAATATCAGAAAAATAATACATGTTCCGAGGAAGCTATCTGAAGTCATCATTATGTAACTGCGGACTTATTTTGGTACTTTTGATAACTATTTAAAAACATCGTCATTTTTCCCGTGTCCAATGAAATGTCCCGAAGGACAAAAAAACACAAAGAATAATTCAGAGGCTTTTTATCAAACGAAATTCTACTATATCCCAACTTTTTATCACCTGTTAACTGATATTTATGGAAAATACATTTAATTTCCTTTAAAATGATATGATATGTACTTTTGTTTGAGTTGCAGGTAGAAAATCCGAAACGATCTTAGATGTCCAATGAAATGTCCCCGTAACCGTAATTTGACGTCCGCGTTATAATAACGTTAAACTGGTATACGACTTTTCTTGCATGTTTGGCATAAGATAATTTCAGGAAATGGTCTGATCTATATAAAATACAGTTCTCGTTAAATATGCATTAAAATGTAGATCTGCATTGTTTCAAAGATATAAGATGTCGAAATATTTAACTGGGATGCTCCATAAAGACAAGGCCCCGGACCTATAACAAAGAGAAAACTTACTAATGGCCACACACCCACTTTATAAAAGCAAGATATATTGAAAAGGGAATGCAACCAAAAGTGAGATCTTCTTAAATATCCTCCTCAGCCAGATAGTATCTGTAATTCCAAGCGTTGCTATTAAAAAAATCGAAGCTATACACATGAATGAAAATTCTCATACAAATCTTATGAGATAAAGTACACCTTAGTCGTGAACATTTCAGTAAAACGTGCAATCATTTTTTTGTTGTTGCATCGACTCATTTAACAAAAATTTTTAGAAAGAAATACTCGTATGCCATAAAATTTCAGTATAGCTAACGATAATTTTTATTAATCTACTGTTAGTACATCTACCTAGCAATGTGTATGAAAAATAGGGTTATTACATATGAATCTCCAACAGAATTGCCTGGTAAGCTATTGTTTCAGAAAAAGGGAGAAGGTTTGGGCCCATTAAAACGTTTAATCCCGCTGCAAATGTTTGCACCTGTCCTAAATCAGGAATCTGATGTACAGTAGTTGTCGTTTGTTTATGTAATATATACGTGTTTGTCGTTTCTCGTTTTGTTTATATGGATTAGACCGTTGGTTTTCCCGTTTGAATGGTTTTACACTAGTAATTTTGGGGCCCTTTATAGCTTGTTGTTCGGTGTGAGCCAAGGCTCCGTGTTGAAGGCCGTACTTTAACCTATAATGGTTTAATTTTTAAATTGTTATTTGGATGGAGAGTTGTCTCATTGGCACTCACACCACATCTTCCTATATCTATGTATGAAAATTAATACTTTTCTATTACCATAATTTGAGAGAGAGAGAGAGAGAGAGAGAGAGAGAGAGAGAGAGAGAGAGAGAGAGAGAGAGAGAGAGAGAGAGAGAGAGAGAGAGAGAGAGAGAGAGAGAGAGAGAGAGAGAGAGAGAGAGAGAGAAAGAGAGAGGGAGAGAGAGAGAGAGATTACAGACACTCTGTTGTGTGCAAATGTTTTTTGTTGTTTTTTAAAGTAGATCGTTTTTACCTTCACAAAACGCCACAAAATATAAAATAAATAATGATTCTTACATCGCGATCCCGTGAGGGGATTAATTCCGATGTATCGTTGCCATAGAGATTTGACTTTCGGTTTTGACTGGTAACCGATCGTATAAATACGCGGATATCATCGAGTGCAAAATAACATATCTTATCGCTTCTTATGAATTCATTTCTGCAATGAATACTCATAAGAACGGAAATGAATAATACAAACATATTGTGTCGTTAGAAATATGTATATGCATTAAAATCTATGCACACGTACATTAGAAATGAGTTAACGAATGCGGAAGAATATCACAAGAAAGTTTTGTGGGAAATTATGAATGTCTACTCAAATCCAATCTATTGGAAAAATCGAATTGCTATTGAAGAGTGTCCACCATCCATGCACGTGTAATGCACTTTAAATAGAATCGTAGAATAGAATGATAAACTATTGGATGAAAATTATACATACATGTAACTGCTACATACAAATATTAACATAATATATAACAACACATCAAAATATACTGATTTGTATCACCACAATATTATAGATATTAAAGCAGTGAGATTGAATTCCCTGTCATTTATTCATCATCTACGCACGAACTTTTCTCAGATTTTTTTTTATCTCTGTACATAAATCTCAGTTTCAGTTATAGAAATGTGATTTTTTTCTGAGACAAGTGCTTGTGACCATCCACAAGAACTTGCGGCGGTCATCCGATGCTCTGTACTTCAGTACTTTGATTATACTTGTAAAAAAATGTAAACTCGAAACCAAAAAGATTGAAACCGAAAACATAAAAATAATCAGTTTAGAAACTTTTTTTTTTTTTAAATCTAAGAAAATTTAGCGTAAACCGATATACTCTGTTATATGTTGAAAATGAAAGCGCTGAACCATTTCTCGTATTAATTGTTTTGCGTTATCATTTCGGGGCTTTTTATAGCAGACTATGTGGTATGGGGTTTGCTTTTGAAGGCCGTACAGTGACCTATAGTTGTGAATTTCTGTGTCATTTTGGTCTCTTATAGAGAGTTGTCTCATTGGCAATCATACCACATCTTCTTTTTATATATTTCAATCATTCAACAGAACATCAAATTGTTATTTTGTGTTATTTTTGCATCTATAATTCTTCGCAAAAATTAAAAATTGTTCATGTATTTAAAATTTTGTTCAAATTCAAAGGAATTAAAAAAAATAAAACCATATAAAGAAGCAACTTAAATTAGAAGATCTCTGTACTTTAAGCGGCAGCTCACATGAGTAGAATATAAGGTCAACGTGAAACTTTCCGTGGAACAACGTCAAAATCGTCGTTTTATTAGGAACGTCGAGTAACGCTAAGTGGCACCAATACATTGCGTAACGTCTAAAGCTAGTAAAATCTGTATAGTTGGACACCTATAAAAATAATATTTAGAAAAGTAACTTATATAAGTTATATTTAAAATCGCCTCGTTTTCAACATTACTTGTATAGGTAATTTTAAATGTTACTTGTTTAATTAAGTAATGCCCCTGACTGATATATGCGTTAATAATAAACTAAAAGCAATCAAGAAAGAAAAACAAAGGACAACTACGGAATTACGGGCTTTGACTTTGGACAGGAACTTACAAGGAGAGGCGGTTGAAACATGTCAACAATCCGCTTAACTTGGACATTGGTGTAACAATCGCCGATTTCGGATTTAGGACAATGACCGCTCAAAACTTATCTGATATAAAACATACGTCATATGTGCTTGTTTCTGATTGTTCTTACTATAAATAATATCTGAATCAATGTTCGTGTTCAATGATTGTCATCATACTTGTAACATAAAATGTGTTTACGTCAGAATATTTGGACTGTCCATAAAAAGTAGATATGTTGGAAATTAGTTTCTCCTGAACATGCATCATTCTGACCACTCACATAATTTTGCTAGAAAGGTTCTAGAGCGTGAAAAAGCGTTATGTACACTCTATTTAGAAGAAGAATCAGATTAATTCCACCTTCTGACTTCAACATGCTTTACGTGGTTGCGTATTTACACATTTCGCACGGTATTTTCGGGCATATACTCTAAACACGAAAGCAGGCTAGGTTCATCCTAGTCCAAACTATCCGTGTATGCAAACTATAGTATTGAAATGTTAACCACTTCGACAGGATACCCTATTGGGTTTTTAAATATTTAGAACTAAATCGTTTAGTCTATCTGCATTATTGTACTGAAATCTTTGCAGTACGCTCTCTGCAAATGTGAACAATCGTGTATTCAATCCCCAACAGTATCAAACCAAAGACTTGACAATAGTGTGGCAGTTGAATCACAAAGCAGGGTACATACTTATATTGTGTACTGATCAGAATATGAATTTACTGTATATTTGACACTGGAATTGAAAAAGCCGTCGATCCTTCATGAACGTATAAAAAGTGTTGATTTTAAAACATATATATATATATATACTTGTTTATATGTACAAAGTCGCTGAATGATTGTATAATTAAGACAATAACACAAATATATATAAGCGCATATAATATATAAGTCTAAAAATTTGCACAACGGTACTTATCAGATGGTAGTATACGAAGATAATATTATAAAATCGTGTTGACAAATATTTCGGCTTTACAAATAGTCTTCGTCAGTGTCAATAATTTTAACGATACTGATTGTAAAATAGTACAGGTAAGTTTTGGTCTATTGATTTAATCCAAAATCTTGAACATCATAATATAAAACAAAACTCGATACTCAAATATATGTGACTGTATATTTACATCCAAAAATGAGTGAAAAATAAAACTGCTAGTATTTCTTATTGAAAACTTTTTTGGACAGTTCTGTGTTTGTAGCCCATTCTCTTCAAGCGGGTTTTGAGTTGAATTAGTCGTTTTTTAATTGTTTCTTTGTTGGAACAAATTCGCTTGACTCTGGGTGCCTGACTGTACGGGATGCTCTTAGTACAACGAGCAGGATGGCAACCTTTAGTAGACAGATATTGGTGATTTTCAGTAGGCTTAGAATATAGATCTGTTATCTGTGAGCGAGCTGGAAGTATCTACGAAGGTGATTTGGATTTAGAATTCTCATGAGTAAATTTGATACTTCAAGTTGGATGTATATTGTTGGCATGAGTGATATATATATCTAAATCCTAGTCACTTTTCGTCAATGATGAGTCTTATGTAGACGAAACGCGCGCCTGGCGTACTAAATTATAATGCTGGTATCTTTGATAACCAGATACACCACTGGATCGATGCCACTGCTGGTGGTCGTTTCGTCTCCGAGGGTATCACCAGCCCAGTAGTCAACATTTCGGTGTTGACATGAATATCAATAATGTGGTCATTTTTATAAATTCCCTGTTTACAAATTTTGAATTTTTCGAAAAAACTAAGGATTTTCTTATCCCAGGCATAGATTACCTTAGCCGTATTTGGCAAACTTTTTTGGAATTTTGGATCCTCAATGCTTTTCAACTTTGTACTTGTTTGGCTTTATAAATATTTTTATATGTGCGTCACTGATGAGTCTTATGTAGACGAAACGCGCGTCTGGCGTACTTAATTATAATTCTGGTACCTTTGATAACTATTTACACCACTGGGTCGATGCCACTGCTGGTGGTCGTTTCGTTTCCGAGGGTATCACCAGCCCAGTAGTCAACATTTCGGTGTTGACATGAATATCAATAATGTGGTCATTTTTATAAATTCCCTGTTTACAAATTTTGAATTTTTCGAAAAAACTAAGGATTTTCTTATCCCAGGCATAGCTTACCTTAGCCGTATTTGGCAAACTTTTTTGGAATTTTGGATCCTCAATGCTCTTCAACTTTGTACTTGTTTGGCTTTATAAATATTTTTATATGTGCGTCACTGATGAGTCTTATGTAGACGAAACGCGCGCCTGGCGTACTTAATAATAATTCTGGTACCTTTGATAACTATTTACACCACTGGGTCGATGCCACTGCAGGTGGACGTTTCGTCCCTGAGAGTATCACCAGCCAAGTAGTCAACATTTCGGTGTTGACATGAATATCAATAATGTGGTCATTTTTATAAATTCCCTGTTTACAAATTTGGAATTTTTCGAAAAAACTAAGGATTTTCTTATCCCAGGCATAAATTACCTTAGCCGTATTTGGCAAACTTTTTTGGAATTTTGGATACTCAATGCTCTTCAACTTTGTACTTGTTTGGCTTTATAAATATTTTTATATGTGCGTCACTGATGAGTCTTATGTAGACGAAACGCGCGTCTGGCGTACTTAATTATAATTCTGGTATCTTTGATAACTATTTACACCACTGGGTCGATGCCACTGCTGGTGGTCGTTTCGTTTCCGAGGGTATCACCAGCCCAGTAGTCAACATTTCGGTGTTGACATGAATATCAATAATGTGGTCATTTTTATAAATTCCCTGTTTACAAATTTTGAATTTTTCGAAAAAACTAAGGATTTTCTTATCCCAGGCATAGCTTACCTTAGCCGTATTTGGCAAACTTTTTTGGAATTTTGGATCCTCAATGCTCTTCAACTTTGTACTTGTTTGGCTTTATAAATATTTTTATATGTGCGTCACTGATGAGTCTTATGTAGACAAAACGCGCGCCTGGCGTACTTAATAATAATTCTGGTACCTTTGATAACTATTTACACCACTGGGTCGATGCCACTGCTGGTGGTCGTTTCGTTTCCGAGGGTATCACCAGCCCAGTAGTCAACATTTCGGTGTTGACATGAATATCAATAATGTGGTCATTTTTATAAATTCCCTGTTTACAAATTTGGAATTTTTCGAAAAAACTAAGGATTTTCTTATCCCAGGCATAGCTTACCTTAGCCGTATTTGGCAAACTTTTTTGGAATTTTGGATCCTCAATGCTCTTCAACTTTGTACTTGTTTGGCTTTATAAATATTTTTATATGTGCGTCACTGATGAGTCTTATGTAGACGAAACGCGCGCCTGGCGTACTTAATAATAATTCTGGTACCTTTGATAACTATTTACGACACTGGGTCGATGCCACTGCTGGTGGACGTTTCGTCCCTGAGAGTATCACCAGCCAAGTAGTCAACATTTCGGTGTTGACATGAATATCAATAATGTGGTCATTTTTATAAATTCCCTGTTTACAAATTTGGAATTTTTCGAAAAAACTAAGGATTTTCTTATCCCTGGCATAGATTACCTTAGCCGTATTTGGCAAACTTTTTTGGAATTTTGGATCCTCAATGCTCTTCAACATTGTACTTGTTTGGCTTTATAAATATTTTTATATGTGCGTCACTGATGAGTCTTATGTAGACGAAACGCGCGTCTGGCGTACTTAATAATAATTCTGGTACCTTTGATAACTATTTACACCACTCCACTGGGTCGATGCCACTGCTGGTGGACGTTTCGTCCCTGAGAGTATCACCAGCCCAGTAGTCAACATTTCGGTGTTGACATGAATATCAATAATGTGGTCATTTTTATAAATTCCCTGTTTACAAAACTTTGAATTTTTCGAAAAAACTAAGGATTTTCTTATCCCAGGCATAGATTACCTTAGCCGTAATTGGCATACTTTTTTTGGAATTTCGGATCCTCAATGCTCTTTAACTTTGTACTTGCTTGGCTTTATAAATATTTGGATATGAGCGTCACTGATGAGTCTTATGAGATGAAACGCGCGTCTGGCGCACTAAATTATAATTATGGTACCTCTGATAAGTAATTATTCCATTTCACATCCACATTTTAAATCTAAACCAGGTAAGCGGTTTTTCGATATAAGATTCAAGGAGTTGTTTTTCTAATTTGCCCATAAATATGTTGACATATGATGGAGCCATTTTGGTGTCCATAGCTGTTCCATTAATTTGCAGATAATGATCGCCATCAAAGGTGAAATTGTTGTTCTTTAGTACCAGCTTGAGCATTTTGACCAGGTATTCAGTAGGTGGATATTTTACTGGTCGGGAATTCCAAACTGCTTTACATTCATCAATGTCATCTGCATGTGGAATATTCGTGAAGAGGGATGTGACGTCCTTAGATACAAGTGTCGTGTCGGAAGAAGCAAATTTATGGCCTGAATTTTTCTGAGATTATCGGGTGTGTCTTTGATATGGCAAGTCTTCAACATGTTGACGAAGATCAACGAATTCCGAGACTTTTTCCGTCGGATGACCATTAGCTGAAACAATAGGTCTTCTGGGTTATTGGCCTGATGAATTTTAGGTAAAAGATAAAATCTGCCCAGTTTTGGATTTTCTGGTTTCAAATACTCAAGAGTTTTTCCATCGATGAAACAATCGTCGTGCATTTCTACCAAACTATCAGTTACCTTCAAAACACACATGACTTAGAGAAATTTTTGACAACCCCTGACTTAATCCATTGTACAGATACAATCATTGATAGACTATCTATACATAGTCTTATTTAATTACACCATTTCTGTTCAAAGGGAAATAACTCAATCATATAATAAATATCACTTCGACAAAAGCTTAAATCGTGAAAATTGTACTTAACCTCTATTTAGTGACAGGAAATAACAACAATATAGCCCGAGCGTTTTCTCGTTAATGAACGGACACTGTTTGGCAGCCGGTCGCCCGACCGCTTCAAACCCACCCGCTCGCCTGCACATCCCCAAATCAACTAGACATCATTGAGATAGAAGCCATTTATAATAACGTGTGTTAGAAAAAATTGTTTGGATAAGCTGATATAAAGCACTTTTTTTTAAAAAAGTTATTACATAGTCTCGTTATGTGCTGAGAGTGATTTATTCTATGTTTGTTTAGTTAAAGTGTTATACTCGGCATTTTATTAAACTTTAATATCCTGAACTTGCTATCGTAGATTTGAGGTGACTGCATGGTGTGAATTCATTGTTGACCACTAGGTGACTTCTGACTATATGGGTTGATGTATAAACTTTGAAATCATAACAGTTCTCAAGATAAAGATCGAACATGACCTTTACCATAGGACATACGGTTGTTAACTGAAACCAAAGATTTGACCTTGAACTTTCACCTAGGAAGTTGTACATACATTATTACATACCCTCTGGTGTTAGTTAACATATATGTCAAGTATAAACTTTGAAATAATAAGGGTTCTCAAGATTTAGAGCGGACACGATCTTTACCCTAGGACATTTGGTTGTCAGCTAAAACCAAAGTTTTTGACCTTGAACTGTGACCTAGGAAGTTGTACAAACATAATGACACACACCCTGGTGTTGGTTAATATACATGTCGAGTATAAAGTATGTAATTATAACGGTTCTTTAGATATAGAGCGGACACAATTTCTAACGGACGGAAATGGGGTTGTCAACTGAAACGAAGAATTTGATTACCTTTACCTTTGACCTAGAAAGTTGTACATACATATATGAAACACTCTCTGGTGTTGGTTGATATACATATCAAGTATAAACTTTGAAATCATAACGGTTCTCAAAAATATAGAGCGGACACAATCTTTACCATAGGACAAGGGGTTTCCAACTGAAACACATTTTTTGACCTGTAATTTGTACAAAAATTATGCCACACCCTCTCGTGTTGGTTAATATACATGTCAAAAATAAAGTATGAAATTTTAATAGTTCTCTTGATATAGAGCGGACACAATTTGTTACGAACGGACGGACAGACCTTAAACCAAAGTTCTTGACCTTGAACTGTGACCTAGGAAACTTGTACAAACATTATGACACACCCTCTGGTGTTGGTTTATATACATGTCAAGTATAAAGTATAAAATTTAAACGGGTCTCTAGATATAGAGCGGATACAATTTCTTACGGACGGACGAGTTGGGTTGTCAACTGAAACCAAAGTTTTTTTTTCTTGAACTAGGAAGTTGTACATACCTTATGAAACACTCTCTGGTATGGGTTAATATTCATCTCAAGTATAAAGCATAACGGTTCTCAAGATATAGAGCGGACACGATCTTTACCATAGGACAAGGTGTTTCTAACTGAAACAAAAGTTTTTGACCTTGAACTTTGACCTAGGAAGTTGTACAAACATTATGCCACAGCCTCTCGTGTTGGGTAATATACATTTCAAGTATAAAGTATGACATTATAAAGGTTCTCTAGATATTGTGCGGTCACAATATGTTACCGACGGACAGACAGGCCTGAAACCAGTTTTAAACTTGGAGTTTGACTTACGTAATTGTACAAACATAATGACACACCCTCTGATGTTTGTTAATATTATTAATTCGTATTATTTAACAAATTTGATTCGTTAAGGCATAGTCACATGTTAAACTATATTTTCGAAGGTAGAGAGAAAACGGCGTATAGCAAAAAGCATATTGACCGGCAAAATGCATATCGCACGGTTATTTTTAGAATATCTAAAAGCCAATATACTTTGTGACGTCATGTAATGAATTTCAGGATATTGTTTAACGTTTTGAAACACATGATATCTGTGATCAATAATTTGACGGAAAAAATCTTCAAATACATAAGATGTCAAAATAAAAAGGAAATTAAATAACAACTAATATGTTGTTATTGTCAAGGAGACAAATTGATGTAATATTTATAAAATTCCAACAAACCTAAATGACGATTTTAATACAAATATGGTCGGAAATTAATAATATAACAAATATAGCCTTTGTATGAGGTCAATACAGGATATATCGACCCAAAGAAGTATATCGACCTCGGACTTCGTCCTCAGTCAATATACTTCTTTCAGGTCAATATATCCTTGTATCGACCTCATACAAAGGCTATATTTGTATAATATACATGTCAAGTATAAGGTATGAAACTATAACCTTTCCGAGATAAAGAGCGGACACAATTTGTTACAGACGGACGGACAGACGTATAATAAGCACTTTGTTCTTTCAATCTTTTTATTTATATCTTTGGAGAAATGTAGGCTTCAGAGCAAATGCAATATAATTTCCATTATGATTCATATTTCAAAGGGGCATAATTAGTTAAAAATATTTCATCAGAACTTATTTTTGAAAGTGTCAAAGACATTGCTGATATAAACCGATGATAAAAGTTTCATAAAATTAAGGCAAGAATTAAACACATGAGAGCGTATAATTTTCAATTTAATCAATATTTCAGGGGGAATAACTCTTTAAAACATAATTAATCAGCACCGATTTTTAAAATCTTCCAAGAACATTGATGATATAAACCTATAATATAAATTTTATGGAAAAACCTGGCAAGAATTAAATGCAATTTTCAATATAATTAATATGCCCATGCGACATAACTCTTTTAAAAATAATTGATCAGCACCGAATTTTAAAATCTTAAAACATTGATGATATATACCTATAATATATATTGCTGAAAAATCTAACAAGAATTCTGCACATCTAATATAATTAATATTTCCAAGGAGCATCAATCTTTAAAAAAAAATTGATAGGCACCGATTATGGAACTCGTCCAAGACATTACTGATATAAACCTATGTTATCAAGTATCATATAAAAAAAATTGCCAAGTATTGAACACACGAGACGCTAACAATGCAACTTTCCAGAAAATTTTATGTTTCCAAGGGGCATAACTCTTTTAAAGATAAACGAAGGGTACTGATTTTTTAACTTGTCCAAGACATTGCTGATATTAACCTATGATATAAGTTTTATAAATAAATTGGGAAAGTGTCCATGGGACACAGATGATGCCCCGCTTGCATTTAATGTGATAAGGGACATTACTCAAGAACTGTAAAATTGATGCTACCCTAAATTGTACTTGATCTGAGTTTTGTGGTAAGTATCATTATTTATAAGTTTCATAACATTTAGTTGGGGCAAACGTAAGTAAGAAAGACACAATATTCGCGCTTGATACAGGTCTGAATTTGGATTGTAATTTAATATTTGACACATAATAGGTTTCTGACAAAGAATATCTGTAGTCAAAGAAGAAATTTTGTGCAATACACTGTACCTGTGCGAATTGAACCCCCCCTAAAATTAAAACAAAAAAAAATAATCCCCTTTTTTTTATTTTGTGCAACACACCATACTGTTGCGTAATGAACCCCCACCCCCAAAAAAAGAAAAAAAAATCCAACCAACGTTTTGTTTGGCAAACAACAAATTTTTTTTAAGAAATTTTATTTAATTTCTAAAATCTGAAATGAGAAAAATTGCTCCCCCTTTTTCTTTTTTACGCCCCCCCCCCTCTTTTCCAAAAACAAACAAATTTCTTTCCCTAAAGATATGGTCATAATCTTAATTCAAATTTCCAACGGAGTTTGCAAACATAATTTAACATTTAAATACATCATAAGTCTTAAAAAGATAATTTAAAAACAGTGTAATGGAGGTCATCCAACATTGTACAACAACATTGTACAACATTGTACAATTTTGTTTTTGGATTACCTCCCTTACACTGCTTTCAAATTGTATTTTAACCAGGAAACTTTTGTTTTTTCTCACTTTTTTACCCCTAATTCCTAAACGATTTGAGCCATAACCCGCCAAAGCCAATCCTAACCATCCCTTTGTGGTATGGAAATTTGTGGTATAATTTCAGAGAAATCAGTGTCTGTAAACTATAAAAAAAAAAATGCTTATTTTGGCCCCTTTTTGGCCCCGAATTCCTAAACTATTGGGACCACAACCCCCAAAATCAATCCCAACCTTCCTTTTGTGGTTATAAACCTTATGTTTAAATTTCATATATTACTATATATTAATAAGTCAGGATTCTACTTCGTCAAAATTATCTCCCCATTACGCCAGTTCATTTACACAATCGTAGAATTGAAATGGAAGCCATTGTAGGGACGAATCGCTACCAATTTTGCTCTTGGAAACCGATAAATTTATCGCAATGCACCATTACGATCCTTATATGTCAGTTGTATTTTAAAAGACAAATGTATCAACTAGCTAATGAGCATCAGTTAATGATCTTGTCTGCATTGTTTCAACTTAAACCTATTGTCTGATCGGTTGTCAGGTGGAATTTTCGAAAATTCATAAACAATTAAAAAAATTCTTATTAAATATTTCGTGGAAGGGCAGACTCAATTTTTTTTAGTGATTGAAGACTATAAACCCTAGTTATCACACACAAAAAAATATTTTTTTTCGAAGATATGCATTTTCATCATCCAACTTGAAAGACTGTCGTCAAGTACTTTCAGTAAAAAAAATAGCTATGCGAACACACCTACTCTGTTTTTGTGATTCATTAGATAGGTATTTCACTTGACCCATATATTTCATCTTTTAGCACTGTGATTTTTTTATGTTATAAAGTCAACCTGTAGCTTTGATATATAAACATGATAGAATCTGAAGCGAGACGATGTATGAAATATTCTTGCTTTGTACGATATCAAGACAAAATATTCAACTGAAACACGCCCTAACATAACAAGGTGCACTCGATTATCTCTTTTCGATACTTTTGTTACACATTTTTTTGGATTTTTTTCTTGAGTCACATAATGGAAGGGCAGACACGAAAATACTGAACTAATAGATTGATATGTTTTCCGTCCGTGTTAAAAAAAAATCAAAAAAATCGGAGGGTATGCATTTTATACATCCAACTTGAAAGATACCCATGTCGTCGACTTGATATCTAATTGTTCTGCTTATGTACTAGATAAACTGAAAACTTAGGCAAACGGTGTTTTTAAAATAAAACACTTCGTAATTGAGAAGAAAATTGTAATTTTGTTTGTTTCCATTAACTTTTAATATAATACTAAAGTTATTGTCCGGAAACCAAATGTCTTCGGACGTCGCTGACGACGACGTGATTCCAATATACGACCGCAATTTTATGTTACATGGCTCAACATAGTTACTGTCATTATCTCCATGTAAATGAGATGTGCTAATGCTAATACAACTGCATACCAAATACCATTGACTTATTATAAGTCGTTCCCAAACCTACATACAAACATTAACTTGTAAACTATGTAAAAGTTTCAAAGTCAATGAAACAAGAAGAGCGGATGGGGCTATATAATCTCTATGAAAACAATACTTGCAAATGCCAATAAATTTGCTTACAAAATATCATTAACAAAACATTAGCAGTTCATCATAAACTGATATAATCACAAACTAATACTAAGATAAGTTTCAAAGTCATTAGACTGTGACTGAGAGGCGAGGCCAAATATTCTCCATGGAAATGAGATGTGCCAATGCCTATACACTTGAATACCAATTACCATTCGCCTACCACTAATGGTTCCCCTTGAACTGACTTAATCACAAACTAATACATGATAAGATAGAAAAAATGTCAAAGTCAATAGACCATGACTAAGGGGGCGGAGCCAAATTATCTCCATCGAAATGAGATTTACCAATGCTTATACAAGTGCATACCAAATATCATTGACCTACCACTTGTGGTTCCTCATAAACTGACCTAATCACAAACTAATACATGTAAAATAAGCAAAAGTTTCGATGTCAATAGACCATGACTGAGGGGGCAGGGCCAAATAATCTCCATGGAAATGAGATGTGCCTATGCTTATACAACTGCATACCAAATATGATTGACCTATCACTTGTGGTTCACCATAAACTAGACCTAATCACAAGCTAATACATTGTTGACGCCGCCGACGCCGGAAACAGCATACCTATGTCTCGCTATTTGACTCCGTCAAGGCGAGACAATAAAAATCGAAAGGGAGCTTATTTAAATATATATAAATAATTCACCAAAGTTTCTTGCAAATTGGTGAACGTGTTTTTGAGTTATTGTCCGAAAACTGGAAAATCACCCTTTTTGTAATGAAAAAAACCCCAAAACTCAGAAATATCAAATCTAAAATTTATAAAACTAAAGGCTCTAAAGAGCCTGTGTCGCTCACCTTGGTTTATGTGCATATTCAACATAGAACACTCTCTAACACTGTAGACGAGAATAGAATTCATGACAAAAATATCGGAATTGTTGATCTTGTATTGCTGATCATTTAGCCTGTTAAGTTTCTCTCTAACTTGTTTAGTTTTTGTTCAAAACACAAAAGAGGGTAAACACATCCTTATTCAAAGGGCTGGGCAATGACTCCTATAAAGAATGACAGCCTACAATCTATATCAGAGAAATGTGACTTGTTAGTAGATCTTGCCTTGTGGTCATTTTCGTCATTTAAAGTGTCTATTTATCTATTATAATTTTAATTATGTAAGGTAACAAAACAAAAATGATTTCATGATTTCATTAAAATTGCCAATTCTGGGACAGCAACCCAACAACAGGTTGTCTGATTCGTATGAAAATTTCAGGACAGATAGATCTCAACCTTATGAACATTTTTATCCAAGTCAGATTTGCTCTAAATGCTTTAGTTTTAGAGATACAAGCCAAAAACTACATTTTGCCCCTATTTTCAATTTTTAGCCCTGTCTTCCATGTTGGTTGGCAGGCGAGGTCATCGGACACATTTGTTGAACTTGATACCCTTATGATGATAATGGCCAAGTTTGGTAAAATTTGTCTTAGTTGTTTCAGAGAAGATATTTGTAAAAGATTACAAAAATTTAGAAAAAAATGTTAAAAATTAACTATAAAAGGCAATAACTTCTAAAGGGGTCAATTGACCATTTTGTTTATTTGACTTATTTGTAGATCTTACATAGCTGTACATTATTGCTGTTTACAGTTTATCTCTATCTATAATTAATTTTGAAGATAATAACCAAAAACTACAAAATTTTCTCAAAATTACCAATTCAGGGGCAGTAACCAAACAACGAGTTGTCTGATTCGTGTGAAAATTGCAAGGCAGATACATCTTGACCTGATGAACAATTTTTATCCACTTTTCTAAATGTTTTGGTTTCAGAGATCTACATTTTACCCCTATGTTCTAATTTTAGCAATAGCGGCCATTTTGGTTGACAGGACGGGTCATCTGATACATTTTTTAAACTAGATACCCCAATGATGATTGTGGCAAAGTTTGGTTTGGTTAAATTTTTGTAAAAGTTAATGACGACGGACGACGACGACGGATGAGAAAAGGGACAAGTAAGCTGAAAAAGATAGCTCATGTCAATAATTCAACAATTCACCAAAGTTCATGACATGTTGACGACGGACGGACAGAGGTATACCATAATATGTCCCGTAAACGGACGTATAAAACCAAGTCCATTTATAAGTAATATACGGGAAAACAGGAAATACATTTTTACAAAATATCCTTCTAGATACCAGCTTTATATACAAGCTTTGTATAAGAAAGTTATTAAAATTTTCAAAACTTTAACCACCTAATGAATGTAATGTTAACTGGCAGAAAATCTAAGTGCATTTAAAAGTAAAATATGGATAAACAGAATTTTTATTTGTTACAAAATTCTTATTTCTGGATCCTATCTTATGATCATAAACAAGCTTCTGTCCAAGTTCGGTAGAAATCCAGAATATTTTAAGAAAGTTATTAAAATATTAAAAACTTTAACCACAGAGCGAATGTGTTGTTAACTGTCAGAAAAAACTAAGTTTATTAATTTATAAGTAAAATTCGGGTTAACAAGATTTTTATTTTTTTACAAAATTTTCTTCTGGATACTTTCTTATGATCATAAATTAGCTTCTGTCCAAGTTTGGAACAAATCCAACTTAAAATTTCAAGGACATACAAAAACTTTAACCACAGGGTGAATATTTGTGGAAGACCCCCACCAACGGAACGTAGAATCCCTTTGTATCGCTTTTCCGATAAAAGTCGCAGGCTCGACAATAAATGGGGAATGTGTCCATGGGACACAGATGATGCCCCCGTTTGCATATTTATATATCAAGTTATAAAAGGGACATACTTGAAGAACGGTGAAAGTGACACTACCAAAAGGAGTAGGTCCAGTAAGACCCCTTTTTGGCCCCAAAATATAGCAGTTTTACAAAATTGTTAAAATGTAAACTTTTAGTTATTTATCGGACAGTAGAATGCTTCTGCTACATAAATATGGGCTGTTTTTGACGTTACAATGCACATATATCGGGTACTAGCACCATTAAGTCATGCTAAATTACTCAAATCTTCACATTTTAGTTAAATTTTAGACGGTTTTCGTGTAAAATGAAAGTGGCCCTATTCGTGTTCATCCTTAATATTGAAATGTAAGTTGTATTTTATGATAATACATAACATATATAAAGGTTGAGGATGAACACAGATGCGGCCACTGTCATTTTTGACAAAACCCATCTAAAAAGTGACATGTTTTGGCATATTTGGTAGATTTTTCATATTTGAGCTTGAATCGGGTCGTTTTTAAGTACCAAATCAGTTAAAATCTTTCACATAAACTAATTGATTCAAATGAAATAGACACTTAAGTGTTTGAAAAGTGGTCAAAATCTTTCGTCAGATGAACCTGAAATTTGAGGCCAAAATTGGTTCACCGGACTTATTCCTTTGATATTGATCTGAGTTTTGTAGTAATAAGTCGTGTGTTCAAGTTTTATAACAAAAGCGAAAAATTCCGCAATTGTTCGATTTGTAAAGGGGCATAACTCTAGAACGGTTGAAGTGACGCCAGCAAAATTCAAACTTGATCTTTGTTTTCTGGTAGTTAGCACTGTTTGTAAGTTTCATAACATTTGGTTGAGACAAACTAACGTTAGAGAACGGAAACCAACTTTGGGACGTACTGACGGACAAGGGTAAAAATTAATGCCCCTTCCCCTACGGGGAACATACAAATACATTTCAAATACACTTGTTATATTCAGGAAATAATGGGTGCAAATAATCAATTGCCAGGTTATGGATTATTCTCATTTTTTTAAATATAAAATTTCATACAAAAAAGGCCAATGACATTTGTTGCAAGACAAAAAGAATCTATGCATGCTTTGGTAAATTCAATTAGAAATATCAAAACTGACCAAAAATAACTTACACCAAATTGCAAATCTAACTGTCTAATGAGCTATTAGACAGAATTTAATATTAAAATCGAAAACTTAGCAATATGGTTTTATTACATAGAATGCATAACAAAAGTATTTTGAGAGTTATTTTCCATTTAGCAATGTTTATGGTCAATAAGTTAAATGTGCTGTGAAATCATATATGTTTAATATACACATCACAGTTTTTATCTATTTAGTCTCTTTAACAAACAACAACATAGGTATTTTTTTCTCTTCTAGCTAGCAATTATATTTAATGATAGCAGGTTTATTTTGTTTAATTATATAATAAGCAGAATAGTTCTATTGATATATTTTATCATGTTCGCCGAACTTCTATTATATTATTTCTATTTTTTTTAACAAATGTACAATATTGGTATGATTTTCTCTGCTTGCAATATCAAGTGGTGTTAGTCCTCTCCATTTAATGTTACAATCTGCTTCATGTTTTAGTAGCAATTCAACAATCTCTATATAATCTTTATAACAAGCTATCAATATGGGGGATTCTCCAGTATCTCTACACTTATTAATGTCAGCCTTATTGTTTATTAACATCTGTACTACTTCAGTATGTCCTTTCTGACAAGCAATGTACAGAGGTGATGCTCCATTATTATCACACTTATTAATGTCAGCCTTATTGTTTATTAACATCTGTACTACTTCAGTATGTCCTTCCTGACAAGTATATAACAGAGGTGATACTCCATCATTACGACATTTATTAATGTCAGCCTTATTGTTTATTAACATCTGTACTACTTCAGTATGTCCTTCCTGACAAGCAATGAACAGAGATGATATTCCATCATTACGACATTTATTAATGTCTGCCTTATTGTTTATTAACATCTGTACTACTTCAGTATGTCCATTCTGACAAGCCAAGAACATAGGTGATGCTCCAGTATGTCTACAATGGTTTACATTATTGGTACAATGACGTAAGCACCATGTAACCAGATCAATATCTCCGTCATAACAACTCTGTATTAATGGAGTGTCTTGATATTGTGTGTCATATAGACTTGCCAATTGTTTCTGTTTTGATATTTCTAAATCTTTTAAATGTACAAGGATTCTTTGTCTGAAGATTTGATCATTCATATTGATGTTACAGAAGACATCTGCTATCT
This sequence comes from Mytilus trossulus, assembly GCF_036588685.1. Taxonomy (NCBI): domain Eukaryota; kingdom Metazoa; phylum Mollusca; class Bivalvia; order Mytilida; family Mytilidae; genus Mytilus; species Mytilus trossulus. The sequence continues at coordinate 68,993,368 of NC_086380.1, forward strand.
TTCCTCTAAACCAGTCGTCTACCAATCTATGTATATACATTTGCTGATATCTTTCTGATACATCTATTAAAAATTCATCTCTTTTGTCTTTTTTTTCAAAAACAAACCTTTCACGAATAAAATGACTTGAAGCATTATTAATTAAACAATAAATCATAACACTGCCAAAGTAAAAAGCAAGAAAGTCAAACAGCTTGTCATGAATAGTTCTGTACACTTCACCATCCTTTCTGATAAACGTATGAGTTAATGAATCCAGCTCATCACGAATAACTAACCGGGCTGTTCCTTTCACTACTTTACAAGCTTCATATGTGTTCTCTATAATTGTTTTAATATCTTTATCAACATCTTCAGTGAGCCATTTTTCTTTTAAACGATTGTTAAACATCACACAAAGAGCAAGTGCACAGTACTTGACATGTGCTCCCTCTGTTTGTAATGTATCTATCTCCTCTTTGTAAACTGTAAATGGATTCTGAAAGAAATCCTCCATTCTCAGATTGGTGTTTTTGCTGTACAATTGACATAAAAGAGGAAAACAGTCAAATTTGTCATAAAATTTCTTGATCTTAGACGCGTTTGATTTCAAGTAAAGTTCAGCAATAGATTGTTTTTCTGTTTCTGATAAGTGTTTATCTTCTGACAAAAGATTACATTCACAGGACTGATTAAAAGATAAAGATTTCATTTTTTCATCCTTAAAAACCTGAAGTCTACAAGACATGATTAATTTGACTGGTTTTTTTTCTATTAATGTTTTGATTTTTTCCATGAGATTTTTCCAGCTTTCTAACTTCATAGGATTTATGGTATATGTTCCACAAAAGTCATCAATAACAAACAGGATTTTCTTACTTGGATTGAACCACTTGATAATATTTTCAGGGTTTGTTACCGGTAAAATAACATAGCCTTCTTCTTGCATTCGTAGAGCAACATGACGCATCAATGATGATTTTCCTGTTCCCGAACTTCCAGTGACAAAAACGCAACCATTTTCTTTGATACATTTTAATACACTCTTTGCTCCATTTGTTTCTATAAACATTTTGTCATCTTCTGTCCAAGTTTTTAATTCCTCTTTAATTTGATCTAAAAAGAAAGAATTTGATATTTCTTTAAAATTTACAATTATTTTGAGACTGACTTCTGTGATTTTGTCATTCTGATATGTACTCTTATACCTTATAAAATTTATAAAACTTTAGGACTTGAGCTTACATGATCAAAGTTATTCCTCAATAAAAGATGTAATGGTTTTTTTATCCAAACAATATCTTTTTATAGATCAAGCTCTCTGTGAATATTGCATGGCAAGATATAGTCCACTGCCGGTTAAAAATTTATTGTATTGAAACAAAATTCTAACTTGATCTATAACTTGTCATGGTGTAAACTATATTACAAATTTCAAGTCAATATCTTCAAGAATGACCAAAACAAACGTGTGGAAAACTGATTATTTTAGTGAATTTTAAAGTCCAAGTACCATTACTCTGCACAAAATCATCAGACCGGAACAAAATTCAAATTTGAACTGTAACTTGTCATGACAAGAGTGCACACTGTCTGAAATGTCTTGCCTTTTTTTCTAATCATTGATATTATGTTGAAAGTCCTAAATATAAAGCTTTACTACAACTATCACATGAACTTAACTTGATCCAATAAAATGAGGTCAAGGTCGTTTAAACCAGACAAGAAATACATGTACACATTACAATCATTTTATACACTAAGTATAGTTGACCTATTGCTTATAGTTTCTAAGAAACAGACTTAACCAAGAAAACTAAACATTAACTAATGAACCATGAAATTAAGGTCAAGGTCAGATGAACCATGCCAGGCGGACATGTACAGCTTACAATTCTTCCATACAACAAATATAGTTAACCTACATGTATTGCTTATAGTATAAGAAAAACAGACCAAAACACAATAAAATGCTCTGCTGGGTGCAGCTTGATACGACCGCAGAGTTCGAACCCTGAACAGTTGGGCAAGTATGGACACAACATTCAAGCTCGATACAGCTCTGAATTTGGATTGTGATTAAATATTTGACACAGCATAATTTCTGTCACAGAATGAATGTGGTCTAAGAACTCAAACATATTAGATTAACCTATTATAGTCTAATATCCAAAATCGAAATACATGGTTAGATTCAGCATATCAAAGAATCCCAAAAATTAAATTTTTGATGAAATCTAACAAAGTTTAATTTTGGACCCTTTTGACCTCAATGTAGACCAATTTGATAACCGAGCCAAAATATCAAAAATCTAAATTCATGGTTAGATTCAGCATATCAAAGAACCCCATATATTCAATTTCTGTTGAAATCAAACAAAGTTTAATTTTGGACACTGAATTGGACCAACTTGAAAACTGAGCCAAATTCAAAAATCTAAGTACATGTTAAGATTCAGCATATCAACATGATCAAAGAACCCAAAGAATTCAATTTTTGTTATAATTAAATGACGTTTAATTTTGAACCCTTTGGACCTTAATGTAGACCAATTTGAAAACGGGACCAAAAATTAAGAATCTAAATACACGGTTAGATTCTGCATATCAAAGAACCCTAATAATTCAATTTTTGATGTAATCAAACTAAGTTTAATTTTGGACCTTTGAGCCCTAATTCCTAAACTATTAGGACCAAAACTCCCAAAATCAGTCCCAACATTCTTTTTGCGGTCATAAACCATGTATTTAAATTTCATAGATTTCTATTTACTAACACTAAAGGTATTGTGCAAAAACCAAGAAAAATGCTTATTTGGGCCTTTTTTTGCCCCTAATTCCTAAACTGTAAGGACCAAAACTCCCAAAATCATCCCATACCTTCCTTTGGTGGTCATAAATCTTGTCTTAAAATTCATAGATTTCTATTATCTTATACCAAAGTTATTGTGCGAAAACCAAGAAAAATGCTTATTTGGGCCCTTTTTTGGCCCATAATTCCTAAGCTATTGGGACCAAAAGTCCTCTTTTTGCAGTCATATATTAACTTAACACTGAGCAATCAACCGTGAAAATGAAGTCAAGGTCAAATAAAACCTGGCAGACTGACATGCACATCAAAAAATATTTCCATACACCAAATATAGTTGACCTATTGCATATAGTGTTCGAAAAACAGACCAAAACACAAAAACTTAACTTTAACCACTGAACCATGAAAATGAGGTCAAGGTCAGATGACACCTGCCAGTTGGACATGTACACCTGACAATCATTCCATACACTTAGTATAGTAGACCTATTGCATACAGTATTAGAACCAGATGCTACGCAGGGCGCAGCTTTATAAGACCGCAGAGGTTGAACCCTGAACGGTTGGGGCAAGTATGAATCTGAATCCAGCTCTTAATTTGGATTGTGATTAAATAGTTGACACAGAATGAATGTGTTCTAATGAACTTAAAATTTTTGTTTTCTCTTAGAGCAATTCACTATGCTGCTGAATATTAATCCTCTCAAAAAACTGTTTGAAGAAATTTTCTTTTTATTTATGAAATTTCAAATGAGAAAAATTGAACCACCCCACCCAATTTTTTTTCTTCACATCCCACTTTCCCTTATTCCAAAACTGATCTCAATTAAAATTTCTAATGGAGTTTGCAACAATAACCACTCATTTAAATACATCATAAAATATTAAGATGTAAAAAAAACTGCTTGTTATCACTGAATGGTAAAGATTGTTTTAATTTATCAGTTGGTAGTAAAAAGTGAATATACATTGTATATTGTATATAAAAAAAATTTAAGTTGATTCTGGACAAAGATAGATAACTCCAATTAAAAAATTTCTTGCTATTTCACAATATTGTGCAATTAGATATTTCTTGCTTACTATTCTGGACAAAGAAAGATAATTCTAATTAAAAAAAAAATTGCTATTGCACAATATTGTGCAATTAGATATTTCTTGCTATTGTGCAATACTGTGCAATTGAAAAGACTTGTTATTGCACAATACTGTGCAATTGAAGATTTCTTGCTATTGCGCAATACTGTGCAATGAAAAATTTCTTGCTATTGCACAATACTTTAAATATAATAATTTTAGATCCTGATTTGGACCAACTTGAAAACTGGGCCCATTATCAAAAATCTAAGTACATGTTTGGATTCAGCATATCAAAGAACCCAAAGAATTCAATTTTTGTTAAAATCAAACTAAGTTTAATTTTGGACCCTTTGGACTTTAATGTAGACCAATTTGAAAACAGGACCAAAAATTAAGAACCCACATACAAAGTTAGATTTGGCATATCAAAAAACCCCATTTATTCAATTTTTGATGAAATCAATCGAAGTTTGATTTTGGACCCCGATTTGTACCAACTTGAAAACTGGGCCAATAATCAAAAATCTAAGTACTTTTTTTAGATTCAGCATATCAAAGAACCCCAGGGATTCAATTTTTGTCAAATTCAAACTAAGTTTAATTTTGGACCCTTTGGACCTTAATGTAGACCAATTTGAAAACGGGATCAAAAATTATTAATCTACATACACAGTTAGATTCGGCATATCAAAGAACCCCAATTATTCAATTTTTTATGAAATCAAACACAGTTTAATTTTGGACCCTTTGGGCCCCTTATTCCTAAACTGTTAGGACCAAAACTCCCAAAATCGATACCAACCTTCCTTTTATGGTCATTAACCTTGTGTTTAAATTTCATATATTTCTATTAACTTATACTAAAGTATAAGTGTGAAAACCAAAAAAAAATGCTTATTTGGACCCCTTTTTGGCCCCTAATTCCTAAATTGTTGGGACCAAAACTCCCAAAATCAATTCCAACCTTCCTTTGGTGGTCATAAACCTTGTGTCAAAATTTCATAGATTTCTTTTTACTTTTACTAAAGGTACTGTGTGAAAAACAAGAAGATGCTTATTTGGGCCCTTTTTGGCCCCTAATTTTTAAAATATTGGGATCAAAACTCCCAAAATCAATCCCAACCTTCCTTTTGTGGTCATTAACCTTGTGTTAAAATTTCATAGATATCTATTCACTTTTTCTCAAGTTAGAGTGCGAAAACTAAAAAGTATTAAGACGAAGACCACGACGACGACGACGCCAACGTGATAGCAATATAAGACGAAATTTTTTTTAATTTTGCTGTCGTATAAAAACTTAACTATAACCACTGAACCATGAAAATGAGATCAAGGTCAGATGACACCTGCCAGTTGGACATGAACACCGGACAATCATTCCATACACCAAATGTAGTAGACATATTGCTTATAATATCTGAGAAATGGACTTGACCACGAAAACTTAACCTTGTTCACTGATCCATGAAATGAGGTTGAGGTCAAGTGAAAACTGTCGGACAGGCATGAGGACCTTGCAAGGTACGAACATACCAAATATAGTTATCCAATTACTCATAATAAGAGAGAAATTAAGAATACTAAAAATCCTTTTTTTTTTCAAGTAGTCACTGAACCATAAAAAAGAGATCAATGACAATGGACATATGACAGACGGAAACTTCTTAACATAAGGCATATACAAACAAAGTGGGAAGGGTCCAGGTCTTCTACCTACTGAAATATTAAGCTTTCAAGAAATTAGCTAACGCCCCTTCTGCCTGTAGATCACAATCACTATGTCCAGCTTTCTGCAACAGAAATCGTAGGCTCGACAAAAATCAACAGTTCAGGATTGGGGAAGTAAATTATAAATAGGACAGATTTTTCTAAAATATTCAGGGTAGATAGAGTTTGTTATGCTAACCATATTTGCCCTTTCAGTTTTTCTCAACTGGCTCTAGTTTTCCAGATACTAATCAAAACTGTAGTGTTCCCCCTTTGTTATATTATTATAGCCATAGTGGCCATGTTGACTGCTCAGACGAGGAAAATTTCAACTACATAGTTGACATCCTTTACACATGATACATGAACAGACAAACTTTGGTTTCAATCAATTGAACAGTTTAACAAAAGTAGATGTTTCAAGAAAAGTTTAGAGACAACAGACTTTAAGATAAAACAAAACTTACATCTATGACAACTAGCCCAGTTGTTAATTTTAGAGTAGAATGTTTTACACTTTACCTGACAACAGACAACAACAACTGACACCAAGTGACAACAATAGCTCTTTTGATGCTTTAGGTCAGGTGAGATTAAAATCCAAAATACAAGAAATATAGTAAATATTGAAGCAAAATTCCCTTGTTTCACATCCTTAGCTCATATAACTCTACAACCTTTGTCTAAATGATTATAATGTACCTCTGATGTTCCACGGTATTGGGTCTCTCAAAAGTTCTGTGACTTCCGTGTGTTCAGTCTGTAAACTACTGTGGGAAACTTGTAACTTCCTCAGATTTTCCGTCACTTCTGAGTGTTTTGTCCCCAAAATATCCACTGTTTGTCCTAATTCTTTTATCTTTTCCTGTGAATGTTTGATTTCCAACATAATTTCTTGATTGGACTGATCTAATATTTTAACCTTTAACTCTTGGCACTCTTGATTCATTGGCTGACCTCCGAGTCTACTTACTGCCTAGAAAAATATTTTGAAAAAGAATAGTATTCAATCAAAACTCCATATAACTCAAAATTAATGTTAACAGACTCTTTCATTAATGAATTTCACACCCATCTTATTACAAAAATTAACATTTGAAGCCACTGAGGCATGAGATATGGAAAGCTCATACACTGCATCCCTATATCTTGTTCATTGAAAATTGTGAGGAAAAACAAATACATGTTGGATCAATGATTGTGAAAAAAGGCAACCATTAACATTTTCACTTGCGGTAGATCCCCTGGGCCCTTCATAACCTGTCAGTGATATTATATATAAAATCACTCATACTTAAGTTATGTAACACTTACATTAGATATATTACTCCATGCTGTATTGAAATCAACAGTGGCCATTTTGTTACTATCATGATGAGCTAATATATTCCTGTACCATTTAATCCTTGCTAGATCAGGTCCTGGAGTTGTCTCCACTGGTAGTGGTAAGCTGTCAAAGCCATTGATTGGCTGAGTAACTGATGTCAGGTTTCTGATCAAGCAAATCATCAATGTTACATCAAATGTTGTGGAAACGGGTACACCTATAACATCGAAAGAATTATAATTAATAACATCTATAACATCAAAAGTAATAAAATCGGGTACACCGATAACATCAAAAATATTTGAACTAAGTTCACCTGTAACATCAGAAGTAATAAAATCAGGTACACCTATAACATCAAAAATATTGAAATTAAAAAGTAAAATGACAAAAATACTGAACTCCTATTGGAAAATCCCTAATCACATGGCAAAATCAAATGACAAAACACATAAAAAAGAAATGGACAACAACTGTCGTATTCCTGATTTGTTACAGGCATTTTCAAAGGTAGAAAATGGTGGATTATTTTCCTTGCACTAGATAATTATTTTGTTTAAACTGAGATAACATTTTTAAATATACCATATATGTAACAGTATATTACCCTAGGATGAAGATGAAGATGAAGAAAGAAGCAACATTTTGAGGTGATTCAATCACACATATACTCTCCACCATGTCCACAGTGGCTGATCTAGAAATTTTCATAAGAGGGGGCCCACTGTCTGCCTAAGGTGGGGGGGGGGGGGGGGGGGGGCTGATTCCGTCACGCATCAGTGACTCCCTACAAATGTATATAACCAACCAAAATTTTTCGCTCGAATCCATGTTAACTTGTAAAACTTAAATTCATTGCATTGGGGTTTGCTTAGCCATATAACATGATTGTATAAACATACCATTTCTTGGAAACAACAGATTCCATTGAGCCTGGTTAAAAACTCTCTTTAATTTCAAGTCATAAAGAGTGTTGTAGTTTGTATGCAGTGTTAAAGGTAGATGAGTAGGTGGAAATTCTCTGTCAAAATAAGTACGAACTGCTCTTGGTGCCACTCCTTTCAATAACAAAGCTAATCGTACATAATTCTCCTCCTCTTCCAAAAGGGGTGCCATCATTCTAAAAATGTTTTTTTTCTACAATCAATTAGAACCTATGCCACTTTCAACTTATGGTCCATGCCATCCTGAAAAATAAAATAAAATGTATGCATAATATTTCAAAATAACAGAACCTTAAGCATTGGCAGAGCAAGATAAGCTAAATTTCCATATTGAGAATACCAATAAGAGGCTTTTTGCTGCTGATGTGTTAATCTACACAGTGGACTGTGTAAATCTGCATGTGTACATATCATATATTTTACTTTGATTTGAGACTATCTGCTTGCACGACTAGAGTCCAAATGACATAGTAACTATAGCTCACCATGCATATTGTATGAACAAAATCAATACGGTGAAGATGGTCAGTTTAGAGCTATACAAGTCCCAAATGTGACAAAATACGAATCAATTCAAACCAAAGAACAATCTACTACCGCTCATTGCCCTAGCTAACAGATTACATTTTTCATCATACCGCTTTTACTTAAAATGCTGAAGGAGTGAACAATAAATGAAGAATGTTTTCATGGGACACAGACTATGTTCCTGCTTGCGTAAAACGTTATAAAGAAAAAAACACTTCAGAATGGTGAAAGTGAAACTACCCTTATTTGTACTTGATCTGAGTTGTGTGGAACTAAGTAGTGTGTATAAGTTTCCGAACATTTAGTTGAGGCAATCTAAAATTAGAAAAACGGAATAAAAAAATCAACATTTTTTTTCTACTTGAAAAGAGTTATAACTCTAGAAGGGTAAAAGCCACACCACAAAAATTCAACCTTAATCTGTGTTTTCTGGTAATAAACATTGTTTATCAGATTTATAACATTTGGTAGAGGCAGACTAAAGTTATAGAACAGAAACTAAAATTCTACATGTTTACCTTTTGTAAGGAAGCATAATACATATATATAATAATAAAGTGGTATGAGTGCCACTCAGGAAAGGTAAAAGGGACGTCGCCAAAATTCAAACTTGATCTGCGATATTTATATGCATTGTGTTTAAGTTTCATAACATTTTGAAAGGTAAAATTAAGTTAAAGAACGGGAAACCAATTTCCTGATGTATGGACGCACGGACAGACAGGCAAGGGTAAAACTTAATACCCCTCCACTATGGCAGGGGTATACAAAAGTGCACACACTGAAATTCCTCAACTTATTTACATTGATTTAATATTTTGAACAGCGTTATACTACTTTATTTTGTATGTTGATTGCCCTAAGGATAAAGTTTTACAACAAGTATCACATAAACTTAACATGATCCAAGAAAATGAGGTCCAGGTCAGATAAACCAAAGAGAAATACCATGTAAACCTCACTATCATTCAATACACAAAATATAGATGACCTACTGCGTAATGTTTCTGAGAAACAGACGGAAAAAGGAAACTAAACATTTACCAATGAACCAAGAAAATGAAGTCAATAACCGTTCCAGAGGGACATATACACCTTACAATCAATTTATGTATAAAATATAGTTGACCTATTACTTATAGTATATAAGAAACAAAGTTAACCATGACATGCACATCATAAAACATTTCCATACACCAAATATAGTTGATCTTTTGCATATAGTTAAAGAAATAAAGACGAAAACGAAAAACTTAACTTTGACCACTGAATCATGTCAATGTCAGATGACACCTGCCGGTTGGACAAGTGCACCTTACGATCATTCTAGTCACTAACTATAGTAGACATATTGCTTATAGTAACTGAAATATGGACTTGACCATTAAAACTTCACCTTGTTAACTGATCCATGAAATGAAGTCGAGGTCTAATAAAAAATGTCTGACGGGCATTAAGACCTTGTAAGATACGCACATACTAAATGCAGTAATAAAATTACTTGTGATAAGAAATCAATTAACATTATGTTTTCTGAGTCTGGACATTTAGATATGACCCGGAAAATTTATCGAATTTACACTGTAATAGGATCTTTAAATATTGTTTTTATTGGTATTAATTGCTGTATTCAAATTAGTTTGGCTCCACCACATTCTGTATGTGCCTGTCCCAAGTCGGACACTTGTAATTCAGTTGGGGTCATTTGTGGTTTTGTTACATATTTGTTTTTCCTTCATTATTTTGTACCTAAACACAGCGTTTTTTTTATCGTTTGAATTATTTTACATAAATCATTTGGAAGCCTTTTTTGCTCATAGGTGAAAGCCGAAAAGTAACTTGTAATTGTTAATTTTTATGTCATTTCATTTGATGTATTGTGGAGATTTGTTTCATTGGCAATCATATTTCATCTTGTTTGTATATGATATATAATTGCTAAAACATGAGAAACGAGGATAAAGTCCATTCCACATTTATAGCACGCCCTACATTCCCAAAACATTTCCAGGTAATGTAGGCAACATAACAAGATTCTTTATCTGAAATTAAACTGGTATCTTTAAATATTTTTACAATATATGGACTTGAATTTATCTGTAAGTTAAATAAAGTTAGTTGTTTCTCATATATAAAGTAAGTTAAATTTTGATTCCTTACATTCCTGAAATTAAAACAACCTTTGCTGAGAAAATAAATATACTATATAATCAATATAATAAACAATTATAATCGCATTCTTTGTCCCAAAATATAGTCTCAGCTATGTAACATATACGTAGGAAACCCCTAATGCTAACTCTATTTCTGCTAAATATGGGGCTCAAAACCACTTAATCACTTTCTTATCCACAAAAATCTCATACAGGTGTAATGTAACGACACAACTACAAATCACACCTCAAGAAATCTAGTACAGCTGCACTTGTGTAAAAACAATAATTATATACACTTTATCTATTTCATTGAAAACATGCATTTTGAGAGTATTGCATAGCAATACATAGTCCCCTACCTGTAAACAACTAATTGTACTGGAACAAAATGTTAACTTGATCTATAACTTGTCATTATGTACAAATTATAACAAAAAGCAAGTCAATATCTTCAAGCATGACGAAAAGAGTGTTGAAACTGATTATTGGAGGACCATAACTCTGTACAAAAAGAGGGACGAAAGATACCAAAGGGACAGTCAAACTCATAAATCTAAAACAAACTGACAACGCCATGGCTAAAAATGAAAAAGACAAACAGAAAAACAATAGTACACATGACACAACATAGAAAACTAAAGAATAAACAACACGAACCCCACCAAAAACTAGGGGTGATCTCAGGTGCTCCGGAAGGGTAAGCAGATCCTGCTCTACATGCGGCACCCGTCGTGTTACTTATGTGATTACAAATCCGGTAAATAGTCTAATTCGGTAGGTCAAATTCATGAAAGGGAAGGGGATTGTAGTTACGACGTTAGGAACATATCCGATAAAATTTGTGAAACGGTTTTTCCATAACGGTCAACTAACTCGTGATGGCGTCCGTAAAATTTACGAAGGGGTGATTTCAACTTCACCATTTGGAACTCTTGATTTAATAGCTTCCTTGTGAGCAGTAACCCTCTATCAAGAAAATCATGATAGGAAATGCAAGCACGGGAATATCGTATCAATTGAGAGATATATACCCCGTATGCAGGTGCTGCTGGAATGTTGCTACTTAGAAATGGAAAGTTCACAATTGGAAAGCTGAAATCATCTCTTTTGTCGTAAAGTTTTGTCTTCAACCGACCCTCATTGTCAATTTCTAGATGTAAGTCAAGATATGAAGCTGACTTAACTGTATCTGTAGTATCCTTTATCTCCAATTCGATGGGATATATGCGTTCCACATAGTCACCAAATTTTGAATTGTTTAGTGAAAGAACAAAATAATCAGACGGGAACAACATTCAAACTTGTTCTGTAACTTTCAATGATCAAACTAAAACCAGTTATCAAATCATTAACTTCAAGCATGACAAAATATTGTAAATAATTAATTTTAGTACAAGCATCATAACTCATCAGATCACTAAAAAATTGGAACTTGATATGTTACTTGTCATGATAATACTATGAACCAATTATTAAATCAATATCTTCAAGCACGAAGAAAAAAGTGTGGAAACTGAATAGCTGGAATGACGGATGGACAGGCAGACAGACGGAGTACAAACCTTAAGTACCCTTCAATTTCGTCGGTAGAGTATTAATTATACAATGAACAGGCACTTAAAATATGTCGCGTAGAACTCCAGTGATTGCACAAGTGTAAGACACTGCAGAAAATTAAAGTGATCATTTATAAAACAAAATGTTGCAGTTTAATATATATATTAACATATTAGGTTATTTGTAAAATTATTTCGTTGTCCGTTCATCTTTCCGACCATCGACCTTTCTAAAGTCTTCAGAAGAGACACTTGTATTTTGTCTGAAAAAATATCTTGGTAGATAAACAAGTGGATGAAAGTCAACTTTCAAAGAAAGACGACATTGATCTTTCAACAGCTGATGCAGTATCCTTATGTAATAGATGTTTGAATAAGACCCTACAAAGATGGAAAAAGGTGATTTTGTCGGAATTCAAGTAGTCACGTATAAGGTATGATAATTCAAGTATACGCAATATCGCCAGTGGTCAAGCCTTATTTTGCTTTAAGAAGGAATAAAGGATTCAGTACAATTCCAACACACGGTATTTCAGCTTTTTGAAGAGTTGAACTTATGCTTAATTCCAAGTCACTCAACCGAACACTTAATATATACTTATTGTCAAAAAAGAACTTGACACTTTAAACAAGCGCAATGACATTTTGAAAATATCGTATCGCCATGATATCGTTCATGAATATGTGGACGATCCTCTCGCTCACAACGACGAACATTATTCCACACTACGAACTGCCGTTGTCAGAGCTTATCGTAAGCCTACAGCTAACACACTTTGCAGCAGAGGTGGTGGTACAGGAGTGTTAAATGCTAAATACTTTTTTCGTGGTTTCAGCAAAAAATCTGGACCAAGAAACGACAACTACAGTTAGTAAAACAATTTCCAGCAGCAGTACAAAACGGACTGTGCTTCTACTGTTAAAGGCCATGACGCACTGGTCGATTATGTCCCTACAAAGGACATACGTTCAGTAGTACCAAGTCAGCACCAGACATGTTTAGAACCGCCCCATCCCGGTCGTAATGACAGAATTAAATAGTAATATAAGAGCTAATGGAAATTAGACTTGATAAATCAATTTAAAGACTTGTACAGGTTTTAGAACATAGTTTTAAGCTTTCTGAATTAAGTATTGTAATGTTTGGCTACGTTATTCTTGTATTCAAGAACCTTCATCAGTTTATTTAAAAAAATAACAGATCAGCATTTTGTATTTCGTCTTTTGTTTTGAAAGCTATTACAGAATTAATCAAAGGAAGGCTTACACAGATGGACAGTTTGAAACGGTAGATTTCGGTGTATCATTTCAAAAAGGTTGTAGATGTGTATTATTTTAAATACGTGTTAATCACTGGGGTAAAGCTGATGACCGTAACTGCATTCACGGTCATCCCAAGATGTCGGACGAAAAATTAGGTCAGTATTTTTATCGCCTGTTAAGGTGTTTCTACATCATTTTCTTTACAAATCATACATTGGTACGATGTTAATTTATAAAAGATTCACACAGAAGTCACAAATCTCTACCGAGGAACGTGTAGAAAACTTGAAATTGGATTTGAAAAATTCGCTTAGATGACCGTAAATCATCTTTAAATATTTTCAAGATGACCGTAACATATAATAAGGATGACCGTGATTGGTAAAATGATGACCGTAATTTCGAAAGGATGACCGTAATTTATAAAGGATGACCGTAATTTATAAAGGATGACCGTACCTTTCATAGTATAACCGTCATTTCTAAGAAATATCCGTATTTGTATTACCTTTGTTGTATCAAATATTTAATCATCTTGGTGTAAGACGTATTTATAAGACAACATTAGTTTAAACAATATTTATTCAGATCATTCATCATTATACAATATTATACCAAGGAAATAATATTCAGGATTCAGAAACAAGCAATTTGCTTTTACAAATCTGTCTCCTTTACAAAAATAATACACTTATTGAACAATACATAAATATAAATACTGGCATGCTCTGTAATAAATATATGAATATGAAAAAGGTGAAAGAAGGAGAAGAAAAAATGTAATGATAAAAAAATTAAAAAAAAAACAAACATGCATTGTTGTAATGAATACAGCGTGAAATGCTTTGGTTCCTATTGAGTGATGAAGCATTAACATCAAGGGTTAACACGTTTACTTTTAATAATATATTTCTGCACCAAACTAAATAAAAGACTATTTTGCTCATCTGAGAGTACCGTTGATCCAAAAAGCAAAGTTTTTGTGTTAACTTGGACAGGAAGAACTGAAACAGTATACAATAGTTCTTGTCTTAAATTAGTATATATAGGACAAGATAACAGGAAGTGAGAATTTGTTTCTACTTCACCACAACGACAATTTGGAGAGTCTACTAAGTTACGAAGGAAAAGGTGATTTCCTAAATAATAATACGCTGGGATCTTACTATTTTGGGTACTAATTTGTTTTTTTGAATAATGATTCACATTTTCTTATGTTTAAGTTAAGAGTGTTCCATAGTTAGGTAAATCCAGAAAAGCGCTTCGGACGCAAGAAATTAATAACGTGTTGTTTTCAATATTTTACATCACTGGGTCGATACCTCTGCTGGTGGACTATCAGTCCACGAGAGTATCATCAGCTCGGTAGTCAGTATTTCGGTACTGACATGATTTAACAATCTTTACTTAAGTTGTCCGTTTATAAATTTATAAATTATTAAGAAACTAAGGTTTAGTTTAAACATATTTATTTATAGTGGATTGGGAAACGAGTTTTGCAACTTATATTAATCCCTTTCCACTTTGCGGGTGCAAGTGCTGTAGCGGCATTAGTCTACTCGGGTGTCTTTAACGTGGAAGAGATATGGCTCTCTCTTAACACGGGTCAGCCATTTATCGTCCCCGTCCGACGGACAATCATCGTTTCCTCAAGACCATACTCGCAAATGGTGTCAAGGGAGAGCCGAAAACTGAGTTCCTGAAATTTTCATCCCAAACGGGAATCGAACCAGGAACCTTTGTGTTAGTAGTCCGATGCACTAACCACTACACCACGGCTCTCTTTTTACTAAGGTTTCAACTCCCTCAGGCAAAGTTGGCTTAAAATGAATTTGGCTATTTATTTTAGGTATTTTTTGACATACAGCTCTTCAAGAGGTTTCGGTACTTATACATCTTCGGATTTCAAATGTGTGGCTTTGAGCGTTCCTGATGAAGGTAAATCCAGAAAAGCGCTTCGGACGCAAGAAATTAATAACGTGTTGTTTTCAATATTTGTTGATGAAATATTCAGAATATAAACGGGTCCGTGTGTTGACTTGTGAAATATTATTTCTCTGTCTTGTATTATGATCATGCCTACTGCCTACTGAATCAGGCAATAAATCTTTTATTCTGTGATTGCGTCGTCTTTCAGATATTTTTTCCCATCGAGTTTCAACATATAAATTGTTTAAACTGGTAAGTTTAGTACCCCCCCCGTGACGATACGCGCTGCGTCAAGCTGAATACTTTCAAGTTTAGCAATCCAATTCTGATTTTGAGAGTCCCAAACGATATCGGCATATTCAAGAATTGGGCAAACAAATGATATGGATTTTTTTTCAAGTCAAAATCTATCAAGAACATTTTTCATTTTTCTCATTATATTTATTCTTTTATAATATTTAGAAACTATATATTCAATATGGCCGTTCCAGGATCCGTTGTAAGAAAAAAAAGACACCTAGATGTTTGTGTTTACTTACTGTTTATAGCTCTTTGGTGTTCATATTTAATGGAGGATGAAAGGGTCTATTTATTTTTTTTTGAAATTATCATACTTTCAGTTTTCTGGGCATTAAAATTTACAAGCCATTTTTTTTTTACCAATTATAAATCTTATCTAGATTGTCATTTACAATTTTAGCTGGATTTTACAATTGGATTGTCAACCATAATATATAATGAAGTGTCATCTGCGAATAGCTTAATTTGAGCTTAAATGTCTTCTACAATATCGTGTATAAATACAATGTATCAAAAAAAGGAGAGGGCCTAGAATAGACCCTTGTGGGACGCCTGCCTTTACAGGTAACCATTCGGAACTTGAACCGTTAATAACCACCCGCTGGACTCTATTTGTAAGATAATGTTTAAACCATCTTAGTAAAGAACCCGGTATGCCCGCTTGTCGAAGTTTAAATAGCAGTCCCTTATGCCAGACTCGATTAAACGCTTTACTTATATCACAGAATACTACCCTGATTTCTTTACCGCTATCTAAAGCCTTCCCAAAATCATTCGAATTGTTAATTAATTGATTAACTGCTGAATCCCCCCGTGTAAAGCCCTATTTTTTAGCCTTTCTGTGGATTCTATTTTTTTTCCTTATCTTTTTTTTTAACAACATTTGACTTGTTAGCCATGGAGGTTCATTTTTGCGAACAGTTATTATTTTATTTGGAATACATTTTTCAGCAGCTTCTATGATAGTTTTTGTTATTTCGGTTGTAAATTGTTCAACGTTATTTAAGTTAATTACGGAATCCCAATTTGTTTCAGATAAAATGTTACGATATCTGTCATAGTGTTCTCGATCATATAGCCAAATTTTCCGCTTAAAAGTTTTTTGACGACATTTTGGAAAGTTCAAAAGACTAATTATAGGACAGTGAGAACGTATTTGGTCTAATAAAGGTGGCCCGACTCCACAGTAATTTATTATGTGAGCATCATTTGTTATAAAAAGGTCTAACAATGATGACGACGATTCAGTAAAATGAGTAGGTTCATCTATCATTTGAGTAAGACTAAATTGGCTTAACAAAGGTGTAATTTTTGAAGACAACATTATCATGAAGGTAGACAAAAATAAGACGTGCTTCAAATACATGGTTCGTCATATGTAGCATCCAACTACAAACCAAATAGTTATAAAGAACTAACCGTTCCTCTATTGCGACAAACTCAACAAAAAATAATGCATACAAATATGGATATTTCTTTCAATTGACGGTCATCCTTTTAAATTTAGTCATTTCTTATAAATTACGGTCATCCTTAATAATTTACGGTCATCTTTTAACCAATTACGGTCAGCCTTGTTATGAATCGCTAATCCTGTTACGGTCATCTCGATTACGATTTACGGCCATCCTCGCATATTTTTCAAATCCAAATTCCAGTTTTCTACACGTTCCTCGGTAGAGATTTGTGACTTCCGTGTGAATCTTTTATATATTTACATCGTATCAAAGTATGCTTTGTAAAGAAAATGATGTAGAAACACCTTAACATACAATAAAAAAACTGACCTAATTTTTTATCCGACATCTTGGGATGACCGAGAATGCAGTTACGGTCATCAGCTTTACCCCAGTGTTAATAACAGCTTCGGTGTTTTTTTTATACTAAATCATTGTCTAATTAGCAATTATAACTTTTTTCATATGTTTGTCATGTCTATTTCAACATTAGAACTGTCAATAATTAAATTTACAAAAAGCCATGTTAATTTCTTGTTGTGCCAATTAGACGCGTGACATAAACCATTAAATTTATTTTTTAA
This sequence comes from Mytilus trossulus, assembly GCF_036588685.1. Lineage (NCBI taxonomy): Eukaryota > Metazoa > Mollusca > Bivalvia > Mytilida > Mytilidae > Mytilus > Mytilus trossulus. The sequence goes on from NC_086380.1 coordinate 69,010,990, forward strand.
TGCACCACCTAACATACGGCTAAATAATATACCATTCGAAAGCACATCATCTATAATACCTTTTTTGTCCGGTCGTATGGTGCAGTTTCTGTCATATTAAAACGAAAGGTCAAGAATGGACAACTTCTAATTATACAAGAAGTCAGCATTTTTGCATATTCTGTTTTCTGAATAATGATATTTTGTATGGACATAAGGAAATCTGTTAGAACAGTGGTTCATAGAAACTTATCAAAAGCGCTTTGAAATATTAATGTCGGATTTTTAATAAATAGCGCTGTTTTCCATCAATTCCATTGAAAATGACAGAGATGCACGAAAATCAAATTTTATGTTTGTGATTCAACTGTTATTCACAATAAAACCGAATAACATATTTTATTTAAAGCTTATAATGTTGCTAAATGTTACAAGTAAAGGTGCTTAATAGAAACAGAAATATTAATGTATTTGAACCACTTTTATTTCAAATTTAATTCGCCATGATTTTGCATTAAAATTTCAATGTAGATGTGCCCCTTAATATTTTCATTTTAGGCATTTAAATCAAGGCACTATTTTAGTAGATCACCTATTAAGCATTGGTTGAACATTGATATATTAAAGAAAGTACATGTGTATTAATAATACATATAGTTAAAATGATGTTTTTCAATACTAAAATATCTATACAATTGTGAGAAATAAAACATGTGGTTGAATTTATCCAGTTCTTTTAATTGTTTGTATGCCATCTGATCTTAAATGGACATTTATTGTGCACTAAGCCCTCTGTTGATGATCTGACAGCGACTTTTGTCGATTTTCTCACTTTGTTTTCATATTTTTCGGTTTAAGTTTCTAAAGGATGATAAGGACTCACAACAAAAATCAGTGATATAAGTTGAAATACAAAAAATATACCGTACAAAATCTCATGTACAAGTGTTAAAACATTGGTTAAAACAATCTGATTAAAATTCAGATCAATCACGAATCGTCTGCTTATATATCGCATATGAATACCGAATTTGGGGAACTATATTTAAATAAGATTAGGGTTAACTAAATGAGACATCTGTTCTGGTAAATCTAAAGCGATTACTAGTTTTAGCGCTATTTGAATATGTCTATTATGAAACAAATCCGTTCATGTATAACAGCCATATGTGAGCTTTGAACTTCTATAATTCTACCAAACAATGTCGGAGGAATGTTGCTTATTACAATTTTGAGAGTATCATATGGATATTTCCATGGTAAAAACAAAAGACAAAAAAACCTAGGGACAAGATGATTCCTACATTTCTGCTATATCATAAAAAGATAGATAGAGATGGCGAGAGAACAACGAGGACTATGACAACTGTTTTTCAATCATTTAATGTGTTTAATTTTCACATGGAGGTCGGTTATTTATGGTGTTTATTTTGCATCAATATCTGAGTTTTTAGTTCTGTTGTCTTTTTTCGCTCAGCTTTGCAATTTATGGTTTTCCTTTCTTTGATTGAAAGTAGGAATACAATAATAAGAAAACAGTCTCAAACCTAGGTCAAAGAAAAACAGATGACAGCATGACCATGGCGAAAAAGTAGGACAGACAATCAAATCTTCTGAAAAAACCTTACCGAATTTTGTGAAAACTTAGTTTGGTGATTACAGTTGTTCATGAATGTTATTCAATCTGAATTATTTTTTTACAGTCATATTTAAAAAAACATCTAGCAAAGTATATAATGACGGGCAAACATTAAAAAGAATTCGCCGGTTTTGAAATGAAATGCGCCTGGTACAGACAGTTTTCATTCGAACATTGAACGAAAATAATCTTCGTACCATGTCTTTCCACATCGGGAAACTCATTTCTACCACATATTCTTCTTTTGTTCCTAAAAGTTCCTTCATTGCCATTTTCAAAATATGATTGATCATTATCTGCCTATATGAGCAAAAAAAAGCACAAAATGATCCCCATTTGCAGATGGTGTTTTTGGGCAACTACAAAAGCTTCATTAGAAGGCTGAATCTGGACCTACATCACATCAATTGCAGTTTACAATGAAAAACTCACTCGGTCTATAAACAATAAATATATTTTATGTTTGACATACAAATATTCAAATGTCAGAAAACTTTTGAATTTATTGCAATTTTATCATTTTTGGGAGTCGTTTAAAAAAATGCAATTCCCTGTTAATATAGCGCAATCAATATTTAAGTTTGCAATTGATTTGAAATCATTTTAATTTGTTTTATAAGGTTAAGATTATTTTTAGGGGGAAAGTACCATACACGTACCAAAAATTGGCAATTTGTGTAATTCTAGCAAACTTTTGGAATGTTCAGTTTTGACCTTTGACCTTTATTTAACGAAATTTGCACCGTACGAATTATAGACGACAGGGCAATAAATAAAGAACAGATAATAAGCTTTCGAATGATATATACTATAGCCGTATGTTAGGTGGTTGCATTAAAGTCGTTAACTAAGCATCTTTTTGAAAATTGTCACTCGCCTAATCCCACGTCAATGTCTTGTGATTTAAGTAATTTTCATTGATTAAGGTACTTCATTTTTGTTTTTAGTAAATTGTCGTGTTACTAATTAATCTGTTAGTTTTCTTGTTTGAATTGAGACACTTTTTTATGTCTAGTTTGTTACAGCTTACTGTGTGGCATGAGTTTTTCTCATTGTTGACGACCGTATGGTAATCTTTAATTATGTCTTTCCACTTTTCTGTGGAAAGACCTATTGTTTTTCTTCTGATGATTTTTTTTTCTTCCGCCTAATTTTGTTCTTGCGATAAACATTTGTTTCGCAATATGTCGCTTTGATATTTGGTATATGATATCGAATAGTTATCAAATGTACCAGGATTATAATTTTATACGCCAGACGCGCGTTTCGTCTACATACGACTCATCAGTGACGCTCAGATCAAAATAGTTAAAAAGCCAAACAAATACAAAGTTGAAGAACATTGAGGACCCAAAATTCCAAAAAGTTGTGCCAAATACGGCTAAGGTAATCTACTCCTGGGGTAAGAAAATCCTTAGTTTTTCGAATAATCGAACAGTTTTTTGAAATTTACCCTGCGTATCCGAATACTTGTCTTTGTAGGATTTATCTCCCCAAACACTGTTTTCCTTGTGTTCACAACTCCTTCGCAACCGTAAAAGAGAACAAAATATTTATTTTACAAAATTGCTCGTTATATCCTTCGCAAGTTTTGTCCTATTTTGACCGAAGCAATATGACCGCTCCATATGAGGGTTATTTCCCCTCATGCATCTGATATAAGTGATATGCATCTCTATCTTATAAACCATAAGTGATAGAGACCTAGGATCTTTTGATTTGAGGTCCTTGGTCCAAAAGAATGAAAATAGGGTCAAGGTCAAAGGTCAAGGTCATATTCTAATATTTGAATTATGCTTATTTTCACTTAATCCAAAGACTGTTTAAGATATCAACAAATTATTTTTACTAAATTGTTAGATGCGAAATGTCGTAACACATAAATTCTTATTGCAAGGGTACGTTGAACGTAAAAGGGAGTTTTCTCTCCTCTTGTATTTAAAAAAATATGCGTTTGGTGATATCACTCATTAACCACATATAATTAAGACCTATGGTCTTTTGATTTGAGGTCCTTAGTTCATGACCTTGAAACTGATTTCAAGGTCATAGCTTAATTTGACGTTCTAGATTTTAACCTTTGCTTTTATTTTATATGTATACATGTTAAAGCTATGAATCTTTTGGAAAAAGGTATCATACCATTTAAACTTGGAAAAAACCGGAAGTGACCTTTTGTAAACCGGAAGTCACTGTTTTTCGTGCTTTATTAAAATAAAAGTATATAGAATCAGATATTTTTGGAATCAGTGTCAAGTAAATATTCAAATAGAATTGTAAGTAACATTTTTCAAACCGGAAGTAACAAATTATATCCCTTATTTAAAAAAAAATGTATGAAAACCATATATTTTTGGAATCAGCGTACTAGAAGCTATCATTTGACGATTGAAATGACATTTCAAACTTAGTTTCACAACTTTCATATCAAAATACATTGTTTTGATGGAAAGACCTTCAATTGTTCTCTGAACAATTGGTTTTTAATTGTTTATAAATATTCTTTCTTTGACCTCTTTCAAATAGTTTGTTCATTCGCAAAACAATTAAATATCTCTTATTTTGATTGAGACAGCAAACTTAAATCAATACAAATAGACAATATAATTCTTTGGGGTCTATTGCTCTTTTTATTTATAATGATATAGTTATTCATAAAATGACACGATTTAGTACAATACGTTGACTATCAACTTTCGGTAGTTGACAAATAGTTTTGATTTTGTAAAATTGTACGGGCACATGTTGTCTTCCTCCTAATTGACGTCTGTATTAGTGTTAGACAAGTAATATCATAAATATAAAGTGAAGATCTCAACCGAATAGTTCAATTGTGTTCAAATCCGGTGTTACAAGCATTATCAAAGCTTCAAATAGAATTTGGTTAAATACAACGAATCAATAGTCGTTATTATCGCTCCGTTAAATTTAAATTGAAAGACCTTCGTTAATATATACAGCCATTGTTTTAATTCAGAACGCTTATATGGATTGTCTTTTATTGTTTGTACAACAATTGAAACAAATTGTGTACGTTTTGTCTATTGTTATTTCATATAATGAAAAACACTTACAGTTTCTATTTAATCCTGAACATATTTACAACGGACAGTTTGGATTTTTTGTAATATTTAGGCAGATTTAAATTTCAAAATCATTATTTTGGCCAAAACTAACCGTAAAACAGAGTTTCAGAATACACTGAAACTCAGTGTAATGCACATTTTTGTTTATGTCACTTAGTTTTGTTTACATAACACATTATTATAATTATGAAAAAAACAGCAATTGTATAATAAGAAATACAAATACTAATAGCCTAGTTTTGTGTCAACAAACATTTAATTATTTAATATCGATCAAAAGGTGTTTTTTTGTAATTCAAATATACCAATTTAACATCTGATTCATGTATAATCATTTTGTTAATAGTTAATCTGTAGAATTCTTTTGGGTTTTTTCATGGGATAAAAAGACATATTATATTATTACCGTTATAGTTAATTACGAATATGATGGGACTTTAGATATACTACTTAATGTTAGCATAAGAATATTACAATAAACAAACAGATGTTTATAATGCCTTCAAGTATTAATATAATTTCAGCTTATGGTCGGAATGTATGATAAAAAGGTAAAACAGAAGTAAGAAAACTTTTAAAAATGTTTGACAATAAGAAAATCATCCAACTATTGGTGCAATTTATTTTTGTCGTATAATACACCCCGAAGCGTGTTATACGACAAAAACACCTTAAAATAAGCATTACCTGACTAAAATATCATTAATAATAATTATGTTTTGCAAAGATTTGCAGGAATTGCATCCTACTTTACCGACGACACTAAAGTGAAATATTCGTTTCTGATGTGTTCAGGTTTAAATACGACCTATGGCTCAGTTATATAGTGAAATAAATCTCACATAGTCTAATCAATCTAGATATAAGATTTAGAAATGAACGAAGCAAGACACAAATGAATTGTTACCGCCCGATAACGGTGTATGAAAATACAAGTCACTCTGTTAGTGATGTATCGTACCAACTTTGTTTATTAAAGGGGAATGCTATGGGTTTTTTTGTGTGTTTTTTTTCATGACATTTTTATCGCATATAAGCAGATTATTTTTTCAACGGATTGAACTATGCAGAATAATTTTCTTATGCATGGAAATAAATTTGTTATTAACTGTTGACTATTTTTCTTTAGAAAACACGAATTTGGTCATTTGATAAATTGGTTTAATTGAACCTACATAAAGATGTAACACTTAAGAACTGACACAAAGAGAGCACGAAATCGTGGAACATGTACATTTAACACGAAAAACAAATATCCATACATGTTGGTCAAAGTGTGATTTTAAAAAAATTATAAAAATTTTGCATTATTCAATTCATCACACATCAAGTGCCTTTATTGTAGCGATAAATTAACAAAACTTCACATTTAAGAATTACGTCACTAATTCTCGATATTTTAGTATAATAAACAAAGGACATGATTGTTGCTGCCTTCAACCTATCAAATATGGGACATTAAAAAGTAAAATCCCCGGTAACAACACGCGATAACTATCAAACGAATTAAATATTTTAGTATCTTATATTTTGCATTTTAATCAGGGGGGGGAATGACCATACTCAGGTCATTATGCTTTGACTTGAATATAAAAAAGATGATGTGGTATGATTGCCAATGAGATAACTCTTCACAAGAAATCAAAATGACACAGAAATTAACACCTATAGGTCACCGTACGGCCTTCAAAATTGAGCAAAGCCCATACCGCATAGTCAGCTATTAAAGGCCCCAACATGACAATGTAAAACAATTCACACGCGTAAACTATCGGCCTCATTATGTACAAAAAATGAACAAAAAATAAATATGTGACTCATAAACAAATGGCAACCACTGAATTACAGGTTCCTGACTTGGGACAGGCACATACATTCATAATGAAACATATTTCATTAAGACTGGGTATCGTCCGGGTTGATTCTTCGAAAGAATGACATATCGTTCTGACAGAAAATAACTGTATACAGGCATACAATTTATTTGAACTATAGGCAGCGTCGATTTTGACCTATAAATTGCAATATTCTGACGACTATATAACCGATTGGCTCAATATTTATTAATATTTCTTGATAACATTACAAATGATAGATTTTTCACACTTAGGACTATATTCGACTTCAACGGTTATGCGGTCTCAGATCTACAAGATGTCTACATACATATGTACAACATACACTTATTTGAAGAAAAAACACATATGAACATCAGTGTATCAGAAAACAATGTTGTTGTATTCTATTTTTTTGAACAAAAATAGAATATCCGAGTTATGATACTAATGGACGTAAATTATAAAAATGTGTTCTTAATTCATGTCAAAGACAAAATAGATACCGGGTGTTCTAATGATTAAGTTATATAAGTTATATATTATCTCTCCTTGAATATTTCGAATTTAATAAGAGTATATAGAATTCTAAAATTTCATATGAATTCATAGAATTTCATAAATTTAGGAACATTTTAAAATATGTAATCTTAACCCATGAATCTATATCATAAATCATTTAAATAGATTTTTTGTAACATATGTTTTGATATGAATGGTTAAATGCTGATAGTTTTTCATACTCATGATTTCTTTCAAAACATATAGTAAATAGTATCAATCGGAATGTTAAACCAATAAATAGGAAATCAGATTGAGCGATGACAAAATAATCGCAGATCGAAAGTATCATGTGCAAATATTCTGCATTTACTGATTGAACTTTAATTATTTAATTCCTGAAGCTTAAACCGGCGAAATATATTTTACACAGTTTAAATGAACCATAAAATATACCATTACTTTTTTTTAAAACAAAGATCAACTATAATGTTACTTAAATGCCCAAAAAGAAAAATTGTTTTTTAACACATCATTAGGCTACGTAGTGAAGACATGAATACAATACTATCGTGTAGCTTAATTACACCTCACCTTTATTGACAGTAGTTTTCGGTTTATCCTTTATGCAAATCATAAAATGTTCATTCTATAAAATGATCTGCTGATCCAGTTGGTCGAAAAAGTTTTTAAAGTTAAAATTACAACCCGATCGTTTAAGCTTCGTCAGTTGAATACTCCAAAGAATAATTAAAGGTTAACCTATAATATAGCTCAATTCAATTATTGTTACTATCGCTCTGTTGATTTTCAAATAGTAAAATCATTTACAGAAGATATTATGACTTCTGTTTTATATGAATTGTGTACAGATGGCTTTTTGGTATCTAAGTAATAAAAAAAAATGTATGTAACGGAAGTTGATTTATATAGGTTCTAGTTTTAATACGACAAAAATATTTTCAAGATTATTTTCCCCGCTGGTCTATATTCTCTGTAACTTCCTTGCATATCTGGTTGTTTAATCTGATAAATTAAAGAATATATTATCTGTTAACATTAAACAAGTCTACAGCAGACTGACAAGACCATGACAAAAAACGAAAAACGACCAAAAGACAAACAGTTGTAAACATAAAAAAACCAACACAGAACTGTTGGAACTAAAAGTCCAGCAGCAGCAATATTATTACAGTTGGTGTCATTTTTTCATTTGTAACTTACAATTAATATTGAATTAACATATACAGTGTTAACCGATAATTATTGTATTTGTTCTGTGGATATTTTTTTTTTTTTACTTTTTCTTCCGAAAACATTTTTCTTGTGTAAATAAATGTTTCGCAAGATGACGCTTCGACATTTTTGACATTAGATTGAACAGTTTTTGCGCTTTTAAAACTCATATATAAAGCTGAAGACTATTTTATTGTAAGAGTTATCTCCCAAAACTTATTTGCTATTTGTAAAATTGAACAGATTTTACTGGATTCCTTTTACTCTATTGTGGATATTTGTCGAGGATTGCAGAAACGTAAAGCGTTACTTTATGTGCCGTCGACAATAACTATATGACTTCGCGTTTATATGTAGAAATTTTAACTATGTTAAACTTTATGCCTATGTTTGAATAGAATATTGAACTGTACAGTGGTATTTTCTTGAGAGTAAACATAGCCTTACCACAACGTGAAGTACACAACTCAAAACCTAACAGTGTTATTGACAAAACTGTTTGGAAACAGATTACTTTCATATGATATAAATATTGCTATTTCTAAATCTGTTCAAAATATATCAGTGACATTCACTGTTTTGATTGAAATTTTCTTAGTTTTGTGTAATTTAGTGTTTGGAGTTATTCATTTAGTTATTCAATTATTTATTTATTCATTTAGTTATTCAATTATTTATTTATTCATTTATTTATTAACTTGATGATTTATTTTCTCATTTCTTTCCTTTTTTTCCTTCAACATTATTTTGTTCCCAATAAGTAAGCTTGGTGACTCTTCCAAACCTTATCTATATTTTCAAAGACTTGTTAAAGATATGTACATGCCTCAAGGTCCTAGAATAAATTAGGATACATTGCCTTCATACTTAGATATACGTTACATTTTGTAATTAACACTGTATATATACTAGGCAAAAATAGAAACGTTAAATTGGTTTTTAATTTGGAAGTATCACATATATTAATTTCAAATATTTTCATGATTAAAACTAGTAACCTGAATGATTTATCTATCAAATTTACTCATTTATAAAAATATCGGAAATGACGAGACGTCATTTTCTGATTTCAAACAAATAACAATTTTACCAAAAAATTACCTGTATAAAGTTGGAATGGAGTTGTCCTTCTTGTCAATACGATTTTTAACAAAACAAGTCGCATTAAAAAATTAAAAAGTTACACCTAAAACTATGCCCCGTCTACGCCAAAATGAAAGGGAACGAGCTATTGGGATGTTGGCAGCATATCAAGGATGACTCTAGTGCAGGTTGCAAATCATTTTAATGTCTCTAAAATGACTATTGCATGGCTTAAGACTCGTCCTAGAGATACTGACAAAACAAATGATCGCCCCGTAGTGGCAGGCCACGTGAAACGACGTTACGTCAAGACAAACACATCCGCATTATTCATCTCCGGAATCGATTTGTAAACGCGTCACAAACTGCACGACAAACCCATGGAAGACATAACAACAGAATATCTGCTGAAACAGTTCGTAACCGATTGCGTCAAGTTGGACTTAGAGCTCGTTGTCCATTGAAGGGACCTATCCTTACGCAGCGTCACAGGCTGGCGCGACTTCAATGGACACGGAGACGGATTCCATGGAATAGGCAAACATGGAGACATGTTCTTTTTACATGAAATCTAGCGACGGCAGAGCCAGGGTCTACTAAAGACGCAATAAACGATTTTCAGATGCATGCGTGCAGGAAACAGATCGGTTTGGTGGTGACGGAATCATGGTTTGGGGCAGAATTACCTACCAGTAACGCCCCAAGCTCAAAATCATCGTTAGTGACCTAAATGCAACAAGGTAAAGGGACGAAGTTCTGACTCCAATTGTTCTCCCGTTTCTCCGAAGACATCGTTTTAATCACGTTTTTCAGCAGGACAACGCCCGTTGTCACGAAGCGAAAATTTCGATGACCTTTTTGGAGAATAACCATATTGTGTGTTGCCTTGGCCAGTAATGTCTCTAGATTTATAACCAATTGAACATCTTTGGAACGAGCTTGGACGACGTATCAGAAATAGTCTAAATCTACCGTAAACGCTAGCCTAGCTGCGAACAGCACTTTTCAAGGAATGGAACAAATTTCTCAAGATTTTATTTGACGTCTAATTGTTTTAATGCGACGGAAGTGTCAGGCGATCATAAATGAAAGAGGTGGTCATACAAGGTATCGATATGTTAACCCGAATTATGTACTCGTCCTGTTAAAATTGTCCGAAAATTTGCAATATTGTATTCTATAAAGAAAACTTGTTACTGTTCTCTTCAAAATCATGTTAGCTAACTATTCCATTATATTTTCGTTATCAATTTTTTGTTTAAAAAAAATAAATGATCTTATAAGCATGTAACGTTTCTTTTGTTTTGCCTAGTATATCATGTATATATTTTTGCCTGTGTGTGCTCATTAGTAGCATGCATTTTCCACTATATTGTATTATTTCATATACAGTTGTTAATATTTGATTAATACCTTATATATGTGATATGGAGAGATCTTTTATATAATGTACCTGCTGCTCAGTTGTTTTCATATCTTGATTATTAAAATATGTTTGAAATATTATCTCTTCTAACACTTTTCATCTTGATGTTGTATGTTGTATGTCCTCTGTAACTAAAAATAAAATGATAATGACAAAATTTTCATATTTGTGTGTTTCATCCTCAGACATTTTTGGTAAATATGGATTGAAAATTGGTTTACATATATCATGAAAAAAAACCCGGGAGTGACCTGAACTAGCATGGAAGTAGCCATTTTCACACTTTTTTCATCGAAAAGTACCTAGAAACCACATATTTTTTGGTTATCATACATAATCCTTTATTTGAGACCAGAAGTGACATTCAATAAACCGGAAGTTGAACATTATCTGCCTTATTAAAAGCAATTGTATAAAGAAACTATGTAATGTTAGATCAAGTGAATAGAGCTTTCAGATGAGAAAGGAAGTAGCAAATCATATACCTTATTTCTGGCAAACTTATAAAGAGTACATGTGTTTTCAATCAGTAAAATGAAACCTTTAACTGGAAACCAGTAGGTACTTTGAATGAATGGGAGTAGCTCTATCATGTTTATAGAAATTACTTTGAAAACTGACATGGAAAGACTTTCAATAGTTCTTTGAACAGTTTATTTTTAAATATTTTTCGGCTAATGATGTCGTTCAGTGATGAGGAGTTCCCATTTTTCCCTGTTTACCGAACAATTATTCCTATCGAAGTTATCGTTCTGCATCTTCTTGTTCTTGTTATCTTTTCTGAAACCACAAAAAATTAACAATTCTCCAAATTGTTCGACTACTCTTAAAAATGTTTTGGTTGAGTTTAAGTGAGGTGATCAAATGATATATTATGGGAGTTATTTTCCTTTAAAAATTTAACATTTGTAATAAGTTCATACACTATAAATCATAGAAGCTTAAAGTCTTTTGATAAGAAATTCTTTACCAATTCAGGGGACATTGAGGTCATAGTCAAAATTCAATGTCGTGTTCTTTAATTTGAACTTTGCTTGTTTTCTTTATTCCAAAAAAAAATCTTCCTTTATAGCAGTTTTCTTCCTTTATCTATTTGAAATCATTTTAACTCAACCACAAGTGGCACTATTTTAACCTATAGTAGCTCATTTCATAGTATTTAAATAAAAATAACCATAAAATCTTGTTTAAAAAAATCTATTTGAAGTTACAGATTATACGAACCGGACGTGACATCTTCAACAACCGTATTTTAAATTTCATTCATAATTATCGAAGTTGATTTTAATAGGAGTTATCTCCCTTGTATCTTTGCAGCCGTCAAAGATATCAACAAGTGTTTTTCTCTCGTCTACTCATTTTTTGGTTAAGGTCTACCGAAGTGATGGAATGACATCTTATGAGAATTATTATTTGAGGTCCCTGGTACAAGAAAAATGAGGTCAAGGTCATTGATCGAAGTTGTGTTTCCAAAATCTTTGTTTGAGGAAAAATGGAGGTGTCTCATATTTAACACTAGCTGATATAACCCATTAACCATATGTTTGTATATATATCACAATTATCCACGAATTCCATTTCCCGTTTCGGACCAGAAAAGAGATTTCTGTCAATGGTGTGGTGCATACTATAAAACGTCATGCTTTTTCTTAAAGCCAAAGGGTCAAACAATGGATGTTCACAGTTTGTCAACAGAAACAGTTAGTGCTAAATTATTTCCATTTAAATTCGTGTGTGATATTGTTGGGGTTCTTGATCATATTTAACAGTAGGAAGTCATGTATATTGTCCATACAATAAGAGTCAATGTAAAATGTAGTGTGTGCACCGCTCCTGCGAAAGCAATTGTCATGATTTGTAGAAGGAATTGAATAGTATTTTGGTTACTATGGCTGTGAAAGGTGTACACAGAATGATAATTGGAGAGGAAAAATAACATATCCAGAAATTTATGATGTTGAAACCCGAAGTTAATTGTATAAATCAAGCTGAACATCATCATTATGTCTCTCTATTTGTGACTTGTCTTTGGACATTTAAAGTCAATTTGCACTAGACTTTATGCATCAAGCATGTGTCTGGGAGTAATCAACAGATTACTGAGGATAAAAGGAAAAAAAAAGAGAAATCCGTATGTCAGCAAATCATTATGAGGAAATTTCAGCAAAAATGTTGAGAATAAAACCTTACAAGCCATTATGGGGTTATTTTTTCTCCGGAAGTCAAGGGGAATAGATGACCTGGTCAGGTGGAAAGCTTCTGAGTTCAGACAGTTTTATGCTATAATCTAGGAACATTGTATTAAAAAGTACTCAAAGAACTGATCTCTATCAGCATTTCATGACATTGAGTACAGTTGTCACTATTCTTATATCTCATAATCTTGTAGAATGACATTAGGAATACTCACATAAATTGTAATAATATTTTGTAGACAAAACACGCACTATATATGGTTCAGAAATCTTAGTAAATAATATCCTTAAACTAATCCACCTGTCTCTGAAGATTCAATAATATACAAAAGTTAAGATAGTTGTCCTGCTTTTGAATTTGAGAACTATTAGCAACGTTTTAAGAAAAAAAACATGTGATTGTGTAAAGCAAAATTATATCCGGGTGAAATTTGATCCGGAGGAAAAAATGTCACAGTAGTTGTTGTAATTTTTTTATCCGGAGGAGAATATTTTCCTGGGATATTTTTTCCTTTGCCGTGAAATTATATCTGGGTAGTTAACTTATTGAATAGTCCTTAGCAAAAACTTATCCTTTACAAACACTATGAAATAATAAAAGTGTATTTGAATTAAACCTCTATTGTAAACTAAAATGTATTATAATGGGATTCATTTCACAAATTATCATTGAATAAAAATCCTGAAATATTCAAGTAAATATCATTCTTTTAAAAAGAAAATTATCATTAAACCATAGATGGGTATTACATCTATGATTAAACATAAGAAAGAAAACCAGAAATAATTTCAAAGATCGTAATTGTGAAATAATATCATGATTAAATAAGGTAAGCGAAATACATGTAAAAGTGAGTTGTTTTCAGATCTCAGTACAATTATAAATTAAAAAGTAAAGGTAGAAATATAGTTGCATTACTACTGTAAAACAGTAATTGAAGAAGTTGAATATGATAAAATTTTTAACTATATAAATAGTTTTGTCTGGTGAAAAAGATGTAGTTGCATATGGAAATCAGATAAATTATAGCATAACAATAAATTGGAACAAAAGCAATTTAAACAGCTGGATAGTATTTACCTGTTAAATTGTATCTGTCTTATTAAAAAATTATGTTGTAAGTCATCTTTTTATATAAATGAATATACAAAAAATGAGATTCAAGGACAAAATTTCACTATGAAATAGATTCAGGAATATTATTATATTAATGTCTTTAAAATATAAATTGCTCATAATTACCTCCCTTTGATAAATTATGCAAATTTGTTCTACCTTTGTGAAACATTTTATAATTATAGTCAGGTATATATTGATTGTGAGTAACTTACTTACTAGTTAGTGGGACTATATTTCACAAGGTTCTGTGAAATATTGTACGGCAAATATATACCGGTACATACTATCCGCATAACACAGATAGATTTTCACTCCTGTGGAAAAAATCTACCTGTGAAATACCATGCCTGGAAAAATATTACCGGGACAAATTATCCGCAGGATAAAATATCACAGAGGAAGAAATAAACCGTTACAATATCAGCTGCAGATGGAAAGGATCCGCTTGTGCAGACTTTAAGAAGACTTGATGAATTTTATAATTCAAGAACAATCTTTAATAAAACAACAAACATTAACATTCATGCTGAAAAACAAACAATTCATTACTTTTAAATGACCCGTTGTGAGGTAATTTCAGTGGTCAATGAAAAGATGAGGATGAAGATAAAGTCTTTCTGTGTAGAGCATGCAAAAAAAAAAAGATTGTAAAGTTCATAAGATTGTTCTTGAATACTTGTTAACATAAATATAGGTGGACAGACAATATGTTGAAAATAAAAAAAAACATGACTTGTTAAGTTATCTGTAGAAAATCATCCACTAATTGAGCTGCTCACGAGACATGTAATCTGATTAAAATACAGATCCTGTTACCTTGCTTCGCTTACAAGGATCTGAAATTGCTCCATTTAAATTTCTGTTTAAAAAAGTAAAAAAAAACAAAAATACAGAACTCCGAAGAACATTATAAACGAATGGATAGCAACTGTCATATTCCTGATTTAGTATAGGCATTTTTGTGTGTAGAAAGTGATGGCAAAACCTCTCATTTGTATGACAGTCGCATAGAATTCCATTATTTTGACAACGATGTTTGATAACTATTTATACTACTGGTCCGATGCCACGACTGGAGGACGTTTCGTCTCCGAGTGTTTTACCAGCCCAGTAGTCAACACTTAAGTGTTTAAGTGTTGACATGAATATCAGTAATGTGGTCATTTTTATAAATTTCCTGTTTACAAAACTTTGAATTTTAAGAAAAACTAAGGATTTGCTTATCCCAGGCATAGATTACCTTAGCCGTATTTGGCACAATTTTGTGGAATTTTGGTTCATAATTGTTTGCTCTTCAACTTTGGCGTTATAAATATTTTGATATGAGCGTCACTGATGAGTCTCATGTAGACGAAACGCGCGTCTGGCGTACTAAATTATATTCCTTGTACCTTTGATAACTATTTGAACAAAACAAACAGACATCATAGGTAAAAATGTCAAAAAAATAGGGTACCTAATTAGTTAAAATTGTATTATAATTCAAATTACTATAAAGACCAACACATATGTCAACAAAGAAAAACTAAAAGGCATATAGCACATAAGCCTAACGATAGACAAGAATAATAAAAACAAAAATTCACACTACTATAACACACGTCAAAAGGACACTATCAAAAATAGACTTAAGAAGGTATAGGTGTCTTTTACCATCTTGGATTGTACAAAAAAAGAGAACCTAAGGTCCAAATTTTTAATCAAGTAAGCAAAAACAGTAATGTGATTTTTCATTTAAAAGAACAACTTTTTGAGACCATCGTGTATTATTTGTGAAGTTGATACGAATTATTTATCAACAAAGTCTTGGTATCTTCGGATGAACTTTTATTTAGAAAATGGACGAAACGTTCTTTGACATACGACCTTTATGTTTTTTAAATAAACTATAACATTTCACATCCTTATACATGTTTTTTTTACTTGTTCATCAACTTTCTGCTCAGACACTGGTGACGTTTAAAAAAAAATATTTAATGCGATTCCCTCGGTTTTGGGTTATGACCCGGATTTTTTTCTTCTATCAATTTATGAGTTTTGAACATCGGTATACTACTGTTGCCTTTATTTACAACGTCTGAAGATAGCAGCTGCAAATTCTTGAATACCGAATTAGTTGGGAAATATGTATCCCATATGCAGGTGAAGTTGGTATATTGCTACTAAGGTGAGAGAAATTGATAATGTAAAACTTAAAATAGTCTTTTGGCATAGATTCTGGTACAGGGACAACCGCTTATGTTAAATTCGAATCATACGTCTAAAAATGAGACAATGAAGGCCGTTTCTGTTGTTTCTTTATTTTCTAGTTCTGGAGGATATATCAATGGAATCAATCAGGAAAGTTTGAATTTTTACTTGAAAGAACACCATGAATATATCTGAAAGTGAAAGTAAATGATCTGGCTTCTTTGATCTTTCTGTTTTTGACAAGTGTCTGCAGAATCTCCGACTCATAAGAAGAGATCGACAAGGAGAGGTACACAACTCGTAACCATAGGAATGCCGACAAGTTTTTGAAAAAGTCTACCTCCAAAGAACATTATAAACGAATGGATAGCAACTGTCATATTCCTGATTTAGTATAGGCATTTTTGTGTGTAGAAAGTGATGGCAAAACCTCTCATTTGTATGACAGTCGCATAGAATTCCATTATTTTGACAACGATGTTTGATAACTATTTATACTACTGGTCCGATGCCACGACTGGAGGACGTTTCGTCTCCGAGTGTTTTACCAGCCCAGTAGTCAACACTTAAGTGTTTAAGTGTTGACATGAATATCAGTAATGTGGTCATTTTTATAAATTTCCTGTTTACAAAACTTTGAATTTTTTGAAAAACTAAGGATTGGCTTATCCCAGGCATAGATTACCTTAGCCGTATTTGGCACAATTTTGTGGAATTTTGGATCATAATTTTTTGCTCTTCAACTTTGGCGTTATAAATATTTTGATATGAGCGTCACTGATGAGTCTCATGTAGACGAAACGCGCGTCTGGCGTACTAAATTATATTCCTTGTACCTATTTGAACAAAACAAACAGACATCATAGGTAAAAATGTCAAAAAAATAGGGTACCTAATTAGTGAACATTGTATTATAATTCAAATTACTATAAAGACCAACACATATGTCAACAAAGAAAAACTAAAAGGCATATAGCACATAAGCCTAACGATAGACAAGAATAATAAAAACAAAAATTCACACTACTATAATACACGTCAAAAGGACACTATCAAAAATAGACTTAAGAAGGTATAGGTGTCTTTTACCATCTTGGAGTGTACAAAAAAGAGAACCTAAGGTCCAAATTTTTAATCAAGTAAGCAAAAACAGTAATGTGATTTTTCATTTAAAAGAACAACTTTTTGAGACCATCGTGTATTATTTGTGAAGTTGATACGAATTATTTATCAACAAAGTCTTGGTATTTTCGGATGAACTTTTATTTAGAAAATGGACGAAACGTTCTTTGACATACCCTTTTTCATCAACTTTCTGCTCAGACACTGGTGACGTTTAAAAAAAATATTTAATGCGATTCCCTCGGTTTTGGGTTATGACCCGGATTTTTTTCTTCTATCAATTTATGAGTTTTGAACATCGGTATACTACTGTTGCCTTTATTTACAACGTCTGAAGATAGCAGCTGCAAATTCTTGAATACCGAATTAGTTGGGAAATATGTATCCCATATGCAGGTGAAGTTGGTATATTGCTACTAAGGTGAGAGAAATTGATAATGTAAAACTTAAAATAGTCTTTTGGCATAGATTCTGGTACAGGGACAACCGCTTATGTTAAATTCGAATCATACGTCGTCTAAAAATGAGACAATGAAGGCCGTTTCTGTTGTTTCTTTATTTTCTAGTTCTGGAGGATATATCAATGGAATCAATCAGGAAAGTTTGAATTGTTACTGGAAAGAACACCATGAATATATCTGAAAGTGAAAGTAAATGATCTGGCTTCTTTGATCTTTCTGTTTTTGACAAGTGTCTGCAGAATCTCCGACTCATAAGAAGAATTCGACAAGGAGAGGTACACAATTCGTAACCATAGGAATGCCGACAAGTTTTTGAAAAAGTCTACCTCCAAATTCAACAAATATGTTGTCACTAAGAAATTCCAGCATACTGATCACTTCTCCCTCATGGTATCATGTTTTAATTTTTTGTTCACTGTTAACATACTAAGTAAGGTGTTACATGTAAACAAATAGGAGCACTTTATATTGACAATTCATCAAATTTGAAATCCATGTGTTCTTTGAATAGAGCCCAAGTACCACTAGGAAAATAAAGGCTCGGGCAATAGGATAAACAACTAATCTTATTTAAAAACAAACACAATTTTCTTGTTTTACTTTTACTTCATATATGTATATTTAGTGCAGAAACAACATTCCAAACTGATGTGAACCAAAGATACAACAGATAAAACGAGACATCATTACTTTAGCGATATTTTGAAAAAAAAAACCAAGAAGAACTGCAAGCTTTTGCGCAATGATACTCCCACTTTAAGTATGGTTTAACAGGAAGTTGTAGACAAATGCATCTTACGCACATTACAGGGTTAATCATATTCACAAATTACTATGAAAATTTACAATAAAAATATGGTAGTAAAAAAAATTACTTTGTAAATGTTATAAATGTTTTCAGTGAAATATAAGCCAAAGAGATAAGGCCGATTATTTCACATGTAAAGGAACTGTTATATTCTTACGTAAAGAAATATATATATATATATAGGGTAAGTATGCTTGTTAAACACGGTCAAATGATACATTGTACCAAAGAAACATTCAAACTCAAGTCATAAATACGTTGACAATGCTATGGCAGAAAAAGATAAAAACACCAAAAGACAAACTACTATTTGAAAATCAGTGTAATACTTCCGAGACAATTTCTAATTAAAGATACTATGGTGTGCGGTTTTAAAACTTTTCTCAGTAGTTAGAGTACGAAATTGCGCTCAATACCGGTACACGAAATCCAGCATTTTGTTTGGTTGAGTAAGTCTTCAGTAAAAAAGTAGTACCCTTATTTGTTTTCTGATCACATGGCATGGATAAAAAAAACATCTTATCAGGTAATTGCAATTACCTATAAAATTCATAGTGATTTTGTACTTGATTAAGCAATCTGAGTTTGATCAGTAGCTGTTTAAAAAGCTGCTATGCTTATAATGTTCTCTTATTGAGTGTCTTATCAACTGTCGATGTCTAATCAGGTCAAACCGAAGACAAAATACTGGTCAATAGGTATTAAACTATTAAAGAATTCACCATTAAAGAGTCTTCATGCAGCAAATGCATTGTCATGGAAAGATGATCTGTAACCTTGTATATGCTAGAGATATTTTCTGCTTGACATTACAATAACTATCTGTCAGTCACTGTCCTTGCAAATGATATGTTGATAATTAAACATTTTAAAGATTAATTGGACAACAATATATATATATATGTGTTTAGGAATTCCTCACTAATCGTAATCTTGAGGGCTGCTCCGAACATTTTTATGATGTAAAATTATGATTTCTTCCTATAGCGCAATTGTTGCAACCACTTAATAGTTTCATCAAAATACTTGACATAAATGACACAAAATCACAACTTGTTTATTGTCATATTATAAATGGTGCACTTTCTTATAGCTTATGTAAATACCGGAACCAAATCGGGGGAATTTCCTGGATCTAGAGGATACTTTTTTAAATGTAATTTAGGCTTGCCCAAAAGAGTCTCGTAACATTTTTTTGTCATTGCGATTGTAGGATTGCCCAACAGAATCTTGAATGTGACCTACCGAATTAGACTTTTTACCGGATTTGTAATCACATAAGCAACACGAAGGGTGCCACATGTGGAGCAGGTTCTGCTGACCCTTCCGGAGCACCTGATATCACCTCTAGTTTTTGGTGGGGTTCGTGTTGTTTATTCTTTAGTTTTCTATGTTGTGTTATATGTACTATTCTTTTTCTGTTTTTCTGTTTGTCTTTTTCATTTTTAACCATGACGTTGTCAGTTTGATTTAGATTGATGAGTTTGACTGTTCCTTTGATATCTTTCGTACCTCTTTTGTGGTATTCTTTTGTTCAATGTGATAATAGGCTTGCCTGAAAGAAGCTTGGAATAAGAAATTGATTGACTTAGGAAAAGGTATGTTTAAACATGTTAAATGTGAAAAAAATTAATAATGAAATATCAAACTTTAAATGGAGAATGATCTTATCTGTAAGTATTCATATCTACTAGTGTCTATTTTTAATCTTGATTAATTTAACAAATAATTCTGCAGTTCTGTTTATTAATTTAAGTAAAGGAATACAGATTTTCTTTGTTTTGATGTGGTTCCAAGCACCTTGATTCAAATTGATTTGGATTGTTTAATTTTCGAAAAAAGATATTCACTCTGACCCTTTGACAAAAACAGAAAAACTTTAAAAAACCTGAACAAAACACATTGAAAAATTTCTTTGGGTATATAGCATTTCGACAAAATCTCATTTTAATTAGCAAGAAGCTTAATGTTTCTTTGAGAACATACCGTGATTAAGATATTCAGCTGATTTTACAGAGTTATCTCCCTGTAATGTTATGTACCACCTTAATGTATGATTTTAATACCATTCTCTAGTGAGGAAAAATTTTAATTCATGCAAGTGAATCAGAGAGGGAGAAAACTTTTCCACCATTTGTATGCTGTCTTCTTGATGATAAATATAGAAATAATTAATCTTGTTCTATACTTCCAACATAGGAATGTCATAATCTAAAAAATAAATAATGGAATACAGTAGATTGTGTTTAATACTTTTGAAATAGAAAAAAAAATAAACTTAGTTTTAAAGGGTTGAATATGTATCAGTTTTAAATTTCCAGCATTATTATTCAAATGTACATGAATTTGCTTATGCAAGTGTTCATGTAAAATGCATTAAAAAATGACTTCTCTGACAACCAGTGTGTGACTTGTTTCCAGGAGTCAGCAGAACTTATACTAGGAACACCAGCTGAAAGATCATACAATAAGGGTATACTTTATAAAATCAAAGAAAAATAGATGAATAAATTTAAAAGACCTTTTTTGGTTTGTTGACTTTCATTATTTCTAGAGATTTGCGGGATTACAAAGTAATGTAAAAATCAATATGACGTAGGAAGTTCATAATGGAATGCAATAAACTAAAATTATAACTTAAGAAAGACGTGAAAAATGTATAAGAAGGTATCAAGTTGTAATAGAAGTTCTACTTAATTACCCACGGAAGATGACAACTTTCTGATATTATATCAAGTTCTTAGACAACAGATTGGCATATATAATGCTGCAGCTCTTTTACAAAAATATCTTAAGATAAAAAATACTTGTTAGTCATACTCAATGCAGTATAACTTGCGACCAATCTCATTGTATGATTTTTGTGGAAACAGATTATTGCTTCTATTTTAGTTAGTCCTGAGAGTCAGTTCTAAGAAAATAAATGAGCTTACAAGAAAAAAAAACAAATGTATTGTAGTTCAATTTCAAACAGACAAGTATAAAAGTTGACTTTGTTTGTCAAATAGGGTGTTATGTTAAACATAATCAACTATCATTTATTTAGTCAGTCTAGTTTCATCATTAGAATTGTAAGAAACTATGATGATTGCTTTATTGATGGACTAGTTTATATTTTTAGAATGAGGATACATTTCGTAGATAGTAGATGTTTTTGTGTCCTGTTAAATTGTTCCTTTTAAAAGTTTTGGATTCTCATAAATTCTATGTATAACTTTTGGACTAGTGTGAGTGTGAATCTCGGTCCATTTCTGTATTTTATTCTTACATACTTTTGATTTTTTAACCCTGTATGCGTACATTGCCTATGTAAATTTTAAAATTGTTTGTATGCACATTGAACGACAAAATTTATGTGACGTATATATTTTTTTCTGACGTCAGACACTCAAATCAATCCATGTGTTCGTAGATAGTAGATGTTTTTGTGTCCTGTTAACTTGTTCCTTTTAAAAGTTTTGGATTCTCATAAATTCTATGTATAACTTTTGGACTAGTTTGAATCTCGGTCTATTTCTGTAATTTATTCTTACATACTTTTGATTTTTTAACTCTGTATGCGTACATTGCCTATGTAAATTTTGAAATTGTTTGTATGCACATTGAACGACAAATTTATGTCGTACTAAATTATAATCCTGGTACCTTTGATAACTATTATGTGACGTATATAATTTTTCTGACGATAGACACTCAAATCAATCCATGTGTTTGTAGATAGTAGATGTTTTTGTGTCCTGTTTAATTGTTCCTTCTAAAATTGTTATACGATGATGACTGATGTACCCATATTTTGACTATTTTATTAATTGTGACTGTTTATTTAACGCATCATGTAAATGTAGCGGAATTTGATGAGACTGTTATTAAAGTGAGAGGGTTAGCGCTATGGAACCAGGTTTAATCCACCATTTTCTACATTTGAAAATGCCTGTATCAAGTCAGGAATATGACAGTTCTTGTCCATTCGTTTTTGATGCGTTTTGTTTTTTGATTTTGCCATGTAATTATGGACTTTTCAAATTGATTTTCCTCTGAGTTCAGTATTTTTGTGATTTTACTTTATACATATGACCAGGCAATTCAAGATGCAATGTTTAAATCTTATATTTTCCGATTGCGAGCAAAGATTGAAACATACAATGTAAGCGTCTGGCGCAAATACTAAATTTCAATCATGGTATCTATGATAAGGTTATTTATAAAGAAATAAAAGAAAATACCTAGTATAGAACTGTGAAATCCGTATTATTTTTTGGGTACCAATTTTCAGTGATTTCTTGGATACAGTTTTATCACGAATTTAAATGTTGAACTTTTCTAGAAGATGGTGTGCAGAACTTGGCAAAACCACGAAAATCTATCCATGAAAATGCAAGTTTTCCTCAATCCACAAACATAAAGTAATCCACAGTATTAGATTGCATGTCAATTTTTTTCTTAAAAGATCTCTTAATGCTACAATAAATATATCTCACCTGCAGGATGAAAGCCGACTCAAGACAATATGTGTTGATGCTACACCTGTATACTGGGCGGACCAAAGCAGGCGATTGATAGAAGACATTGAGAAGTTACAGGCATCATGAAATATATGTCCTGCTTTAGACTCTTAAAGAACTGTTATGTTATTCCTGGACAGGAGGATGGTCATTTTAATTGTACATTATAAATATACATATATGATAACAATTATTGATAAAGTATTCAGCATGAGTGTTACAATTATAATAGCTTAAAACATTCTTGTAGATTACTTTTGAATTAAGAAAATGTATTTTTGCAAAAATTTGCTAGATCAGCTTTCTAATAATAGTTTGAAACTTCCTGTGTGATACAGCTTAAGCATTTGAAAATATATTGTAAATTCTAAAATCTAATCTTATCTTAAAACCTTTTTATTTCACTTTTTGTGGCTTATTTCTAACTATAAATAATGTTACAAAACCTTAAACGTACTGTACATTATTCAGAAATGGTGTGGCTCTGTTTTTATTGTTCAAACTACAAAGAAACACGTTTTGCAGAAATAAAAAAATGCATTTAAAATTTTGATAGCATTCTTTGTATAGAGATTTTTCTGACATCTCAGTAATAAACAACCAATTTTTGTCAACAGATTAGAATTGGCTACAATAAATTTACAGAAATTTTTCTTTAAGCTTAGACATTATTGGAAAAACTCTGTAAAGTAAGAATACATATTTTAAGTGCTGATTATTCATGTTTGTGCAATATAAATTGCTGTATACTTATGTTGTTTAAAGGTGCAGATGATAAAATGATGGTAATTCTTTTATATTGAGTGCTTGTATAACACCAAACACTTCTGTTAAATTTTGTTTTAATAGATTGACAGAAACAGCTGTGTATCACTATTAAACCTTAAGAATATGTTGGCTGTGTATATCTTTAAAGTAGTTATGTCTATGCCACACAAAATAAAGCATGAACATATTTCTAGTTCCACCCATCTCTTCTATTGGTATCAGGAATGATTTTAAATTAAACTATTGGTCAATTCTCTAAAATGTTAAGAATTCAAACATGTTAAAAGGATAACTTAAAACTCTTAGTATGAACATGATGATTAATATAATTTAACTATAAAAAGGAGACGAAGGTTAAGAAATTTGAACCTGTAAAGATTTGTAAAATCTCTACTTTATGTAGAACTGTATGGGGAAATGGCTCAATTGTAAAAATAAAAAAAAGCATATAAATTGATGAGAGTGTCTGTGAATTATGTTATACACCAGATAAATCATGTTATTCTATTAATTTGAGATAGTATGTAGTTGCTATTATAGACATGTTTTTCCGTGACTTCATTGATTAAAAATCATAAAAGTCAACATATTTTTGTTTGCAACTGTCCTAAGTCAGGAACTTGTGTTTCGGTGGTTGTTGTTTGATAATGTGGTCCATAAGTGTATCACGTTTAATATATAAATTTGACTGTTGATTTTCCTGTTTGAATGGTTTTACACTAGTCATTTTTGGGGCACTTTATAGCTTGCTGTTCGGTGTGCGCCAAGGCCCCGTGTTGAAATCCATACTTATGGGTTTTCTTTACAAATTATGGCTTGGATGGAGAGTTGTCTCATTGGCACTCGTACCACATCTACTTATATCTTTACATATACTTTTTAGGTGACGGCATCAATAACTGTTAAGTTTTCTGCTTAAGTTAGTTTGATAAGAACTACTTGTAATAGATCGTTGATATATGATATATAAAGTTACTACCTGCAGTACATATCAGTTGAAGACTATTTTGAGACCAGGACATGGGCAAGTGACTACATTAATTAGCAATGTTAGAGTTCTGCCTTAGTTAGTTTGGTATAATCAAATTGTGATAGATCAAAGATATTTTGTATAAAGTTGCATTACTATCAGTTTGTTGACCATTGTCAGGCCCTGGTCAGCAATAAGCAATGTTGCTGTTTATCAGATTGTTTTTTTTTCGGACATATCTCTGTGTCAACAGTTCGTTGTTTAATATTTTGGCAAGTGGGGATGCAATGTAATACATACTGACTTCCTGACAAAGTTTACAGAGGTACATAACTACATCCATCGAGCTTTGAGGAACTTATTTTACTTTAAACAAACAGTCATAATCAAGTTCAAAAAATGAAAGCTGTTTCTCAGCAACTATATCAAAATGAAATTAAAAACCAATTGTCCTCTTTGAATGTCTTGCCACTCAAATTAACTAAATATAAGAAAATGTTGATAAAAATCAATATGTCCAGGGTTAAAATGATAACTTTTGAAGCACTGATTTTGAAGATACAATATTTGAAGAACTTTTCCCATCAATTAAGAAAGATAATAAGCCACTAAACTAAATTTCAAGGTCATTAACCACGGATATCAAATCAAAAGAAAAAAATCTTTATTATATATGGTTAATGATTTATATTACTATACGCATAATATATGAGGTGCCAAAACTCCCACTTTAAATGTCTACGCACCCTACCAACCTTGAAGTGTGTTGGAAAATATATAAAAAAAAGATGTGGCAATTTTGATTTTGGCTTATTTTCACTCTTTACAACAATTGTATAACTAAAACATATCGCAACTAACAATTTAGTTGAAGGTATTTGTCAATATCTTATACAATTGTTGTAAAGAGTGAAAGTAAGCCAACATCAAAATTTAGAATATGACCTTGAACTTTGACCTTGGCCTTAGTTTTTTGGTTTTTTTTTAAAGACATAAACGTTTTATTTCTAAATATTACCTTTGTACAATTACCTTAGTCGTCCAGGATCCGGCCAAGTGTCCCTGTTTACAAAATGAAACCATTTATCCATAGAATAAATATATAGAAGGCAAAAAAAAGTAGTCCACTTTTAATCTTAGATTTACAATGAGTGTAAAAAAAATATCCATATAATGCTAGAAGCATCTAACATTTCTATGCTTTATTTTTAAAATAGTAGGTAAATAATTATAAGATACCCACATAAAAGATGTGCATTTACTACAATAAACATGATAGGCTAATACTTTTTTTATCATTTTTTTTTATGTTTGTATCAATTGATACAATCAATATTCTAATACTATAAACCATAACAAATGTACTTTGACTCAAGCTATACCATACTATATTAAATGTCTCAATTTTCATTATTACAAACTCTTATTTTGTCTTATTAATAGTAATCCACGCATTTCAAAAGAAGAACAAATTTTAGATTAATTTTCAAGTTTTGTTTCCAGATTTTATAAATATCTTATTTTTTTTGGACCAATGACTTCAAATCAAAATACACTAGAGTTCTCTATCAAATATGGTTTACTAGTTACAAGTGCATATTCCTTATATATAAGGCATAAAGTAAACTCTCATATGGCGTCTCCAGATGTCTTCGGTCAAATTATATTTCCATAGTTATCAAAGGTACCAGGATTAT
This sequence comes from Mytilus trossulus, assembly GCF_036588685.1. Classification (NCBI taxonomy): domain Eukaryota; kingdom Metazoa; phylum Mollusca; class Bivalvia; order Mytilida; family Mytilidae; genus Mytilus; species Mytilus trossulus. Next base: position 69,037,608 of record NC_086380.1, read on the forward strand.
AATTTATAATTTCACATTCTAAGGATATAACGAGAAAAAAAGGTGAAATAATTTTGTTGTAATCTTTTATGGTTGCTAAGGGGATGCACACACAGTAAAAACAGTGTTTGGGGAGATAACTTTTACAATAAAAAGTGTTCGTTTAAACAGGGTCAGTCTTAAAAGTGCAATAAATGTTCGATATCATATACAAAAAAGTATCTAAGCTACACACTGCAAAACAAACATTTATCGGAAGAATAGAGTATGGCGTAATAATAAAAAAAAAAGAATAATAATCAAAACAAATAAAAAGTTCTATCCACAGAGAAGTGGAAAGACCTAATAACCAATTTTCAAGGATGAAAATTCATCAGAACTCTAAAAATAAAAAAATTAGATAGCCAAAGATTAATACATGATAAAGAAATATTATCAAAAGACATTGAGGAGTCATCTTCTTCTCTCGAATCATTTGAAACTCCTTTCGACCAAAATGTATATAGAATGAATATCTTATTTGAATGAAATAGTTGAAAGGTGTGTAAAAGTTTTTGTTTATTAAGATATGATAGACAAACACTTGTTACGTAAGGACATATACTTAGTCATATGGGCTGTTGTTTTTGGCCTTCAACTGTTATTGGCACTCGATAATGTATCAACTACCTTTTCCCAATTCATATAGAATCCTAGTCTAATTGTAATGTTTTCTTCAGGGTCTCTTCCCCTTTTAATAATTTTACATACTTTTTTCTCTGGCTAAACTATATTGGTAGTGATGGCCATGTGATTGAAGTGGCATTAGCATCCCATAATCCTGTATTCCTTATTTTAAATGACTTTTTCTAATGTTCTTTATGATTCTTGCTCATTATACTCTATGCAGTAAACCGCATCTAGACCCTCATGAATAGTTCAAGTTAAAAAACATCCCAAATCTATACACAGTATAAGACATCATGCATTTTGGATTGACTTGTATGATTCATTGAGACTAAACTTTACCCACCATGAGTAAAAGGCTCTCTGATTGTTCAGATAAAGAATATATAACGTATCGACAGTCTGAGAGCAACTATCATATTGTATAGCTGACTATGCGTGTATGGGCTTTGCTAATTGTTGAAGACCATGCAGTGACATATAGTTGTTAATTTCTGTGTCAGTTGGTCTCTGGTGGAGATTTGTCTCTGACAATCATGCCACATCTTTTTTTATATATTTTCCAAATTGAAACAAAACGATTGAATTATCTTCTTTTCGTTCATTTATTAATTTTTCAACGTTTTAAGTGCGTTTGGTTTTCAAATGTTTTGCACTTGAACAATAATGAAGACATTAATTATTATAGCGAACATCTGGTGTAGTACAATTCGTATCGTTTAACATGTGTTTTCACTTATTTTGTCATTTCTTTTTAGTCCCATACCGACTTAAGGCTTGCACTTCGTCTGTCTGTCTGTCTGTATGTCCATCTGTCTGTCAGTCAGTCAGTCCAGCAAATCAGTTTTCCATACTTTTTTTAGACATAGAGCGGACATAATTTCTTACGGACGGACGGACATGGAGTTGTCAACTGAAACCAAGGTTTTTTACCTTGACTTTTGACCTAGGAAGCTGTACGAACAATATGACTCACCCTCTGGTGTTGGTTAATATACATATCAAGTATAAAGTATGAAATTATAACGGTATTGTAGATATAGAGCAGACACAATTTGTTACGGAAAGACCTGAAAGCTAAGTTTTTCTAACTTGAACTTTGACCTAGGAACTTGTAGTCACATTATGACACACCCGATGGTGTTGGTTAAGTATGTCAAGTATAAAGTATGAAATTATAACGATTCTGTAGATATAATCGGACACAATTATTTACAGACGGACGGTCATGTGGCTGTCAAATGAAACCGAAGTTTTTGACCTTGACCTTTCACCTAGGAAGCGGTACAAACAATATAACACACCCTCTGATCTTGGTTGATATACACGTCAAGTATAAAGTATGAAATTATAAACGGTTCTCTTGATATAGGGGACACAATTTCTAACGGACGGATGGACATGGAGTTGTCAACTAAAACCAAAGTTTTTTTTACCTTGACCTTTGATCTAGGACGTTGTTATACATTATGAAACACTCTCTTGTGTTTGTTACTACATTAATCAAGTATCAACTTTGAAATAGTAACGGTTCTCAAGATATACAGCAGACAAAATCTTTACCATAGGACAAGGTGTTTCCAACTGAAACAACAGTTTTTGAACTAGGAAGTTGTACAAACATTATGACACACACTCTCGTATTGGTTTATATACATTTCAAGTATAAAGTATGACATTTTTATAGTTCTCTAGATATAGAGCGGACACACTTTGTTACGAACAGACAGACAGACCTGAAAACAAAGATTTTTGTTCTTGAACTCTGACCTAGGAAGTTGTACAAACATTATGACACACTCTCTGGTGTTGTTTAATATACATGTCAAGAATAAGGTATGGAATTATAACGGTTCTCTAGATATAGAGCGGACACAAAATTGTATCAACATAATGACACACCTTCCGGTGTTGGTTAATATCCGTTTTAAGTATAAAGTATGAACTAGATATAGAACGGACCCAATTTCTTACTGACGGACGGACTGACATGGGGTTGTCAACTGAAACCAAAGTTTTTGACCTTAGAAGCTGTAGAAACAATATAACACAACATCTGATCTTGGTTGATATACACGTCAAGTATGAAGTATAAAGTTATAAACGGTTCTCTTGATATAGAGGACACAATTTCTTACGGACGGATGGACATGAAGTTGTCAACTGAAACCAAAGTTTTTGACCTTGGCCTTTGACCTAAGAAGTTGTACATACATAATGAAACACTCTCTGGTGTTGGTTAATATACAAATCAAGTACTTATTAATTTTGAAATCGTAACGGTTCTCAAGATATAAAGCTGACACGATCTTTACCATAGAACAAGGTATTTTCAACTGAAACAACAGTTTTTGACCTTGACCTTTGACCTAGGAAGCTGTTCAAACAACATAACACAACCTCTGATGTTGGTTAATATACATGTCAAGAATAAAGTATGAAATGATAACGGTTCTCTAGATATAGAGCGGACCCAATTTGTTACCGACGGACAAACATACCTGAAACGAAAGTTTTAAAACTTGCACTTCGACTTACGAAATTGTATCAACATAATGACACACCCTCCAGTGTTGGCTAATATACGTTTAAAGTATAAAGTATGAAATTATTATTGTTCTGTATATAAAAAGCGGACACAATTTGTTACGGACGGACAGACAGACCTGAAACCAAAGTTTTTTCTACCTTGAATATTGATTTTGGAAGTTGTACAAACATTATGACACACACTCTGGTGTTGGTTAATACGAATATTAAGTATAAAGTATGCAATTTAAACTGTTATCTAGACATAAAGCGCACACAATTTCTTACGGAAGGATGGACAAGGGGTTGTCAACTGAAACCAAAGTTTTTGACCTTGACCTTTGATCTACGAAGCTATTCAAACAATATAACACACCCTCTGAAGTTTGTTAATATACATGTCAAGTATAAAGTATGAGATTATAACTTGCAGTAAATATAGAGTGTTTTTTTAACCTCGAACTTTGACCTAGGAAGTTGTACAAACATTATGACTTACCCTCTGGTGTTGGTTAATATACATATCAAGTTCAAGTATCCGGATTTTTTTCAACTTATTTCGGTCATTTTTATATAACTGTAAGGGACCTGGGGTAGGCTTCAATATAATTATATCATTTGGGTAAGTCTCTGTAAAGGTTGCAGCATTATTAACCAATTTAACGTGTATATCAATGTGTCTGGATGGTCAGCCATTATGGACCAATTGTGCTTGCCTGTAACAGAGAAATATCTGCCCAGCCACAAGACAACTGCCCAAAACGTATAATCTTACTCTAATGAAGTTTAGTGCACCAGCACTAAACTGATTACTGAACAGAAGGATCCAATTCAAGTCAGGAAACCAGTCCTTGCTCAATTGGAAATTGTAAGTTGATTTACCATTTACTGGAGATTTCTATTTCACTAACAATAATGCATAATTCACAGGACTAAATATTTATTAGCACATAAATATAATAATATGGTAAAATACAGGAATAAGATATATTCTTCTAACATTGTTTATATAACTAAGTCACCCTTGACTAAGCCTGGTGATGAAGCGTGGATAAATCAGGGTAAGAAAAATCTATATTTAATACTGTGATGGCACATCCAAATTGGGACTGGAACATCTAAATACCAACAGTTGACACATCCATGTAACTAATTATGTCAGGCCGAAAGTAACAGTTTATCCTAGTAAAATCCTAATATATGGTCCCTGGTTAATTATCTATGGTTAAAAAGGTCGATGTGATGGGGAATAACTGCAGGATTAAATTATTAACACACAGGGGTAACTGGACAAGGTAGAAACTGACAGCCGGTTTTTATCCTTATTTTCCATTTAAATTCTGTGGGTTGATGTGCTGAGTACAAAATGGTATTAAAATTACAATAAATATTCATACCTCTGCTGTGTTGTTATTTCTTTACCAAATTATTTCTGTTGTCAATTTTACAATTTGTAGTTACCCGCCATGGCAGCTATTCGCCATATTATGAAAGCGGCGCTCCTTATATAATAAAATTTATATGTCACGTGACATGTTTTAGCCAACCGGAACAATGAAAACAAAAATGGCTGGACAAGTTGAGCCGGGCAATGGCCTGAACTTTCATGAATTAGAAGTTACTTAATAGTTAACAGCTTGCCCGGGTGTGGCGCTTTATTAGCTATGACTTTAAGGAAAGCGGGACTATAGGTTAGAACGTCGTACATTTCGTAAATTTTAATCGGGCAAGCAAAACATGGTTTGGGGTAAAGCGCTATGATACAAAAATGGCGTAATCACATTGTAAACAGGCTTAGTGCAAAAATAACCCAAAGGCGACACACTCATATCATTTAGATACATAATTATAATAGGAAATTGTTAATTGATATTCATGTTTCCACGTTTACTGATCTTGCAAAAATACTTAAATCTCAAAGAAATACATAGCAGACGAATTCCTAGACGTCTAGACGGTCATGTGACTTTGTTTACATGGCGATCGATTTCGATCAGCTGAGAATCAATAAAATTCTATTTGACTTCTTATCTAAAACATGTAAATATACATATTACAAAAATAAAGCAGCAGTTAAACGTGGAAATGGTACAGCTTTTACTTTTATATGATTTTAAGCCCTGTGAAATTTATGAAAAGAAACAACAAACATGACTAACTTTGAACTTCTGAACAAGTTAACAAAAAAATGAAATATTTCCCTTGAAACTATTTCCTGGCTTGCAACAAGATCACTAAATATCTTAACAAAACAAAGGGGCCTTAGCCAAACATTATCAACAAGAACTTGTAAATTGGCAAAACATGAAAAATAAATGGAAATGTTGATTTCCAAAGATTAAGAAAATGTCAGGGGGGGTACACCCTGCACATTACATAACTTAAAGCCCCTTTTCAAAAAAAGATTGTCAAAATAACATTACTGTAATACTGAGTATACTCATACTCGTAGCCTCAACGAACTTGTTTCAGGCGGTCAACCGTCCTGTCCTTATCCAGGCAATTGCCCTGTCATTAGTGCAACCCAACTATGCGTTTTGTGGTAATTAGCATATTTATAAGTTTCATAACATTTAGTTGGGGAAAACTTAATAGAAAACGGAAACGAAAAATTCAGCAATTTTTCCATTTGTAAAGGGGAATAACTTAAGAATGTTAAAAGTGACACCATCAACTTTTAAGCTTGATCTGTGTGTATATATACGTAGTGATAATAAGCATTGTGTATAAGTTTCATAACATTTGGAAACGGAGACGAAAAATTAAGGTTTTTTTTTCATTTCGTAAGGGGCATAACTCTAGCACGGGAAAAGTGACACTACTTAAACTCAAACTTGATCTGTGTTTAGTGGTATTAAGCATTATTTATAACGTTCATTGCATTTGATTGAGGCAATCTAAAGTTAGAGAACGGAAACCAATTTTGGGACGTACAGACGGACAAGGGTAAAACTTAATGCTCCCTCCGCTACGGTGGGGCATAAAAATCTAGCTAGAGTTGTACTCGCGAGAGTGCTTACAAGGCCAGACGGATGGACGCACACCTGGCATTTCTTTGTCCCATACATGGTGTTACACTGTTGACAAGCAAAAACACCACTAAAACTTTTTTGCAAGCTACAAATATTCAAATCCATTATAAAGCTACAAAAACATATGTTGTAATGTTATTTTTCATTGAGCGTTCTGATGTTTTCATCATCATCCTTGGGTCTCTGGGGGATAAATATCTTAATGTCAATTATACAACATATCTTGATTCTGATTATACAATAATTATTAAAAAGTGCATTATTTGTTAAAAAAAAAAGGATAAGTGTTCATCGGAACCCATAGTCTCGCCTACATTTGCTGTCAATTGCAGGCTCATCAAAAATGGGGAAAAATTTATAAAAAAATTCCTCTAGATGCTATCTTATGATTTTAAAAAGCTTCTGTCCAATATTGGTAACAATATCGCTCACCTGTAATTTTTTACTTAAATCTTTCATCAATGATTATTTTCGCTTTTCAATATATATTAATGAGTGGCTTAAAAATTCCATTTAAATGTTTTTTGCATCCGTCATATTTTTTTCAAAAGCAAAAATGCACTTTACCTCTATTTTCCATTTTAGCCATAGTGGCTTTGTTTTTTGACGTAAAAGGACATAAAATACAAAATTTATACTACTAAGATACTCTGAAACTCCAGTTTGGGTGAAATTGATTCAGCAGTTTCAAAGGAGAAGATTTTTCGAAGTAAACAAACTAGATGAACTAATTGTGAAAAATTGTCTTTAAAGGGCAATAACCCCTTAAGGTGTCAATTGACAATTTGGTAATATTAACTTATTTGTAGATCTTAATTTGCTGAACATTTTTGTTATTTTCAGTTGGTCTTTATCGTTAATAATATATTCAAGATATAAATAACCAAAAACTGCGAAATTTCCTAAAAATAACCAATTTAGTGGCAGCAACCTAATAATGGGTTGTTAGATTCATCTGAAAATTTCATGGCTGATAGAACTTGACCTAATGAACATTTTTACCTCACATTAGATTTGCTCAAAATGCCTTAGTGTTTGTGATGAAAAACAAAAACACAAAAAAAACTGCCAAAAACTGTATTTACCTCTTTGTTTTATTTTTGGCAATGGCAGTCATGATTTTTAATGAATCAGAAAATAAAACACAAACTTAATTTTAGATACCCTAATAATCATTCAGCTTAAGTTTAAAAGGAATTGGTTCTGTAGTTTCAGAGAAGGAGATGTTTGAAATAGTTTACATCAGACGGACAACGACGGACGATGACTGACGACGACGGTGAGCAAAAAATCAAGGATGGTTTATGAATCTAATGAATGTTTTTAAAACTTTAACTGCAGACTGTATGTATTGTTAACTGGAAGAATAAACAGCTGCGCCATGAGCGCATGATATGCCCGTTAAGTTTTCAAAGAATATAGTTCAATAACTTCTCAATTTCATATCAAAAATTTATAAAAAAAACTAAAGGGAGGTTATTGTTACACATATAAATCAGTCAGCAAAGTTTAATAAAAATTGCTCAAGCACGTTAAGGATATTGTCCGAAAACTGGAAAATCCCCCTTTTTGTAATGAATAAAACCCAAAACTCAGAAACGTAAAATCTAAAATTTATAAAAAACGAGAGGGAGCTCACGTCAATAGATATAAACATTTCACCAAAGTTTCATACAAATTGGTTAAAGCGTTTTTGAGTAAATATCTGACATGTTGATGACAGACGTACAGACAGACGGATGGAGGATCAACTGTATACCAAAAATACGTTTAAACGGACGTATAAAAGCAAAGTTCATCTATAAGTAATATACGGGAAAACAAGAAATATTTTTTTTACAAAATGTCCTTCTAGATACTAGCTCTTCATCATAAACAAGTTTCGTATAAAAACGTAATTAAATTTTTAAAAATTTTAACCACAGAGTGAATGTTATGTTAACTGGCAGAAAATCAGAGTGCAATTAAAAGTAAAATACAAATTAACAGATTGTTTTTTTTACAAAATTTTCATGATTACTAACAAGCTTCTGTCCAAGTTTGTTAGAGATCCAGAATATTTTAAGAAAGTTACTAAAATTTTAAAAACTCACAGAGTCACGGACTGGTATTGTTAACTGGCAGTAGAACTAAGTTCATTTATAAGTAAAATACGGATGAACAAGATTTTTATTTTTTACAATATTTTCTTCTAGATACTATCTTATGATCATAAACAATGACAAAAAAAGCTTCAAGCTGTCCAAGTTTGGTACAAATCCAACTTACTAAAATTTCAAGGACATACAAAAACTTTATTTTTTTCTACATTTGAAAATGCCTGTACCAAGTCAGGAATATAACAGTTCTTGTCCATTCGTTTTTGATGCGTTATGCTTTTTGATTTTGCCATGTGATTATGGACTTTCCAAATTGATTTTCCTCTGAGTTCAGTATTTTTTGTGATTTTACTTTTAACCACAGGGTCAATATTTGTGGAAGCTGCCGACGACAGAATGTAGAATTGCCTTGTATCGTTTTTTCCGACAAAAGTCGGAGGGTCAACAATAAATGGGGAATGTGTCCATCGGACACAGATGAAGCCCCTGTTTGCATATCATATAAAGTTAAAAAGAGACATAACTGAAGAACGGTAAAAGTGTCACTACCCAAATTTGTAATTGATCTGAGTTTTGTAGTAATAAGTCTTGTGTACAATTTTTATAACATTTGGTTTAGGCAAACTAAAATTAAAGAACGAAAATGAAAAATTCCTCAACTTTTCCATTTGTAAAGGGCATACCTCTAGAACGGTTGAAGTGACGACACCAAAATTCAAACTTGGTCTGTTTTTTGTGGTAATAAGCATTGTTTGTAAGTTTCATAACATTTAGTTGAGGCAAACTAACGTGTTATTTCGGAAACAAACTTTGGGACGTACTGATGGACAAGGATAAAATTTAATGCCCCCTCTCCTACGGGGAACATACAAATACATTTCAAATACATTTGTTATATTCAGGAAATAATGGGTGCAAATAATCATTTGCCAGGTTATGGATTATTCTCACCTTTTGAAATATAAAATTTCATACAAAAAAGGTTTACGCCAATGACATTTGTTGCAAGATAAAAAGAATTTTTGCATGCTTTGGTACATTCAATTAGAAATATCAAAACTAACCAAAAATAACTTACACCAAATTGCAAGTCTAACTGTCTAATGAGCTATTAGACAGAATTTAATATCAGAATCCAAAACTAAGCAACATGGTTTTATTACATATAATGTTTTTAGCAATGCATAGTAAAAGTATTTTGAGAGTTATTTTACATTTAGTAATGTTTATGGTCAATACGTTAAATGTTTTGTGAAATCATAATGCTGTTTGGTATACACATCACATTTTATTATCTAGTTCGTCTCTTTAATAAACAACAACCTTGGTATGATTTTCTCTTCTAGCTAGCAATTGTATTTAATGATAGCAGGTTAATTTTGTTTAATTATATAATAAGCAGAATAGTTCTATTGATTTATTTTATCATGTTCGCCGAACTTTTAGAGAATATTATTTCTATTTTTTTGCAACAAATGTACAATATTGTTATGATTCTCTCTCCTTGCAATATCTAGTGGTGTTAGTCCTCTCCATTTAATGTTACAATCTGCTTCATGTTTTAACAATAATTCAACAATCTCTATATAACCTCTATAACAAGCTATAAATATAGGGGATTCTCCTGTTCCTTTACACTTATTAATGTCAGCCTTATTGTTTATTAACATCTGTACTACTTCAGTATGTCCTTCCTGACAAGCAAAGAACAGAGGTGATGCACCAGTATCTTGACACTTATTAATGTCAGCCTTATTGTTTATTAACATCTGTACTACGTCAGTATGTCCATTCTGACAAGCAAAGAACAGAGATGATGCTCCATCATTACCACATTTATTAATGTCAGCCTTATTGTTTATTAACATCTGTACTACTTCAGTGTGTCCTTCCTGACAAGCAATGAGCAGAGGTGATGCTCCATCATTGTCTCTACACTTATTAATGTCGGCCTTATTGTTTATTAACATCTGTACTACTTCAGTATGTCCATTCTGACAAGCAAAGAACAGAGATGATGCTCCATCATTACCACATTTATTAATGTCAGCCTTATTGTTTATTAACATCTGTACTACTTCAGTGTGTCCTTCCTGACAAGCAATGAGCAGAGGTGATGCTCCATCATTATCTCTACACTTATTAATGTCGGCCTTATTGTTTATTAACATCTGTACTACTTCAGTATGTCCATTCTGACAAGCAATGAACAGAGGTGATGCACCAGTATCTTGACACTTATTAATGTCAGCCTTATTGTTTATTAACATCTGTACTACGTCAGTATGTCCATTCTGACAAGCAAAGCACAGAGATGATGCTCCATCATGTACACACTTATTAATGTCAGCCTTATTGTTTATTAACATCTGTACTACTTCAGTATGTCCTTTCTGACAAGCAATGTACAGAGGTGATGCTCCATTATCTCTACACTTATTAATGTCAGCCTTATTGTTTATTAACATCTGTACTACTTCAGTATGTCCAGTCTGACAAGCAATGAACAGAGGTGATGCTCCAGTATCTCTACACTTATTAATATCAGCCTTATTGTTTATTAACATCTGTACTACTTCAGTATGTCCATTCTGACAAGCCAAGAACATAGGTGATGCTCCATCTATACGACAATGTTTTACATTACTGTTACAATGATTTAAACACCATGCAACCAGATCAATATCTCCTATATAACAACTATGTATTAATGGAGTGTCTTGATATTGTGTGTCATATAGACTAGCCAATTGTTTCTGTTTTGATATTTCTAATCCTTTTAAATGTACAAGGATTCTTTGTCTGAAGATTTGATCATCCATATTGATGTTACAGAAGACATCTACTATCTTTCCTCTCAACCAGTCATATATCAATCTATTTATATACATTTGCTGATATCTTTCTGATACATCTATTAAAAATTCATCTCTTTTGTCTTTTTTTTCAAAAACAAACCTTTCACGAATAAAATGACTTGAAGCATTATTAATTAAACAATAAATCATAACACTGCCAAAGTAAAAAGCAAGAAAGTCAAACAGCTTGTCATGAATAGTTCTGTACACTTCACCATCCTTTCTGATAAACGTATGAGTTAGTGAATCCAGCTCATCACGAATAACTAACCGGGATGTTCCTTTCCCCACTTTACAAGCTTCATATGTGTTCTTTATAATTGTTTTGATATCTTTATCGACATCTTCTGTGAGCCATTCTTCTTTAATATGATTGTTAAACATAACACATAGAGCAAGTGCACAGTACTTGACATACGCTCCTTCTAGCTGTATTTTATCTATCTCTTCTTTATAAACTGTAAATGGATTCTGAAAGAAATCTACTATTCTAAGATTTGTGTTTTTGCTGTACAATTGACATAAAAGAGGAAAACAGTCAAACATGTCATAAAATTCCCTGATCTTATAGGCGTTTGTTTTTAAGTAAAGTTCAGCAATAGATTGTTTTTCTGTTTCTAATAAGTGTTTATCTTCTGACAAAAGATTACATTCACAGGACTGATCAAAAGATAAAGATTTCATTTTTTCATCCTTAAAAACCTGAAGTCTACAAGACATGATTAATTTGACTGGTTTTTTTTCTATTAATGTTTTGATTTTTTCCATCAGATTTTTCCAGCTTTCTAACTTCATAGGATTTATGGTATATGTTCCACAAAAGTCATCAACAACAAACAGGATTTTCTTACTTGGATTGTACCACTTGATAATTTTTTCAGGGTTTGTTACGGGTAAAATATCATAGCCGCCTTCTTGCATTCGTAAAGCAACATGACGCATCAATGATGATTTTCCTGTTCCCGAACTTCCGGTGACAACAACACAACTATTTTCTTTGATACATTTTAGTACATTCTTTGCTCCATTTGTTTCTATAAACATTTTGTCATCCTCTGTCCAAGTTTCTAATTCCTCTTTAATTTGACCTAAAAAGAAAGAATTTGATATTTCTTTAAAATTTACAATTATTTTGAGACTTGACTTCTGTGATTTTGCCATACTGATATGTACTCATATACCTTATAAAATTTATAAAACTTTAGGACTTGAGCTTACATGATTAAAAGTTATTCCTCAATAAAAGATATAATGTGTTTTTGATCTAAACAATATCTTTTTATAGAAAAAGCATTCTGTAAGTATTGCATGGCAAGATATTAGTCCCCTACCGGTTAAAAATTATTGTATTAAAACAAAATTCTAACTTGATCTATAACTTGTCATGGTGTAAACTATATCATTGTATATTACAAATATCAAGTTAATATCTTCAAGAATGACCAAAAAAAAAACGTGCGGAAAACTGATTATGTTAGTGAATTTTCTAACTCCAAGGACCATTACTCTGCACAAAATCATCAGACCGGAACAAAATTCAAATTTGAACTGTTAAACTGTAACATGTCATGACAAGAGTGCACACACTGAAATGTCTTGCCTTCTTTTCTTATCATTGATATTATGTTGGAAGTCCTAAATATAAAGCTTTACTACAACTATCACATGAACTTAACTTGATCCAATAAAATGAGGTCACGGTCATATAAAACAGACAAGAAATACATGTGTGCAGGAATTTCTCGCTACATTGAAGACCTGTTGTTTTTTCTATGGTCGGGTTGTTGTCTCTTTGACTTTGACACATTACAATCATTCAGTACACTAACATGACTAAGTTTAGTTGACCTATTGCTTATAGTTTCTAAGAAACAGACTTAACCAAGAAAACTAAACATTGACTAATGAACTATGAAATTAAGATCAAGGTCAGATGAACCATGCCAGGCAGACATGTACAGCTTACAATTCGCCATACAACAAATATAGTTAACCTACATGTATTGTTTATAGTTTAAGAAAAACAGACCAAAATACAATAAAATGCTCCGCTGGGCGCAGCTTGATACGACCACAGAGGTTGAACCCTGAACAGTTGGGGCAAGTATGGACACACCATTCAAGCTTGATACAGCTCTGAATTTGGATTGTGATTAAATATTTTACACAGCATAGGTTTCTGTCACAGAATGAATGTGGTCTAAGAACTTAAACATATTAAATTAACCTATTATTGTCCAATATCCAAAATTGAAATACATGGTTAGATTCAGCATATCAAAGAATCCCAAGAATTAAATTTTTGATGAAATCAAACAAAGTTAAATTTTGGACCCTTTTGACCTCAATGTAGACCAATTTGATAACCTGGCCAAAATATCAACAAGAGTGCACATGCTGAAATGTCTCGCCTTCTTTACTAACGATTGATATTATTTTGATAGTCCTAAACATAAAGCTTTATGACAACTGTCACATAAACTTAACCAAAAAACTAAATATTCACCAATGAACCATGAAAATGAGGTCAAGGTCAGATTAACCATGCCAGGCAGGCATGTACAGCTAACAATTCTGCCATACAACAAATATAGTTCACCTATTGCTTATAGTTTAAGCGTTACAGACCAAACCAGATGCTCCGCAGGGCTAAGCTTTATACGACCACAGAGTTCTAACCCTGAACATTGGGGCAAGTATGGACACAACATTCAAACTTGATACAGCTCTGAATTTGGATTGTGATTAAATAGTTGACACAACACAGGTTTCTGACACATAATGAATGTGGTCTAAGAACTTAAACTTAAAAACTTTAAATTTTAAATTGGACATTACCTATTATGGTCCAATATCCAAAATCTAAATACATGGTTATAGATTCAGCATATCAAAGAACCCCATAAATTCAATTTTTGATGAAATCAAATAAAGTTCAATTTTTGACCCTTTAGACCTCAATGTGGACCAATTTGATAACCGGGCCCAAACAACAAAAATATAAATACATGGTTAGATTAAGCATATATCAAAGAACCCCATATATACAATTTTTGTTGAAATCAAACAAAGTTTAATTTTGGACCCCAATTTGGACCAACTTGAAAACTTGGCCTATAATCAAACATCTAAATACATGTTTAGATTCAGCAAATCAAAGAACCCCAAGGATTCAATTAGTGTTGATATCAAACAAAGTTTAATTTTGGACCACGATTTGGACCAACTTGAAAACTGGGCCCATAATAAAAAATCCAAGTACATGTTTACATTCAGCATATCAAAGAACCACAAGGATTCAATTTTTGTTGGAATCAAACAAAGTTTAATTTTGGACCACAATTTGGACCAACTTGAAAACTGGGCCCATAATAAAAAATCTAAGTACATGTTTACATTCAGCATATGAAAGAAACCCCAAGGATTCAATTTTTGTTGAAATCAAACAAAGTTTAATTTGGAACCCAATTTGGACCTACTTGAAAATTGGGCCAATAATCAAAAATCTAAGTACATGTTTAAATTCAGCATATCAAAGAACCCCAAGAATTCATTTTTTGTTAAAATCAAACTAAGTTAAATTTTGGACCCCAATTTGGACCTTAATGTAGACCAATTTGAAAACGGGACCAAAAATTAAGAATCTACATACATAGTTAGATTCGGCATATCAAAGAACCCCAATTATTCAATTTTTGATGAAATCAAACAAAGTTTAATTTTGGACCCTTTGGGGTCCTTATTCCTAAACTGTTGGGACCAAACTCACAAAATCCTTTTATGGTCATAAACCTTGTGTTTAAATTTCATAGAATTCTATTTACTAAAATACTAAAGTTAAAGTGCGAAAACCAAGAACCAGTTGCTTCGCAGGGCGCAGCATTATACGACCACAGATGTAGAACCCTGAACAGATGGGACAAGTATGGACATAACTTTTATGTTTGATACAACTATAAATGTGGATTGTGATTAAATAATTGACACAACATAGGTTTATGTCACATTATGATTTTGGACCCTTTGGACCTTAATGTAGACCAATTTGAAAACTGGACCAAAAATTAGGAATCTACATACACAGTTAGATTTGGCTTATCAAAGAACCCCATTTATTCAATTTTTGATGAAATCAAACAAAGTTTAATTCTGGACCCCGATATGGACCAACTTGAAAACTGGGCCAATAATTAAAAATCTAAGTACAGTTTTAGATTCAGCATATCAAAGAACCCCAAGGATTCAATTGTTGTCAAAATCAAACAAAGTTTAAGTTTGGACCATTTTGACCTTAATGTAAACCAATTTGAAAACGGGACCAAAAATTAAGAATCTACATACATAGTTAGATTCGGCATATCAAAGAACCCCAATTATTCAATTTTTGATGAAATCAAACAAAGTTTAATTTTGGACCCTTTGGATTCCTAAACTGTTGGGACCAAAACTCCCAAAATCAATACCAATCTTCCTTTTATGGTCATAAACCTTGTGTTAAAATTTCATAGATTTCTATTCACTTATACTAAAGTTATAATGTGAAAACCAAGAAAAATGCTTATTTGGGCCCCTTGTTGGCCCCAAATTCCTAAACTGTTGAGATCTCAACTCCCCAAATCAATACCAACCTTCCATTTGTGGTCGTAAAATTAAACCTTGTGTTTAAATTTCATAGATTTCTATTCACTTAAACTAAAGTTATTGTGCAAAAACCAAGAATAATGCTTATTTTGGCCCTTTTTTGGCCCCTTATTCCTAAACTGTTAAAACCAACACTCCCAAAATCAATCCCAACCTTTCTTTTGTGGTCATAAACCTTGTGTCAAAATTTCATAGATTTCTATTTACTTAAACTTAAGTTATTGTGCAAAAACCAAGAAAATGCTTATTTGGGCCCTTTTTGGCCCCTTATTCCTAAAATGTTGGGATCAACACTCCCAAAATCAATCCCAACCTTCCTTTTGTGGTCATAAACCTTGTGTTAAAATTTCATAGATTTCTATTCACTTTTACTAAAGTTAGAGTGCGAAAACTAAACGTCTTCGGACGACGACAACGACGCAGACGAAGACGCCATCGTGATAGCAATAAACGACGAAAAATTAAAATTTTTGCGGTCGTATAAAAATGCTTATTTGGGCCCGTTTTTGGCCCCTAATTCTTAAACTGTTGGGACATCAACTCCCAAAATCAATCCCAAACTTCCATTTGTGTTCATAAACCTTGTGTTTAAATTTCATTGATATATCTATTTACTTATATTGAAATCATTGTGCGAAAACAAGAATAATGCTTATTTGGGCCCTTTTTTGGCCCCTTATTCCAAAACTGTTGGGACCAAAACTCACAAAATCAATCCCAACATTCCTTTTGCAGTCATAAACCATGTACTGCATGTACTGTGAAAGTACTTTAATTCGTGGGTATAAATTTTCGTGGATTGAGCAATATTTACATGTTCGTGGGTTTTTAAATTCGTGGATTTTAGTTTTCTAAAAAAAATAAATTAAAAATTAAAACCTTTAGAAACGAAGAATACAAACAGTCAGGATTGAAGGAAATTGCATAGTAAACATTGACCCGTGTAAATCGCAGTGATAACACTTATTAACAGGGTTTCCGCTGGCGGTCACCATTTTCGCAATTTGCGAAAAAATAATAATTGTGGAGATTAAAATTTGTCATTGGCAGAAAAATTTGGCGAAAGAAATATATAACGATTTTTTTTCAACCATCTTGTTTATTTACTTTTTCGGGTTTCTCGGACTTTACCTGATCGGAAAATACTCGGAATTCACCTTGAACTCGTCAAGATTTTGACAGAAAATCAATAATCAGCTGATTGCATTTTTCAAGCTATTGACAACAAAGGACTAATTAATAAAGGTGTTGATTGTACATGTATTGTTTGACAAAATGATATGGTTAAATGGCGTAAGTGGCCCCCTTCTTTTAAAGTTGTTAAAAATATAATAAATTTTCCCCCTTTTAAGTTAAAAATAAAGTTCTTCTTTTAAAAAGAAAATGTTAAGTGTTTATTCATTACAATGTAGACTGTAAGATAAGCTTTAGAGAATAATCATAGACAACAAATGCATGGGCAAAATCATCTTATTTAGGGGGTGGTGGAAAGAAAGGAAAATTGTTAACAAAAAAATATATGTTACTTGGCGACAAAAATAATAAAGTGGCGAAACATATATTGTTTTGGCGAAAGAGGTGGCGAAAAAAATAATTGACCCAGGGGAAACCCTGCTTATTAACCCATGATAAGTGATCAACAGATTAAAGACCACTAAAGGTGTTAAGTAGGCCATTAACCTGTCACCTTAAGAAAACAGTAACATAAACAAATGCTATAAACTTATCTTGAATTGTCAAAATCAAGCCCAACATGAAATTATTATTTCCCATATGTACGAGAACTAGGAGGATATAAAATGAACACTTTATCATACTAGCATATCAAGTCCTGAAATCTGACTTTCATCGATCAAAAATATTTTTTATGAGAATTTAAAGATCAAAAGTTGTACAGTTTGGATCAAATGGGTATAACGACGACCTTCTGCTGTTGTTTTTTTATTTGGTCGGGTTGTTGTCTCTTTGACACATTCCCCATTTCCATTCTCAATTTTATAATCCTGCATTTGGTTGTATAGTTCTGTGACTGCTAGTAAAGTATTCTCAGATTTGGCATTATTCAATATATTCTCTCAGACAAGATCATATTGATGAGTAGTCAAACCTACCGATGAGGATCTTTCCATGTCTTGATTTGGACAATGGTTAATTGTTTTATTTCGTTGGACACTAAAATTCTTGGATAAAGTCATCTACGAAAACCACGAAAATTGGTACCCCACGAATAAAAGTACTTTCACAGTATTTAAATTTCATAGATTTCTATTTATTTATACTAAAGTTATTGTGCAAAAACTAAGAAAATGCTTATTTGGGCCCTTTTTTGGCCCCTAATTCCTAAACTGTTGGGACCAAAACTCCCAAAATCAATCCCAACCTTCCATTTTTGGTGATAAACCTTGTGTTTAAATTTCATATATTTTTATTTACTCATACTAAAGAAATTGTGCGAAAACCAAGAACAATGCTTATTTGGGCCCCTAATTCCTAAGCTGTAACGGGACCAAAACTCCCAAAATCAATCCCAACCTTCCTTTTGTGGTCATAAAACTTGTGTTTAAATTTAATAGAGATCCATTCATTTAAACAAAAGTTATAGTGCGAAAAACCAATGTGTCTTTGGACAACGACGACGATGATGCCGACGCCATACCAATATACGACCACAAATTTTTCTTGCAGTCGTATAAAAACTTAACACTGAGCAATGAACCGTGAAAATGAGGTCAAGGTCAAATAAAACCTGGCAGACTGACATGCACATCATAAAATATTTCCATACACCAAATATAGTTGACCTATTGCATATAGTGTTAAAAAAACAGACCAAAACAAAAATTAACTTTAACCACTGAACCATGAAAATGAGGTCAAGGTCAGATGACACCTGCCAGTTGGTCATGTACACCTGACAATCATTCCATACACTAAATATAGTAGACCTTTTGCATTGCATTGCATACAGTATTAGAAAAACAGTACAAAACACAACCAGATGCTCCGCAGGGCGTAGCTTTATACGACCGCAGAGGTTGAACCCTGAACGGTTGGGGCAAGTATGGACACAACATTCAAGCTGGATTCCGCTCTAAATTTGGATTGTGGTTAAATAGTTGACACAGCATAGGTTTCTGACACAGAATGAATGTATTCAAATGAACTTAAAATTTTTGTTTTCTCTTAGAGCAATTCACTATGCTGTTGAATATTAATCCTCTCAGAAAAATGTTTGAAGAAATTTTCTTTTTATTTATGAAATTTCAAATGAGAAAAATTGAACCCAATTTTTTAATCACATCCCCCTTTCCCTTATTTCAAAACTAATTTCAATTAAAATATTCTAATGGAGTTTGCAACAATAACTACTCATTTAAATACATCATAAAATATTAAGATGTAAAAAAACTGCTTGTTATCACTGAATGGTAAAGATTATTTAAATTTATCAGTTGGTAGTAATTAAAAAAAAATTTGCTATTTCACAATATTGTGAAATTAGATATTTCTTGCCATTGCACAATACTGTGCAATTGAAAAGACTTGCTATTGCACAATACTTAATATAATAATTTTAGATCCTGATTTGGACCAACTTGAAAACTGGGCCCATAATCAAAAATCTAAGTACATGTTTAGATTCAGCATATCAAAGAGGCCCAAGAATTTAATTTTTGTTAAAATCAAACTTAGTTTAATTTTGGACCCTTTGCACTTTAATTTAGACCAATTTTAAAACTGGACCAAAAATTAAGAATCTACATACACAGTTAGATTTGGCATATCAAAGAACCCCAATTATTCAATTTTTGATGAAATCAAACAATGTTTAATTTTGGACCTCGATTTAACTTGAAAACTGGGCCAGTAATCAAAAATCTAAGTACATTTTTAGATTCAGCATATCAAAGAACCCAAAGGTTTCAATTTTTGTTAAAATCAAACTAAGTTAAATTTTGGACCCTTTGGACCTTAATGTAGACCAATTTGAAAACGGGACCAAAAATTAAGAATCTACATACACAGTTAGATTCATCATATCAAAGAACCCCAATTATTCAATTTTTGATGAAATCAAACAAAGTTTAGTTTTGGACCCTTTTGGCCCCTTATTCCCAAACTGTTAGGACCAAAACTCCCCAAATCAATCCCAACCTTCCTTTTGTGTTCATAAACCTTGTGTTTAAATTTCATTGATTTCTATTCACTTATACTAAAGATATTGTGCAAAAAACAAGAATAATGCTTATTTGGGCCCTTTTTTGGCCCCTTTTTCCTAAATAGTTAGAACAAAAACTCCCAAAATCAATCCCAACATTCCTTTTGTGGTCATAAACCTTGTGTCAAAATTTCATAGATTTCTATTTACTTTAACTAAAGTTATAGTGCGAAAACCAAGAATAATGCTTATTTGGGCCCTTTTTTGGCCCCTAATTCCTAAACTGTTGAAACCAAAACTCCCAAAATCAAACCCAACCTTTCTTTTGTGGTCATAAACCTTGTGTCAAAATTTCATAGATTTTTATTAACTTAAACTAAAGTTATAGTGCCAAAACCAAGAAAATGCTTATTTGGGCCCTTTTTGGCCCCTAATTCCTAAAATGTTGGGACCAAAACTCCAAAAATCAATACCAGCCTTCCTTTTATGGTCATAAACCTTGAGTTAAAATTTCATAGATTTCTATTCACTTTTACTAAAGTTAGAGTGCGAAAACTAAAAGTATTCGGACGACGACGACGACGACGACGACGACGCCAACGTGATAGCAATATACGACGAAATTTTTTTCAAAATTTGCGGTCGTATAAAAACTTAACTATAACCACTGAACCATGAAAATGAGGTCAAGGTCAGATGACACCTGCCAGTTGGACATGTACACCTGACAATCATTCCATACACCAAATATAGTAGACCTATTGCTTATAGTATCTGAAATAAACAGCTGCGCCATGAGCGCATGATACGCCAACGTCTTGTATGGAAGTATTATGCAATAATCATAAATAGTTTCTGAGAACATTTTAAGCAATAACCATATATTGTTTTTGAGACACAGCGGGACATGTGAAACCCCCCACCCTTTTTTTTTTTTCAAAAAACTAAATATCACTAAAATAAAATTTTGAATCAAAACCAAAAAGTATACAGATCTTTAGATTAATATAACAATTAAAGGAGTGTGTAAAGTTTTAAGCAATAATCATAAATAATTTTGAGATACTGTGCGACATGTAAAAAAAACTCCTCTGTTCATTGCTGTTTAACAAAATACTCAATAACTAAAAAATTAAATTTTGAATCATCACCAAAAAGTATACAGATCTTTAGATTAATATAACAAAGAAGTGTGTAAAGTTTTAAGCAATAATCATAAATTGTTTTTGAGATACGGCACAACATGTAAAAATAAACAGCTGCGCCATGAGCGCATGATACGCCAAACGTCTTGTGTGGAAGTTTTATGCAATAATCATAAATAGTTTCTGAGAAAGTTTTAAGCAATAACCATATATTGTTTTTGAGACACGGCGGGATATGTGAAACCCCCAACCCTGTTTTATTCTTTACAAAAAACTAAATATCACTAAAATAAAATTTTGAATCAAAACCAAAAAGTATACAGATCTTTAGATTAATATAACAAAGAAGTGTGTAAAGTTTTAAGCAATAATCATAAATTATTTTTGAGATACGGCGCGACATGTAAAAATAAACAGCTGCGCCATGAGCGCATGATACCCCCGACGTCTTGTGTGGAAGTTTTATGCAATAATCATAAATAGTTTCTGAGAAAGTTTTAAGCAATAACCATATATTGTTTTTGAGACACGGCGGGACATGTGAAACCCCCAACCCTGTTTTTTTTTTTTACCAAAAACTAAATATCACTAAAATAAAATTTTGAATCAAAACCAAAAAGTATACAGATCTTTAGAATAATATAACAAAGAAGTGTGTAAAGTTTTAAGCAATAATCATAAATTATTTTTGAGATACGGTGCGACATGTAAAAAAAACTCCCCTGTTTAACATAATACTCAACCAGATGCTTCGCAGGGCGTAGCTTTATACGACCGCAGAGGTTGAACCCTGAACGGTTGGGGCAAGCATGTACACAACATTCAAGCTGGATTCAGCTCTAAATTTGGATTGTGATTAAATAGTTGACACAGCATAGGTTTCTGACACAGAATGAATGTGTTCTAATGAACTTAAATTTTTTGTTAGCAATTCACTATGCTGTTCAATATTAATCCTCTCAAAAAAATGTTTGAAGAAATTTTCTTTTTATTTATGAAATTTCAAATGAGAAAAATTGAACCCAATTTTGTAATCACATCCCCCTTTCCCTTATTCCAAAACTAATCTCAATTAAAATATTCTAATGGAGTTTGCAACAATAACTAATCATTTAAATACATTATAAAATAAACTGTAAATAAAATGTAAAAAAACTGCTTGTTATCACTGAATGGTAAAGATTATTTAAATTTATCAGTTGGTAGTAAAAAGTGAATATACATTGATACATTGTATATAACAAAGATTTAAATTGATTCTGGACAAAGAAAGATAACTCCAATAAAAAAAAAATCTTGCAATAAGATATTTCTTGCTTACTATTTTGGACAAAGAAAGATAACTCTAATTAAAAAAAAATTTGCTATTTCACAATATTGTGAAATAAGATATTTCTTGCCATTGCACAATACTGTGCAATTGAAAAGACTTGCTATTCCACAATACTTAATATAATAATTTTAGATCCTGATTTGGACCAACTTAAAAACTGGGCCCATAATCAAAAATCTAAGTACATGTTTAGATTCAGCATATGAAAGAGGCCCAAGAATTTAATTTTTGTTAAAATCAAACTTAGTTTAATTTTGGACTCTTTGGACCTTAATGTAGGCCAATTTGAAAACGGGACCAAAAATGAAGAATCTACATACACAGTTAGATTTGCCATATCAAAGAACCCCATTTATTCAATTTTTGATGAAATCAAAAAAGTTTAATTTTGGACCCCGATTTGGGCCAACTTGAAAACTGGGCCAATAATAAAAAATCTAAATTCATTTTTAGATTCAGCATATCAAAGAACCCCAAGGATTCAATTTTTGTTAAAATCAAACGAAGTTTAATTTTGGACCCTTTGGACCTTAATGTAGACCAATTTGAAAACGGGACCAAAAGTTAAGAATCTACATACACAGTTAGATTTGGCATATCAAAGAACCCTATTTATTCAATTCTTGATGAAATCAAACAAAGTTTAATTTTGGACCCTTTGGGCCCCTTTTTCCTAAACTGTTGGGACCAAAACTCCCAAAATCAATACCAACTTTCCTTTTATGGTCATTAACCTTGTGTTTAAATTTCATAGATTTCTATTTAATTATACTAACGTTATGGTGTGAAAACCAAGAAAAATGCTTATTTGGGTCCCTTTTTGGCCCCTAATTCCTAAACTGTTGGGACCTAAACTCCCAAAATCAGTACCAATCTTCCTTTTGTGGTCATAAACATTATGTTTAAATTTCATTGATTTCTATTTACTTAAACTAAAGTTATTGTGCAAAAACCCAGAATAATGCTTATTTGGGCCCTTTTTTGGCCCCTAATTCCTAAACTGTTGAAACCAAAACTCCAAAAATCAATCCCAACCTTTCTTTTGTGGTCATCAACCTTGTGTCAAAATTTCATAGATTTCTATTAACTTAAACTAAAGTTATAGTGCGAAAAACCAAGAAAATGCTTATTTGGGCCCTTTTTGGCCCCTTATTCCTAAAATGTTGGGACCAAAACTCCCAAAATCAATACCAACCTTCCTTTCATAGTCATAAACCTTGTGTTAAAATTTCATAGATTTCTATTCACTTTTACTAAAGTTAGAGTGCGAAAACTAAAAGTATTCGGACGACGACGACGACGACGACGACGACGACGCCAACGTGATAGCAATATACGACTAAAATTTTTTCAAAATTTGCGGTCGTATAAAAACTCCAAAATAAAGTTTTAAATCATCACCAAAAAGTATACAGATCTTAGATTAATATAACAAAGAAGTGTGTAAAGTTTTAAGCAATAATCATAAATTGTTTTTGAGATATGGCACATGTAAAAAAAACCTCCCCCTTTTTTTACAAAATACTCAATAACTCAAAATTGAAATTTTGAATCATCACCAAAAAGTATACAGATCTTTAGATTAATATAAAAAAGACATGTGTAAAGTTTTAAGCCATAATCATAAATCGTTTTTGAGATATGGTGCGACATGTAAAAAACCCCTACCCCTTCTTTACAAAATACTCAATAACTCAAAAATAAAAATTTAAATCATCACCAAAAAGTATACAGATATTAAGATTAATATAACTAAGAAGTGTTTAAAGTTTTAAGCCATAATCAAGAATCGTTTTTGAGATACAGTGCGACATGTGAAAAAAACACACCCCTGTTTAAAAGTGCCGTAACTCAAAAAGTTTTAATCTTATATTCACCAAAAAGTATACAGATCATTTGACCATCATAAGAAACAACTATGTTAAGTTTCATGAAATTTGGATAAGTCGTTCTCAAGTTACGGTGCGACATGTTTACGCCGGACAGACAGACAGACAGACGGACGGACGGACGGACAGACGGACACTTATATACCATAATAAGTCCCGTCAAGATATTGACGGGCGTATGAAAACCTCCCCTGTTTAACAAAATACTCAATTACTCCAAAATAAAGTTTTAAATCATCACCAAAAAGTATACAGATCTTTAGATTAATATAACAAAGAAGTGTGTAAAGTTTTAAGCAATAATCATAAATTGTTTTTGAGATACGGCACAACATGTAACCAGATGCTCCGCAGGGTGTAGCTTTATACGACCGCAGAGGTTGAACCCTGAACGGTTGGGGCAAGTATGGACACAACATTCAAGCTGGATTCAGCTCTAAATTTGGATTGTGATTAAATAGTTGACACAGCATAGGTTTCTGACACAGAATGAATGTGTTCTAATAAACTTAAAATTTTTGTTTTCTCTTAGAGCAATTCACTGTGCTGTTGAATATTAATCCTCTCAAAAAAATGTTTGAAGAAATTTTCTTTTTATTTATGAAATTTCAAATGAGAAAAATTGAACCCAATTTGTTAATCACATCCCCCTTTCCCTTATTCCAAAACTAATCTCAATAAAATATTCTAATGGAGTTTGCAACAATAACTACTCATTTAAATACATCATAAAATATAAAGATGTAAAAAAACTGCTTGTTATCACTGAATGGTAAAGATCATTTAAATTTATCAGTTGGTAGTAAAAAGTGAATATACATTGTATATTGTATATAACAAAGATTTAAGTTGATTCTGGACAAAGAAAGATAACTCCAATTAAAAAAAATTCTTGCAATAAAATATTTCTTGCTTACTATTCTGGACAAAGAAAGATAACTCTAATTAAAAAAAAAAATTGCTATTTCACAATATTGTGAAATTAGATATTTCTTGCCATTGCACAATACTGTGCAATTGAAAAGACTTGCTATTGCACAATACTTAATATAATAATTTTAGATCCTGATTTAAACCAACTTGAAAACTGGGCCCATAATCAAAAATCTAAGTACATGTTTAGATTCAGCATATCAAAGAGGCTCAAGAATTTAATTTTTGTTAAAATCAAACTTAGTTTAATTATGTACCCTTTGGACCTTAATGTAGGCCAATTTGAAAACGGGACCAAAAATGAAGAATCTACATACACAGTTAGATTTGGCATATCAACGAACCCCATTTATTCAATTTTTGATGAAATCAAATAAAGTTTAATTTTGGACCCAGATTTGTACCAACTTGAAAACTGGGCCAATAATCAAGAATCTAAGTACATTTTTAGATTCAACATATTAAAGAATCCAACCGATTAATTTTTTGTCAAAATCAAACTAAGTTTAATTTTGGACCCTTTGGACCTTAATGTAGACCAATTTGAAAACATGACTAAAAGTTAAGAATCTACATACACAGTTAGATTCGGCATATCAAAGAACCCCAATTATTCAATTTTGATGAAATCAAACAAAGTTTAATTTTGGACCCTTTGGACCCCTTTTTCCTAAACTGTTGGGACCAAAACTCCAAAAATCAATACCAACCTTCCTTTTATGGTCATAAACCTTGTGTTTAAATTTCATAGATTTCTATTTACTTCTACTAACGTTATGGTGCCAAAACCAAGAAAAATGCTTATTTGGGTCCCTTTTTGGCCCCTAATTCCTAAACTGTTAGGACCTAAACTCCCAAAATCAATACCAACCTTCCTTTTGTGGTCATAAACATTGTGTTTAAATTTCATTGATTTCTATTCACTTAAACCAAAGTTATTGTGCGAAAACCAAGAATAATGCTTATTTGGGCCCTTTTTTGGCCCCTAATTCCTAAACTGTTGAAACCAAAACTCCCAAAATCAAACCCAACCTTTCTTTTGTGGTCATAAACCTTGTGTCAAAATTTCATAGATTTCTATTAACTTAAACTAAAGTTATAGTGCGAAAACCAAGAAAATGCATATTTGGGCCCTTTTTTGGCCCCTAATTCCTAAAATGTTGGGACTAAAACTCCCAAAATCAATACCAACCTTCTTTTATGGTCATTTACCTTGTGTTAAAATTTCATAGATTTCTATTCACTTTTACTAAAGTAAGAGTGCGAAAACTAAAAGTATTCGGACGCCGACGAGGACGACAACGACGACGCAGACGATGACGCCAACGTGATAGCAATATATGATGATTTTTTTTTTAAATTTGCGGTCGTATAAAAATAAACAGCTGCGCCATGAGCGCATGATACGCCTGACGTCTTGTGTGGAAGTTTTATGCAATAATCATAAATAGTTTCTGAGAAAGTTTTAAGCAATAACCATATATTGTTTTTGAGACACGGCGGGACATGTGAAACCCCAGCCCTGTTTTATTCTTTACAAAAAACTAAATATCACTAAAATAAAATTTTGAATCAAAACCAAAAAGTATACAGATCTTTATATTAATATAACAAAGAAGTGTGTAAAGTTTTAAGCAATAATCATAAATTATTTTTGAGATACGGCGCGACATGTAAAAAAAACTCCCCTGTTTAACAAAATACTCAATAACTCCAAAATAAAGTTTTAAATCATCACCAAAAGGTATACAGATCTTTAGATTAATATAACAAAGAAGTGTGTAAAGTTTTAAGCAATAATCATAAATTGTTTTTGAGATATGGCACATGTAAAAAAAAACTCCCCCTTTTTTACAAAATACTCAATAACTCAAAAATGAAATTTTTAATCATCACCAAAAAGTATACAGATCTTTAGATTAATATAACAAAGACATGTGTAAAGTTTTAAGCAATAATCACAAATCGTTTTTGAGATATGGTGCGACATGTAAAAAAACCTTCCCACTTTTTTACAAAATACTCCATTACTCAAAAATAAAATTTTGAATCATCACCAAAAAGTATACAGATATTAAGATTAATATAACTAAGAAGTGTTTAAAGTTTTAAGCCATAATCAAGAATCGTTTTTGAGATACGGTGCGACATGTGAAAAAAAACACACCCCTGTTTTAGTTACAAAGTGCCGTACCTCAAAAAGTTTTAATCTTATTTTCACCAAAAAGTATACAGATCATTTGACCATCATAAGAAACAACTATGTTAAGTTTCATTAAATTTGGATAAGTCTTTCTCAAGTTACGGTGCGACATGTTTACGCCGGACAGACGGACAAATTTTTGACGGGCCTATAAAAACCCTCCCCCTTTTTTACAAAATACTCAATAACTCAAAAATGAAATTTTTAATCATCACCAAAAAGTATACAGATCTTTAGATTAATATAACAAAGACATGTGTAAAGTTTTAAGCAATAATCATAAATCCTTTTTGAGATATGGTGCGACATGTAAAAAAACCCTCCCCCTTTTTTACAAAATACTCAATAACTCAAAAATAAAATTTTGAATCATCACCAAAAAGTATACTGATATTGATATTAATATTAAGTGTTTAAAGTTTTAAGCCATAATCAAGAATCGTTTTTGAGATACGGTGCGACATGTGAAAAAAAAACACACCCCTGTTTTAGTTACAAAGTGCCGTAACTCAAAAAGTTTTAATCTTATTTTCAACAAAAAGTATACAGATCATAAGAAACAACTATGTTAAGTTTCATGAAATTTGGATAAGTCGTTCTCAAGTTACGGTGCGACATGTTTAAGCCGGACAGACGGACAGACGGACGGACGGACAGACGGACGGACGGACAGACGGACGGACGGACAGACGGACACTGGACATTTGTATATCATAATACGTCCCGTCAAAATTTTGACGGGCGTATAAAAACCCTCCCCCTTTTTTACAAAATACTCAATAACTCAAAAATGAAATTTTTAATCATCACCAAAAAGTATACAGATCTTTAGATTAATATAACAAAGACATGTGTAAAGTTTTAAGCAATAATCATAAATCCTTTTTGAGATATGGTGCGACATGTAAAAAAACCCTCCCCCTTTTTTACAAAATACTCAATAACTCAAAAATAAAATTTTGAATCATCACCAAAAAGT
Organism: Mytilus trossulus; assembly: GCF_036588685.1. Taxonomy (NCBI): domain Eukaryota; kingdom Metazoa; phylum Mollusca; class Bivalvia; order Mytilida; family Mytilidae; genus Mytilus; species Mytilus trossulus. The sequence continues at coordinate 69,066,053 of NC_086380.1, forward strand.
ATACTGATATTGAGATTAATATTAAGTGTTTAAAGTTTTAAGCCATAATCAAGAATCGTTTTTGAGATACGGTGCGACATGTGAAAAAAAAAACACACCCCTGTTTTAGTTACAAAGTGCCGTAACTCAAAAAGTTTTAATCTTATTTTCAACAAAAAGTATACAGATCATAAGAAACAACTATGTTAAGTTTCATGAAATTTGGATAAGTCGTTCTCAAGTTACGGTGCGACATGTTTAAGCCGGACAGACGGACAGCCCAACCATCCATAGGACTAAATTTGCATTTAACAAAATACTGAAGAAAGTGCAACTAACCACAACTTATTGATTTTAGTGTCACGGCACCCTCTACCCCAATGCAGTTAAATCAGGAACAGTCCTATGTGATATTTTCTATTTGTCAAAATATATGTAACAGGAAATATATGCGTTTCCTATATTGGATATGTTGTAAAATTCTTTGTTTAATAAAAATGATTTTTTGTAGGTAATAATGCACCAGCCAGTAATTATTCAATAAAGGAACAGCTAGCAGTACAAAAGTCCATTCCATTGCCAGTTTGACGCCATACCAAAGCAGGTATCTATAGCTACATGAGGCAGTTCTGTTCATTTAAATGTTTATAAATCTAATAGATAAACAGCGAGTTTAAAGAGTTCATTACAGTCTTATAATTTCTTACATGCACATTAGGAAAAGACGGACGAAAGATAACAAAGGGACAGTCAAACTCATAAATCTAAAACGAACTGACACTGCTAAGATTAAAAATGAAAAAGACAAACAGAAACACAATAGTACACACGAAACAACATAGAAAAATAATGAATAAACAACACGAACCCCACCAAAAACTAGGGGTGATCTCAGGTTAGGAAAAAACGTTAAAATGATTGGTAGATTATTCAGGATATGTTTAAAATTGAGAATGGAAATGGGGAATGTGTCAAAGAGACAACAACCCGACCAAAATAAAAAAACACAACAGCAGAAGGTCACCAACAGGTCTTCAATGTAGCGAGAAATTCCCGCACCCGGAGGCGTCCTTCAGATGGCCCCTAAACAAATATATACTAGTTCAGTGATAATGAACGCCATACTAATTTCCAAATTGTACACAAGAAACTAAAATTTAAATAATACAAGACTAACAAAGGCCAGAGGCTCCTGACTTGGGACAGGCGTAAAAATGCGGCGGGGTTAAACATGTTTGTGAGATCTCAACCCTCCCCCTATACTTCATGTATTTCACACTTTGATTTTTTTATACCAATTAGAGCTAATTTCTTAATGCTTGTAGACTAAAACTTTGATTGTGCTTGCTTGCTTTGTTTGTATAAACCTTAGCTCAAGCATTGTAATTAAGGGTGAACTATGCAAGCTTTAGGAAATAAGCTTTAAACATAGATTCCATTTTGTCTTTAAAACATACACTAATGAGTAAAAGGAAATATGAGGTACATGTACATTTTGATATAGTAGCAGTGAGTACACAAACAAACAAACAAAATTTGAGAAGACAACGCACATTTCTACATTATCTTCTGATGATCACCTGGACGCGCAAAAACAGGTCCACTTTTAATTCCAAAAAAGAAAAGCAAATTCTTTAATTTCCATGAATGAACATATTATAATCAACTGTTGCATATATGAAATTTTATTATAGATGGCATATCAGGGCTCGAGTAACACAGAAATCTGGAATCAGAACATGGAGTAATTCCAGAGGAGAAGGAAGACTGTTTAGTGTTAATTTGCTGGACGAGTCTGGAGAAATCAAAGCTACCGGGTTTAATGAGGCTATTGATAAATACTATGACATGTTAGAAGTTAACAAGGTGAACGCACATTATTTAATTGTCTATGTTGTATTGTGTTTTTGTTTGCAATTTTTGCAGTTATTCCTTCTCAATATGCAGGATTTTTCACCTAATTTTTCAAAAATTTTTGTGGGTATGTTTCCATTCCCATAGCAAGTTGCTCACGACAGCTGTGTGTCCTCAGTATAAACCAATTAATACATCTTTTGACAAACTTTTATTCTTAATTGCATTAGCCCTAGGGCCTGTCTCCTAAATACTTTGAAAGTCACTGCTTACAAGCATAAATAATTACAGAAGAAAAAGTTTGTGACCAAAATAAAGTTAGCAAAAATTAAGGTGTAAAAAATATCTTGTTCAGTGAGATTGTCTTCTTAAATAACTTTTTTTTTATTTTATAGGTTTATTTTGTTGGCAAAGGAACTTTGAAGACAGCAAACAAACAGTACAGTAATATAGGGTTATTGCATGAATATTGGGGAATATTGTCCAAAGTAGAAATTTATATTGCACGAGCTTGCGAGTTCAATATATGTTCTACGAGGGACAATATTCCCCAATATTCATGCAATAACCCTTTTATTGTATAGCAATATAAAATTTGAAAGTAAAAAAATGGTTTAGAATAATATTTTGTCGTTGATGACGTCATGAATATTGAAGATTTATTGCACTAGTGCAATATTAGAATTTATTGCACGATAAATTTTGGTTACGTTCTGTGGGAAATATTATATTGCTATAAAATAATATAAATAATGATTATGAAATGAAAAGTAATTATATGAAGATAGTTGAATGGAAGAAAGATTCAAAAACAAATGTTACAAGAGTAAATATAAAAAAAGAAAAGTGAAACTTTTCAAACATTGTATTATAACATACATTATATTCATGTCAATGTTACCACTGACAGAAGTATCTTTGATAATACCAAAAACAAAAAATGATACATATAAAAACAATCTTATTAGAAAAGTTAAACTGTATGATTTCTATTTAAAACCTTTTAGGATTAGAACTTCTATCTATAGTAGAAGTACTCAAAAATATCAAATCAAAAGAAAAGATTTACCTACCATATTAACATCTCTTCTTAGAACATCTGAACACCGTAAATCATATAAGGTGACTGAAAATAGAAAAAAGGAAAATATTAAGAAAAAATTAAAGAAACACTGTCAAAATGTTACGGAAAACAAAACATAAAAAAGCAGTACTTTACTAGAGTATCATAGATTTGACACTATTTACACATTACGAAATTGGAAAACTAGAAAGAGATTATCATTTTTTCACTGTCAAAACCATACATTTGTTCTAGTTTGTAATCAGCAAAACATGTATTATTTTGTAATTTCAGTTATTATAGTTTTGTATACATTGTGTTTTATATATTTCATATATATAGTAATTGTGTATGAGTATGTTTTATATGCTGTTTCAAAATTAACATCTAAATATCGGTCAAAACACAATCGTGAAACAGACTATAACAATATTGTTATAATCCAATTACAAAAAAGAAAATTGGTTAACATAATTATTTTCACAGGTAACTCCCACGTTATAAAAATACGATCAAAACTAGGAGAAATAAAGTTTACCTTAAAAATGCCACTAAAACGTGATGTACGCTCACTAAGTAAAGGTATTAAACAAATCGAACAACTTTTAATCAAAATATGCTAAATAACCTACACATGTGTACAGCAAATGTTAAAGGACTTCGAGATAAACAAAAGAGATTGAGATTTTATCAATGGATAAAAAATCAGAAATGTAAAATAACTTTTATTCAAGAAACTCATTTCAATACATCCCTAGAAAATGCTATAACAATAGAATCAGATCATTCTTGTTACTATAGTCACGGAACGACTTCCAGCAGCGGAGTTGCAATATTAATTAATAACAAACTAGACTATAAATTAATAGACGAGCATAAAGATTTAGAAGGTCGAATAATTATGATAAATATTGAATTTGAAAATATAGTATATTCTCTTATAAACATATATGCCCCAAATATAGAATCTGAACGAAATAGCTTCTATAAAAAATTAAATGACTGTTTAACCAAAAACGCAATAGGTACAATAATTTTAGGAGGAGACATGAACGATGCCCTTAAAAATGAAGATAGGAAAAGCTCAAATATTCGTAAAAAAGTAAGTAAACCAGTTAATAGCCTAAAAAAATTAATTAAATCAAATGATCTCATAGATATATAGAGATACGTTAACCCTCAAAAGATCCAATATACATGGAGACGTAAAAATCCAGTCCAGTCTAGTAGAATTGACATGTTCCTTGTTAAAAAAGACTTTGTGTAAAACGTAAAGTCATGTGATATTAGGCCTATTCTTATTAAAAAAGTACTGATCACCAAGCAGTATCAATACAATTACAATCTGTATCATCTGAAACAAGAGGCCCGGGATACTGGAAAATTAACAACGGTTTTCTCGACGAGCAAGAATACGAAGACAAAATAAATCAAATTATACAAAAACAAAGTAATGAGATAGGAAAAAATTAAATAGATGCTAGCCTTCTGTGGGACTCCCTCAAGTTGGAAATAAAGGAATACAGTATTCAGTACAGTAAAAGTAATGTAACGCGTAATTTAGAACTACAATTAAAAAATTTATATGAAAAATCTAATAATGAAGATAATGATTGTATTAAAGAAAAAATATCCACTTTAGAGAAAGAGCTAGAAAATCAATATGAAACAAAGCAAAAGGAGCTCAAATAAGATCAAGACAAGAGTGGGTAGAAAAGGGAGAAAAAAATAATGCATATTTCCTAGGTCTTGAAAAATCTAAACAAACGAAAAAGACAATACTTAAACTAAAAAACGATAAGGGTGTAATAGTAACAGATCAAGATGAAATATTAAAGCTTGAAAGAGATTTTTATGCTAATCTATACGACACTAAACAAAAACCGGATATAGATGTTAAGAAAGTAAGTCTTGTGATGGAAATGTAACTCTAGAAGAATTAACCATTGCAGTCAATAATCTAAAGATAAACAAAAGTCCTGGTATGGACGGAATAAGTATAAACTTTTATAAAAAGTTTTGGGAACTTCTCGGACCGATGCTTGTAAAAAAATTTAATTTTAGCTTTGAAAATAAACATCTGCCATTTACACAAAGACAAAGTTTACTGAATCTAATTTATAAAAAAATGATCCTTTAAAACTTGCAAATTATAGACCAATATCATTATTAAATAGTGATTACAAAATACTTTCATACACTCTAGCTTTAAGAATAAAAAAAATCTTAAATTTAATCATTAATGCCGATCAAACCGGTTACATAAAGAACCGATTTATAGGCTTTAATTTACGCCAAATACAAGATGTTATAGATTACGCAGATAAGTTTAATATAGAAGGAGCAATTTTATTCATAGATTTTTCGAAAGCTTTCGACACATTAGAATGGAATTTTATGTATCATACTTTAGAATATTTTGGTTTTAATAAACCCTTCATAAACTGGATAAAAACCTTGTATACAAATATAGACAGTTCTATATTTAATAACGGTTGGATATCTGCCCCCTTTAGACCCCTAAGAGGTATCCGACAGGGATGCCCGTGCTCTTCTATACTTTTCGTAATGTCAGTAGAAATAATGGCTAACCAACAAAGGCAAAACAAAAATATAAGAGGCATAGAATTAAAAATTGATAGTAAAACACATTGCTTAAAAATCACGCAAATGGCTGATGATACAACTCTATTCCTAAACTCTAAAGAAGAAATCCGAACAGCATTAAATATAATCGAAATTTTTGGAACTTTTTCTGGATTACAACTAAACAAAAATAAGACGGAAGGAATTTGGATTGGTAAACTAAAGCATTGTAGAGATAAAGTAGATGAAATTAAATTCACGGACAAACCTGTAAAAGTGCTAGGTATATATTTCGGCATTAATAAAAAAAGATTGTGAAAAATTAAATTGGGATACTAGATTTGAAAAGAGTCGAAACCTGATAACATCGTGGAAAAAAAGAAACTTAACCATTTTAGGCAAAATTATAATAGTTAAAACTCTCATCATACCACAATTTACTTTTTTAGCAAATGTTACAGCTATAAGTAACTCAAAAATAGTTGATATAGAAAGAGAAATTTTTGGTTTCATATGGAACAATAAGAAAGACAAAGTTAAAAGACATACTTTGGTAGCAGATTATAACCAGGGAGGGCTTAAAATGACCGACATAAAAAGCTATTTCTCCTCTCTTCAAATAAAATGGGTCTCTAGATTGCTACAGGCAAAACAAGAAAATTGGACTTTGATACCAAAATTATTTTTAAGTAAATTAGGTTCTAATTTCCTCATTTTTAGAATGAATTTAAACAACCAAACTTTAAAAAAACTTGATTACATAACTAAGGACATTCCAGAATTTTACTTAGAAATAATAAAAAGTTGGATTTTATTTCATGAAACGAACATCACAGAATTGAAAAACTTTGTCGAAATAAGAAAGCAAGTTATCTGGGGTAATAAATTTATAAAATTTCAAAACAAGCCGCTTATTATGCATAACTGGATACACAGTGATTTTATTTACATTAACGATATTATTGACGATAATGGAAAAAAAAAATTGGATAGCAGAAATTTCAAAAGTAAAAAACTGCATTCCAACCTCATGGCTAAAAATTTTAGCTACAGAAGAATCCATCAAATCAAAAGTAAATTTTAACAGATTATTTATCAATGTAAACAAAGAAAACATTAAAATTGAAAATTTAAGCAACAAAAACGTGTATCAATTGCTCGTTCAAAAAAAAATTTCTCCAAACATTGGCATAAATAAATGGAAAAATGAATTAGAAATAAATTATGACTTTACCAAATATATGTTTAAGTTTATACACCAACATTTAAGACTTAATAAACTTAAAATGTTTAGGTGGAAACTAATAACTTGCATTTTACCGAATAGAGAAAATCTCTATAAATGGAAAATCGTAACTAGTCCGTTTTGTCAACTTTGTCAACTCAAAGACACGTATTAACACTTTTTTATCGAATGTAAATTTCTAAAAGCATTTTGGGAAATCATTAATAAAATCTTATCTCAAATGAATTTTAACAAAAACATTAACTTAAAAGACATTGTAATAGGCTACAAAATAACAGATAATGAGTATATCGGATTCAATATAATTCTGACACTTATAGGATTTGCTATCTACAAATCATACTATGTATCCGATCAAAGAAATAAATCTACTAATGTATTCAATCTGTTTAAATTTGAACTGGACGAATACTTAAGATCCTACAATCTACAAGAATATACTACAGTCCAAGTGCTTCAAACTTTAATTTCTCCAAAATAAAACACTCTTAAAGAAGATATTTCTAGAACACTTTAACTAAATAAATAAAAATAAAGAAAAGACTCACCTAAAATGTTTAAAATCCAAATAAAAAAGAAGTAAAGTAGCCTAATTCAACATACATCCATTAAAAAGCATGCTCTCTCTCACCTTTAAACAAGGTAAACCATCCGATCAAGAAAATCGATGTCACACACTCTTAAATCATGTGATTTTGAAACGAGATAATTGACACCAAACATTCAATTTCGGATAAGAGTATTAAATGGGCGTTATTTAATTTGATTACATGTATAGAAGGAAAATATATCATTTATTTCAGATCAGGGTACTGAATTGTATTACATTATTATTGAACATTGTATTTAATTGTAATTACTATACTATATATAAAAATATTAATTTTCGCGAACCATTTAGGTCACGGAAATTCCAAAATATGGCATCAGTAAGGAGAGTTGTGCAAATAATGTGAATACACAGAACCCCCATCCAAATTATCTTTAGCTAAAAGTATTCATCATTTTCTATTTTAAATGTACCAGCAACATTCCATTTTTCTATAATTTCGATTGAAATATTCCAAAATCTGAGTTAAAATCGATCGAATGCCCCAAATAAACATTGTCTGATTGGTTGAAGTACTGTGGCGTCAATGATTATCATAATAAGCCTCGATGTAAAGAATAAGCCTCGATGTAAAGCACACGCTTCACATGAATAAGGAGAGTTTTACAAATAATGTGAATACACAGATCCTCCATCCTATTTATATTTTGCTGGAAATGTTGCAGTGTTCATCATTTCTGTTTTGATTCTGCTCACAACATTCCATTTTTTCTATAATTCCGATTTAAATATGTGGAACCCGCAATAAAAATAGATGGCCTCAATCATCTAATAGCAACGCAAAAAATTCCGTTACCCCCCTGAGTTCTACGATGTTACATTAGCCTGGGATCCGGCTCAATCTAGCTGCGCTTCGTAAGGTCAAGATTAGCCAGGATCCCAGTCTAAATTATGTTACATAAACCAATCAAATCACACATACAGAACTTTGCGCTCAAATGTAATTCTTGGTGAAGTATACGGGTAACTTCGTTTACGAAAATTTATACACACTTTATCATTAACATATTACCTGGCTTTTGCATATGCACGTTTTTTTTATTCTGAACTGTAGTCGAATTCAATTCTATACATTTTTTTTTACATGAAGCAATAGGAGTAAGAATATTTATTTAGCACCAATTTACCAGCATCACAACAAAATTATTCACCGGTATTTTTGTGAAATTTCAGTTCTATAGGTTATCAATTAGAGAAATGTTGGTAAGTATTACTTATTTATGTTAAGGTACTACTGATGTGCTTCTCTAGACCTTTTTGACGGTCCGTTTTATCCCATTTATCTCAATACTATCTCCGATGACAGGAATGTCAACTCGACCTATTCGTGTCGAAAGTGAAAATCCAATCTATTTGATGAAATAATTTCTTCTTCAACGGTTCATGCATTATTTTTGTATTATTTGATAACCAATCACATTCACGTTGCATGTTTGCATGAAAATGGTTATGTACATGTATTAGTGAATTGTAAGGGCGATGCAGCATGCGAGGTCAGTGCATGCGCGATCACGTGACATTATTATTTGTAAACAAACATGCTCCCCGTGTAACACGTCACGTGTCTGAATTATCCTTTCAAAGTGTTAGGAATCTTTCAATCACCATTTTATGATATTTTCTTTTTGTTTCTAGGTTTGCATATCAGTAGTCCAAGTGAATTAGAAATAGTTCCGAGTTGTGTGTGGTTTTTTTTTAATAGTCTATAGAATTAGAAGGTAAGTCTACATACGTTATATTTACATGTAACTAAAGTCCAAAATGATGACTCCACTTTCCCTCTATATTTAAAACCCGCTTACCAATTTAAACAGCATTTGCTCCCCTTGAAAGCTAATTTGCCCCTTCCCCGTCATTTCCCTTTAAATTTGCTCAAAAGTCATACTTATAGTCCATTTACATTAACGGCTGATTTGTGATTTTACCCTCTTAACTGAAATTTTCATATTGAACACATTTGACCATTCAGTATGAGTTCCCATGTTTTTTGTCTTATATGAAGGAGGTTTTAGGTCATGTTTTCCTAAACACCTTATTGCTATTTGTCTGTCTTGATTGTTAAAACCATAAAATCAGATAGGGATGAATATGCAAGTTTTCAACAATCACGGAAATTACACTTTATTTAATTATCGCTACAATGTATTTAGTCCAATCTGGGAAAAACAGATATACACTGTATGTACAACTTTCTGTTTGGGTCATGCGACTGAAAATAAAGTTTTTTTTACTAGAGAGCTGACGGAGGAAAAACTTTAGAAAGCGATCATCAAGAAACTTTAATATAGTATGATCCACTATTTTTCGAAATTGAAAATTGAAGTAAAAAATATTTTGTTAAAAGTATTTACAATAAGTTAAAACGGGTCTCATTAAAAAGTATTGTGCATGGTGAATTGTTTCAACGGCCCCCAGATAGCTTCAACTGGATGAAAAAGTTGTGTAATTTTAGAATTTATCCGGTATGGAATAAATAGCGATTAGGTGTATTGACATCCACGAAAAAATATAGGAAGTAAGATACATGTAACTCCCCTTTAGGTTTTGATAAATATTGGATATGACATTAAGAAGTTATAAAACTTTATTCTTTGAATATGTTTCTAGCGTAACATGCACGCTTAGTACTGCTTTTTATACGTCCGTCAAAGACGGGACGTATTATGGTACACAAATGTCAGGTGTCCGTCTGTCTGTCCAGCGTAAACATGTGGCACCATAACTTGAGAACGACTTATCCAAATTTCATGAAACTTAATATAGTTGTTTCTTATGATGGTCACATGATCTGTATACTTTTTGGTGAAAATAAGATTAAAACTTTTTGAGTTACGGCACATTGTAATTTAAACAGGGGGTGTTTTTTTCACATGTCACACCGTATCTCAAAAACAATTCTTGATAATGGCTTAAAACTTAAAACACTTCTTAGTTACATTAATCTTAATATCTGTATACTTTTTGGTGATGATTCAAAATTTCATATTTGAGTTATTGCGTATTTATGATGTTTTTTCCAAGTCCGGATCCATAATTAGTTTCAAAAACGGGAAGTGTGCCGTTTGGCCACAGACCACAATTAATTTCTCTATCATTTCTTTAGAACATTTTGTATCATTAAAAAAATTGCACCATGCACTTTTGTCAAATTTTTTGTGTGTCTTATGTATAGCACTAGTCCAAAAATATATCCAATATTCAGAAAGATTGAAAAAATCACTTTTACAAATTTAGCCAATATACATCCATACCCCAAGTCAAGAGATGTTTCGAAAACTGTAAATATGACCTTTTTGCACTTGGCCTACCGGTAATCACTCATTCCATATCAAAATGAGTTTAAATACAACATCCAAAAAATTATTTTACCTCTCATTTCCACTGAATAAAATCTTAAGAAATGAGTGGGGAAGGGAAAGAAATTTTTTTAGGAAAAATACACTCTAATTAAAAGGAACTACATTCGTGAACAACGAAAAGCGGGGTCATTAATTGTGGTCTTGGGCCATTTGCAATGTTTTTGAAGCACCTGCTGTGCAAATTTCTTGGATTTTAACCTATTTGGAATACCTTTTGACATTAATAAAATGTTTTACTGGCTTTCTATGCAAGAGGAAGCAAGAGAGAAAAAATATTATGTCATTTATCAGAAGCCTGTGTCAAAAACAGGGTCGGTTGATAATTATTATTTTTTTTTTTTTTGAAAGATCCAATAAAAAAGTTAGGGTCGGTCAGGTTACCTAAAACATGGATCTTTTTTTTCTCGGCCCAAGGAGAGTTGTTCAAATAATGTGAATACACAGAACCCCCATCCAATTACGGTTATTTTTGGAAAACAAATAGTGTGATTTGTCAAATTCAGCTGATTTTTTAATCGTCTTGAAAAAAGTGTACATTTTATGAGAGGGGATAATCCCGAGCTTAAAAACACCCGATCCCGGAGTCCCGATAAAGGTCCTATCCCCCTCTTTTATGGTCATGTCTAAGAATTACTGTTTAATCTTCATTTGGCAAGAATACTTCAATAAGATACCACCATCTTGACCATCTTAAATGAAAAAGTTAAGACGTAAAACTATGCTTGAAACACGCGTGTCACTCAAACGACTTTAAAGTAGTCTCCCTGATCAATTACTTACATCAAAGTCAAAGGATAATTCAAGTTTTAAATCGGAGATTTTTCTTGCCCTTTAACATTTATTGTCACAACAACCGCTTTCTTTTCTAAACTATCTTTACATGGAGAGGAGACGTCAAAAGAGTTCTTCAAACACGTGAGTCGAAAAGTGGTAAATAACTCCTGTATGTGACATTTAGTGGAAGCCATTCAACCATATCATTTTGTCAAAAAATTCAATCAACACCTTTATTAATTAGTCCTTCGTTGTCGATAGCTATAAATTGCAATCAGCTGATAATTGATTTTCTGTCAAAATCTTAATGAGGTTAAGGTGAATTCCTAGTATTGTCTGATAAGTTAAAGTCAGAGAAACTCGAAAAAAGTAAATAAACAAGAAGGAGGAAAATAAATCTTTCTATATATTTCTTTCGCCAAATTCTTTAGCAAATGACGAATTTTTATCGCCACAAGTATTTTTTTTTCGCAAATTGGGAAAATGGGGACCGCCAGCGGAAACCCTGTGTGAGGACACCCTATCAAGCTTGTGCTCGTGTTGTGTTAAAACATTTTTAGTATGCTGAAAAATACCAACATTAGAAAAATAAACAAATAATCGATATTGTAAAATATCATTGGTTGAAGAGCCAATGATTTACATACATGTATATACATAAATATATCATCCATAAAATACAACTAATTTAATTTACACCACAACTGTTGGAAAAAACCTTTATGTCTATCATGTATATAACTTATCTCATTCTAGTCCATTCAACTGACAGAATCAGTGTAAATTTCATGAATTCTTTAATATCATGTACATGTATAATCAAGGACTATTCTTTTATATAGCAATATCTGTTAGCCATTTAGAGGTCTTTTGCATTTAAAGTTCAGTTTAAGTGGGCTTATTTTGGGAAAACGAAGTCAATTTCCAGATCATAGTTTACATTTTCTTTATATTTTGCTGTGTCAAAATAACCTCAATATCAAGGACAATTTAAAGCCCCAAAAACCGTTTATCACATTCTTCACATGAGATTTTAGCAGGAAAGACTGTGATTAAAGTATTTAACCATTGCAACTTTTTAATTTGATCTCCTCCACTAATTGAATTAGAATATTTAATGAAGGTGTGTCCACAATTTAGAATATGTTAATATATGTATAGAAATGATGGTGAACCTGTTTTATAAATTGAAAAGGTTACATTTTCCGCCTTATTTCAAAATCTAAGCTTGAACCTCTGCGGTCTTACAAAGTTGCCCCCTGCCGGGAATCTGGTTGTAACATGTACAACAATCAAAGATCAACCCACACTAAACTGAATGTAATTGAAAGACATCTAGAGGTTGATATCAGAGGCGGATTTAGGGGGGGGGGGCTGCTTTTTGAGAAAAAAATTTGGTTGCTTATATAGGGAATCACTGAATCATGACTTGAGCGAACCCCCTCTTAGGTCATTCAGTGGGCCCCCACTTAAGAAAATTTATGGATCTGCCACTGGATATACAGTATCTAACAGAAGATGAAAAAGGGAACAATATGGTGAATTTTAGAGATTTATATTATTTCATGTACATGCATTTGAAATATATCAGATATATTGTTTGATTTTTTTTAGTTCTAAGTTCCATGGTGACCTAGCTTTCATTTTAGAAATCGGATTTAAATGCTAGTCTATCAGAGGGATTTTTCCTTTTAATTGGTTGTAGATATGGAATCTTATTTTACCATGTTTACCATGAAGTCAGATTTGAAAATGACTTTGGGAATGAAGATGTTGTAAAGACTGAATGTCAGTTTTAGTCTTATATACAAACATGTATGTACTTTATAATTTTAGTCTTTCATGTATATAATTATGTGTACAATACATATATCACTGATTCAGTGGCAATGGTAAATAGACACTGTCAAGTCTTAGATCTATAATATTTTATAGTTTTGAATGTTTTGTCCATTGACTAAAACTAGGTGGAGGTTTGTGTGTTCTTATTTCCAACAGAGGTACACTCAACATATATCAATATGTGCATTAAGCAAATTAATAGTTGCTAGATACAGAATGATTATACAACAAGAAAGTTTTAACCTGTGTATATATATACTTAAAATATGTTAAAAAAAATCATGTCTTTTTCAGGACTTCCGAATCCAACCATGTAGTATGGAATGTCGTTGAGATATGGTTTTGGTCAATGGATGTTAATGAAGGACCTGTAGTACAAAGTATATCACTGGATTTAGCTCTTTGTCTAAGTGTATTATTAAAGTACTTTGCTTTGAGCTCAGTTCATTGTTATGCAATTCATTCTTTGTGAAATAAAGATTTGACAGAAAACTCTCATGTACAAGGATTTGTCAAAGTAGTACCACCTCTATTTACAATGTAAGTATTGGGGAGATAAAAGCATTCTATTTTGATTTGAACCAAACATATTATAAAAAAAAAAGAACAAATTTACCCGAGAATGCTACTCCCACTACTAGCAATATGATGCTAGGTTGTTTTAATACATCTGTAGACTGTACTGCCTACTTATGACTCGGTCCTGAGTGTAAATGGTCCTTCAACTATGTGGGGAAAAAAATTATAAGGCCTATTTAGGCTTATCAATTTTGAAACTATATTTCATTGTACATATTTGAAATTTTTATACAACCACAGAAATTTTTGCAGTTGAAATACATGTAGGTATCCTGTCGTCGTCTTCCCAAGACGGATGGTTTCCAGATAATAACTTCAGTATAAGTAAAGAGGAAGCCATTAAATTATAACATAATATTTATAATCATAAAAGGAAGCTTGGGATTGTTTTGGGGCGGTTATATATATATATATATAGTCCTTAAGGTTTATGAATAAGGGTTCTAAAGGTGCCCAAAACAAGCATTAATCTTGTGTCAGTACAAAAAGTTGTGTATAAGTATTTCAATTGTTCTGAAACTGTACCATAATATTTAATACCATAAGTAGAAGTTTGGGGTCTATTTTGTGGGTTATGGGGCAGACAGTCGAGGAATTGAGGGCCAAAAACAAACATTTTTGTAGATTCAAGACAATAAATTGGAGTTATCTTTCTTTGTCCAGAATGGTTGTTGAATTAATATTACCTAAAACCATTGCTTTATGAAATCTTCTTTGAAAATTGGAGTTATCTTTCTCTGTCCAGAATAGTAGTTGAATCGACTTAAAATAATGCTATATATACAATATACAATGCAAAATTCACTTTACTACCAACTGATAAATTTAAGCAGTCTTTAATAGCCATTCAGTGATTAAAATTTCTCAAGTTTGTCTCAACTAAATTTAGTGAAATGTGTATACAATGCTTATTACCGGTACCTCAAACTTGGTTTAAGTTCAATTTTTAGCAGCTTCACTTTTACAGTTCTTGATTTATGTACCTTTATACATTATATGCTAGCGGAGACATCATCACCATGACTGTATGACATTTACACTTTAACTAGAACACACCCGTGATGTCGCGGGTCCGTTACTAAATTAAAGTATATAACTATGCGCAAGCCTTATTTTAGTATTAGTATTGTCATTTGATAAAGTCATGGGGCGATTATAAGATACACAGTTTTCTCTGCTTTTAAATCTTTCTGTTTGAACCCGTCGAACTGGAACTTATCATTTATTGGTAATATCAATTATTTGGAAAACAAAAGGTCCTGGAATGGAGTATTTTTGAATCAACAGCATTGT
This sequence comes from Mytilus trossulus, assembly GCF_036588685.1. Lineage (NCBI taxonomy): Eukaryota > Metazoa > Mollusca > Bivalvia > Mytilida > Mytilidae > Mytilus > Mytilus trossulus. The sequence continues at coordinate 69,081,238 of NC_086380.1, forward strand.
CCTATATTAGTTATAAATAAAGTTGAATTCTTTGATTCGATGTTTTACGTCAGGTCCGTTAACAAATTGAAAACTGTACCTATACGCCTTATTTTTAGTCCAGGTTTTTAGTATTCGTATTGTTATCTTAGAAAGTCTTACTGATTAAAATATTACAATAGGTAACAATTTAAAAATTAAGTAGTGTCAACCCTGTGATTATGACCCGTGTAATACTATATAGCATATTAATCCCGAATACACCGTTTGGTGGTGCGCCTGTCAGATGCGGAAAGTACAGATAAGGTAATCGGTAACAGGTGAATATACTATTGGTATCGGTATCGGTATCGGACTCGACCCGGAACTTCTTAATTATTGGCAATATTAATTACGTGGAAAACGAAAGGGCTTGGAGTGGTGTAATTTTCAATCTACACCTTTGTACTATATTAGTTATATTATAGTTGAATTCTTTGATTCGTCGTTTTCACGTGATGACGGCTGACAAATTGGACCTCGTAATTTTAGTATTATAGATACTTTTATATGATGTATTAAAATGAGTAGTTGAATAATTACTGTTGCAAACTCCATTAAAAATTTGATTTGACATCATTTTTATACAACCGCAAAAGTTGAAAACTTTTTGGTTGTACATTGGTATCACGTTGGCATCATCGTCTTCATCCAAAGATATTCGGTTTTCCCACTCTAACTTCAGTAAAAGTAAAATGGAAATATATGAAAGATAGACAAAAGATTTATGACCATGAAAGGAAGGGTGGGATTGATTTGGGGTATTTTGGTCTCAACAGTTTAGGAATAAGGGGCCATATTAGCATTGTTTTTGGTTTTTGCTCTATAACTTAAGTATTGGTAAACAGAAATCTATGATATTTTAACATAAGGTCTATGGCCACATAAGGAGGGATGGGATAGATTTTGGTAATTTTAGTTCCAACAGTGTAGGATTTAGGGGCCAAAAACAGGCCCCAAATAAGCATTTTTCTTGGTTTTTGAACAATAACTTAAGTATAAGTTAATAGAAATCTATAAAGGTTTATGACCACAAAAGGTAGGTTTGGATTAATTTTGGAGTTTTGGTCCCAAGGAATAAGGGGCCAAAATTAAACTTTGTTTGATTTTATCAAAAAAATGAATTACGGTATTGTGCTTCTTTGATATGCCAAATCTAACCATGTCCAAATTCTTAATTTTAGGTCCTGTTTTCTAATTGGTCTACATTAAAGTCCAAAGGGTCCAAAATTAAAATAAGCTTGATTTTATTAAAAATTGAATTCTTGGGGTTCTTTGATATGGTGAGTCTTAACATGTACTTAGATTTTGATAATGGGCCCAGTTTTCAAGTTGGTCCAAATCGGGGTCAAAAATTATTATACTAAGTGTATTGTGCAATAGCAAGAAATTTTCAATTGTGCAGTATTCTGCAATAGCAAGAAATCTTCAATTGCACAGTATTGTTCAATAGCAAAGTATTGCACAATAGCAAGAAATCTCCAATTGCACAGTATTGTGCAATAGCAAGAAATTTTTAATTGCACAGTATTGCACAATAGCAAGAAATATTCAATTGCACAGGATTGTCCCTTTTTCAAATTGGTCTACATTAAGATCCAAAGGGTCAAAAATTGAACTTTGTTTCATTTCAACAAAAATTGAATTCTTCGGATTCAAACGCATTGATCTCAGGAGTTTCTTCACTGTCGTTCCCTCAATAACTGCATTAAACAGTTTCTAATCATTATTCATTCGAAACCATTTTATTATACCAATGTCTCACACACAACATACTAGTAATATAATATGATCAGTCCATCATCCACACTTCAGACAATAACTAGAAAACACTTCCCCCTACTTTCAAGAACATTTGTTGAAATGTTTATATCTATTGACATAAGCTCCACATCGATTTTATAAATTTTAGAATTTTCATTTCCATGTTATGAAGAGAGATTTTATCCTTAAAAAAGAGACAATTTTCCAATTTTGAACAACACAAAAATGCATCCATCACCCTTAATTAAACTTTGGTGAATTGTTTACACTATTGACCTTAGGTCCCTTTTGATTGTAATAAATTTCAGATTATACATTTCTGTGTTATGAATTTTTATATATGCTAAAAAAAAAAGGATTTTATAGTTTTTGGACACCTATAAGTGCAGGAGTTTCTGGCTACATTGAAAACCCATTGGAGGCCTTCAGCTGTTGTCTACTCTATGGTTGGGTTGTTGTCACTTTGACACTTTCCCCATTTCCCATCTCAATTATTCACATAAACACTTCCACATCATTTTATAAAACTTGGGTGAATTGTCTATGTCTGTTGACTTCAGCTACATTCCAAAATTTAAAACAAGATTAACAACTACAGGTCCCCAAATAGCCTTCAACAATGACAAAAGCTCATACAGCACAGTCAGCTATAAAAGACCTTAAAATGACAAATATAAAACAAATGAAATGAGAAAACAAATAGACTAATAATTGTACAAAACAAAATAGTTCAACCTTTAAGCAAGCTTAAAAGGAATCAAGACATATCATGCGCTTACAGTGCAGCTATTTATTAACAAACTCCATATTCAAACACTCAAACAACTAATCCACAGAGAGGGGTGGAAGTTGAAGCCCCCCTTTTATCAGTCAATGCATTTGAATGAAGACATGTACACATCAACTCAATTTGTTAATACACATTTCCAGTCATTTGTAACGACCTTTAACCCCACTGACAATTTGCGTCTGTGTCCATACTTGTATACTAATATAAAATTTAAGAAAAAAATACTCAAAGATTCAAAGTTTTTATTATCCTCAGACACAACAGTGTACAAGAGGTTAATATACATTCATACATAAATAGACGATATATCTATACAGTAATTACTATACAATTATGATAAGCATGTATATATAATATACGACAACAGGAGCTACATGTAACACATAATAAACAATCATGCACGTGATTCTCGTGACACATTCATGTGTATATACAGTCAGTCTCTATTAGTTGGATTTTACACAATGTCATGATTATGTAAGTTTTTACATATGTATTCAAAAGTGAATAATTATAGATATTTGATAATGTTTTTTAAAAATCTACAAATATTACGATATAATTGCAATATGACAGCATTCCAATCATTTTGATCTCTGATGGATTTGTATTGTAATAATGTGGGATAAATTTTTTGCGTAGGTCCACAATTTGTGGATATGTACAAGTAAACATATAATGATATTCGTTACCAATATTAAGGTTACATAAATGACAAATTCTATTTTGTTTAGGGATTTTTGCCCATCTTCCTGTCTCTATAGGAAATTTTAAATTTTAGCATCTTAGCTTACACATATATAATCTATCAGCTACAGTCAATCTAAGTAAATATGGTTCCAGATACTTATCTATATGAAACCCTGTTCTTATAGATACTAACTATTTCAGGGTACCTTACAGTTAAAGCTGTAGCGGTAAGGTCATTGTTAACAGCTTTAGTGCAATAAATTTATATTCAAGTGTTAAAAAAAAATGATTATGAAATGACATTTAATATTGACACGACGGTTGAATTGTGTACAGAAGATGTTGATTTACCGACAGTGAAATTTGAATTTCTAAAAATTAACGAGTTAGAAAGTAAAGCATCCGGCAATAATATTGGTAAGTTTAATGGAGTTTATTCAATCAAAGCAGTACCTAAAAACAACACTTTATTCTATCAATTCAATACATTTAAAGGAATGTGACTTTTAGCATTAACACTAAGTCATGTCAAGTAATACAAAATGGTCTTATTTCAAATTTTAAAAGTAGCCAAGCATATAATGGTTATTCTTTCTATACAAACATGGAATAAGATTTGTTATTATATACAAGTTCATAAACATGAAATTGAAAATCAGGAATGTGTTAAAGAGACAACAACCCGATTAAAGAGCATGAAAACAGCAGAAGGCCAGAAAGCCAGCAAATCCTGCATACGGAGGCATGCTTCAGCTGGCCCCTAAACACAGATGTTTACTAGTTCAGTAATAATGGACGTCATAGTCTCACTAAACTCCGAAATATATATATGAACTCAAATTACAAATCATACACAGCGAGAAAAATTAAGGACCTGTATGTAAATTATGCAGAAAATTGGGCATAAATTAAATTTTTTGTTTTTCAGATTTGATTGGAGTAATCAGATCTTGTGGGGATGTTGGTACAGTGATTGGTAAGGCCAGTCAGGAGGAGATAACCAAAAGAGAGGTCCAACTTTGTGACCAATCAGTCATGGTTGTTAATCTGACATTGTGGGGAAATGATGTAAGTCGTAAATTATTTTATTTTATTTCAAATTGATACAACTATCAAGCTTTGATCTAAATGATCTGGTGGTCACAAAAGAATGTCTGATTTATCAGCTCAAATACTTGAAGCCATTTAAAACTTAGTTAGCAACTGTATAATGAGCAAATGGTGGTGGCAGATATTCAAATATAGTACTGTTATTCTTTAATTTTAGATGTGTTCTTTATATTGCAATAATGAGTTATAAACATGCATGTATTCGTTAAAATATAATAATTTGTTATATTGCAGGCTCAGACTTTTGATGACTCTGGTTGTCCAGTATAAGCAGTAAAAGGAGCAAAGCTCTTAGATTACGGAGGTAAGTTAAAAAATAAATTCCTTTCATGATCGTAGAAATATATTTATTGGATTAAAACAATTGAGATAAATACTACAAATTAAAAAAAACCTTTTGTATATCTTCCCAGTTTGATAAAAATTGACTATCCATCCAGAATTGAATAAGTATTTTTACAATGTCTAGATTTTCTGAGAAAACAAATTTGCTCAACCTTAATTAGTTTTTTGATGAAAGTCCAGAATGGTTACCATTGTGGAACACCATTGACACTTTTCTTAATTGAAACTTGTAGTTAATCTTTATTGAAGTCGGGTTGGAAAGAATAGTAGCACTGTCATTTAAAGATAATTGTTTTACAGTCAGTAGCAGCCAGCAGGGGTTAAAATTTTGTTCATATTATTACAGGTCGTTCAGCATCAGTGTTGGCATCAAGTCAAATGTTGATAAACCCAGACATCAAAGAAGCTCACATATTACGAGGATGGTATGATCGTGACGGACAATCGTCAGAGTTCCAGACTTGCCGTAATGAAAGTGGTGGAGCAGGAGGCGGAGGTAATGATACTTGTACAGGGTTTGGTAAATGATGTGGCATGCAGGGGGAGGTGATGTTACCTGTGCAGGGTTGGGTGTTTGGTAAATAGTGTGGCAAGCAGGGGATGTAATGCTAGTTGTACAGGGTTGGGTGTTTGGTAAATGGTGTGGCAAGCAGAGGAGGTAATGCTACTTGTACAGGGTTGGGTGTTTGGTAAATGGTGTGGCAAGCAGGGGAGGTAATGATACTTGTACAGGGTTGGGTGTTTGGTAAATGGTGTGGCAAGCAGGGGAGGTAATGCTACTTGTACAGGGTTGGGTGTGTGGTAAATGGTGTGGCAAGCAGGGTAGGTAATGCTACTTGTACAGAGTGTTTGTTAAATGGTGTGGCAAGCAGGGCAGGTAATGCTACTTGTACGGGTTGGGTGTTTGTTCAATTGTTTTGGCAGACAGGGAATGTACTGTCACTTGTAGGGAGTGTTTTCGGTCAATGGTTAGTTAGGCAGGCAAGGGAGGTAATGGAATTTGATATGATGGAGTGTTTGGTTAGTTATGAATAATTTTTAGAACTCAAGTTTTATGAAGCTATCTTTGCAGCCGTAGTGCTGAACTCTATGTGTTAGGTAGCAAAATTTGAAAAAAAGAGGCTTATATATATATATAATTCCTCTTACATGGTAGTAAAATTAATTACTTGAAACATTTTCATTTAAGGTTCCTCTACAAACTGGAAATGTTTCAGTGAAATTAAGGCTGACAACAATATTGGCCAAGGAGATAAGGCCGATTTTTTCACCAGTAAAGGAACGGTCATATTCTTACGTAAAGAGAATTGTATGTATAGGGTAAGTATTCTTGTTTAACGGGGGCAAAGGATAACAAAATGATATTCAAACTTTCAAGTCATAAATAATTAAACAATGCCATGACGAAATGACAGAATTATACTCAGTAGAGTCAGACAATTTCTAATGAAGGATACTATGGTCTACGGTTTTAAAAATTTCCTCTGTATTCCATGTCTGAAATTTGCACTCAATACACCAAATTCGGTATTTTGTTTTGTTGAGATCGTCTTGAGTTTGAAATAAGTGCCCTAAATTTACACGACCTCGTAGCTAGGATAAAGTAAACATATTTTTTAAGAAATTCATTTACCTATTTAAAATTATTATTATACCCCCTTATAAAAAGGGGGGTATACTGTTTTACCTCTGTCTGTCCGTCCGTCAGTCCGTCCGTCAGTCAGTCCGTCCCATGAAACAGTCGTCACATTTTTCTAAGGAACTACAATACAAGGATTTCTGAAATTTGGTTTCAGGGTTTATCTAAGTCAGCTATACCATGTGATGCGTTTTCAGATTGATCACTTGACAACTCCCTGTTTACCGAACACTTGTATAATTTTACACATGGTCCGAGACCACAATTGTCGTCCCTTGATTTTCGTTGTTCACAAATATAGTCCCTAGTGTTAACAGTGGGTTACTTGCCATTAATTTTTATACCCCTTCCAAATTTATTTCTCCATGTTTAATGCCTCAAATTGTAAGTAGGGGGGTGAAATTACACTGTAAAAAAGTTTGGGTTCAGAATTTTAAAGGAAAGTAGTGATTTGGTCCAGGAGAAAAAGGTTGAAAAATAGCACTTCGGAAGCTGTCAAAAGATTTCAAGAGGCCCTAAAGATAAAATTGTCCATATTTTGAGTTAGAGACGATGAAGTTTTCTATAATTTTGATATAATTTGTCCCAAAAGTAGTACAACACACTGTAAAAGTTTCATTGAGAAAGCGCAGGTGGGATTTTTTTAATTTTCACATATGTTCTAAAAGAAATGCACTACGAATTAATTGTGTTCTCGGACCACATGATAGCAAAGTTGAAAATTTTCGTCACATTTTTCTCAGGAACAACAATACAAGGATTTCTGAAATTTGGTTTCAGGGTTTATCTAAGTCAGCTATATCGTGTGATGCGTTTTCAGATTCATCACTCGACAACTTCCTGTTTACCGAACACTTGCATATTTTTACACTATTAATATTATCAGTAGTATACTACTACACGTTCTGGAACACATTCCAGACATTCCAGCAATTGTGGTACACGTTGTAAAACAGTAAGAGGTCAATCAAAGTTCAAATAAGTGACATTCCAGCAAGTGTCAGAATGATGTCATCAAGAATGTGTAGAATGTGTGTATTTTGATTTTATGAATATACAGTATACATAGGTATACCTCATTCAGTAATATGTTGTTTGGATAGCAAGTAAATGGCTTGGGAAAAGATACGATGATTAAAACACATTTACATTTATTCAAAGCTAACATGCACGTTTCAAGTGCCTTTATCATTTTTAAGTTAACATTATGTTTTCAATAAACTATATGTATATATAATATAAAATTGCGATTTTTATCCAACGCAATTATAGGTTTGAACGTAGTTTTCAATTTAGACTCGTTTATATATAATATATATATATAAGTCGTCTAAATATCAGCCCAACAAAGTTAGATCTGTAAATTTGCTTTCTCAAATGTTTTGTTCTTCCTTCGTCAGGATTAGAACTCATGGCACTGATATATCGTGCCATCAAATCGCCTCGCACTATGTCCGATGCGAAAGACCACTCAACCACCTAGGCTTTACTATGGTACATTGTTTAAAAATATGTTACCTGAGATAGCTTTGATTTAATGAAATACACCAGTCAAGGACAATTATGTGATGAATACTATTATGTATTTACACTATATGTTGACATTAATGGCATGATGTGTAAAATAGACGATAAACAACTATACATGTCAACATCAATAATATTCATACATATGATAAAGTCTTTAACATATGTAAAAAACAAATAAAAAAAACCCCGATAAAATTGAAAACGTACCTAAAACGAAATATTTTGAGCTCATTTAATCGATAAATATATATTAAACTTTAAACAATAAATTAAATTTTGAACTGATATAAGGTATGAAAAAAGTTACCTTATTTTTTTTCTTCTTTGAAACAGGTTTCTAAATAAAAATAAATAAATTGATTTTTTTTTAAAGAATTGCACCAATTTATCAAAGAATCATAGAATAAGTATCAAATGAAATCCATAAAAACAATCAAAGTATACACATGGTCATAAAAAATAATTTGATAAAAAATATATCTGAAACACGGCAAAACCATAAAAATGCGACAATATTCTGTATACTAAACTTGGATAAACTATTAACTATGTAAAATGAGACATATATATATAAACAATCAAAAGAGTGACTTAAATATCAAACTGTAATTTATAACAAAAAAAATTGTCTATAAACCCATCAAGCGCAAGACTAAAAAAATATCATTTTCATAAACACCATCTAAAAACACGACACATACCACATTTCCTGTAAAAGAAAATAACAGAAAAAACTTCCTTTCAGAACTGTCCCTAATATCTGGAATAAAAGTGGGGAATGGTAAAAAAAAAGATTTATGTATTGATAGTTAAGTTCTATCTTTACATATTAAATAAAGGCAACAGTAGTATATCGCTGTTCAAAACTCATAAATCCATGGACAAAAAACAAAATCGGGGTAACAAACTAAAACCGAGGGAAACACATTAAATATAAGAGGAGAACAACGACACAACACCGAAACGCAACACACACAGAAACGGACCAAGCAATAGACAAAATGTTGTTAATATTAACAACACTAAGTATGTTAAGGTATATATCATATAAAAAATAAGTTATATTAAAAGATCATATATTAAGAAAATAATTGACATACATAAGTGTTTAATTATATAGATGAGAACGTTTACAACTTAATGATTTTATATGCATTGGTAAAGCTAGATTTTTAACATGCATTTTGAAACATTAAGGAACTCTCAAAAAGAAGCAATAAGATTGATAAAAAGAACTTCACATACAAAATTTACACAAACAAAATTTTCCAATCTATAGTATTGTATTTATGTACGCTTTTTTTAATCGGTTTCTGAATAAAATATTGTTTACACTAAAATTTGACAAGTTTGGTCTTATAACTGTGTTTTTTTTTTTGTCTTTGAGACCTTCTCAGTACTTCCATTTCATTGACATATGGTATTGATTGATTCTGAAGGGAGTATTTGTTTCTTCTGAGCAAGTGCTGGAGCAATGGGATGGTCATGGCCAGCCTATGGTTTATCATCTTGTTGTGCAGCAGGGTTTTCTTGGTGGTTAAATAAACTTTGAAGTCTTTGTACAAATTTTCTTATAATTTCTATGATACCTTCAACAATCATCACCACAGCTAAGATATATTCTGTAAAAATAGTATTATCTACTTATTATTACATCTCTTGTTTCATCTATTGATATTCCATCATCAATTGATGTATAAACCTCATTTTACTTCTATCCAGTTGAAATTGTTCCATTTGAAATTCTTCAATAGGAACTCCTTTTCTTTTGATATTTGATTATATGAATAATGTTGAAGTGCTTAAAATGATTATCAAAACTGAAAAATAAGAACAATGTCCAAATATCATGGCTCGCACATTTCAATTATTTATTTTTTCTGCCACAAGATATGATATGAATAGTTTTATTTTGAAGGCACAATATAACATAACTCCAAATGCTATAGCAAAAACCAATGAAAAGGGAAAAAATAAAGATAGTTATTTTGAACTTACCTTTCTTCTCAGTGTTTTATTGTGTAATTATATTTTCCTTTTCTGTGATATTTTTTTCTTTAATTGTATTTCTTTTGTTTAAGTTGTATTTCTTTTTTATGAATATGTTTTTTTTTTTCTTTAACTGTTTATGTTTAAGTTGGATCTATTTTTTTTATAAATATGTTTTTTTTTCTTTTATTGTATTTCTTTTGTTTAAGTTTGTATTTATTTTTTGTGAATGTGTTTTATTTTTTTTATTTTTTTTTAATTGTATTTCTTTTGTTTAAGTTTGAATTTATTTTCTGTGAATGTGTGTTTTTCTTTTTTTATTTATCAAAACATGTCAACAATTCTATTGAATACCTACTTTTTTTTTTATTAATAAATTTAATGAACGTTTACTTAAATATATATCCTACCAAGCTAACCCCATAAAATTAAAAAAGTAACTAAATAAACTCATGATATATTGCAAGAATGAAATTTTGTATTTGCGTAAAACACGCGTTTCGTCTTTTGACGCTCGAAGAAACAAAGTCGAGCATTATAGTCCATACCAAACGACAGAAATACAGTGTTTTGTGGTCATTTGTACACGAAATAAATGGATTTTATGTAGATTTTTTTTAAACAAATGTATGTCAAATAGTTTAAAGGACAAACAAAATATGAAATATAGAACCCCATCTTGAGCCTGATATTACACACCATTTCAGTTCATGTTTTTTTTTTGAAGACCTTGCTTTACTTTTTACATCAAAAGAATGTAAAATGCCTGTAAACCTCTTAGTTATGTATTGTTTACATGTCAATATTTGGATAATGCAGTACTGTTTTCTTATAAAATTTTTGCGGGTATATAGACTTTGAAGGGGTTCTTTCAAAACAAATTCACATAAAAAAGTTGATAAACAAAAATGAAACTTGGGAGAAGTTTTCGGGGATAAAATTTTCGTTCTCTTATATTCCAAAAATAAAATACTCTAAATATTCATATTTTATGCAAAACAAATCCATTTACAATGATCTCAATTTATAGTAATCAGAATGATTTCTATTACATTCTAAATATTCAAGAGGGTTCTATATGTATATATAAATATATATGTATTAAAACTGTAACACAATTAAAATATTGTCCATACAATTCTGTCATTACAGCCCTCTCCATTAGAATAAGTTCCATATCTATATGTTTTTAGGCTAAAAATCAATGATACAAACAAAAATAGTTCATATCAGAAAAGAAAGCAATAAAATGAATAATATGTATAAATTTATAAATGTATATGTTGAAATAAAGAATTACTAACAAAATAGATAATAAGTTAACGGAAAAGAAATTTGAGAAATTTGAGGTCATTAAACCCATAGGGAAGTCAACCCATTTATTGTTAAAGTATTTTATAATGGGGGTTTATTCTCTAAAATATTCCTTTTCATGTAAGAATTCTTTAAACTTACTGATTTTAAGAAGATGCTAATATATATATATATATATTTATTTTTTTTAGAAATGTTTTTTGTTGCAATAAAAGAATCGATAGTAGTTTGTATAAGTTTTGTGTAGATTGAAGGTGTGCGAATATTCTGGTAGCTGCCTTGTCAAATCAAACATATATATTTACAGGAAACTTTTGACAATATTCTGTTACGCAAAAAAAAAAACCCAACTTGTTGAAAAATCCCTAACGAAAAAAAACACCGTTATAATATGAATAATTTTTTGAAGCAGACGAATTTCTGACTAAATTTTCGTTGTTCTTTTATTAGACATTTAGTTAGTAGAAATACTGGTTTGCCATATTATTGGATTGCCATCCTTGATGATTTTATTTAATGAACAATACTCGTACCAATACTGAGTCATACTTGAGTTTTGAGATTTCAGAGCTTCTTGTTTGAAATTATTTTTGTGGAATTCAAAAAGGTGCATACGGACAGTTAACACAAAGTCAGTATTGAAAATATCATAAACTGTACAATACCTTCAAAATAGACAAGATGAAGGGATCTCACTAAAGTTCATTTAATGGAATAATTCCCCGAATTAAAAAATATGTAGCTACTATTAGAACAGACCAATTGATACTTCTAGGAAATCAAATACCGTCATATATAAGACCTTAGGATTTGTTAGACATTATCGGTCCATTTTTGTTTTGTTTAAAAGTTTTCTTTCTTTCTAAATCTAATCTGCCAAAGCCTGATATTTTGTTTATAATGGTTACTGTATACTTTTATCTTTTAGCTTGCCTGACCTCGCAAGACACGTGAGATATTGCTATGACTTGGAAAAGTTTGGAGTGAATAATAATGTTTTTCTTTAAGTATATACATAAATAGATAAAGATTATAACATTAAATGGAGTTAACTAATTTATGGTTGAAGTATTTTGTGATGAATTTTATTTCTCTGTAAAATATTCCTTTCCATGTAAGAATCTTTGAAGGTTTTTCTTTCCTTCTAAACTTACTGATTTTAAGAAGATGTCTTATGATGTATATATAAATGTTTTTAAATGTTTTTTTTGTTGAAATAAAAGAATCGATAGAAGTTTCTGTAGGTTTTATGTAGATTGAAAGTGGGTGAATATTCTTGGTACTGCCTTGTCGGCTGCCAAATCAAATACCGTAATACAATGTCATAGTACCATTAGGGCTTATACAAAGACATCAGTTTTCCATATTTTTTTTTATTAAAAGTTTTCTTTTTTTCTGAATTGAATCAGCCAAAACCTGATTTCTTTTTATAGTTGTTACTGTTTACTTTCACCTTTTAGCTTGCCAGACCATACTAGGTACGTGAGCTTTTGCTATAAGTTATTGTTTGCTAAAATGGTCATAAACTTTTTAAAAACGTCAATTTGAAATCCACTTGAAAGCTCCAATTTCCATTAACGTTTGCATAAAGATCCTTAGACTATCTGAAGGATAATGTATTTCGTTGTTCCTTTCTATGGAAATATATAATAACTTAACCTTTTATTTTGCTCATATCTTAAATAATATGATATAATGTACCAAGTCAGGAATACGGCAATATTAATCTAATAGTTCGTTTCTTTGTATGTTGCATTGTCGTTTGTATTTTGTTTCACTTCCGCGTTCTGTTGTTTATTTGTTTAACTCTTACAGTTGATGCGTCTTCGATTTAAGTTTGTAGTTCGGATTGCGTTTTCTCTCCATCAATTTATGATTTTTTTTTACAACGGTATACTACTGTTGCCTTAATTTAAAAGATTTCCAATTTGTAGAAGGTATATTGGCATTCGAAGCTAAACATATTTTACAGATATCTACAATATTACATAATAAATACAATTTTCACTAAAAAATCCATAATTTCAAAGTTCACTGGTACAATATTGCAATCAAAAGAATGCATATTATCTTTTTTAAATAATAAAGATAACAATTTTTATATTTGTTCAACCTTGAAAAAAGAAAAGAATATTTTTTATACATAAGTTTTAAAATGTTCTAAACATAAGCTGCCATTGATTGATTACATATTCAATGTAACAATTAAAAAAACCGAGTGGAAAAAGATTCATTTGATGTATAAGATATAAAGTTATTCCAAAGTCAATTAACCTATATGAATCTACGCCTAAAAAAAGAGTTTATCAAATAATGGAAGAGTTTGTATAAAACTGAAATTATTTTTTACAGATAAAATTTATGAAATATTTTGTTGAAAATAAACCTTAAGCATATATTAATGTACTTTCAAAAAGAAAAAAAGTACAAAAAGCATACTAAATAAGTATAAAATGATCTTAAGCCTTAAACACTAGAAATTACTGTGGGTAAATTAAAGCGATAGCACATATTTACTTATGGAAATTCATTCAGATGGCAGAGAAGTAGAAATTAGTTATTTCTTTTTGCTCATATCTATGCTAAGATGTTTTAAAAAGAAGCCTGAATGGAAAGAGCGCTTGTTTTATACTGTTCTTCCAGACAATATGGTTTGAGGCAAAGTTTTTCACTTTCAATAAGTTACTTGATAAAAGGTTATCCTAAGTACATTTCAGTAATATTTTAACCGCTCGTTATCCTTCAGAAGTAAACTGTGAAATAATTCATGCAAAACATTCATTCCGCAGTTATATTTAAATAGATTTTGTTATTAGTTATCAAAGGTAGCAGGATTATAATTTAGTACGCCAGGCGTGCGTTTCGTCTACATAAGACTCACCAGTCATGCTCAGATCAAAATAGTTATAAAGCCAAAAAAGTACAAAGTTGAAGAGCATTGAGGGTTGTAATTTTTTTATGAAGGACTTCATCTTTGTAAGTTCATTTTGCACATCACATTTAAATTGCTTGACACAAACCAGGATCAGGACCATAACTACGTTTTGTTCAATGTTAATCTACTTTTTTTCTGAATCCATAGTGTACACATGATTAATACAACGTGACGTAATCCTAGCCATATGAATATCAGAACATTAAAACATTTCAGATAGAAAGTCAGCATTCTAGTTTTGGGAACAAAACTAGAAGTGGGCAATTTTCGAAGCTGTATTTTGGCTATATAATTCTAAAATTATAAACATTTCTACAATTATCTATGCAAAAGTGGAAATTCATTGTGTATATCTTAACTCTTTTTAGGGGAAGGGGGTGACAAACTGATACCGGTAGTTGCCAAAAACAAAACCCCGCAGTTTTATATTTACTGAATGCAACTCTAAGGCTTAAGAGAACACAATAATTCTGGTAGAAAATGCAGTGAATTTCTGTATAATGCGAAATAAATTAGAATAAAAACTTGTTTCTTTAATCGCAAATACAGACAGGAAAAACAATTATTCTTAAACTCAATGTTGTATTTAATTTTATCATAATTTTCAAGGGAAACTAATTGTTCACTTCCCTTATAAATAAAATAAACTTATTCTTTTCAGAAATTAATAATCAAACAATGTATCTCCTTCCCCTGTTTAGACTCATCTGTTTTTTTTTGTCAATAGCCTAATAAGTCAATAAAAGTGTGTGTAGTGACTCGTTTTATGATATACACTTTAAAAAAATATCTACCAGATCAAACTCAAAACATGGACAATTGGATGTGATAAAGACAATTTTATTCAGGTTGACGCACAGCTCACTAAACTAATATCGAACCATTTATCCAAATGAATAGGATTACGTTTTTAAGGTATACACAAATATATAACAAAAATTGGTAATGTGTAAGAAAATATGGAATTAAGAAATCAGTGGATTAAATATATTACTCTCACTATAAAAAAAAATCAAAGACATTAATCAAAGCTCGCCTGCTGAATGAGGTAGATAGGAGAAGAAACAAATCAAATAAGCCTACATCTGGAATTACAGCTTTACAAAGGAATATATTTATAGCATTCTTACTTGGACATTGTTGCATTGCCTGGTGTAAAAATGCATTCGATTTTATGATTAATAGTAGGCTCAAGTAAAAAAGTTGGCTTTACACGTATGAATGTATGCTGAATTAATATAACAATTCCACAACTTGTGGCATATTCGAAAATATTTTAAACAAAACTAAATTTATTACTGCACATATGCAGGTCTTCAAAGCTCAATAAAGATGTTATATGTTTTCAATATATAAAGGACGATGTGATTTGAGTGCCAAGGAGACAACTCTCCATCTGTTTTTCAACCACAAAGACTTCCAACTGGAACATATCATATTTTTATGTGAATTATTCTTTTCCCACCTTCAACTTAATCATATTTGTTTTGTTTTATTTATTGTCAATATATATATCGGCATATCATTTACAATAGTTTCAACAATCGAAAAAAAACCAGGTTAGAAACTCACAGCAAATTGACAATAAAAGATATGTATAAAAAAAAATGTAAAATCGGTTAAATGTCAAATTCTGTATGCCACTTCGAAATGCTAATTGAAAGTACAATATAGTAAAAAATCTCATCATAGATACCAGAATTGAAATTCGTATTTGCAAGAGTTTTGTCAAACCAAGTGTGTCCGTTTACACACTTCACATTAGGGTAAACATTGTATGGACAATTAAATCTCTGTCTTGAATTAAGTACAGCATTCCACAGGAATTTCTTTAGTATGAATCATTGATATTAATTTTTTTTGGGGGGGGAGGGGGAGGGGGAGGATGAGCCCGATGCAAAGATAATTTTATTGTCAATTTGCTGTGAGTTTCTAACCTGGTTTTTTTTTCGATTGTTGAAACAATTGTAAATGATATGCCGATATATATATTGACAATAAATAAAACAAAACAAATATGATAAAGTTGAAGGTGGGAAAAGAATAATTCACATAAAAATATGATATGTTCCAGTTGGAAGTCTTTGTGGTTGAAAAACAGATGGAGAGTTGTCTCCTTGGCACTCAAATCACATCGTCCTTTATATATTGAAAACATATAACATCTTTATTGAGCTTTGAAGACCTGCATATGTGCAGTAATAAATTTAGTTTTGTTTAAAATATTTTCGAATATGCCACAAGTTGTGGAATTGTTATATTAATTCAGCATACATTCATACGTGTAAAGCCAACTTTTTTACTTGAGCCTACTATTAATCATAAAATCGAATGCATTTTTACACCAGGCAATGCAACAATGTCCAAGTAAGAATGCTATAAATATATTCCTTTGTAAAGCTGTAATTCCAGATGTAGGCTTATTTGATTTGTTTCTTCTCCTATCTACCTCATTCAGCAGGCGAGCTTTGATTAATGTCTTTGATTTTTTTTTATAGTGAGAGTAATATATTTAATCCACTGATTTCTTAATTCCATATTTTCTTACACATTACCAATTTTTGTTATATATTTGTGTATACCTTAAAAACGTAATCCTATTCATTTGGATAAATGGTTCGATATTAGTTTAGTGAGCTGTGCGTCAACCTGAATAAAATTGTCTTTATCACATCCAATTGTCCATGTTTTGAGTTTGATCTGGTAGATATTTTTTTAAAGTGTATATCATAAAACGAGTCACTACACACACTTTTATTGACTTATTAGGCTATTGACAAAAAAAACCAGAGGAGTCTAAAAAGGGGAAGGAGATACATTGTTTGATTATTAATTTCTGAAAAGAATAAGTTTATTTTATTTATAAGGGAAGTGAACAATTAGTTTCCCTTGAAAATTATGATAAAATTAAATACAACATTGAGTTTAAGAATAATTGTTTTTCCTGTCTGTATTTGCGATTAAAGAAACAAGTTTTTATTCTGATTTATTTCGCATTATACAGAAATTCACTGCATTTTCTACCAGAATTATTGTGTTCTCTTAAGCCTTAGAGTTGCATTCAGTAAATATAAAACTGCGGGGTTTTGTTTTTGGCAACTACCGGTATCAGTTTGTCACCCCCTCCCCCTAAAAAGAGTTAAGATATACATAATGAATTTCCACTTTTGCATAGAGAATTGTAGAAATGTTTATAATTTTAGAATTATATAGCCAAAATACAGCTTCGAAAATTGCCCACTTCTAGTTTTGTTCCCAAAACTAGAATGCTGACTTTCTATCTGAAATGTTTCAATGTTCTGATATTCATATGGCTAGGATTACGTCACGTTGTATTAATCATGTGTACACTATGGATTCAGAAAAAAAATTAGATTAACATTGAACAAAACGTAGTTATGGTCCTGATCCTGGTTTGTGTCAAGCAATTTAAATGTGATGTGCAAAATGAACTTACAAAGATGAAGTCCTTCATAAAAAAATTACAACCCTCAATGTTCTTCAACTTTGTACTTTTTTGGCTTTATAACTATTTTGATCTGAGCATGACTGGTGAGTCTTATGTAGACGAAACGCACGCCTGGCGTACTAAATTATAATCCTGCTACATTTGATAACTAATAACAAAATCTATTTAAATATAACTGCGGAATGAATGTTTTGCATGAATTATTTCACAGTTTACTTCTGAAGGATAACGAGCGGTTAAAATATTACTGAAATGTACTTAGGATAACCTTTTATCAAGTAACTTATTGAAAGTGAAAAACTTTGCCTCAACCCATATTGTCTGGAAGAACAGTATAAAACAAGCGCTCTTTCCATTCAGGCTTCTTTTTAAAACATCTTAGCATAGATATGAGCAAAAAGAAATAACTAATTTCTACTTCTCTGCCATCTGAATGAATTTCCATAAGTAAATATGTGCTATCGCTTTAATTTACCCACAGTAATTTCTAGTGTTTAAGGCTTAAGATCATTTTATACTTATTTAGTATGCTTTTTGTACTTTTTTCTTTTTGAAAGTACATTAATATATGCTTAAGGTTTATTTTCAACAAAATATTTCATAAATTTTATCTGTAAAAAATAATTTCAGTTTTATACAAACTCTTCCATTATTTGATAAACTCTTTTTTTAGGCGTAGATTCATATAGGTTAATTGACTCTGGAATAACTTTATATCTTATACATCAAATGAATCTTTTTCCACTCGTTTTTTTTTAATTGTTACATTGAATATGTAATCAATCAATGGCAGCTTATGTTTAGAACATTTTAAAACTTATGTATAAAAAATATTCTTTTCTTTTTTCAAGGTTGAACAAATATAAAAATTGTTATCTTTATTATTTAAAAAAGATAATATGCATTCTTTTGATTGCAATATTGTACCAGTGTACTTTGAAATTATGGATTTTTTAGTGAAAATTGTATTTATTATGTAATATTGTAAATATCTGTAAAATATGTTTAGCTTCGAATGCCAATATACCTTCTACAAATTGGAAATCTTTTAAATTAAGGCAACAGTAGTATACCGTTGTAAAAAAAAATCATAAATTGATGGAGAGAAAACGCAATCCGAACTACAAACTTGAATCGAAGACGCATCAACTGTAAGAGTTAAACAAATAAACAACAGAACGCGGAAGTGAAACAAAATACAAACGACAATGCAACATACAAAGAAACGAACTATTAGATTAATATTGCCGTATTCCTGACTTGGTACATTATATCATATTATTTAAGATATGAGCAAAATAAAAGTTTAAGTTATTATATATTTCCATAGAAAGGAACAACGAAATACATTATCCTTCAGATAGTCTAAGGATCTTTATGCAAACGTTAATGGAAATTGGAGCTTTCAAGTGGATTTCAAATTGACGTTTTTAAAAAGTTTATGACCATTTCAGCAAACAATAACTTATAGCAAAAGCTCACGTACCTAGTATGGTCTGGCAAGCTAAAAGGTGAAAGTAAACAGTAACAACTATAAAAAGAAATCAGGTTTTGGCTGATTCAATTCAGAAAAAAAGAAAACTTTTAATAAAAAAAAATATGGAAAACTGATGTCTTTGTATAAGCCCTAATGGTACTATGACATTGTATTACGGTATTTGATTTGGCAGCCGACAAGGCAGTACCAAGAATATTCACCCACTTTCAATCTACATAAAACCTACAGAAACTTCTATCGATTCTTTTATTTCAACAAAAAAAAACATTTAAAAACATTTATATATACATCATAAGACATCTTCTTAAAATCAGTAAGTTTAGAAGGAAAGAAAAACCTTCAAAGATTCTTACATGGAAAGGAGTATTTTACAGAGAAATAAAATTCATCACAAAATACTTCAACCATAAATTAGTTAACTCCATTTAATGTTATAATCTTTATCTATTTATGTATATACTTAAAGAAAAACATTATTATTCACTCCAAAATTTTCCAAGTCATAGCAATATCTCACGTGTCTTGCGAGGTCAGGCAAGCTAAAAGATAAAAGTATACAGTAACCATTATAAACAAAATATCAGGCTTTGGCAGATTAGATTTAGAAAGAAAGAAAACTTTTAAACAAAACAAAAATGGACCGATAATGTCTAACAAATCCTAAGGTCTTATATATGACGGTATTTGATTTCCTAGAAGTATCAATTGGTCTGTTCTAATAGTAGCTACATATTTTTTAATTCGGGGAATTATTCCATTAAATGAACTTTAGTGAGATCCCTTCATCTTGTCTATTTTGAAGGTATTGTACAGTTTATGATATTTTCAATACTGACTTTGTGTTAACTGTCCGTATGCACCTTTTTGAATTCCACAAAAATAATTTCAAACAAGAAGCTCTGAAATCTCAAAACTCAAGTATGACTCAGTATTGGTACGAGTATTGTTCATTAAATAAAATCATCAAGGATGGCAAGCCAATAATATGGCAAACCAGTATTTCTACTAACTAAATGTCTAATAAAAGAACAACGAAAATTTAGTCAGAAATTCGTCTGCTTCTAAAAATTAATCATATTATAACGGTGTTTTTTTTTCGTTAGGGATTTTTCAACAAGTTGGTTTTTTTTTTTGCGTAACAGAATATTGTCAAAAGTTTCCTGTAAATATATATGTTTGATTTGACAAGGCAGCTACCAGAATATTCGCACACCTTCAATCTACACAAAACTTATACAAACTACTATCGATTCTTTTATTGCAACAAAAAACATTTCTAAAAAAAATAAATATATATATATATATTAGCATCTTCTTAAAATCAGTAAGTTTAAAGAATTCTTACATGAAAAGGAATATTTTAGAGAATAAACCCCCATTATAAAATACTTTAACAATAAATGGGTTGACTTCCCTATGGGTTTAATGACCTCAAATTTCTCAAATTTCTTTTCCGTTAACTTATTATCTATTTTGTTAGTAATTCTTTATTTCAACATATACATTTATAAATTTATACATATTATTCATTTTATTGCTTTCTTTTCTGATATGAACTATTTTTGTTTGTATCATTGATTTTTAGCCTAAAAACATATAGATATGGAACTTATTCTAATGGAGAGGGCTGTAATGACAGAATTGTATGGACAATATTTTAATTGTGTTACAGTTTTAATACATATATATTTATATATATACATATAGAACCCTCTTGAATATTTAGAATGTAATAGAAATCATTCTGATTACTATAAATTGAGATCATTGTAAATGGATTTGTTTTGCATAAAATATGAATATTTAGAGTATTTTATTTTTGGAATATAAGAGAACGAAAATTTTATCCCCGAAAACTTCTCCCAAGTGTCATTTTTGTTTATCAACTTTTTTATGTGAATTTGTTTTGAAAGAACCCCTTCAAAGTCTATATACCCGCAAAAATTTTATAAGAAAACAGTACTGCATTATCCAAATATTGACATGTAAACAATACATAACTAAGAGGTTTACAGGCATTTTACATTCTTTTGATGTAAAAAGTAAAGCAAGGTCTTCAAAAAAAAAACATGAACTGAAATGGTGTGTAATATCAGGCTCAAGATGGGGTTCTATATTTCATATTTTGTTTGTCCTTTAAACAATTTGACATACATTTGTTTAAAAAAATCTACATAAAATCCATTTATTTCGTGTACAAATGACCACAAAACACTGTATTTCTGTCGTTTGGTATGGACTATAATGCTCGACTTTGTTTCTTCGAGCGTCAAAAGACGAAACGCGTGTTTTACGCAAATACAAAATTTCATTCTTGCAATATATCATGAGTTTATTTAGTTACTTTTTAATTTTATGGGGTTAGCTTGGTAGGATATATATTTAAGTAAACGTTCATTAAATTTATTAATAAAAAAAAAAAGTAGGTATTCAATAGAATTGTTGACATGTTTTGATAAATAAAAAAAGAAAAACACACATTCACAGAAAATAAATTCAAACTTAAACAAAAGAAATACAATTAAAAAAAAATAAAAAAAATAAAACACATTCACAAAAAATAAATACAAACTTAAACAAAAGAAATACAATAAAAGAAAAAAAAAACATATTTATAAAAAAAATAGATCCAACTTAAACATAAACAGTTAAAGAAAAAAAACATATTCATAAAAAAGAAATACAACTTAAACAAAAGAAATACAATTAAAGAAAAAAATATCACAGATAAGGAAAATATAATTACACAATAAAACACTGAGAAGAAAGGTAAGTTCAAAATAACTATCTTTATTTTTTCCCTTTTCATTGGTTTTTGCTATAGCATTTGGAGTTATGTTATATTGTGCCTTCAAAATAAAACTATTCATATCATATCTTGTGGCAGAAAAAATAAATAATTGAAATGTGCGAGCCATGATATTTGGACATTGTTCTTATTTTTCAGTTTTGATAATCATTTTAAGCACTTCAACATTATTCATATAATCAAATATCAAAAGAAAAGGAGTTCCTATTGAAGAATTTCAAATGGAACAATTTCAACTGGATAGAAGTAAAATGAGGTTTATACATCAATTGATGATGGAATATCAATAGATGAAACAAGAGATGTAATAATAAGTAGATAATACTATTTTTACAGAATATATCTTAGCTGTGGTGATGATTGTTGAAGGTATCATAGAAATTATAAGAAAATTTGTACAAAGACTTCAAAGTTTATTTAACCACCAAGAAAACCCTGCTGCACAACAAGATGATAAACCATAGGCTGGCCATGACCATCCCATTGCTCCAGCACTTGCTCAGAAGAAACAAATACTCCCTTCAGAATCAATCAATACCATATGTCAATGAAATGGAAGTACTGAGAAGGTCTCAAAGACAAAAAAAAACACAGTTATAAGACCAAACTTGTCAAAGTTTAGTGTAAACAATATTTTATTCAGAAACCGATAAAAAAAAGCGTACATAAATACAATACTATAGATTGGAAAATTTTGTTTGTGTAAATTTTGTATGTGAAGTTCTTTTTATCAATCTTATTGCTTCTTTTTGAGAGTTCCTTAATGTTTCAAAATGCATGTTAAAAATCTAGCTTTTTGCCGTGTTTCAGATATATTTTTTATCAAATTATTTTTTATATGACCATGTGTATACTTTGATTGTTTTTATGGATTTCATTTGATACTTATTCTATGATTCTTTGATAAATTGGTGCAATTCTTTAAAAAAAAATCAATTTATTTATTTTTATTTAGAAACCTGTTTCAAAGAAGAAAAAAAATAAGGTAACTTTTTTCATACCTTATATCAGTTCAAAATTTAATTTATTGTTTAAAGTTTAATATATATTTATCGATTAAATGAGCTCAAAATATTTCGTTTTAGGTACGTTTTCAATTTTATCGGGTTTTTTTTTATTTGTTTTTTACATATGTTAAAGACTTTATCATATGTATGAATATTATTGATGTTGACATGTATAGTTGTTTATCGTCTATTTTACACATCATGCCATTAATGTCAACATATAGTGTAAATACATAATAGTATTCATCACATAATTGTCCTTGACTGGTGTATTTCATTAAATCAAAGCTATCTCAGGTAACATATTTTAAAACAATGTACCATATTAAAGCCTAGGTGGTTGAGTGGTCTTTCGCATCGGACATAGTGCGAGGCGATTTGATGGCACGATATATCAGTGCCATGAGTTCTAATCCTGACGAAGGAAGAACAAAACATTTGAGAAAGCAAATTTACAGATCTAACTTTGTTGGGCTGATATTTAGACGACTTATATATATATATTATATATAAACGAGTCTAAATTGAAAACTACGTTCAAACCTATAATTGTGTTGGATAAAAATCGCAATTTTATATTATATATACATATAGTTTATTGAAAACATAATGTTAACTTAAAAATGATAAAGGCACTTGAAACGTGCATGTTAGCTTTGAATAAATGTAAATGTGTTTTAATCATCGTATCTTTTCCCAAGCCATTTACTTGCTATCCAAACAACATATTACTGAATGAGGTATACCTATGTATACTGTATATTCATAAAATCAAAATACACACATTCTACACATTCCTAAGGTTACAACATTCTTGATGACATCATTCTGACAATTGCTGGAATGTCACTTATTTGAACTTTGATTGACCTCTTACTGTTTTACAACGTGTACCACAATTGCTGGAATGTCTGGAATGTGTTCCAGAACGTGTAGTAGTATACTACTATTATCCACTTGTGGCGGGGGTATCATCAGTGAGCAGTAGCTCGCAGTTTCACTTGTTAAGACTATTTTGCAAAAGCATATTTCTTCAAAAATATTTTATCAGGATATTAGATGTATTAACCATTAGTGCCAATCATTTTAAATTCAAAACCCGTTCATTGACAAACTATAAATGGCACAGTTTCTGGTTTGCATACGTTATCACAGGAACTGGATCAGGTGAATTTTCTAGATCTTTTTAAATGTAATTGTAGGTTAGTTGCAATATTTTTATGCCCCACTTACAATAGTAGAGGGGCATTATGTTTTCTGGTCTGTGCCTCCATTCGTTCGTCCGTCTTTTCGTTTGTCTGCGTCTTTTCATCCCACTTCAGGTTAAAGTTTTTGGTCAAGTTAGTTTTTGATGAAGTTGAAGTTCAATCCACTTGAAATTTAGTACACATGTTTCCTATGATATGATCTTTCTCATTTTAATTACAAATTAAAGTTTTTACCCCAATTTCACGGTCCACTGAACATACAAAATTATAGTGCGAGTGGGGCATCCATGTACTATCGACACATTATTGTCCAATGTCATTTAATATATGTGTTATAGTCTAGCTCAATAGAGTCTTGTAATATTATTTTATCAATATGATTGTAGGCTTGCCCCAAAGAAGCTTGTAATAAGAAACTCATTGACCAAGGAAATGGTATGTTTAGATGTGAAAAATGTAATCATGAAGTGCCAAACTTTAAATGGAGGATGATTCTATCTGTAAGTATTTATAACTGATCTCAGTCATCAGTGAATTATGTAAATATAAAAAAGAAGATGTTGTATGATTGCCAATGAGACAACTCTCCACAAGAGACCAAAATAACACAACGAGAAAACAAAGTCTAATTTATTTATGTACAAAAGATAAATGAAAAACAAATATTTAACGCATTAACAAATGACCACCACTATACAACAGGCTTCTGACTTGGGACAGACTCATACATACAGAATGAGATGGGGTTAAACATGTTAGCACAGTCGCAACCCTGGGCCTAACCTGGGACAGTGCTGTAATCATGTATTATTTTTTCTGCATATTAATATAAGAAGGTGCAAGAGGATTTTCCTTATTTGAAGTGAGTTACATCATGCACTCTTCAACGTTACAGGGTGTGGAAAAAATACATAAGATGTGACCTTCTGATCAGATAGACCAAAAATAGATATAATGCCAACCAGCAACAACATGACATAACTTCCAAAAGAAGTAATATGGAGTAGATTGTTTTACTGCACAGCAAAATTAACCATGGTTTGAAGGAACTATGCAACAGGGTTATAACCACAATAATTTAAAATCGCATTTTGCAATTTTTGAAATGAATTAAACAGGATTTTTCTCAATAAAATATAATTGCATTAAAGTCTAAATGGACAAAATCGCAATAATAAATGCATGAAATACTTTCTGAATGTACAGTACACATTTTTATCAGGTTTGATTTTCGCCATTGTATAGAACATTTATCCTTAAGTGAAATTTGCTGACGTATTTTGTTTGATGTGGTGCATATTTTCTTCAATATTGTAGGCAAATCTGGCCGACTTCTCTGATAACCAGTGGGTGACTTGTTTCCAGGAATCAGCAGAACTTATACTAGGAAAATCAGCTGATGAGTTAGGGGATCTGAAAGATTCAGTAAGTCTGCAATTTATCGATTGATTGTTGGATATTTAATGTCCATTGGCAGATAGTTCATGCATGTTCAGGACAAGAACAAATTACCAATTAATTCATTAGATAGGTCTTGCAACATCCCCTCAAAAGAGTTGTTGCAATGGTTCTTAACATGCAGAGAGTGTGACTATCTCTCAACACGAATAATCTGATATAACATCCCCATTCTGACCAGACTGTATGCAATTTTGGTAACAAAGGAAGAAAGTACACGAACTTAGAAAAATTCAAGTGAACTTCCAAGAAACCTTTACGATTTGTTGGCTCTGTATCTTTATTCTGTAGAAGATTAACACAGCAATGGTATTAAATGTCCTTTCTGATAAATACATTTGTGAAGAAGAGCCAACAAAATTATAGTACAACTCGAAGGCTTTAGAAAATTTCAAAATGTATTTTGCAGTTTACTAGTTACTTAATTTTCCCTCTTTTAGGTGATCATGCCTTTTGGTTGTTAACTGTTGCATGATTACTAAATAATAAAATAGATTTACAGGATAACAAAGTTATCATGGTTATGTAAAAGTCAAAATTTTGTAAAATGAGAAAAAGATTGTGAGTTAAAGTTGTGGTTGTGAAACATTTACACTGTATTCCAATATGACATAGACTGTTTGGAATCCAACAATATTCTTTAAAAAGGACCATCTAGGTATAAGTAACTAAATTAAAGTAAACATGTGAAAAATACAACTGTACAATATATTACTAATTCATTACCCACGGAAGATATCAAGTTCTTAAAAAACATAATGACATCCATTTTGCTGACTGCTATCTTAGTTTGTCCTGTATGTCAATTCTTAAGTTATTCTAAGGAAAAGAATGGGCTAAAAGTACAAACAAATTAAAAGTCTTGATAGTATATGTATTGTAGTTGAATTTTAAATTGACAATTATAAAAGTTGTCTGTTTGCTTCCTGGAATATCATAGTCAGTCTAGTTTCATCATAAGTATCGTAGGAATTTATAATGATTACTCCATTGTTGGACTAATTGAACTTTTATTTCAGAATGAGGCAGCATATGATCAGGCATTTCAAGATGCAATGTTCAAATCCTATATCTTCCGATTGCGAGCAAAGATTGAAACATATAATGTAAGTGTTTATATAGATATTCTAATTTCTTATTTTATTTTAAAAGTTGCATATTAAGAAAAAAAATATGTAGAAGTGTTCTTATGCATGTTAACATATGTGTTTCATAGAAGAAACGGTTATTGGTGAATGAGTAATGAATTAAATTGTCCAATTTTAACTTTCAAAACTAATTATTCTACAAATTGTGTAGGTGTTAAGTCACCCTATCAAATCAAATGTGTACCTGTTTATAGTAGCAGTATTATAGAATGTTTTCCAATTCATTGATGAAGAGATGAAAGAAAAACCTAATTTAGTACTGTGAAATCCTTTTTATTCTTTGGGTATCAGTTTTCGTGGATTTCTTGGATACAGGTTAACAACAAAATGAAATAATGAATGATAACAACTTTTCTATTCAACTGAATGCAGACTTGGGCAAAACCATTAATTCAAGTATCCACTAAAATGCAAGTTTTCCTGAATCCACGAAAAATAAAGGATTCCACTGTATAAGATTTTGTGGCAGTTGTTTCTTAAAAGATCTCCCAATGCTTCAATAGATATTTCTTACTTGCAGGATGAAAGCCGACTAAAGACGATATGTGTTAATGCTACACCGGTAGACTGGGCAGAACAAAGCAGACGACTGATAGAAGACATTGAGAAATTACAGGCATCATGAAATAAGGCTGCTTTATAATCTTAAAGAACTATTAAGTTATTCCTTGACAGATGGATGTCAGTTTTAAATGTACAATGTAGATATCGATATATGATAAAACTTATTGATGAAGTATTCTGCATGTTTGACCACAATTATAATAGTTAACACATTCTTGTAGATTACTTTTGAATTAAGAAAATGTATTTTTGCAAAAATTTACTAGAGTAGCTTAATAATTTACTGTGTGATACAGCTTAAGCATTTGAAAATCTGTTTGTTGTAAACTCAAAAACTTAATCTGTATATCTTATAATCTTTTTATTTATTTTTTTGTGGTCAATTTCTACTAAATAATGTACAAAACCTTAAAAGTACTGTACATTATTCAGACATGGTGTGGCTCTGTTTTTATTGTCCAAACTTGTTTTGCAGAAATGAAACTTTGCATTTAAAATTTTGATAGCATTATTTGCATAGAGATTTTTCTGAAATCTCAATAATAAACTACCAATTTTTTGAACAGATTAAAATTGGCTACAATACATTTACAGAAATTTTTCTTAAAGCTTGTAAGCTTAGGCATTATTGGACAAAGTCTGTAAAATAAGAATATATATTCTAAGTGCTGATTGTTCATGTGTGTGCTATATAAATTGCTGTATACTTATGTTGTTTAAAGGTGTAGACAGTAAAATGTGGTGGGTATTTTTTTTATTTATTTTTTTTTTTGGGGGGGGAGGGGTTGTATACAGCATATCTTTGTGACCTAAGTACCATAGATGAAAATGAAGAAAACTGATTTCTGTTAGATTAAAACTAATAGATAGACAGTAATAGCTGAGTACAAACAAAACCTATAGAATATGTTGGCTGTATATGTCTAAGGTAGTAATGTCTATGTTACAGAATTCACAGATCCAACAATAACAAGAATAAGTCATAAAACTATTATGAGATCTCATACATATTTTTTATTTTCAGGGAGGATTTTGAATTAAATTATTGTTCAATTCTCTAAATGGTTAATAATTTCAAAGAATTACTTAAAATTCTTGAAAATTATGATGAATAGGATTGAATTATTAAAAATAGATGAAGGTTGAGAAACTAGAAATTTTGATGATCTGTAAAATCTCCACTTCATGTAGAACTTTGAGAACAAGGTGCAATTGTAAAAATAAAAAGAGCATAGAAATTGATGAGAATGTCAGTAAATTATGTTCTACATCAGATAAATCATGTTATACTATTAATTTGAGATGATATGTAGTTGCTATTATAGACATTATTTTTCGTGACTTCATTGAATAAAAATCATAAAAGTCAACATATTTTTGTTTGCATCTGTCCTAATTCAGGAACCTGTTTTTCAGTGGTTGTCTTTTGTTAATGTGGTTCATAAGTGTTTCGGGTTTAATATATAAATTTGACTGTTGATTTATCTGTTTGAATGATTTTACACCAGTCATTTTGAGGCACTTTATAGCTTGCTGTTCGGTGTGAGCCAAGTCCCCGTGTTGAAGTCCGTACTTATTGGTTTTTTTTACAAATTATGGCTTGGATGGAGAGTTGTCTCATTGGCCCTCGTACCAAATCTAATATCTTTATATATACTTTTTAGGTGATGGCATCAACAATTGTTAAGTTTTCTGCTTAAGTTAGTTTGATAAGAACTCCTTGCGATAGATCGTTGATATATGATATAAAGTTGCTATCAGTACATATCAGTTGAAGACTATTTTGAGAGCTTGTCCCCCAGGACATGAGCCAGTGACTACATTTATTAGCAATTTTAAATGTTAGAATTCTGCCCAAGTTAGTTTGGTAGAATCAAATTATGATAGATCAAAGATATTTAGTATAAAGTTGTATTACTATCAGTTTGTTGACCATTATCAGGCCCTGATTAGCAATAAGCATTGTTGCTGTTTATCAGATTTGGTTTTTTTTTCTGAATTTTATGCCGATGGGCAAGACATATCTCGGTGTCAACAGTTCATTGTTTAATATTTTGGGGATGCAATTTAATACATACTGACTTCCTAACAAGTTAACAGAGGTACATAACTACATCCATCGAGCTTTGAGGAACTTATTTCCCCTTAAACAAGCAGTCATAATCAAGTTTAAAGAATGAAAGCTGTCTCTCAGCAACTATATCAAAATGAATTAAAAACCAATTGTTCAGAGAACAATTGAAGGTCTTTCCACTCAAATTAACTAAAGATAAAAACATTTTGATAAAAAACAATATGTCTAGGGTTAAAATGATAACTATCAAGCACTGATTTGAAGGTACAATGTTTGAAGAATTTTTTCCATCAATTAAGAAAGATAATAAGCCACTTCCGGTTAAATCAAATATACTTTCGGTGTCAAATTATAGCTTGCTTAACTCTGATTCCAAAAATATATAGTTTCTATGTACTTTTTTTTTAAATGATGGAGATAAATTGCTACTTTCGGTTTGAAAAAGAACACTTCTGGTTGACATTATCAAGGTTATATGTCGACTTACCTAATGAAAAAGATCACAAGGCTTTATCATGTATAAATTTTAATCTACAGCAAATGGTAAAATGTAGAATGTCAATTTTACCTTTGACCTTGAACTAAATTCCAAGGTCATTAACCAAGAACATCAAATCAAAATACCAAAGGTCTGTATTATATATGGTTAATGAGTTATATTACTATACGCATAATTCTAAATATATGAGGGGCTAAAACTCCCACTTAATGTCTACGCACCCTTTCAAGGGAACTTAAGTGTTGTGACATGTATTATTAAAATTACAAATTATTTGCTGATATCTTATATGGTTGTTGTAAAGAGTGAAAATAAGCCAAAATCAAAATTTAGAACATGACCTTGACCTTAGTTTTATTTTTTTTTACCAATGACTTCAAATTAAAAGGTCTCATTCACTTATGGTTTACCAATTACAAGTGTATATCCCTTATATTTAATGCATAAGGGGGATTAACTCTTATATGGAGTCGCCGGATGTCTTCTGTTAAATTATATTTCAAATTCTGAGTATATAAAAAGCAAATTGGTGAAATAGTTTTGTTGTAATCTTTTGCGAAAAACAGTATTTGGGGAGATAACTCTTACAATAAAAAGTGTTCGCTTAAACAGGGCAATAAGCGCAATAACTGCTCGATATCATATAAAAAAATATTTTAGCAACATACTGCGAAACAAACATTTATCGCAAGAAACAAGTTTGGCGGAAGGGGAATAAAATAGTTATAATCAGAACAAATACAAAATGCTTTTCTGTGGAAAGAGCTAATTACCAATTTTCCAGGATGAACATTCAACAGAACTCTAAAAACCAAAAAGTTTAGAAAGCCAAAGATTGATACATGAGAAGAAAATATTATCAAAAGATATTGAAGAGTCATCTTCTTTGCTCCAAGCATTTGAAACATATTTTCAACCAAAATGTGTATAGAATGAATATCTTAGTTGTATGAAATAGTTAAAGAAATGTGTAAAAGAAAAGAAAATTATTAAGATATTACAGACAAACACTTGTTATGTTAGGACAGACACTACGTCATATGGGCTGTTGTTTTGTGCCTTAAGCTGGTATTGACACTCGATATTGTATCAACTTACTTTTTCCAATTCATATAAAATCCTAGTCTAATTTTTGTATTTTCTTCCCCTTCTCACAATTCTTTTTTTCTCTGGCTTATTCTTTTGGTAGTGATGGCCATATGATTGAAGTGGCATTAGCATCCCATAATCCTGGATTCCTTATTTTTAAAGACTTTTTTCTAATGTTCTTTATGTTTCTTGCTCATTATTCTCTATGCGATAAACCGCATCTAGACCCTCATGAATAGTTCAAGTTAAAAAAAACATCCAAAATCTATACACACAATAAGACATCATGCATTTTGGATTTACTTGTATGATTCATGGAGACTAAACTTTACCTACCATGAGTAAAAGACTATTGAATTCTATTGATACACTATTTAATATCTGTACATGAAGAGTACCAGTACAATTGGAGGTGCATCAATCCTATGAAGATCCTCTGATTGTTCAGATAAAGAATTTATAACGAATCGACAGAGCAACAATCAAATTGTAAAGCCGATTATGCGCGTATGGGCTTTGCTCATTGCTGAAGACCATACAGTGACATATAGTTGTTAATTTCTGTGTCATTTGGTTTCTGGTGGAGATTTGTCTCTGACAATCATGCCACATCTTTTTTTTTATATATTTTCCAAATTGAAACAAAACGATTGAATTATCTTCTTTTCGATCATTTAGTAATCTGTCAACGTTTCAAGTGGGTTTGGTTTTCAAATATTTTTTAACTTGAACAATAATGAACAGACATTAATTAGTATAGCGAACATCTGGTGTAGTACAATTCGTATCGTTTAACAAGTGTGTTCACTTATTTTGTCATTTCTTTTTAGTCCCATACCGACTTTAGGTTTGCACTCCGTCTGTCTGTCTGTCCGTCTGTCCATCTGTCTGTAAGTCAGTCCAGCAAATCGGTTTTCCATACTTTGTTTAGACATAGAGCGGACACAATTTCTTACGGACGGACGGACGGACATAGGGTTGTCAACTGAAACCAAAGTTTTTTACCTTAACTTTTGACATAGGAAGCTGTACATGTCAAGTATAAAGTATGAAATTATAACGGTATTGTAGAAAAAAAAGCATACATAATTTGTTACGGACAGATGGACAGACCTGAAAGCTAAGTTTTTCTACCTTGAACTTTGACCTAGGAAGTTGTACAAATATTATGACACACCCGTTGGTGTTGGTTAATATACATTTCAAGTATAAGGTATGACATTATAACGGTTCTCTAGATATAGATCGGACACAATTTCTTACAGACGGACGGGCATGTGATTGTCAACTGAATCCAAAGTTCTTGACCTTGACCTTTCACCTAGGAAGCTGTACAAACCATTTAACACACCCTCTGATGTTGGTTCATATACACGTCAAGTATAAAGTATGAAATTATAAAAGGTTCTCTTGATATAGAGGACACAATTTATTACGGACGTATGGACAAGGAGTTGTCAACTGAAACCAAAGTGTTTTTACCTTGAACTTTAACCTAGGAAGTTGTACATACATTATGAAACACTCTCTGGTGTTAGTTAATATACATATCAAGTATAAACTTTGAAATCATAACGGTTCTAAAGACATAGAGCTGACGCGACCTTTACCAAGGGACAAGGGGTTTCCAACTTAAACAAAAGTGTTTGACCTTGAACTTTGACCTAGGATGTTGTACAAACATTATGCCACACCCTCTCGTGTTGGTTAATATACATGTCAAGTACAAAGTATGAAATTTTAATAGTTCTCTTGATATAAAGCTGACACAATTTGTTACGATCGCACGGACAGATCTGAAACGATAGTTTTTGACCTTAAACTTTGACTTAGGAAGTTGTAAAAACATTATGACACATATGTTCGTGTTGGTTAATATACATGTCAAGAATAAAGTATGAAATTATAACGGTTCAATGGATATAGAGCTGACACAATTTCTTACGGACGGACCAACATGGGGTTGTCAACTGAAATTTAAAGTTTTAAACCTTAACCTCTGGTGTTGGTTAATATACATGTCAAGAATTAAGTATGAAATTATAACGGTACTTTAGATATAGAGCGGACACCATTTGTTACCGACGGACAGACCTGAAAGCAAAGTTTTTCTACCTTGAACTTTGACCTAGGAAGCTCTACATACAATATAACACACCCATTGTTGTTGGTTAATATACATGTCAAGTATAAAGTATGAAATTATAACGGTACTGTAGATATAGCGGATCAATTTCTTACGGACGGACAGACATGGGGTTGTTACCTGAAACCAAAGTATTTCTACCTTGAACTTTGACCTAGGAAGTTGTACAAACATTATGACACACCGTCTGGTGTTGGTTAATATACATATCAAGTATAAAGTATGGAATTATAACGGTTCTCTAGATATAGAGCGGACACAATTTCAGACATGGGGTTGTCAACTGAAACCAAAGTTTTTGATCTTGAACTTTGACCTAATAAGCTGTACGAACAATATGACTCATCTTCTGATGTTGGTTAATATACATCTCAAGTTTTAAGTATGAAATTATAACGGTATTTTAGATAAAGAGCGGACACAATTTGTTACGGACAGACGGATAGACCTAAAAGCAAAGTTTTTCTTCCTTGAACTTTGACCTAAGAAGTTATACAAACATTATGACACACCCGATGGTGTTGGTTAATATACATGTCAAGTAGAAAGTATGAAATTATAACGATTCTCTAGATATAGAGTGGACACAATTTCTTCCAGACGGACAAGCATGTGGCTGTCAACTGACACCAAAGATTTTGACCTTGACCTTTCACCTATCAAGCCGTACAAACAATATAACACACCCTCCGATGTTGGTTAATATACACGTCAAGTATAAAGTATGAAATTATAAACGGTTCTCTTGATATAGAGGACACAATTTATTGCGGACGGATGGACAAGAAGTTGTCAACTAAAACCAAAGTTTTTTTTTACCTTAACCTTTGACCTAGGAAGTTGTACATACATAATTAAACATTTTCTGGTCTTGGTTAATATACATATCAAGTAGTAACTTTGAAATCGTAACGGTTTTCAAGATATACGGCAGACACGATCTTCACCATAGGACAAGGTGTTTCCAATTAAAAAAAAAAGGTCGAAACGATAGTTTTTTACCTCAAACTTTGACTTAGGAAGTTGTTAAAACATTATGACGCATACGTTCGTGTTGGTTAATATACATGTCAAGAATAAAGTATAAAATTATAACGGTTCTCTTGATATAGAGCTGACACAATTTCCTACGGACGGACGTACATGGGGGTTGTCAACTGAATTTTAAAGTTTTTAACCTTTACCTCTGGTGTTGGTTAATATACATGTCAATAATTTTTACTGGTTCTCTGTAACTATTTTAACTCTGATATAGGGAGTATTTATCTTAATTATAATGCTGTATTTGAATTGAGATCATTGTATTATGTTTTACGCAGGGTCTTTGTAAAACTTGTTTTTACTGTCGCAAATATTCATTAATCTAGCGACGCACCTCTAGGTAACCTCAATTTCAGACAGTAAATTCTATGTGTTACCAGCGTCAAGCTAATATTCATCTTCGAAATAACCCTTTCGAATGGTTGCAAGAGAATATTAAAAGGATTGTAGATTTGTTATCCTACCTTTGGTGCTTTCTGTTTCAAAAGCTCTGGTTTGTGTTTGGCCCCATTCTAACACGGTTTTTATTTCCACAGTTTGAGATGGACAGCCAATGGTTCCCCATTTCATTATTTTACCTAAAAATTTAAACAGTATTAACAAGATTAAGATAAAAAGGAACAGTTATGTTGTTGGTGTGCATGTGTTCAATCCTACATTAAAACAAAACATTGCTAGATGACACAGTACTGAAGATTGCCTCTCACAGGATTAGACAATATATAATTTTGTTTCATTATTTACAACTGTTCTTGCTAACAGTAGAATACCTATTTGATAGTAACTTAATTCTGGTACAAAATGAAAAAAAATTCTCTAAAATGGGGAAATAATTTCCGTTATTGATAGACATCATAAAATTTTTGTCTCATATATGAAAGGAAGACATAGGTAATTTTTTTTCAGCAACAGTGATGAGTGCAGCAAAAGTTGTCAAAAATTGTTTAGATTTGCTCAAGTAACTTTTATTTTTTGCCCACTAGATAAGGCTCCGAGAAAGGGATATGACAGTTGTTATCTATTCATTTTTATGTGATTAGACTTTTGATTTTGCCATTTGATTACGAACTTTCTGTTTATAATTTCCTTCCAAGGTTGGTATTTTTGTTATTTAACTTTTGTCTTGTGACTGAATTAATAAACCATGTTGCTATTCTTTAGATTGTCTGTTTCTTAATTTAATAATGACATGCATGACCTTTCTCTATGTCAACATTTATTAATTGCTTCTTTAAACATAGGCTGATTTATAAACAAAATTCAAAAATGAAGTTGTTTTTTTTCTTGTTGTTTTGGAGCTTACATACCTTCACCAACAGCATAGGCTTTCCACATCCTCAGTCCAATACTGGAGTACTCGAAATTGTACAACTTTGAAATTAATGGAATTGAACATTTTGATGACTTTGCATCTACAACAAGAACTGCGGAAGCAACTTTAACTTTCAATTCAGGGTCCTGCTCTTTGTCCACAGCCTGCAATGAAAACAAACGTACTATAATTATATTTATCTGTTAAAACATCAAGTTCTTGCACATAAAAATGGATCTCAAAAACTATAATTTAAAAACAAAAAGTTTCCCATAATCCACGGTTACCTCCATTAATTTCTTGTCATCAATTTTTCATTGTATGAACCCAAGCACCTCAAAATTTCATGCAATATTATCAGATTATTACATGTCATTTTTCATATCGCATGTATTATCAGCCCTAGGTTCAATATCAGCCCAAGAGCCACATGGCTCGAGGGCTGATATTGACCGAGGGCTGATAATACATGCGATATGAAAAAATGACATGTTATGATCTTTTTATCATATGCTTCAACAGTAGAGGAAAATAACAGACTCATATATTGATCTTTTTACGTGGGTCCCGAAAAGAAGTTCAAAGATTAAAAATTATTCACGGACGTCAGACCAAAAGTTTGATACATTCAATATGAAATCTTTCTATCAACAGAGAAAGAAACCCACATTTTTATATGGACGATTTGACAAAAAAAATTATTCAACAATATACATAATTAACATTGTTTGGAAAAGTCAACTTTTTTAAAGTAACTTTCAAAATTATGTTTCAGAAAAACTTATGTTTTTAACTGAAAACGTAGCGTTACGGAAAGGCATATGATAACAATCTAAGCATGTGATAAACTTTTCATATCAGCCCGCTAAGCACCAATTCGAAAAATATGGAAATTACTTTAATTTAATGCTTTTATCATACGGTAAAAATCATATGTCATTTGGTCTAAGTAAATGATAAAGTATTTTACAGTTAGATACATAAAAAAAAAGATGAAGTAGAGAAATATCTCATCACATTTTATGCAGTGGTATGTCAATCTAACTTTATATACATGTAATTCACCTGAATTGGTGATCGTGTGGTAGAGTAAAAAAAAGTGGTCATAATACGGCTTGTCTTGAAATAATATGAAACATTTATATACATGTATCAGCTTTGTACTTTTGTTAAGAATAAAATCTAGCTAAGGACATGTTCATACCTGTTTCATATGCAAAGCTGAAGTCACATCATTGCCTTGGTTAATGTGTCGCCTAATAATGGACTTTATATGAGAAGCACGTCTGTCACATGGCCCTAAAATGCATAAGTCTTTACATTATTTCATTATACATTGAAGAATTAAAAGTTTGCTTTATAATTCAAATGACTAACAACCAAACTTAATCTAAACTTTACAACACTAAAGTATCTGAAAATTTTTGAATATTTTTTCCCTGATACCTTCTACTTTTTTAAGCATAAGAATGTGTATACTTTTATTCCATGAGAATTTGTGTGTCTTTGTGAAAATTATAAAGCATACAGTTATCACTGAACTAGTATATATTTGTTTAGGGGCCAGCTGAAGGACGCCTCCGGGTGCGGGAATTTCTCACTATATTGAAGACCTGTTGGTGACCTTCTGCTTTTGTTTTTTTTTATTTGGTCGGGTGGTTGTCTCTTTGACACATTCCCCATTTCCATTCTCCATTTTAGTTCAATTTAATTCAATATTTTTATATAACTCATATTATATAATTCTAAGAAATATTTGAATTATTAATGGAATTTTAACAACATAATTTGTTTATGCTTGTTTTAATGTCAGTTGCAAATTTTAAGCTCTTTCCTGCTACAGGTTGAAAATATTAGTTTTAAAAAAAAATAAGCATATAGTAATAAGATGTTTCTCAGACATGTAAGTAGAATGCTGTCTGAATCATTTTAAAATCTAAAATTATGTCAGAATTTATTCCATTACATCAATGTTCTAACATATATCATATTTACAATTTATCAATTGTCAAAAATCAAGTATTTTATTGTACATGCAAATTTAGATAACTTCAGTTCCAGATGAAGAAAAATACACTTTTTCCAAATGTTTAGAAAATGAAAATGCTCCACTAAATAATGGTAATACCTTTTCCATTTTGAGCCTCACAGAAATTGTATGAAGCAATATTATGTCCAAGTTCATTGTGAAGCATCAGGATAGTTGAAGAAGATTTATAACAGCCAGCATTATCGGAGAAAAAGTTTATTTTTTTCAGTCCTGGCTTATGCTGAAGAATGTCTCTAGCTACGTCTACCAAGATTTGAGATGTTATAGATGCATCCTGGGATACTGGTGATTCAAAAATGTGAACATGTGTTAAAGATGAGAAATTAGATCCTTCTTTCAACAATGTAACTGCTATGTGCCAGTTAATGCCTCTTTTGGCAAACCAATCCACTTGGCCTGTAAAATATTGCCAAATTATCAATTGAAAAAATGACTCTGACATGAAATAATCAGGAGAAAGTTTTAAAATATAAACTAAATTATAATATATATACATTGTAAGAGTTATTCTCCTTGAATCTAACAATTTG
The DNA here is from genome assembly GCF_036588685.1 of Mytilus trossulus. Classification (NCBI taxonomy): domain Eukaryota; kingdom Metazoa; phylum Mollusca; class Bivalvia; order Mytilida; family Mytilidae; genus Mytilus; species Mytilus trossulus. The sequence continues at coordinate 69,119,264 of NC_086380.1, forward strand.
AATAAAAGAAGCTTTGTCAGCACTCTTACATACACAACACCCATACATTGACACTGGGCAAATAAAATATTACTAGATTCCTCAGTATCAAAGACTAATACCTCCTACAAAAATAAACTGATTTAAATTTCTTGTGAATATGAAGATTTACATATTTTGTCATTATTATTATTATCAAAACTTGGTTTACAGTTTTTGTTCAATTATGAAAACAACTCTGCATAAAACCATAGATTAATATCTTATGAGATAAATATGACTTGCCTGCCAAACTGACCTTATTTCACAAGCATCCTATAGATGAGTGCATGAGGAATATCAAAATATTTGATCTAGTGCATTACTTTAAATTTTGTTTCTATCAGTGTTGTTTTAATTCAGTTAATCAAAAATTACCTTCTCTATATTTCCTAGGCAGGAACTTCATTGCCCAGTCACATGTTATTATAGCATCCTCGCTTGTCATTTGTTGTACAATGTCAGATCTGGCTTGCTCCTGATTCTTGGATCGTATGTTTACTGACAACAAAGATTTTGACCTTATAAAATTTTTTGAAAGTATAACGGTTCTCCAGATATAGAGCGGACACAATTTCTAACGGACAATCGGGCATGTGGCTGTCAACTGAATCAAAGTTTTTGACCTTGACCTTTCACCTAGGAAACTGTACAAACAATATAAAACACCCTCTGATGTTGGTTAATATACACGACAAGTATAAAGTATGAAATTATAAACGGTTCTCTTCATAAAGAGGACACAATTTCTTACGGATGGACAGACATGGGGTTGTCAACTGAAACCAAAGTTTTTGACCTTGAACTTTGACCTAGGAAGTTGTTCAAACATTATGACACACCCTCTGATGCTGGTTAATATACACGTCAAGAGTTAAGTATGAAGTTATAACGCATATGTAACTATTACAGTCATAATAACGTTCGATAACTCTGCATGTGACTGGTTCATTAAGGATGTTTTTACTGGTTACCTGATGAATTATTTAAAGAAAATTGAAAAATATATTTAGTTCACCTGGGTTTATATCCATTCGATGTCTTCTTTTATGAATATGAAATAATATTGCAAAGAATTTCATTGATAATCGGACAACATTAACCGGCATAGGTATTGTCAAAACATACATCTACATGGGTATTGTCAAAACTTACATCGTGATTAGGTGTCATGTTTGTTTTCTTTGATCACGTTGATGTTATGACTCAATTAATATCTCCTTAATCTAGCTATATCTAAGGCTATTCTTATAGTTACAATAACGTGTCATATTTAATTGCAATATAAACAGTGAAAAAAATTGAATTATGTGCATTAACAAAATAAGTGTCGAACATCCTCTACCTTTGAAAATTATTTGTTCGCCCTTTTATCAAAATTTTATAAAAATAACAACAGCATATTTAAGCTTGATAAAAAGGAACCAATGTTCGATTACATGCTGCTTTAAGATAATACAATGACTGAAAACTCGAGCATCCAACAGTTATTTAATTTTTGTAAAAATCGTACAAATTATATTTTTACCATGTCGCCCCACGCTGTCAATCTGGTCGCCATCTTGAAAAATAATAGCAGATTTTCTGAAAATAGCTTATTTTCAAATCAATTTGGAAGGGACATACTAGAAAATTAAACTATCCTATATACGATATTTCAAATATTTATGAATATAATAATAAGCACAAAGACCCACAATTATTCCATCTGTTTTGTTTAAATCGCAATTTAAGACTAAAGACGACAGAAAATCCAATATTTATCGTAGTTGTATGATTTAACAGTGTGAACTATCGAGACAAAAAGACAAATTTTCAAAAGCATTTGGAAGGGAGAAGATCAAAATTTAAACTATTCCAAAAGGAATATTTATATTTCTAAATATATGAGGAATTACTACACAGACCCACACTTTTAGTATCATGAACTTAAAGTAATGTATTTCATCGATTCCAGAAAGCCCCTATGCATTTCTATACAATTTACTTGGGCTTGATACGGGTGATGTGTGATGTCACAAAAGTCACGTGATGACTGCTATAATTGGATATGGTTCTCTAGATATAGAGCGAACACAATTTGTTACCGACGGACGGACATACCTGAAAAGAAAGTTTTTAAACTTGGACTTCGACTTACGAAATTGTACCAACATAATGACACACCCTCTGGTATTGGTTAACATATATGTTAAGTATAAAATATGAAATTAAAACGGTTCTTTAGACATAGAGCGGACACAATTTCTTACGGACGGACGGACTGACATGGGGTTGGCAACTGAAACCAAAGTTTTTGACCTTGACTTTGACCTAGGAAGCAGAACAAACATTATATCACACCCTCTGATGTTGGTTAATAGACACGTCAAGTATTAAGTATGATATTTTAACATTTTTTCTGATATAGAGGACATAATGTCTTACGGACGGACGGACATTGGGTTGTCAACTGAAACCCAAGTTTTTTACCTCGACCTTTGACCTAAGAAGTTGTTCAAACATTAAGAAACACCCTCTGGTGTTGGTTAATTTACATGTCAAGTATAAAGCATGAAATCATAACGGTTCTCTTAATATATAGGACACAATTGTTTACGGACGGACGGACAAGAGGTTGTCTACTGAAACCAAAGTTTTTTTACGTTGACCTTTGACCTAGGAAGTTGTACAAACATTATGACACACCCTCTAGTGTTGGTTAAGATACATGTTAAGTATAAATTATGAAATTATAACGGTTCTCTAGATATAGAGCGGACACAATTTCTAACGGACGGACAGACATGGGGTTGTCAACTGAAACCAAAGTTTTTGACCTTGACCTTTGACCTAGGAATCTGTACGAACAATATAACGCACCATCTGATGTTGGTAAATATACATGTCAAGTATAAGGTATGAGATTATAACGTGCTGTTAATATAGAGCGGACACAATTTGTTACGGACGGACAGACATACCTGAAAGCAAAGTTTGTTTACCTCGAACTTTGACCTAGGAAGTTGTACAAACATTATGACTAACCCTCTGGTGTTGGTTAATATACATGTCAAGTGCAAGGAACCGGATTTTTTCTCACCTAATTACAGTCAGTTTGAGATATCTTAAAAGTTGGTGCCTTTTTTTTCAAAAAACAGATTGTCAAAATCACTATACTGTAATACTGAGTATACTCATACTCGTAGCCTCAACGAACTTGTTTTAGGAGGTCAACCGTCCTGTCACTATCCGGGCAATCGTCATGTCATTAGTGCAACCCAAATATGTGTTTCGTGGTAATTAGCATTGTTTATAAGTTTCATAACATTTAGTTGGGGCAAACTTGTTAGAAAACGGAAACGAAAAAATCAACAATTTTTCCATTTGTAAAGGGGAATAACTTAAGAATGTTAAAAGTGACACCACCAACATTTTAGCTTGAACTGTGCGTACATGTATATATACGTAGTGATAATACGCATTGTGTATAAGTTTCATAACATTTGGTTGAGGCAAACTAATGTTAGAGAAACGGAGACGAAAAATTAAGGATTTTTTTCATTTCGCAAGAGACATAACTCTAGCACGGGAAAAGTGACACTACTTAAACTCAAACTTGATCTGTGTTTAGTGGTACTAAGCATTATGTATAACGTTCATTACATTTGATTGAGGCAATCTAAAGTTAGAGAACGGAAACCAATTTTGGGACGTACAGACGGACAAGGGTAAAACTAAATGCCCCCTCCGCTACGGTGGGGCATACAAATCTAGCTAGAGTTATACTCGCGAGAGTGTTTACAAGACCAGACGGATGGACGCACACCTGGCATTTATTTGTCCCATACAAGGCGTTACATTGTGGACAAGCAAAAACGCCACTAAAACTATTTTGCAAGCTACAAATATTAAAATCCATTATAAAGCTACAAAAACATATATTGTAATGTTGTTTTTTATTGAGCGTTCTGAATTTATCCTATTGTTTTCATCATCATCCTTTGGTCTCTTGTGGATAAATATCTTAATGGCAATTATGCAACATATCTTGATTCTGATTTTACAATAATTATTAAAATTTAAAGTGCATCATTTGTTAAAAAAAGGATTAGGGTTCATCGGAACCCATAGTCTCGCCTACTTTTGCTGTTAGTTGCAGGCTCATCAAAAATGGGGGAAAATTTATAAAAAATTCCTCTAGATACTATCTTATGATTTTAAAAAGCATCTGTCCAAGATTGGTTACAATATCGCTCACCTGTATTTTTTTACTTAAATCTGTCATCGATGATTATTGTCGCTTTTCAATATATATTAATGAATGGCTTAAAAATTCCATTTAAATGTTCTTTGTATTTGTCATATTTTTTTCACAAGCAAAAATGCACTTTACCTCTATTTTCCATTTTAACCATAGTGGCTTTGTTTCTTGACGTAAAAGGAAATAAAATACAAAATTTATCCTACTAAGATACTCTGAAACTTATTCAGTCCAAGTTTGGGTAAAATTGATTCAGCAGTTTCAAAGGAGAAGATTTTTCGAAGTAAACAAACTAGATGAACTAGTTGTGAAAAATTGTCTTTAAAGGGCAATAACCCCATAAGGTGGTAATTGCCAATTTATAGTCATATTAACTTATTTGTAGATCTTAATTTGCTGAACATTTTTGTTGTTTTCAGTTTGTCTTTATCGTTAATAATATATTAAAGATATAAATAACCAAAAACTGCAAAATTTCCTTAAAATAACCAATTTAGTGGCAGCAACCTAACAATGGGTTGTTAGAAATATCTGAAAATTTCATTGCTGATAGAACCTGACCTATATAATGAACATTTTTACCTCACATTAGATTTGCTCAAAATGCCTTAGTGTTTGAGATAACAAAAAAAAACAAAAAAAAACTGCCAAAAACTGTATTTACCCCTATGTTTTATTTTTAGCAATGGCAGCCATGATTTTTAATGAAACAGAAAATAAAACACAAACTTTATTTTAGATACCATAATAATCATTCAGCTTAAGTTTGGAAGGAATTGGTTCAGTAGTTTCAGAGAAGGAGATATTTTTGAAATAGTTAACATATGACGGACAACGACAGACGATGACTGACGACGACGGTGAGCAAAAAATCAAGGATGGTTTATGAATCTAATAAATGTTTTTAAAACTTTAACTGCAGACTGTATGTAATGTTAACTGGAAGAATAAACAGCTGCGCCATGACCGCATGATATGCCCGTCACGTTTTCAAAGAATATAGTTCAATGCCTTCTCAATTTCATATAAAAAACTTATAAAAAAAAACTAAAGGGAGGATATTTTTACACATATAAATCAGTTACCAAAGTTTAATGAAATTGCTCAAGCACGTTAAGGATATTGTCTAAAAACTGGAAAATCCCCCTTTTTGTAATGAATAAAACCCAAAACTCAGAAACGTAAAATCTAAAATTTATAAAGAAAAAACGAGAGGGAGCTCACGTCAATAGATATAAACATTTCACAAAAGTTTCATGCAAATTGGTTAAATTGTTTTTGAGTAAATATCTGAAATGTTGATGTAAGACGTACAGACAGACGGATGGAGGATCAACTGTATACCAAAAATACGTTTAAACGGACGTATAAAAGCAAAGTTCATCTATAAGTAATATACGGGAAAACAGGAAATAAATTTTTACAAAATGTCCTTCTAGATACAAGCTCTTCATCATAAATAAGTTTCGTATAAAAAAGTAATTAAAATTTTTAAAATTTTGTTAACTGGCAGAAAATCAGAGTGCATTTAAAAGTAAAATACAAATAAACAGGTTTGTTTTTTTTACAAAATTCTTATTTCTGTATACTTTCTTATGGTTACTAACAAGCTTCTGTCCAAGTTTGGTAGAAATCCAGAATATTTTAAGAAAGTTACTAAAATTTAAAAAAAACTCACAGAGTTAATGGTATTGTTAACTGGCAGAAGAACTAAGTTCATTTATAAGGAAAATTCGGATAAACAAGATTTTTATTTTTTACAATATTTTCTTCTTGATACTAACTTATTATCATAAACAAGCTTCTGTCCAAGTTTGGTACACATCCAACCTATTCAAATTTCAAGGACATACAAAAACTTTAACCACAGGATGAATATTTGTGAAAGCCGCCGCCGACGGAATGTAGAATCGTTTAGTATCGCTTTTCCGACAAAAGTCGGAGGCTCAACAATAAACGGGGAATGTGTCCATGGGACACAGATGATGCTACCGCATTCATATTATTTAAATTTATAAAGGGAAATAACTGAATAACGGTAAGAGTTACGCTTCTCCAAATTGTTATCGATCTGAGTTTTGTAGAAATTAGTCTTGTTTACAAGTTTCATAACATTTGGTATATGCAAACTCAAAACAGAGAACGGAAACGAAAAATTCAGCCATTTTTTTCCATTTGAAAAGGGGCATAACCTTAGAATGGTTTAAGTGACGACATCAAAATTGCACGGACGGACATAAGTAAAACTTAATGCCCACTCCGCTTCGGGGGACATACAAATACATTTTCAACTACACATGTTATATCCAGGAAATAATGGTTGAAAATAAATAATTGACAGTTCAGGTTGTGAATAATTGTCACCTTTTTAAATATAAAATTTCATACAAAAAATGTTTACGCCACTGACATGTGTTGCAAACAAAAAGGAACCTATGCACATGATGCATGCTTGTTAAATTCAATTAGAAATATCAAAACCGATCAAAATAACTTACACTAAATTGCAATTCTAACTCACTTTAGCTATTATACATATTTGTTTTTATTCTTATTCGAAAACTACGCAACAGTTTTTTTTTTTAATAGAAAGTTTTATAACAATGCGTAACAATAGTATTCGCCCTGCTCGTCCGAATTTAAAGTATTTAATCTCTAAATTCATTTGAAAATGCCTGTACCTAGTCAGGAATATGACAGTTCTTGTCCATTCGTTTTTGATGCGTTTTGTTTTTTGATTTTGCCATGTGATTATGGACTTTTCAAATTGATTTTCCTCTGAGTTCAGTATTTTTGTGATTTTACTTTTTTCAATAGGCTATAAACAAGACAAACACACATATAGGATTAGTTGCTCGCAGTAACATCTTATTTTCTCTTGCGATACAGTATTTTATTTTACTTTATTGTACATATTTCTTCGATTGAAACAATATATAAATATATGACATATAACATTGTTCCTCTTTCGCATCGTTTCTTTTTCCTCGGCTAATACCTCCACCGCCTGTACGTACAATAAATAAAGCAGAATTGCATATATACCTATGTGACCAACTTCAATTCGACGTAACTGCAAGCACCTTCGATACTTATACATTTAAATGCCAAACTTTATATAGTACAATTAAACCCCACCCGTAAAAACGAAATAAAATACATTGTACATTTAGTAATGTGAATGGTCCATTAGTTAAATGTGCTGGGAAATTATTAATACTGTTAAGTATACACATAACATTTTTTTTTATCTATTCAGTCTCTTATTAAATAAACAAACATCATTGGTATGATTTTCTCTTCTATCTAGCAATTATATCTACTGATGGCAGGTCTTTTTGTGTACCTTGTACATTGTAGTTATATAATTAGCAGAATAGTTTTATTAATTTGTTATGTCGTCCGAACTTCTGCTGTAAATAATTTCTGTTTTTGGTAATAAATGTATGTTATTGGTATGATTTTCTATCCTTGCAATATCTAGTGGTATTAGTCCTCTCAATTTAATGTACAAATCTGCATTATGTTTAAATAACAAATCTAAAATCTCTTTTAAGTAAGCTGTCCATATAGGGGATTGTCCTGATCCTATCAACTTATCAATGTCTGCCTTCTTGTCCATTAACATTATTACTACTTCAATATGTCCGTGCTGACAAGCCATGAACAGAGGTGATACTTCTTGATCATTACACTTATTAATGTCAGCCTTATTGTAAATTAACAATTGTACTACTTCGGCATGTCCTGCCTGACATGCAACGAACAGAGGTGATACTTCTTCATCATTACACTTATTAATGTCAGCCTTATTGTAAATTAACAATTGTACTACTTCGGTATGTCCTGCTTGACATGCAATGAACAGAGGTGATATTTCTTCATCATTACACTTATTAATGTCAGCCTTATTGTTTATCAACATCTGCACTACTTCACTATGTCCTTCCTGACATGCAATGAACAGAGGTGATACTCCAGTATCTCGACACTTATTAATGTCAGCCTCATTGTTTATTAACATCTCTACTACTTCAGTATGTCCTCTTTCACAAGCAATGGATACAGGAGATGATCCAGTATATACACACATATTAATGTCAGCCTCATTGTTTATAAGCATCTGAACTATTTCAGTATGTCCTTGGTGACAAGCAATGAACAGAGGTGAAGCTTTTTTATCACAACACTTTAGAATGTCTGCATTATTGTTTATTAAAATCTGCACTACTTCAGTATGTCCTTCCTGACAAGCCATTAACAGAGGTGATACGCCATTATTTCTACACTTATTGATGTCAGCCTTATTGTTTATTAACATCTGTACTACTTCAGTATTTCCATTCTCACAAGCCATAAACAGAGGTGATACTTCTGCATTATTACACTTATAAATGTCAGCTTTATTGTTTATTAACATCTGTACTACTTCAGTATGTCCTTCCTGACAAGCCATGACCAGAGGTGATACTCCATCATTATCCCTACACTTATTAATATCAGCCTTATTGTTTATTAACATCTGTACTACTTCAGTATGTCCTTCCTGACAAGCCACAAGCAGAGGTGATACTTCTTCATTATTACACTTCATAATGTCAGCCTTATTGTTTATTAATATCTGTACTACTTCGGTATGTCCATTCAAACAAGCCAGGAATAGAGGTGATATTCCAGTATCTGTACACTTATTTATGTCTTCTTTGTTGTGTATTAACATTTGCACTACCTCAGTTTGACCTCTATCACAAGCTACACACAGAGGTGATTCTTCTCTATCATCACACTTATTAATATCAGCCTTATTGTTTATTAACATCTGTATAACTGCAGTATGTCCTTCCTGACAAGCCATGAACAGAGGTGATACTCCATCATTATCCCTACACTTATTAATGTTAGCCTTATTGTTTAATAACATCTGTACTACTTCAGTATGTCCATTCTGACAAGCCAGGAACAGAGGTGATAATCCAGTATCTGTACACTTATTAATGTCTGCCTTATTGTTTATTAACATTTGCACTACCTTAGTATGTCCTCTATCACAAGCTATACACAGAGGTGATACTTCTTTATTATCACACTTATTAATATCAGCCTTATTGTTTATTAACATATGTACTACATCAGTTTGTCCTTCCTGACAAGCAATGAACAAAGGTGATGATCCAGTATCTGTACACTTATTAATGTCTGCCTTATTGTGTATTAACATTTGCACTACTTCAGTATATCCTTTCGCACAAGCTAACCACAGTGGTGATAATCTATAATTTATATCCCACTTATTAATGTCAGCCTTATTGTTTATTTGCATCTGTACTACTTCAGCTTGTCCTTGCTGACAAGCCATCAACAGAGGTGATTTTTCTTCATTATTACACCTATTTATATCAGCCTTATTGTTTATTAACATCTGTACTACTTCAGTATGTCCTTTATCACAAGCCATGACCAGAGGTGATACTCCATCATTATTACACTTATTAATGTCAGCCTTATTGTTTATTAACAACTGTACTATTTCAATACCCCCTTGATTACAAGCAATGAGCAGAGGTGATGTTCCAGTATTTAGACATTTATTAATGTCAGCCTTATTGTTTATCAACATCTGTACAACATCAGTTTGTCCTTCCTTACAAGCAATGAACAGAGGTGATGATCCAGTATCTGTACACTTATTAATGTCTGCCTTATTGTTGATTAACATATGTATTACTGCAGTATGTCCTTCCTGACAAGCAATGAACAGAGGTGATACTTCTTCAGCATTACACTTATTAATGTCAGCCTTATTGTTTATTAACATCTGTAGTACTTCAGTATGTCCTTCCTGACAAGTCACGAACAGAGGTGATATTCTATCACTATCTCTACAATGGTTAACATTACTATTACAATGATATAAACACCATGTAACCAGATCGGTATCTCCTATATAACAACTCTGTATTAACGGAGTATCTTTGTTTTGTATGCTATATAGATTAGCCAATTGTTTCTGTTTTGAAATATCTAAACCTTTTGAATGTACAAGTATTCTTTGTCTGAAGATTTGATCATCCATATTGATGTTACAGAAGACATCTTCTACCTCTCCTACGAACCAGTCATCTATCAATCTATTCATATACATTTGCTGATATCTTTCTGATACATCTATTAAAAATGCATCTCTCTTTCTTTTTTTTTCAAAAACAAACCTTTCACGAATGAAATGACTTGATGCATTACTTATTAAACAATAAATCATAACACTGCCAAAGTAATAAGCAAAAAAGTCAAACAGCTTGTCATGAATAATTCTGTACACTTTACCATCCTTCCTGATAAATGTATGTTTTAGTGAATCCAGTGCATCACGAAGTACCAATCGTGAAGTTCCTTTCACCACTTTACAAGCTTCATATGTGTTCTTTATAATTGTTTTGATATCATTATTGACATCTTCTGTGAGCCATTCTTCTTGAAAACAATTGTTAAACATTACACACAGAGCAAGTGCACAGTATTTGTCATGTGCTCCTTCCGTCTGTAATCTATCTATCTCTTCTTTATAAACTGTAAATGGATTCTGAAAGAAATCTTCCATTCTCATATTTCTGGTTTTACTGTATAATTGACATAAAAGAGGAAAACAGTCAAACATGTCATTAAATTTCTTGATCTTATGTGCATTTGATTTCAAGTAAAGTTCTGCAATTGATTGTTTTTCTGTTTCTGACAAGCGGTAATCTTTTGACAAAAGATTACATTCACAAGACTGGTTCAAAGATAAAGTTTTCATTTTCTCATCCTTAAAAACCTGCAGTCTACAAGACATGATTAATTTGACTGGTTTCTTTTTTATTAATGTTTTGATTTTTTCCATCAGATTTTTCCATCTTTCCAACTTCAAAGGATTTAAGGTATATGTTCCACAAAAGTCATCGACAACAAACAGGATTTTCTTTCTTGGATTGTACCATTTAATGATTTCTTCAGGGCTTGTAACCGCTAAAATATCATAGCCTCTTTTTTGCATTTGTAGAGCAACATGACGCACTAATGATGATTTGCCCATTCCTGAACATCCGCTGACAACAACGCAACCGTTTTCTATAATACATTTTAATACATTTTTTGCTCCATTTGTTTCTATAAACATTGTGTCATCTTCTGTCCATGTTTCCAATTCCTCTTTAATTTGACCTAAAACAGAAACGATGTATATTTATTTAAATTATGCTTTTATTTGAGACTGAACACTGTGACCTTGCTATACTGATATGTATTTGTATCGTATAACATTAAACAACTTAAAGTCTTAGGTTACCTGATGATATTTATTCCTCAATAATACATGAAATATGTTCTTGATCTACAAAGATACGTGAACAAAACAGACATGATAAAAAAAAAGTTTCAGTTAGCGTTTAAAACCTGAATAATTTTCCTACTTAGAACAAAAACATGCTCTATCCACCCTTTTGAAGCTTAATGATCGGTTAGTATATTATTTTATTTTTCTTCAATTAATGAACACTAGAAAAATCGAGGAATATAAATATAAATCAATGCTTTGTCGAGTGCAGCCTGATACGATCGCAAAGGTTGAAACTTGAGCAGTTGGTGCAAGGTTTGACACAATATTCAATCTTGATACTTTGTAAGTTTGGATTGTGAACAAATTTTCGACATAATATATGTTTTCGACATAAAATAAATGTGGGAAAATATCTCAAAAATTTAAAACGTGCAAAAATATTTATATTAATTTTCATATTATTGAAAAAAAGTTATTTCTTCATTAGCTTTTTTTAAAGACGCACTAGCTACGAGATATATAAAAAATCAAATATATTATTTGTTTTGCTCAATCATTCATGCAATGCAATGTAGTGGAGTAATAATTCGCTTTTAGCAGCCAGTATGGTCCAACTTTGACAAAATATGCTAAAAAATTATGATCTATTCACTTGCAAGTGAATAATTCATTCTCATTGAATCCGTATTCATGTGAACTTCAATTTTATTCCTTAGCTTGAGATGATTAACACGTGAATTGTATATGTAAATGAGGGACGAAAGATACCAAAGCGACAGTCAAACTCATAAATCTAAACCAAACTGAAAAATGAAAAAGACAAACAGAAAAACAATAGTACACATGACACAACATAGAAAACTAAAGAATAAACAACACGAACCCCACCCCAAACTACGGGTGATCTCATGTGCTCCGGAAGGGTAAGCAGATCCTTCACATGTGGCATCCGTCGTGTTGCTTATATGATAACAAATCCTGTAATTAGTCTTATTCGGTAGGTTACATTCATGAAAGGGAAGGAGATTGTAGTAACATATCCGATATCATTTGTGAAACGGTTATTCCATACCGGTAAACCAACTCGTGATGGCGTACGTAAAATTTACAAAGGGATGATTTCAACTTCACCATTTGGAACTCTTGGTTTAATAGCTTCCTTGTAAGCAGCAACCCTCTATCAAGAAAATCATGATAGGAAATGCAAGCACGGGAATATCGTATCAATTGGGAGATGTATACCCCGTATGCAGGTGCTGCTGGAATGTTGCTTCTTAGAAATGAAAAGTTGCTTCTTAGAAATGGAAAGTTGGAAAGCTGAAATCATCTCTTTTGTCGTAAAGTTTTGTTTTCAACCAACCCTCATTGTCAATTTCTAGATGTAAGTCAAGATATTAAGCCGACTTAACTGTATCTGTAGTATCCTTTATCTCTAGTTCGATGGGATATATGCGTTCTACATAGTCACCAAATTTTGAATTGTTTAATGAAAGAACATCATCTAGTATATAGCGGAAAGTAGAGTTAAAGGATATTGCTAACTTATAATTTTTCTTCCTAAGCAGTTCCTGCATGAAGTCAGCCTCATAATAATACAGAAACAAGTCGGCAAGTAGAGAGGTACAGTTTGTTCCCATTGGAATGCCGACAGTCTGTTGAAAAACACGTCCTCCGAACGTAACAAATATGTTGTCAATCAAGAAATCAAGCATCTTGATGATATCAGTTTCAGAGAATATTTTAATCAGAGTGATTTTTTACAAAGTAGGATTTATCCCTCCCTAAGGCAAGATACTTGTATCTACGTTGGCCATTCTTTTTTATGAAGCACAGTAATACCAACTCTTTCAATTAGTCTTTTAGTTTGGAATGTGGAATACTTGTGTAAAGAGTAGAAAAGTCAAATGTTTTAATACTGTTACAAGATAAAAGAGAGTTAGATTGTATGTACTCTAAAATTTCTTTGGAATTAGAAGTATCCACATCTGATAAACATCACCTCTAGAATAGGCAGTTTCACAATAACTTTGAAGCCCAAAGTTATTTACGCCCGTCATGTGATCAAAGACGGATATTGAGTAACTTCTCAATGTCATATCAGAAATGTATAAACAAAAACATATTGGAGGCTATCTAAGTAGATATAGACATAATAGGAAACCTCACTCGACAAAAGCTTCATATTGTGACTCGCAGCTGATATTTTATAATATCAACCTGCAGACTACCTTTCAATTTATTCCTCGAAAAAGAGAAACATTCATGTAGAAACTTTGCTATCACATACCATAAACAAACCATAAACTGACGTTTGGTCACTATTGAAGGTTATGTGCATTAAATATGTGCGTTCTTAGTAAATTATCCAAATCAGAAACGGTATCTAAAATTCACTGTTATTTTATTTTTGTACAACAACTAATCACCAAATATCATTAAAGTTTTTTACAAGTATTCTGTGGTATGTTCGGAAAATACTGGTTATGAATTGCATTTCACGCCAAACTCACACTTTACAGATGGTGCCCCCACTTTTCTATCATATAAAGTTTTAAAGGGACACAACTGAATTCGACATTAAAGGGTAATAACTTCATAAGGGGGTAATTGACAATTTGTGTCATATAATCGTATTTGTAGATTGTTATTTTCAAAACATAAATGAAGCTAAGTGTATATATATATATATATAATAGTATGTTAGATATTAACCAAAAACTGTAAAATGTCCATAAAATTACCAATTAAGAGGTTGCAACCCAACAACAGAAAATTGCAGGTACATGTAGATATCAACCTGATTAACATTTTCATCCTGTCACATTTGTTCTAAATTTTTTAGCACAGAAATATGAGACAAAAACTGCATTTTATCCCTATTTTCTATTTTGTCCATTGTCGGTCATGTTGTTTGGCAACCGTGGTCACCAAACACATATTTTAACCTTTATATCATAATGAAGATTGTTGCAAAAATATTTGCTTAAGGTCATACAATAAAGTAAAGATCCCTCGTTGATCTTTTCTTGAAATTTTGGTACATGGTCAATGTACTTTTGCAATAAGCAAAGAAAAACATATTTTCATGACTTAGTTTTTGAGATAATCTGGTTCGAAATTTACATATTTGAAGGGGAAAACCTTGAAAAAAGGATTTTTAAAGAAAATTACACTTCTTTTGAACGAATAGTCATAACCTAACCTTTTTTTGTTGGTAAAATATTATCTTAGTCCCTGGCATGACCTTCATAAGTATGGCAACATTAAGGGAGTGTGGCTGACGCATTGATATTCTATGTTTCTTTTTTTTAAATTTTATTCTTCTACTTTCTTTTGTCCTGCTTATATCATGACATTTTATGCAGAAATTGTTAGCCAGCATGTGCATATTTGCAATCAAGGTATTACATTTTAAAACAAGCCACCGTTACCAAGTAAACCGCAGATATCTCCAAACTTTAAAAGTGTTTCAAACTAAATGAAAGTTTACAAACATGTTCATTTTGAAGTGTAGATGCATTCTTTGACTTTGAAATTTCAAAATGGCGGCCAATTCAATGGCAAGGGGGAAGGATGCCACCCGTTATTGCTATCAATTACAAATCTAGTGTACATTACTATATTTGTACAAGAAATTGGCAATATTTTTGCGAATATTCATAAATGCAAAAAACATTCAATTATTGATTTTTTCTTAAATTTCTCTCTCAGCATTACTTGGTTGATTGCAAAAGAAAATAACTTGAGGCCCATGTGCTTGTTTTGTAAATAAAAGCAATACACCTTGAGTTTAAGACGTTTGCCAAAAGGGAGCTAAACTACGATAAAATAAGTTTCAATCGCAAAAACATCGTGAAAGCATTCCGGCCGTTCCCGATTACGCTGTCAAGTTCAGTGGTATAGCAAATATATTTTTTGTCGAAAGCTATGATATTAATCATCAAAATTATCAAAGCTAGTTGTTCGTAAAATACCATAAAATATTTGCCAAACCTTTTTAATTGTTACGAAACTTGGATATAAAACGTATTCTACAAAATACTTTAAAAACGAAACTTTCGGAAACAATAAAGATAAATCTGAAGAGATAATATAAAAATAAGAACAGCTGGTATGAATGCCAATGAGACAACTATCAACCATAGATCAAATTACGAAGATAAATATAGAATACATGACTTTTTGTTTTTGATACTGACTGTATCACAGTAAAATATCAGGTTCGCCCGAAGCAGGCAATGTACGCTGACTGTAAATTATCTGAACAAGCTTATTTACTGTTGATTTCATAATTATTTCGAACATTTTAATAGACGTCACTAAACTTTTAGCATAAAAATCATGTTCATTGATTTTCAAAACGGACCAGAAATATGAAACTTGGACTTTAAAGCCCCTGTGGTTACCTTTAATTTTAGAAGCGAATTTACTATTTAGGGGAATGCGACCCGGGTCACAGTCACCCCTTTATAAAGGCTACAATTCTGGTCAAAGCGGAATTTAATAGTTTGGTGCCCCCGATTATACTCCCCTTTTTAACAAGAGTGCACACACTGAAATGTCTCGCCTTCTTTACTAATCCTTGATACTATCTTGATAGACCTAAATATAAAGCTTTATTACAACTGTCACATAAACTCAACATTAACCAAGAAAATGAAAAATTGATCAATGAACCATGAAAATGAGGTCAAGGTCAGATGAACCATGCCAGGCAGACATGTACAGCTAACAATTCTTCAATACAACAAATATAGTTGACTTATTGCTTATAAATAATGAAGAACAGACCAAAACACAAACACTTAAAACTTAGCAATGGACCGTGAAAATGAGGTCAAGGTCAAATAAAACCTGCGTAACTGACATATAGATCATAAAATATTTCCATATACCAAATATAGTTGACCTAATACATAAAGTATTAAAAAAACAGACCAAAACTAAAAAAACTTAACTTTGACCACTGACCCATGAACATGAGGTCAAGGTCAGATGACACCTGTCAGTTAGATATGTACAACTTACAATCATTCCATACACCAATTATAGTAGACATATTACATACAGTATAAGAAAAACAGACAAACTTAACTATAACCACTGAACCATGAAAATGAGGTCAAGGTCAGATAACACCTGCCAGTTGGACATGTACACCTTACAGTCCTTCCATACACCGAATATACTAGACCTATTGCTTATAGTATCTGAGATATGGAATTGACCACGAAAACTTAACCTTGTTCACTGTTCCATGAAATGAGGTCGAGGTCAAGTGAAAACTGTGTGACAGGCATGAGGACCTTGCAAGGTACGCACATACCAAATATAGTTATCCAATTACTTATTATAAGAGAGAATTTAACATTACAAAAAACCTTTACTTTTTTTTTAAAGTATTCACTGAACCATGAAAATGAGGTCAAGGACATTGTACATGTGACTGACGGAAAGTTGGTAACATGAGGCATCTATGTACAAAGTATGAAGAATCCAGGTCTTCTACCTTCTAAAATATAAAGCTTTTAAGAAGTGATCTAACACCGCCGCCGCCGCCGTAGCCGCCGCCAGATCACTATCCCTATGTCGAGCTTTCTGCAACAAAAGTTGCAGGCTCGACTAAAATTATCCTAGATCCGCATATGAATATCACGGTTCACCTTGTTTTGTTTTGTTCTATGAATGTCTGTCACATGGTCATATTGACAATGAAACCATATCTTTTAAAATTGTATATGATGGTCCCACAAAAGTGTCGAAAATGCGTATTTTTTTCCTAACTTCTCTCATGCGATAGCGGTACCTTTTTTGGTAATTATTTATGTGTTGCGTTTAAATATGAATTGTAACACTTTTTAGTGACTGAACCGGTGAAACAAATACTTCTCAAGAAACAGAAGAAGAAAACTACTTGGAACAGCACCAGGCTATTACTGGGAGATATTATAGACATAATTGTGCAAATCGTGAAACAAGCATGAAATTTAAAGATTGACTAAATGATAATTAAAACAAAAATCAGAAATTTGCATTTTTTCAAGATGGACACCGATCATTTTGCAAATGGCGTCATATCCAATTGGCTACATTTCGTAAATCCTTGAATACTGTGTTATAGGTATAATCCAGTGTAAGTTTTTGTAAAACGTAAATTACAGTTCCAAAAGTACGAAAAAACAACACCTAAATGACAAAAAAAGTGACTTCCGGTTCCAAAATGGCGGCAAAAAATTTTGAAAAAGTGATATCACATTCTTTGGTAAGTTTACATGTCTAGTTTTGTTAGAAAGATAGGTTGGTTATCTTATAATTATCTGACAGTAGCCAATAAAAAAAACCCGTACAATGAAGGACATAACGGTAACATTTACAGTTGTCAACACAGCTGGATTGTTTCCCTTTGCATTCCACAATTTTAGGAGGATACAATAGCAGCCGTAGAAGTCCTTTTTGGTTTCCAACTGTCATCGATTTTTTTATTTCATCCAACCCCTGTGTTAATGACTAGGTACATGTACCTGTCAAATACATCAATCAGACTGATTTCAAACTTGTCCTCCTTGATATGCTTCTTCTCTTTAAATGTGCTCTGAGAAAATAAATGTATCACAATGCCGCTGCTTCCGGGGTAACCATTTACATTGCGCTCCGTTAACAGCAAATATTGATGTTGTTCTGTCTTACATGATGCAAACAAATGCTTCTATGATGTCCATGTATGTGTCTTTATACTTCAGCGAAGATAAAAATGTCTTCTTGAAATACTTTTCATGTCATCTAAACTAACCTCTTCCCTTCCCGATGAAAATTCGACAAAGTATCACATCCACTGAATGCAGAAACGAAAGGAAGAGTAACTACACGAGGATAAACCGCATTTGATTTGACACGTACAGGAAGCAATCAAAAGTCTTCATTCCTGCCAAAACCTACCCACAGCTTGTTCCACCATATGTTGGGAGTGCTGCAATTCTCAATACTACTACATCTGTGTCAGTGCTACCTAAACTTACCGTTTAACATCAATTTTCATAATCATGCCAAACATGGACAAACACTAGTGTATCTGCTCTCCATGATAACAAGGGTAAACTGGTAAGTATCCTTATTAGTCTCTAAAGAAGCAATTTTGTCGGCAAGAAACTTGAAACATTTCGTTCCGTTGTCATCTTCACATTTCCCTGGTTTTCTACTAGAATAAACACCTTTCCGTCTAGCACAAAAACCTTGCTTTTGTATTTTCGCATCTAGCCTTTAAATAATCCATTTAGTAAACATCAAATACAATGTCTACTCTTGAATACTGATCGATGCAAACTTTATGTAAGGCAGTATGACATTATTTGCAAAATCATCCAATAGTGTTGTCTAACAAGGTGGCCTTGAATAAACCATTGCTGCCCCACCAACGATAAACGATGCTGAGTTTGGATCAGCAAATTTCAAAATGTCTCAAGTATACCCATTTGCACCGATTTAATACCACTGTTTGAAGTGACATCCTGAGACAAAAACGGATGAGCAGTTTGTTTTTTATGGATAAAGAAATATTCCAAGTCAATATGTCTACTGTGACAAGAAATAAAAGTCTGGAAAAGATCTCGCAATCACTTTCAAGGTTCTCTAGCTATGCTTTTGACAATGACGTTTACAGTTTTATTTTACGGACAAAGTAGGAAGTTGTTCTTTTTGATCTGGTTATAAGAATCAGGTTCTCCTTTTTTTGCATTTGCTTCAAACGATCTTCGTATTGGTTGCCTTTGATCTTATTAAAGAAATCCTTTTGTGATGTTGTAGAGTGTTCATTAAGGTAGCACTACAGTCTTACAATGATTTTTTGGTCATATTTTTTTTTCTCACATAATTCTGAAGTAAGTATTATTCTGCACAGTTTGTAAAAATCCCAAAGTCATTATCATATCACAACAGGGAGTAAATTAATAATGAATTTATGTAAATAAAAGCACATGGTAATTAATCTAAATATATAGGCATTTGGGAGTGGCTAATATGTCAATCATCTGTTGATACCAGTGTCCAGCTGATAATCCCTGACCACAAGATAAACAATGTAGTCTTATCTCATTGTTTTGAAACAAAAAATATTTATATAACATGGAAGTGAACAAGGAAAAAGAAAAAGAAACTAAAGGGAAAAAATCTACCAAAAAGGAAAAAAGTACTATGGAAAAAGAGTTGGGAAGTATTTTATAAAGCCTCTGACTACCTATATAAATTTCTACTCTTTGGTCTTCTTCATTTATTAAATACAGTTTTATGAATTTTAACTAATTTTCAGTTAATGTGTAATTTTTTAGTCCCATTAAATTGAATGTATTTTCAAGAAAAGGGTGGGTTGATCTTTTTATCAACATGTTTTTTATGCACACTTTTAATGTATTAGCTAATTTCAGACATAGTTTTACTTTATTTCTTTTTGAAATTCAAATGAAAATTCTTCTTTATATATAGAGAATAATGATGTTTAACATTGATTAATGCAGCTGGTCAATCATGTTTTTTCTCTTATCTGAGACCATCTGGAAAGAGGCGGAGCTTTGTCTATATTTAATTACTTCATCACAGATGTTGGTCAGATCTGAGACGTCAAATTCCCGCCAAATGCCAAGTTAGTGTTGGACAGTTCACATATAATGCAAAATTTACAGCATTAGAGCATCAAAGACACAACGTGTGTGGCTCTATTGATATAGTAATGGTATCAGAACACTCCTGGGGTGTTCCCAGTGGAACGTCTGTATTTATATTGACTTTATAGGGGTTCTAAGGGGAAAATTCAGTTTTTAGGTCATTTCTCAGAACAATTTTTCATGAAAATTGTAAGGAAAAATGACAATAGAAACTTTATGGGTACCCCCTTTGGCTTGACTTTGATATATATGATTAAAGGGTTCATCCAGCAATTAAATCAATATATCTTCTTACTGGAGACATATATCAAAAATCTGAGACACGGTTTTGGAGATTGTATATGGTTGATTACAGGAATGAACACAAATTTTAACTACCATTTGACATGAATGTGCCATTTTCATCCAAGTTGGAAGACCACTTTTTTGGCCATTAATGAGCTATATTTTGAGACTAATCAAACCAAAAATAAATTTATATATAAATTAAGAAAGAGTCATATTTCAGCTTTAAAATAAGTTAAAGATTTTAAAAATCCATTGAGTAGTTTTGGAGAAATTGATCTTAAAATACTGTTGATTGGAGTCAGGAAATTCTGACTATAGTGCTACCTTAAGTCGTTTATCAGTTATAGAATGCCTCAAACCAATAGATCTTTCAAATTCATCTGATAGTCTACTGACTTCTGGTTCAGCTTCCATCCATATGTATAAAGGAATTTTCGGTTAGACCTATGACAACAACATTGCCCTTCACAATTGCATTATTCTGTTTTTGCCTGATCAATTGTGCCTTAAGAACAAATATTTGCTGGTCTTACGTACAATGAAATGATCATTTTCAATTTTTAAAATCAATTGCCACCTGTGGGTGATGTTAGAGAAAGAAAGCCATATCTCGGAGAAGGTCGGTAACGATCGAGAATAATTTATACTATCAAGACCTTGATAAATACGGCATCATGCTTTATATGGACTGTTTGTACTAAGCTGACTCATGAAATGAGCATAGTACCGATTTCACAAGAAGTTCTTATCTATAAATGAACGCCAGGAATTAAAGTGTGTTTGAGATGACTATATTTCCTTACACCAGTCTATCAAATCATTGAACGTCACAGAGTCATACCAATCATGATTATGATTTCTGTGTTTAGCTTACTTAAGCCGATATATACAATTCAAGCAAACCACATACAATTATCTTAAGCGCGTGTCCAGTTCTAGGTGCATTTGAATATACATACAAAGAATCTGCCGTTCTAGGTGTTGCAATTATCATTTTATTGAGGACATATGTCCAGCCACTATCACGTAATATATCATCCATAATTTTATAACAAGTCATTTCAAGGTGCAACCCACCTCACAGTTACATGACGATAAACTTATCTTCTCCGTACAAATCAGGCAATTCCCACTAAAACGTCATTACCAAAAGTGGCTGATCTGCCATCACTATTGATGTTTCTCCCGTATTAACCTCATTTTTCGCATTATCCATCTAATACCTGATCTGTGCAACTAAATGGGCTTGTTTTTAAACAGTGGCATCATAGATGTTACACTTACTCGAAAAGCTCTACAAGAGCCTCGATTTTTAGAGTAATGAGATGAACTACGATGTATACCAGTGTGCCCTTGTAGTGCATACAAATCGCTCTATATTTCAATTAAAAGTTTGCGCACACGCAAAATTGATAAATCATTTGTATCATAACCTTGAAAAATGTTATCAAACCAAATCATAATATCATTGAAAATTCCAAAACACTTATTTTATAGTAAATAGTTCAAATGTTTTTTAATGAATTTTGATACATTTTCGCGCATGCACAAACCCTTGATATGTAAAATACGGAATTCTAGTACATCTACACAAGGAAGGTAGCTACCTAACTTGATAGCTGTTTTTCACTCAAAGAAGGTATAGAAAAATTTTCCAGATAAAAAACAGCAATTTTAAACTGTTAAACAGCCATTTTAGAAAAAGGCCGTGGCCATCTTGAAAAAAGATTTTTTTTAGTGGCCATCAGTTGTTTCTTAAAAAAGTATGTTATAATGATGCTTCGTGGTAATTTTCATGCTTGTATCATCATTTGCACAATTCCCTCGATTTTTCCTGCTAATATATTCCACTATATGTATTGGTATTGTATGAATAAAAACTCAGTATGGACTTTTTGTTGTCCTTCATATTACGCATTTTTTTAAAAGTCTATCGGGTTTTTCATGCATTTTCTGTTCACATTTTCACAAAAATCGTTCAAAAAGGCTATATGTGAAAGTTTAAAACAATGTCAAGTGTTTCATTCGCAAAAAATCTCGTGCGTTTCTGCGAAAAAAAATCACGCACATGAAAGGGGAAAGTAGATCCTTACGCGATGCATTCGCGCATGTCATTTACGTACTAACCCAATCATTTTTATATCACGGCCAGTCCACTGATACTGACATTATCAGGGAGTACACATCAAAGGAAAAAATGTACAAATTACCGATAAACGCAATTACAGGTCATCGTAAGTATGGCCTTCAATAAGAAAAAATGCAACACTGTATAAAAAATTTGAAAATTCAAACAAGAAATTTGACAGCTAGACTGGTTCCCGATCGCAACATTCAGTATGTTAGAAATACAAATATAGCGTATGAATATGAGCTGATACCTCGAACGTAGTACCGGGAACCAGGATAATTGACAGCCTGCTTGTGTATGGATTATATGAACACAATACCATACCGACATTACCTCGGGTCAGCTAATAAATACTCTGAACATGTTTTAAAAGTTGCTATTTAGAGCTGTTTCGAGCAAATTTATGTCGTTATTGTCTTAATATACTAGAAGTTCATTACTGTGTATCATAAGAAGTACAGCACTCGGTATAAGAGTGTACGAAAGTATGATTATGTATCAATATATTCGTTGCCTGGACATATCACCAGTGTATTTTTATACCCCGCAACTTAAAATAAGTTGCATATTGTTTTACTTCTTTACGTCCGTCCTTTCGTTTGTCCTTTCGTCCGCCAGCCCGTCACCCCGTCTTTAATAAGGGGCTTATAAGTATGTCTTTTTGACAATCAATTCTACATCACACATATATTCCATTGGTTAAATTCTAAAATTGCCGTTTAACCTTTTTATTGTACTTTTTAAAAGCCAGGAACAGTATAAGGCGTTTTTATTTATTTATCATGTTATTTTTTTCATACGAATTAGAGTTTGCCAAATGGTGTAGATATTATATTTTGAAAATTGAAGACAGCACTTCAATATTTTAGCAACTAATTGGTCTTTTTGTGTTGTTTAGTTTCTGTCTCATCGACCTATTATTATTATTTACATATATTTTATTCATTTCCTAAATGCAATTAAATACATGCAAAAGTATGAATGTTGATTTCATTTTTTTTTCATAATTCAAATTAATACTGTTGACCTCATTTATTGATGAATAAATATTACAACTAGCGTGATATACACTGATTGTAAATACGCAATTTTTTCACAGAGTTTAAATCGATGATGATATTTTTTTTAAATGAATTGCTATTTTCCACTTGTATCACATATTTTGGAAAAAAATCCAGAACGAGATTTCAGCGAGACTGAAACGTCAGAAAAATACATCTTTAAAGAGACATCGAGAAATGTAATCATTCTTAAAAGAACTTCTTGAAATTACAACGTTCTGATTAACAACGTCGCGAATACAACACGAAAGGATTTTGAAAACGTGGTTATCTGCCCCTGCTACTGTATCGTAATCCCTTAACAGAACAATTAATCGTTTTAAGGGGTCAATTGGCAATTTTTGTAATATTTGACTTTGGTCACATATACGTCTGTTGTGTTTCCCAGGAATAAAGTTCAAAACCTTCTCAATGTTATATATGAAAATAAAAACTAAGTTATCTGTAATAGTTATCCTACGAGGACGCGGTGTGTCAGTGTCAGATCACACCGATGGACGGAGGCCAGAGGGTGATCCGACCCTGACACACCCAGTCCGAATATAATAACTGTTTTACATCCCAGCTGTTTTAGATTAGACGGAAAAACATTAACAACTCCTAAAATTTAATTTAGAACGCAACACAACCATTATAATAATCTTTATATATTATACATATATACCCTTCATGACCCCCGAACACGATGATTAAATTTGAAACAATGTCAACTCGCCCCACTGACCAATCGGCCCACACAGATCGCCACCTTATAAAAAATCGTATCACTCTTGTTTACCGACTAACTTCACTTTTCAAAAAGTGTAAATTTCAATTGAACAATCAGTCTGACAACTCACTTATTTACGAAAAGAGTTAAAAAAAACACTGAATAAAGATCTGCCAAATCGCATTTATAAAAATATCTTGCTTCCTACAAGTATGTTGAATTACTATAAGAAGTTATCCAGTCATCCTGGTATAGTGGTATGTGTCGTGGGTTGATATGCTATAGGTCTTGCGTTCGAATTCCGGCATAACACTGGATTTTTTCTACGTAAATCTTTATTGATAGTCTTTTCGGTATAGTCAATTATAAGTTTTTTAAGTTGATTTGATATTCCCGCCAAAATGTTACAGAACAAAAAGAAAGCATACAAAACAAAGAAACTCAAGCTGGGGTTATCTGGTAATGATGATCCGGCTCAGATCACCCCTAGTAGAACAAAGGACCTGGGATGTAATAATAAATATAACTCAGTCACCAAACTTTAATGAAAACTGCTCAAAGTACTTTAAGATATAATTAGAAATCTTGAAAACCACCCTTTTTTGTCGAGCCTGCAACTTTTGTTGCAGAAAGCTCGACATAGGGATAGTGATCATGCGGCGGCGGCTACGGCGGCGGCGTGAGTTCACTTTTTAAAAGCTTTATATTTTGGAAGGTAGAAGACCTGGATGCTTCATACTTTGTATATAGATGCCTCATGTTACGAACTTTCCGTCAGTCACATGTTCAATGTCCTAGACCTCATTTTCATGGTTCAGTGACTACTTGAAAAAAAGTTAAGATTTTTTGTAATGTTAAATTCTCTCTTATTATAAGAAATTGGATAACTATATTTGATATGTGCGTACCTTGCAAAGTCCTCATGCCAGTCAGAAAGTTTTCACTTGACCTCGACCTCATGTCATGCATCAGTGAACAAGGTTAAGTTTTGGTGGTCATGTCCATATCTCAGATACTATAAGCAAAAGGTCTAGTATATTCGGTGTATGGAAGGACTGTAAGGTGTACATGTCCAACTGGCAGGTGTCATCTGACCTTGACATCATTTTCATGGTTCAGTGGTTATAGTTACGTTTTTGTGTTTTGGTCTGTTTTTCTTATACTATATGCAATAGGTCTACTTTATTTGTCGTATGAAATGATTGTAAGGTGTACATGTCTAGCTGACAGATGTCTTTTGACCTTGACCTCATTTTCATGGTTGAGTGGTCAAAGTTAAGTTTTTGAGTTTTGGTCTATTTTTCTAATTCTTTATGCTTTAGGTCAACTATATTTGGTGTATGGGAATATTTTATGATATTTAGGTCTGTTACGCAGGTTTTATTTGACCTTGACCTCATTTTCACGGTCCATTGCTAAGTGTTTAGTGTTTGTGTTTTGGTCTGTTTTTCTTAATTTATAAGCACTAAGTCAACTACTGTATATTTGTTGTATTTAAGAATTGTTAGCTGTATATGTCTGCCTGGCATGGTTCATCTGACCTTGACTCCATTTTCATGGTTCATTGATCAATATGTCGTTTTCTTGGTAAATTTTGAGAGTTTATGTGACAGTTTTAATAAAGCTTTATATTTAGGTCTATCAACATAATATCAATGATTAGCAAAGAAGGCGAGACATTTCAGCGTGTGCACTCTTGTTTGTATATGTAAGAGAAAGCTAATGATAATCCCTTTGTTTCTAATTATCATTATTATTGTCATGAATATAGGGATTATCATTCTCTTACAAACTTATAATATTGTAAAGTGTTCATGGCTCAAATGATCCCTTGATTAGTTTTATTCAAAAATTAGTTTCATTGTCAGCATGATCAGTGCAAATTAAATGTTTATAATTGATGCATGACTACATAGTTTAGCATTTCATTTCCAGGTTAGCTTAATTCATGAAAGGACATTTTTTTTATATTTGGGAAATATTTAAATAAAAAAAATGCGTTATAAACACAATTGACACATTAGACCACAGAAAAGTTAGAAATTGTAAAAAAAAGTTTCCTGATTGTGAATTTAATTGTAATATTTAAGTAAGGAATTATCTTTTTTTTTCAAATTTACAGTTTCAATCAATAAATACATTTGAGTTACAACTAATTTTATATCAAGGCCAATATTTTGATCCGGATTTAAAAAAAAATCTTTTTCATTATGTCAGGGAAATGTTTTAATAAAATGCCTTTAAAAGTTTTTAAATATATATTCAAATTTCTGTTTTTCTAAAAATCGAAATGTTGGAAAAAAACTATTCTTCCCATTCGCTGGTTCAGTAATTAGTTTTGGAAAGCTTTATTTAAATCTTATGCAATGCTTTGATGTTGTTATTTTTTTTTTTAATATACGTTTTATAGAACAGTAAAATAATTAAGATAAAACTAAGACACTTGGTATTTGGATATAAAACTTCTGACGAAGAATATTTTGACTTTAAATTTTTCAACGATTGTTGTGTTTTCAGTTTACAAAGCCTATTACATATCTGACTAAAAGTAAAAAAATGTCAATGAGTTCAATAACTGAGTATGTTCGAAAATTAAAAGTACTTTTTTAGCAACTATTAGATAACATAGGAATAGTCATACTAAGTGATATTATTATATATACATGTATATTTGATCGACAAATGTAACATGTATTTTACAACCAATCACTACCCTGATTGATAAGTGGATTGTAACAGGGAACTTCAGGAGCCAATATTTGAAATTAATATTTAATTATATTGTTAAAAAAAATGGCATTTGAAGTTATTATTATATTCATAATAACATTAAAGGTATACATTTTACTGCATAAGTAAACTTCAACTGATCACTTTAAGTCAACGTCTATCACTCTGATTAATCTTTTCTATCTGAAAAATGTGCTACAGGGCAATTGTAACTCATTTGTAGAAACTCTTTGTTTTGAACTGTAAAAATAAAACCAAAATGATATGACAATTCCTTAATAAGAAAACGATTTACATTCATGCTTCACAATTAAGAGCCACAGAATTCTACAACTGTATTGGTCGAGAGCATTTAGCTATATGTTAAATGTTGAAAAAAATCCCATAATTCGGAAATTAGATAAAAACTTGTAAAAGTTTTTTTGATTTATTGTTTAAAAGCTGGAACATCCCCATTTTTTCGATGAATAAAACGCACAAACTACAGTTTTGTGCAGACAAAGCATTACATGTAGATGGGAGGAAAAAGTAACGCGGCGTGCACTTTATGTAAATGCCTTGTTCACTGTGCGATAACTCCGAAATTTGAGTAGACATCAAAAGTAAAAGGAAGTTTACTTTCGCGTTTACCTCCGCGTTAACGCGAAAAAAGCGTGTCTTCTTATTTTCTAAAAGAGTAAACGGGTGTTTAATTTCGTATTTACTTCCGCGTATAATATAACGCGACTTATATTTTCTATGTTGTGGTAAACGCGCGTTAACGCAGATTGTCATCGTATCCTGGTTATTTTGAAAATTTTAAATCGTAAACAAATTTCAATATTTTTTTATATCTAAGGCTGACTCGTTTAAAAAAAAATTTTGTAGCCATTGACCAAAACTTACTCTATTTGCACTTTAGTATGTAAATCTTATAGTCGCATAGTTAATCATTAACATCTCAATTATGGCTTGTATTATACAAATTTCAGCAATATTGGAACATAATGACAACAAAAGAATTTCCACATCAAGTTAAGTACGGGTGCCGCATGCGGAGCAGGATCAGCTTACCCTTCCGGAGCACCTGAGATCACCCCTAGTTTTTGGTGGGGTTCGTGTTGTTTATTCTTTAGTTTTGTATGTTGTGTCATGTGTACTTATGTTTTCTGTTTGTCTTTTTCATTTTTAGCCATGGCGTTGTCAGTTTGTTTTAGATTTACGAGTTTGACTGTCCCTTTGGTATCTTTCGTCCCTCTTTTAAGAGTGCCAGAATTTCCTCTTTTTATTCAAAATATTGAAACGTAATAATATGTCAATAGTTTTGAAACTTCAGGCTGACTCGTATAACAATATTTTTTGATCGCATCAATCAATGCAAACTGGCAAAATTTAAAAAAAATACATAGCCTTATGATAAATCAGTTATATCTATATGTCATGGATTGTATAATAATGATGACAGCAATATTGAATCACAATGGTTACACAATTTTGTCCACATCAACTTAGAGTGCCATCACGTCCTCTTTTTATTAAAAATGTTGGATTTCAAAAACAATTCAGTAGTTTTGATGCTTCTAATTGACTTGTATGACACAATATATAGTGAATTAATTTTTTTTTCTGTATAAAACCTATAATATTTTGTCCACATCTATTAAGAGTGCCACCATTTCTTCTTTTTGTTCACAATATTGACTACAAAAAATCAGTAGTTTTTTATACTTCAGGCGAACTCGTATAACAAAATTATTTGAACGCATCCATTAAAATTGACCATATTCACACTTTATTTTATGTAAATCTATATCACCACATTATTGATCAGCAATAATTTTATGTCAGGATAGATTTTATGATACAAATGACAACACTATTGAAACACATTGACTACAAAATGTTGTCCGCATCAATTTATAATGCCAGCATTTCCTTTCGGTATCCGAAATGATAAACTCTACTAAACTCAGTAGTTCGGGATGGTTTGTATTTAAAACAAAACTATTTAACGGTTCATCCAATATTGATAGGACTGCATGATTTCATTTGTACTTTATAATGACAAGCATGAGAAGTTCTCTCCTTGGAATAATTTACTGCTAGAATATTATGCTTGATTGTTTTGTAGTTTAACATACAAGACCACATATTTCATACATGTTCAGAACGGGTATATTTTTTCGGACGTCCCATATAAAATTTATAATTAGTATGGATTAGTCTGCCTAAATTGATGAGATTGGTCATAGTTAGACAACACCTTATATTCCCTACACTGTACAAATTTTGTTTGACTCAGAATCGTAAATTCTACACAAACAAGGTGTATTACGATGAAAAATCCATGTATTAAATGCATCATTTTCTCACAGTTTTTATTTTGGAAAGACTGTTAAAAATGGAAAACAAAGCAACGTAAAGCATGACATTGATATCCTTTCATATGTAAATATTTCCCGATGCGTTGTATAACCTTTCTATCTGCCTTCTTTATCAAAAAACAATCAAATTACAGATTTTCAATTTCTTTAAAAAAAATAGCTGCATATATATATTTGTTTATCAAATGTGTATTTTTTTAGCCCTTATTTAATGTATATAATGAAATGAAATGAAGAAGAAAGGTCGCTACAGTTATTTGAACTGATTGCTTGCAATTAACAAAAGTTATTTTTTCGAATTAAAAGTGTTTTTTAATCGTAACGGTTTTATAAAACATATACGTAAAACAGAATACACGTACACATGTACACGAACTTTATTTCATCAGTTAACGTGAGAAGTAAACGCGAGTTTACTTTTAAGTGCACGTAAAAGTACACTTGTGAAACCAGTAGTAGACGCCCGTTTACTCTAAAATGGACGTGAAATAAACGTTTGAAATCTTAAGTAAACCCTCGTTTACTACTGACTAAACTGACACAGAGTGAATGCAACGGTAGATATAAGAATTTTCATTTTGACCGTGTTAACTTTAATAAAGTAAACGCAAAAATTTAAGTCAATTAAAGAAATATATGCCCGCGGCGTTAACGAGCGTTTACTTTGTATATTGCTTGGTCTGCACAAAACTGTAGACGCCGTACCATCTGAAATGTTAAAAGTTGTAAAGGAGTGTACGTCAATAGATATAAACAATTCACCAATGTTTCAAAAATACTGCTCAAAGCATTTTTCTAGTAATTGTACGAAATCTTGAAAATCCTCCTTTTAGTAATGAATAAAACTCCATAACTCGAAAAGGTAAAAATCTTCAATCATAAAAATTGAAAGGAAGCTCATGTCAATATATATAAACAATTTACTAAAGGTTTTTGCAAATTGGTGAAATAATTTGAGTTAATGTCCGAAACATGGATAATCAATGATTATCATTTTGTAATGAATAACACCCCATAACTAAAATGCGAAGAATATAAAATTAGTAAAAAAAACAAAGGGAGGTCACCTCAACAGATATAAACAACTACCAAAATTGCAATCAAATTGGTTAAAGCGTTTTAAGTTAATGTCCGACATGTTGACGTCGGAGGGACGGACATACAGACAATGGTATACCATAATACTTCCCGTAAAAGGGAGTGAGTGAAAAAAAATGCAAAATTTCCTTAACATTAACAAATTAGTATCAGCAACCCAACAATTTGTTGTCTGATTCGTCTGAAAATGTCACGGCAGCTAGATCATAACCCTAGTAAGTTTTATAGATATCTGATTTGTAGACAGGATCATCAGATACTATTGTATAATTAGATAATTGTTTACTTCAACTAACAACAAACAACAAATAGCAACTGACATCAAGTGAGAGGATTACCTATTTTGATACTTTAAGTCAAGTTAAAGAAAAAAAGAAAAACAACAAGAGATATATCAATTGTTGAACGTAAATTCCGTTGTTTCACATCCTTAGCTATATACATTGTAACTCTACAACATTTGTCAAAATGAATATAACATACCTCTGATGTTCCACGGTATTGGGTCTTTTAAAAGTTCTGTGACTTCCATGTTTTCACACTTTAAAGTACTGTGGGAAACTTGTAACTTCCTCAGATTTCCTGTCACCTCTGAGTGCTCAGTCATTGTATTGTAGTGTACTAAGTATACGGAAAGGAAACGAGCGCTGTACGGAGATTGCCAATCTACTTACTGCCTACAAAAATTTTTAAAAAGAAAATATCATTAAATCCAACCTTCACATAATTCAAAATTAATGTCAACAGAATATTTCTTTAATGAATTTTAAACCCACCGTCTCCGAAAAATATAATTAAAGTCACTTGAGCATGAGAAAGGGACAGATCATACACTAGTACAGCATGCCTATATCTTGCTCATTGAAAATTGTGAAAAAAAAAGCAAATGCATATTGGATCAAGAATTTTGCACATGTTGACAGAAGGCACTCATTTACATTTTCAATTGCAGCAGATCCCCTTGGCCCCTCATTACCTGTTAATGCTATGAATACAACCACTGATACTTATGTAACACTTACATCAGATAAATGAATCCATGCTGTATTGAAATCAGCAGTGGCCATCTTGTTACTATCATGATGAGCTAATATATTCCTGTACCATTTAATCCTTGTAAGATCAGGTCCTGGAGTTGTCTCCACTGGTAGTGGTAATCTGTCAAATCCATTGATTGGCTGAGTAACAGATGTCAAGTTTCTGATTAAGCAAATCATTAATGTTACATCAAAAGTTGTAGAAACGGGCACACCTATAACATCAAAAGAATTATAATTAATAACATCTTTAACATCAACAGTAATAGAATCTGGTACATCTATAACATCATAAGAATTATAATTAATAACATCTTCAACATCAACAGTAATAGAATCTGGTACATCTATAACATCATAAGAATTATAATTGATAATATCTTTAACATTAACAGTAATATAATCTGGTACACCTATAACATCATAAGAATTATAATTAATAACATCTTTAACATTAACAGTAATAGAATCTGGTACACCTATAACATCATAAGAATTATAATTAATAACATCTTTAACATTAACAGTAATAGAATCTGGCACACCTATAACATCATAAGAATTATAATCAATAACATCTTCAACATCAACAGTAATAGAATCTGGTACACCTATAACATCATAAGAATTATAATCAATAACATCTTTAACATTAACAGTAATAGAATCTGGTACATCTATAACATCATAAGAATTATAATTAATAACATCTTCAACATCAACAGTAATAGAATTTGGTACACCTATAACATCATAAGAATTATAATCAATAACATCTTTAACATCAACAGTAATAGAATCTGGTACATCTATAACATCATAAGAATTATAATTGGATAACATCTTTAACATCAACAGTAATAGAATCTGGCACACCTTTAACATCATAAGAATTATAATCAATAACATCTTTAACATCAACAGTAATAGAATCTGGTACACCTATAACATCATAAGAATTATAATTAATAACATCTTTAACATCAATAGTAATAGAATCTGGTACACCTATAACATCATAAGTAATAAAAATCGGGTACACCAATAACATAAAAAATATTGGAATTAGGTTCACATGCAACATCAAAAGTATATGAATGAAACACCTGTAGCATAAAAGGTTTTATAATCATGCATCTGTAACATCAAAATTATAAGAATGATGTAAACCTGTAGCATCAACCGTATAAGAATCATTTAAACCTGGGACATCAAAAGTATTGGATTCAGGTACATTGGATTCAGAAATAATCAATCAGCTGATTTTTAAACTCATTCAAGACAGTGCCGATATAAACCCTAGGCTGAACGAATTACAAAAATGAGAGCACTAACAATGTTATATTCAATATAAATAACGTTTCCAAGATGTATAACTGTTTTTGAAATTATTCGTCGGCACTTATTATCGAACTTGTCCACGACATTGCTGATAAAATCCTAAGATATCAGTTTAATACAAATCTGGCAAGAATTGTACAAATAAGAGCACTTACGGCGCAACTTTCCATATAATAACTAATTCCAAGGGACATAATTCTTATAAGAATAATTGATCGTCACTGATTTTCGAACTTTTCCAAGCCATTGCTAGGCTTCTCCTATTGTTCTAATTTCAGAAAAATCTGACTAGAGTTGTACATGTGAGAGTGCTAACAGGAGCAGACAGACTGACTGACATATTGACGGCTGGTTTTCTATGTCCCCCACATAGTGTTGCAAGGAAAACAAAACAATAAGACATAAGACCCAAGCTTGTTTGAGATCCTTACAAAATTTAAAGAGTTCAACGAATAGCTGTTTCAAATATCTGCAACAAATACCACAACACAAGTAGTGTTACAAATATTCCTACCACTGACAGAAGATTGTAAATGATGAACAAGATATCTTCCCATCTTCAGTTATTCCATTTCACATAATAATACATACTCTAGACTCAGAAAACCATACACTCAAATGCAAGCACATATACATGTTCATGATATCTACATCCAAGGACTGATACAGACACTTATAAGGGTACTTTCCATATATATACATTATTACCGTGGAATCAGCTTCAAGGCTTTTTGTTCAAGCACCACTATTTGATAGTTTTAGGGAACAGTTCACTCCTGATGTTCTCTGAACTATTGTTCAATAGCATATATTAAGAATATATATAACTTTAATCCCAATTTCATTTTGGTTGCACAAGATCATTATTTTGTTTTTAACTGAGGTTACAATTTAAAATAGACCATATATATGCAACAGTTACCATCGGATGTACATTGAACAACCAAAAAAGATGAAGAAGAAGAGAGAAGCAACATTTTGAGGTGAATTCAATCAGACATATACTCTCCATATAAACCTTGTTTAACTTAAATTAAATGTTTTTGGGTTTGCTTAGCCATTACACATGTATTAACATACCATTTCGTGGAAACAACAGATTCCACTGAGCCTGGTTCAAAACTCTCTTTAATTTCAAGTCACAAAGAGTGTTGTAGTTTGTGTTCAGTGTTGAAGGTAGATGAGTAGGTGGAAATTCTCTGTCAAAATAAATACGGACTGCTCTTGGTGCAACTCCTTTCAATAACAAAGCTAATCGTATATAATTCTCTTCTTCTTCCAAGAGGGGGGCCATCATTCAAATTATCTCAAATTTACAATTAAAACCTATACCATTCTTAACTTATGGTCCATGCCATCCTGAAAAACAAAACAAAAAGTACATGATACTCTAAAAAAGAAAATAAGCTACATTTCCTTATTTATAAATTGATAAGAGGTTTTTAGTTCCTGTTGTGTAAATGAATGTGTTAATGTGCTTGTGTGCATATCATATATTGTACTCTAGAATTGTACAAGAGAGGCCAACAAATTTCAAACTTGATCTGCGTTTTCTGATAATAATCATTATGTATCAAATGCATAACATTTGGTTGCGGCAAACAAAATTCTTGACAAACGTACGTTTCTAAATTCCCAAAATGCTTTAGGGTTAGATTTGGAGGCATTTTAAAATTTAACCATTAAATCTTTAAAATAATTCCGACGTTTTTCCATTCTAGTCATATTATATTATTATAAGTTTTACTTAAATGAAAACATTTAGATATAAGCTCTTTATTAAATGAATTAAGGGTAGGTAATCTGCTATATTGGTCTAGTGATTTCTTCAAATAATAGTGTATTATATCTTTTTTCTTCTTCCCTGTAACTTAATTTTCCTTTGCTAAGTTCAATTTTAGCTGATTCATTTATACAAGATTGAAATTCATTCACAGATACAGTATATATATATGCCATCTTGATCTAAACTGTAAACACTATGATGTACAAACTAATATAGTTTAGATGTGACAGAAGGAAGATGCTATGAAGAGCTTGTTAAAACATCCTTCCACAAAAACTTTCGTGGAGTGGGACATCTATGAACTCTGGATTTTTTTTTATGATTTCGAAAAATTAACACTTTTTAAAAAAATACAATGATCAGAGAGCGATTTAATTAAAGCATAGACTATTTACCTTATCATCTGTTTCAACTCTCAGTCTTGTTAAATTCAATTTATATTTCCGCTGCTGCTATAAATCTTTACGTTGACTGCATGTAATTTGTTGAAAAATATCTCTGACACAAGTGTTGACAACAGGTCGGTAAGGTAAACAACAGATAATACGGATACTGTTACGCCCTCTAGCTTTCAAATTCTTGTAATGTTACCGGAACATCATTTGACAAATATGACAAATAGGTAACCTTACTCATAATAGTATTTTAATACTAAATTTTCACCTTGGTAGATATATAAATGATATAAATAGCACAAAATGTTTAATACTTGTTTTATTTCAAATCCAAACCTGTATCTAAAGTTTTTTAAACTTAAGCACCCCGCTACGCTATTTAAATATCTTTGTAAAAGTATTTTTAAGCGTTAAACCTATACATCATAAGTGCTCCGACGTATAACGGATAACATACCTGTACAGTACAGAATTCACTGAATATTTAACACAGGGAACGGTTTAACCGAACCCAGGATTTTACATGTTTGTATATTGAATCATCCGTTGTTTAGAGCACTCATCCAGAACATAAATAATAACTTACTGCTGTGAGCTCAATTATAGCAGGTGTGTGTTATTTATTCTAGTAAATTGGTAACAAATATTTTTTTATCGGTATTTTTTTAAGCCGACTTTAAGTCATCATGACAAGAGTGTCTTGAATAAAATGTTAATCCAATTCTTGAACCAAAGACATATCCTATATATCCTATACTCAGTCTTCTGTAAACGATTTGACATGAATATCAATTATATGGTCATTTTTATAAATTTCCTGTTTACAAAACTTTGAATTTTTCGAAATACTAAGGATTTTCTTATCCCAGGCATAGATTACCTTAGCCGTATTTGGCACAACGTTTTGGAACTTTGGATCCTCAATGCTCTTCAACTTTGTATTTGTTTGGTTTATTACTATTTTGATATGAGCGTTACTGATGAGTCTTATGTAGACGAAACGCGCGTCTGGCGTACTAAATTATAATCCTGGTACCTTTGATAACAATTATTTTTTTTTCGCATCTATATCGTATAATCGTCAAAAAATATTTCACTTGGTCATTTATGTTTGAAAATAAAATGAACAATAAGATACAGTATATTTCTATGACAGATCGATGTTTACTTTTGTTGAATCTCCCTAACAAATTTTAATGCGGTTTTCCCGTGAAAAACGAGAAAGGTCATACTGAGGTAACTGTATACGTAAAACATGTCGGCGAAGTGGTGTCTAAAAATTTAGAGAATATAAAGAAATGTCTTCAGAGACATGGAGATGTATTATATGATATTAGATAGTTAGTGTATGTAAAATTCTTAATAACTTCATATAGTAGTTGCTTTGGTTAACGTACCTTAATTTATTGATTTTGTTTGTATGAAATAAGTTAAAGTATGTCCTCTTTCTTAATCAAATGAACTAATTGTGCTTTTTCGGGGTCAGTAAATGGATAAAACAATTCTTGACATCCTTTGCTAAGAAAATAAATAAACTATCTTATCAATCTGAAAGTACATTAGCATGGATATTGACGACATGTTTTGTCCCAAACAATTGTCTCTTCTATGTAAAGTAATCAAAAATGCTAACTCTATTCATGCAAAACATGGGAACTAAATGAATACGTGAAGACCACTGAACCATGCCTACTTGCTGATAGGACGAGACGGCGAAGGTACGAGTTGACATCGATCCGAGGACATGTGAAATCGAAAATAGGTTTAATTTTTACTTTGTGTTGTGTTTCATACATAGCTTGCCATCTTTTTCAACTTTTAGTCTTGTTAAATTTAATTTA
Organism: Mytilus trossulus; assembly: GCF_036588685.1. Classification (NCBI taxonomy): domain Eukaryota; kingdom Metazoa; phylum Mollusca; class Bivalvia; order Mytilida; family Mytilidae; genus Mytilus; species Mytilus trossulus. The sequence continues at coordinate 69,156,271 of NC_086380.1, forward strand.
TTTAACCGCTGCTGCTATACATCTTTACTTTGACTGGACACAGTTTGTTGAAAAAATATCCCTCGAACAAGTGTTGACAACAAGTCGGTAAGGTAAACAACAAACAATACGGATTATTTTGCGTCCTCTACCTGTCAAATTATTGTACTTGTACCCGAACGTTATTTGAAAAATTTGACAATAAGTAACCTTACTCATAATGATATTTAAATACTAAACTTATACCTTAGTAGATAATAAATGATATGAATAGAACAAAAGGGTTAAATAGTTGTTCTATTTCAAATCAACACTCTCACCTGTATTTAAAGTTTTTTTTAAACTTAAGCACAAAATGTCTACATAAACAATTAACTGAATTATTTTCATCATACTATTCAAAAATAAATTTGAATTTGTATCATGTCCGTTTACCTTTTTTACTGTATTTAAAAACCTAGGTCAAGTAGATTTTTTATCATACAGTGAACACAAAGTGTTTAAAGTTCTCAAAAAGGTTCACTAATTATGTAAAGTAATTTTATATTTCTACACCTGATTCATCCCTTAGTTTAGGAAAGAATATTCCGTGGTTAATGTATTTGTTGTTCAATAACATTGTGCTCAAATACATTTACTTAAGTATTGTTAAACAAAATAGCAAACTAAATTCCGGAAAGCAATTAATACCGTGGTACCTTAAATGCTCTCACTAATTATTACAGTACTTGCAGTACTTAATCAAACTTGCAGCACATACAAACAGTTGTAAATGTGTTGACACATTAGATTGTTTCCTTCTTTTCCTATTAAATTCTAGCTTTTTTGGAGCATCCTCGTCACAGATATAGAACCTGACTCGCACGGCATATTTTACATCTCAGTTATACACCGTGACTTTTAAGACATAGCAATAAACAATTAGCAATAAACAATGAATGATAATTCGCATTATGTGCAATATTATAGACCCTCTTATGACCAAAATTAATTGAACAACGGCGATATCTGTTGTAGCCATATATTAGCGAGGTTCTTTTCCTGAACTGGTTGTTGATTCAGCTATGCTGGGTATATACAAGAAATCCTAATTTGAAATGGCACAGCATTCTAATTAAACAATGAATGATAATTTGCATTATGTGCAATATTGTAGACCCTCTTATGACCAAAATCAATTGTACAACGGTGATATCTTTTTTAGCGTTATAATAGCGAGGTTCTGAAGAACTGGTTGTTGATTCAGCTATGCTGGGTAGATACGAGAAATCTTAATTTTGAAATGGCAAGGAATTTCAATTTGAAGACCTAACATTAGGCTAACATGAAAATAATTATTTGTAATGATTTGCAGATCATTTCAATCATCAACTGCCAATTTTTGACATGCTGTTTGTCTGTTTATTAAGAAAAGATTAGTCAAATAACCCTTGTATTTAAGATACACACGTGCTTATAGTACTTTAAAATTAGTTCTGAAACCAAAATTCATTATAACTTGCTATTTATGAATCTAGAATGTATTAAGGGAAAGTTTTGGCATTTGTGTCAAATGTTCAGATTCCTTGATGTTTCACAAAATATTTAATAGCTAAAAAAAGGTCACTTACCAAATTTATAGTACATTGTTGATTTTCTCTCATTGGATTTGAGACCCAAATAATACTTATGGAAGTATAAGGTAAAAGTCAAAGTCAGCCTTTTCCCCGCCATGTTTTTAAAATCAATTATCTCAGTAAAGAGCTCCATGACCTCTAAATATTTTTAACTTTATTTTATCCTACACTAATACTCTTCCGGCTTAAAGTATTATTTCTAAATTCTTGTTTTATTTTTATTTTTGTGATGATCACCTAAGTACATCCTTAAGGGCATACGATACAGCTTTGATCCCGCATGTCTATTTTTATAAAAAAATAATCCATAAAGACTTTTTTTATTATTAAATCAGTTATGTAATAAAAAATATACCTTCATGTGCTACTTTATGAGTACATTGAGGTCAACATTTTTTATATTTGTTTAAAACTCGGATTTGTGGCCGGATTTTCACTTTCGATAGGAAGACATATTTGTTTTGGTTATAAAGATTAACACTAACTGTTTTTTGTTAAATGATTTGTAGTTTCTGTAGTTTTACGTATCCTTAAAATTTATACATTTTTTATTCAGAAAAAACTCATATTTATCAAATGTTTTACTTAGACAAATACGAGTAAGTATTTTTATCAACTGTCAAGTTTTTCAAATCATTCTACTCAAAAAGTCTAAGTTTTAATTGAAATAAAATCCACTCTTTATTCACCACACTTAATTTCTCATGACCTGTTACATTATTAGATAGACACATTCTGTTACACACCTGACTGAATAAATAAATGATTATCCTCAATAGTTTACCTACAAATGTATTATTTATTTCAATTTACACAACAACAAGTTGTATTGTTAATTTTCGGTGAAGCTTTATAAATTATCCGGGGTATTTCAATAAACAAAGTTGCATATCTCTGACCTGAGAATTTTCTGCAACGAAATTGTTTGATTTTTTCTCTATTCCTAGGCCATTGTACTGCTATATAATAGAGGTTGGCACTAATTCATCAATTTTTTTATTTACATTCAAATCATAATACAGGAAATGTTTGTTTTTCTAAATGAAATTTTAAACACCAATTAAGATATTTATTTCAAAAGATTTGTTGTTGTTGAGTAATTGCACGTGCAGTGTCTCTTTCTTGAAATCATTGAGCCAATAATAATTAATGGCAGGTAAAAATATACTTCTTGATGAATTCCTTTTCAATTCTTGTGAAAATCAATAATTTGCAAATATTTATTAAAGAACAAGATGTTTTAAGATCAGAATGTATCTAGAATGGAAATATAAAATGAGATATTTGCATCTTTATTGCTAAATTCCCAACTTTTGTGGCGATAGCATTAACATTTTATAGTAAGATTAGGAAAATCGAAAGAGCCAATGTAATGCATTATATTACAATTACTTTGACAAAAGCATTCATGAAATTAACATTAGAAATACATTCATTTATAAAAGCTTTACATCATATTACAATTTCTTTTGCAAAGAAGTGCATTGAATTAAACATAACATTTTGAGATTTTATTATTGAGTAAAAAAACAAACATGTTGATGAACAAATTGAAGACACATATGCATAAACTGTTTCAAGTATCTACTAAATTAAGCATCTAGTAAAACGTGTGTTCAATACAACAATTACATTTTAACATCATAAGGGTTTCAAGGTAAACAATTCTTGATTCACAATTGTTTTCTGTAAACAGAAATTACATAGATGAAGTTTAATATTTGTTTCAACTTATGTTAAATTTACTTTTATAAACATTCAATTGTTTTATTAATTCCAATCAAAAACATTTTTTGAGAATGTCTTTCTTCATTATAAAATTATCAAATAAATATAAAGCTTAATTTATGTCTAAGTGTCCAAATGGTAAAAAGATTGATTGTAAAACAAACTAATTAGTTTTTATGAAAATAGCCATTTGTTTATAACTCATCAAGAAAAGGTATTCACTGTTATTTAAAAACATTACAAAATCTACTTTAGCTGAATCATGATGAATCAGTGACAGATATATAGTATGTTGAAAAAGTAATGCCATGTAATGCAATGTTAAGCATGAAATTAAACAATTTTTAACTCAAGTAATGCATTACATAACAATTGATTGTCAAACAAACTAATTAGTTTTTATGATAATGGTAAATTTTCTATAACTCATCAAGACAAGGTATTCTCTGTTGTTTAACAATGATACAACAATTTCATAGGCACGTTTTTCAGATGAAAAAAAAAATATTCAAATGATTATGTTCTTAATTAATCCAGAAATCTTAAGTTCCTCTTTAGCTGAATCTCGAACAATCAGTGAACGATACATAGTATGTGACAAACGTAATGCTACGGAATTTAATGCAATACTTTAAATTACACAAGTAATGCATTACATTACAATTACTTGTAATGCAAAAATTGCTGCAATACACATTGCAACCAAATACTTGTTGGAAAATGTTATGCATTACCATGCATTACACTAACAAGTTTGCATTACCCATACCTGCTAGCTATACAGTTGTCTGGATCACAACATCTCGGATGTTTAACACTTTAATCTATCATATCATCAATATTGGCTGAGGCTAACAAAAACTAACCATAGTTAACTGGATAAAAATTTTGTATTTTTCACCTTACATGCGTTCCTCCGACAAGTGACGCTCAAATCAATTTTTAAAGACAAAATAAAAAAACGACAAAGAAGAGCATTGAGGACCAACAATTTCTAAAAGTTTTGCAAAATACAGCTACGGTAATCTCTCACTGTAAAAAAGTCTTAGTATTTAAAAATGTCAAATTTCAGTTAACAGTTTATTTATGATAAAGACTATTAAAGGTTTTTGTTATAGTTATGTTAACAATTATTTATTAACTGCGATATGTATGTTTTGAACTAGCGTAGGTAGACGAAATTATAACGGTTGACATACTTGGGTATGAGTGGTACGAATGATTTCCGACAACAACGGTATTCGTGTTATACATCATTGTACAATTTAGATTTACGGCTTAAATAAGGTTAAGATGGATTGAAAATCGAGAAATCGTGTAACAAAAGTATCTGGAGGGTTATTATTGGTCTAAAATCATCGAAACGTGAACAATCAAATGTTTATTAATTTAATCAAGTCAATTGTAAGTGAACATTTTTATTTTGTTTTTATACACAGTATCACTGTCAAAAATGTTTACATTGTCTACGTTAGCCATCTCCTTAAAAAATAATACCTTCAATATAATGTGAAACAAATAAATATTAGATATAATCTAGAGCATCCTTGGTTAAAAAAATGCATTCCAACTACACTTGTCATAAAGAGCGAAGAATTGGGGTAAATAATAAATTGCAAATAAAGGTTATAGATCATTTCTACTTTCTGAGATATGAAACTTCATTATACAAAAAAGTTTACGTTACTGACATTTGTTTCAAGACAAACATAGACCTATGGTAAATTCATTAAGAAGTACCAAAACTTACCAAAATTACTTACACCAAGTATCATGACATGTAAGACAGAATGTTATGACAAAATTCATAAAAGAACTAATTTGGAATATGAAATAAGTTTTTAACATTGCATAACAAAAGTAATTTGAAAGTCATTTTACAACTAGTTATGTTTAATAATGTTTCTTGTCCTCAAGTTGAATGTGCTGTAAAATCATAACAATGTTTAGGCTTCTAAAAACATTTTAATATCTAATTACTCTATCAGATAAACAAACAGTATTGGTATGAAGGCAGTTCGTTATACTTTTTAATGATAACTATAATAAATACACTTCTTTTACGAGCTGATCATTTCAGCCTAACTTCTAATTTACATTTTTTTTTCTTTTTGTAATACATTTACAATATCAGTATGCATTTCTCCTCTAGCAATTATATCTTATGACAACAGTTCCTTATATCTAAACAAATAATTAGAAAAATACTTTAATTGATTTATCATGCCCAACGAACTTCTAATGCATATTTTGTTTTTTTTCTAATAAATGTACAATCTTTATATGATTTTCTCTTCTTGCAATATCTAGTGGTTTTAGTCCTCTTAATTTAATGTTACAATCTGCTTTATGTTTTAATAACAATTTAACAATCTCTATATGACCTTTATAACAAGCTACACAAAGAGGGGATACGCCTGTTCCTTTACACTTATTAATGTCAGCTTTATTGTTTATTAACATCTGTACTACTTCAGTATGTCCATTCTGACAAGCAATAAACAGAGGTGATATTTCTTTATCATTACACTTATTGATGTCAGCCTTTTTGTTTATTAACATTTCCACTACTTCAGTATGTCCTTGCTGGCAACCAATGCTCAGAGGTGATGCACCATTATCTCTACACTTATTGGAGTCAGCCTTATTGCTTATTAAGACCTGTACTACTTCAGTATGTCCATTCTCACAAGCAATGTACAGAGGTGATACTCCATTATCTCTACACTTATTGATGTCAGCCTTATTGTTTATTAACATCTGTACTACTTCAGTATGACCTTCCTGACAAGCACAATACAGAGGTGATACTCCATCTTTAGGACAATGGTTTACAATACTGTTACAATGATATAAACACCATGTAACCATATCAATATCTCCTTTATAACAACACAATGTTAATGCAGTGGTTTTGTAATATGTGTCGTGTAGACTAGCCAGTTCCTTCTGTTGTGATATTTCTATATCTTTTAAGTGTACAAGTATTCTTTGTCTGAAGATTTGATCGTCCATATTGATGTTACAGAAGACATCTACTACCTTTCCTCTTAACCAGTCGTCTACCAATCTATTGATATAACTTTGCTGATATCTTTCTGATACAGCTATTAAATATGCATCTCTCTTGCCTTTTTTTTGAAAAACAAACCTTTTACGAATGAACTGACTTGAAGCATTCTTAATTAAGCAGTAAATCATTGTACTGCCAAAATAAAAAGCAAGAAAGTCAAACAGCTTGTCATGAATAGTTCTATACACTTCTCCATCCTTTCGGATAAAAGTATGAGTTAGTGAATCCAGCTCATCACGAAGTACCAATCGAGATGTTCCTTTCATTACTTTACAAGCTTCATATGTGTTCTGTATAATTGATTCGATATCTTTATCGACATCTTCTGTGAGCAACTCTTCTTGTAAACGATTGTTAAACATGACACATAGAGCAAGTGCACAGTATTTCGCATGTGCTCCTTCCTTCTGTAATTTATCTATCTCGTCTTTGTAAACTGTATATGGACTCCTAAAGAAATCTACCATTCTCAAATTTGCGTTTTTGCTGTATAATTGACATAAAAGAGGAAAACAGTCAAACATGTCATAAAATTCCTTGATCTTGGAGGCGTTTGATTTCAAGTAAAGCTCTGCAATAGATTGTTTTTCGGTTTTAGATAAACGCATATCTTCAGATAAAAGATTGCATTCACATGATTGATAAAACGATAAAGATTTAATTTTTGCATCCTTGAAAACCTGAAGTCTACAAGACATGATTAATTTGACTGGTTTCTTTTCTAGTAATGTATTAATTGTTTCTATCAGAGTTTTCCAGTTTTCCAACTTTGTAGGATTAATGGTATAGGTTCCACAAAAGTCATCAACAACAAATAGGATTTTCTTACTTGAATTGTACCACTTGATGATTTCTTTAGGGCTTGTTATCGGTAAAACATCATAGTCCCCTTCTTGCATTCGTAAAGCAACATGACGCACTAATGATGATTTTCCTGTTCCCGAACTTCCGGTGACAACAACGCAACCATTGTTTTTAATACATTTTAATACACTCTTTGCTATGTTTGTTTCTATAAACATTTTGTCATCTTCTGTCCAATTTTCTAATTCCTCTTTGATTTGACCTAAAAAGTTAGGATTTGAAATTTACTTAAAATATGCTTTATTTTGAGACCGACTACTGTGACCTTGCTATACTGATATATACTAGTATCATAAAACACTACAAAGGTCTTTGCTTATCCCTTATCAAAGTTATTCCTCAAGTACAATGTATAGGAGCAACAAAGAATCAAAGGTCTTTCTATATGTTGCGTTCAGTTTTGTTCTGTGTTGTTTCGTTGCACCAATTTTATTTAGGTTTTGGGAGGGTTGGGTTTGATATTCAATCCTGCCACATTCTGTCGGTTCCTGTCCGAAGTCAGTAGCCTGTAATTCAATAATTGTCCTCTGTAACTGTATATTATATTTGTTTTTTTTTTGTTTTTAGTTTGTTCATCAGTCAGGCTATAATGTTTGTTTTCATATTGTATGTGATTTATATTTTGTATTTGTTTGCTCATTGTCATAGAAAAGAGAAGTGAGATATACCAAAGGGACATCCAAACTCAAAGTCTGAAATCAACAGACAACACATTTGCTTAAAAACGATAGTACACAAAACTGAACACAGTAAAGTAAAGACTGAGCAACACAAACCCTAACACAAATTTTGGCTCCGGAAGAGCACGCACATCTTGCTTTACATGCAATAACGGTCAACAAACACGTGATGGCGTCCGTAAAACTCATGAAGAGATAAATTTCACCTTCACCTCTTGAATATCTTTGTTTCATTGCTTCCTTTCGAACAGCAACACTCTATCTAGAAGCTATATACTACGTATGCAGGGGCTGCAGGAATGAAAGCCATCTAGAAACTATACGTACTTACATATAATTCTATTTGGTCTTTGGTGCATTGTTGGCTCATTGACAATCATACTATGTATATCTAATATTTTATTACGACACCTGTATAAATGTCCATATCCCAGTGACAGTACAAAATGGTCAACTACACAAGGTGGCCAACAATCCTACTACGTAAAAGAACTTTCTGTCAAATGAAGTTAATTTCACAAAGTGACACCATCAAATATTCCAAATACAAGCCTTCAGGGCTTTTTGTTAGTAAAAATGATATCAATTTGAAGGCATGTTTTAGTCAACGATACAATGATAGCAAGAAATCTTACAAAATATGAGAGATTTCTGTTAGATAAGTCTTAGAGGAATTCTGTTTAGAATACTAAAAATAGTGGTAAAAATTTCATACTCCCGTCTAACTCTTCGGATCAAACTTATTTTAGAATATGTTCAACTACACATACTAGCATAGCTTGTGCTTACAATACATGGACTCAAGTTATTATCTGTGAACCAAAATGTTTTCAGTAGCAGAGGCATACAACACCATAATATATAACTACTATAATGTATGTATGACCTTTATTTTGCTAAAGTGTTGAAAGAGAGATTGACAGCAACCCACAATCAATCAAATAAAAGGTCACTGTTGATAATCATTGTTATGTGCAACACGTTGTTAACCTTGCTCATATTTTTTTTCAAAATCGCATCTCAAAGTGCAAAACGTTTATTTTTCAGGGGCAATTTCTCAAAACGTGAATTAGATTAAAAGAAAAATTGTAGATTGTTTGGGAGAATACATCTCTCCACGCTCTTGAACTGAAAATGTTTATTACATATAAGTTTAACCTAGATTTTATAACGTAAACAAGAGTGCAAACGCTGAAATGTTTCAAATTCTTTTCTAAAAAATAATAAAATGTTGATATTTCTAGATATAAAACTTGACTTCAATGTTTTCTAATATAGGATTTCGGTATTTCTTTCTATAGAAAAACTTTATGCTATATCTGATAGAAAAATAAAATAAAAACAGTGGGTTGCCGTTCATTTAAGCTCACAATTTGCCTACAATAGAAACATGCATTTTTGTTTAGGTCCTTTCGTCTACTAAAGTAATAGTAGAAAAACCAGTAATATCGAAATCAAGAAAAGAACTAAATTACAGAAATCGCTTAAATTTTGCAAACGTTTAATTAAATATAAACTAGAGGCTCTCAAGTGCCTGTGTCGTTCACCTGTATTTACTGATGCTTTGGAAATCATGTAAAATATGGTTTATACATAATTGATAGTATTAGATATAAGATATAATTAGATTATATAATGATACTAAGATAATATAAAAAAAAAACTGCCAAATTTCTGAAAAAAATATTAACTCAAGGGTAACAACCCAACGACAAGTTCTCCTATTTTTCTGAAAATATCAGGACAGATAAATCTAAATCTGATATACATTTCTGCCAAACGTCAAATTTAATTTAAATGCTTTTTAGTTTTAGAGGTATTAACAAAAACTGCATTTTACTCCTATGTTTCATTTTTTGCCATAAAGGCCATATCTTGGTTGGTTTGTCGGGTCACTGGACATGTATTTTAAACAAGATATCCTTATAATGGTTATGGCCAAGTTTGGTTAAATTTGTCTCAGTAGTTTCAGAGTAGAAGATTTTTTTTAAAAATAACACAAATTTACTCAAAATTGTTAAACATTCTCTATTAACATGATAAAGGGCAATAACTCCAAAAGGAAACTGTCCATTTTTGTCACTTTGACTTATTTGTAGAGCTTACTTAGCTGAAAATTATTGCTGTTAACAGTTTATGTCTATCTATAATAATATTCAATATGATAACCCAAAACAGAAAAACATACTTTAATTTTAAATGCAGGGGCAGTAATCCAATAACGTCAGAAGATATCTGCTAGACAGACATACACACATAAAAATCCTTCCATACCACAAACTTACATGAGCTACTGCTTGTAGCTGAGGAAAAACAGACCCCAAAAAAATGAACACTGGGTAAAAAAGCAAGGAAATAAGGTCAAGGTATAATAAAACTTGTTCGACTGATATTGTTTTGAAAATTACCATACACAAAATAAAATTGACCTATTGCATATAGTTTTAGACAAAAAGACCAGAACACAAAAACTTAATTTAGACTACTGAACCATGAAAATGAGGTCAAGGTCATAATACACCTGCCAATTGGACATATACACCTTAAGTACTTATAATCATTACATAAACCAAAAAAAAATAGACCTGTTGTTTATAGTATCTGATATATTGACTTTATCATGAAAAAGTAGCCTTGTTCACTGACGAATGACTTGAGGTCGAGGTCAAATGAAAACTGTCTGACGGACATAGTTACCCTATTTATTCAAAATAAGAAAGAAATTAACATCATAGAAAATCTTTTAGATATTGTCGATTAATTTTTTTTCAAGAAGTCAATGAAACATGAAAATAAGGTTAAGGACAAAAGACAATTGACAGACGGAGACCTAATATTATAAGGCATATATATACAAATCATGTAGCATTATTGTTTCTCTTCTTCTAATATATTAAGCTTTTAAGAAGAATCACTATTTCTAGTTCAAGCTTTCTGTGCAAAAAATCCTAGGTTCGAGAATTGGTTTTCACCTATTTTGCAGGGGCATTATTCCCATATGGTCTTCAGATTATTCTTTAAAAAAGGTAGATACAACTTGCCATTCCCCTTAAACTGACTTTATCATAAACTAATACATGTAAACTAAGAAAAAAAGTTTCATAGTCAATAGAATGTGACAGTGTTGGGCGAGAGCCAATTTATGCATGAAATAAGCCAATATAAATACAACTCTATACCAATTATCATTGACCTACCACTAGTGGTTCACCGTAAACTAGACATAATCACAAACTACCGACATTGGAAACATCATACCTATGTACTCCATCAAGTCGAGACAATAAAGTTCCATATCATATATTTATCAATCAAAAAGAAGAGAGGCTATCTTTATAGATATAAATTAGTCACCAAAATTCCAAGATAACTACTGTACAGTCCTTGGATGGTGTATAGTTCCAACTAACACCATATATCATCACACCATACACCATACACCATACACCATTACACCATACACCTTGTACCATTACATCATACACGTTACACCTTTGCACCATCCACGTTACACAATACACCATACATAATTCCCAATTACATCGACACGATCCGAAATTACCCATAACGCAACTAAATTTCAAATATTAAGATGATTATTATTGTTTATGTTTACAATTGGAAAAAAATAAAAGAAAAAAGAACTTCAATTTCAACTAATCAAATGTTGTACGCCGTTCATTCACACCATTCCCAGTCGCACGTTACACAATCACACCATTCCTCATACACCATCACACCGTTTCCCTTACACCATAGCACATACAATTTACACCATTGCACCATATGCAATACACCATTACACCATACACGTTTTTTTGGGAAGTTCAAGGGCTGTAAGCACTTTTGGGTAATTGTACGAACACTGAATATCTCAACTTTTTGGTACATCGTCTCATAACTCAATAACACACAAGAGGCTGTCAAATGACAGCAAACCTGATTTCTTGTCGAACCCTGAACAGTTGATTAAGTATGGAAAATAAATTTATAAAGAGTATTATCAAATTAGTAATGAACATGATATTTGCAAATCTGAACCCCAAATAGGATCAATGTAAAAATTGGACATTATCACACACAACAAAAATGAAATAATATATAACAACTGTGACATATCTGCCTTTATACAATTGAGAATGGAAAAGGGGAATGTATTCAAGAGTCAACAACCCGATCATAGAAAAACAACAGCAGAAGGTCACCAACAGGTCTTCAATGCAACGAGAAATTCCCGCACCCGGAGTCGTCCTTCAGCTGGCCCCTAAACTAATATATGCTAGTTCATTGATAATGAACGCCATACTAATTTCCAAATTGTACACAAGAAACTCAAACTAAAATAATACAAGACTAACAAAGACCAGTGGCTCCTGACTTGGGACAAGCGCAAAAATGCGGCGGGGTTAAACATGTTTATGAGATCTCAACCCTCCCCCTATACCTCTAGCCAATGTAGAAAAGTAAACGCATAACAATACGCACATAACACACTTGACATGAACAAAACGATCCTAAAGAAATTTTGATGCTATTAATACTGAATAAGTTTGAGTAATTTCCCCGTGAACAAAAGTAAAAGTTAACATCTAACTCCAACATAAGAGGATTTAATCAATACAAATAGGTTTTCTGGAACTAGATATGATGTAATGCTATATGTATAGATTCAATTTTCCCCTTTTTTTAAACTAATATAGATCTGCAACTTATCTATCAACTTTATCTACGCATTGTAACATATCCTGTAATGAAAATAGATCGTTGTCTAATTAAACGAATTAACTTCATAAGTATAAAAATATATATAGCATACAGAAAATTAGTTTATATAGAATAACAAACAAACCTATCACAAACTGTTTCATTAAATTTACCAAAGAAAAGAAAAAAAACAAAATTTCATTCATCATTCACATAATGTCTTTTAATTTAAAAAAAAATGGATTATTTCCCTTTGTAAAAAAAAATGATTAATTCATAAAAAAATAATTTCTGGGAAAGGGTTATAACTGAACAACGAGAAAATCTAAAAATTGTGAAAATTGAACTTGACCTTAAGTCACAGGAAACAACAAATCTATCTTTTTTTTAAAAACGGACACTGTTTGGCATCTACCCGACTGTCCATCAATCCGACCACCGTCCGCCGTACATTCCCTAACCAATAACCGATGTTTACTACGAAAATCTGTTATATAAAAATATATAACTTAAAAGGTAGATTACGTCAATTGATAAAAATAATTACCCAAATTTCATGCTTTGTTGAAGCGGTTTGGGGTTATTGTCTGTCATGTAAACTACGAACAGATATATGGAAAGACAGAGAGACAAACAACTGCAGTATACCGTAATACAGTCAATAAATGGGCTTGTTTCACATCTTTATTATAACAGTTAAGTTCTACACCTCTGTTATAAATGAGTGTTATATACCTCTTATGTTCCATGGAATCGGATCTTTCAAAATAACTCTAATTTCTGTGATTGTTTGATTTCTAGCATAATTTCCTGATTGGACTGATCTAAGATTTTCACCTTTAACTCTTGGCATTCTTGATTCATTGACTGACCACTCAATCTACTTACAGCCTACAAAATATATTTGAAAACTAGTCATCATAACCTTATATATAATTATATGGTACTGATACCATGTTTTTTAGTATTCCAAGGAAGCTTTTTATTTAATCTTTCAATATTCAATCACTGTGGCAAAGGAAGTACTAAAAACCAAAGCGAACATTTTCTACTTGAAAGTATTTGATCTCTTGTGGACAGTTATCTCATTGTCTACGTATCATACCACATCTTATTTTTCATACAGTCCGTAGGTCTGGTCAATATCAGACTTGTCCACAGGTCTGGTCAAAAGCAGACCTGTCCACATGTCTGTTCAGGGGCAGACATGTCCTCAGGACTGGTCAAAAGCAGACTTGTCCAAAGGTCTTGTCTGGGGCAGACCTGTCCTTATGACTGATCAAAAGCAGACTTGTCCACAGGTCTTGTCAGGAGAAGACCTGTCGATAGATCTGCAGCAGTCCTAAAAAAGGAGACCGTAGGTCTGGTCCACCAACGACGAAGTTAACTTGCTGATCTGCTTACAAATTCTCAAGTTAACTTAAAAAGCAGCCAACAAGTCTGTTCTAAGTTAACTTTTGTCAAGGTTAGGTCCGCAACAAATTGTAATTTACATCTTAGGCAAGGTGTACTATGTAACTCTTGAGTGTATAAAAATGCAATTGGAAAATTAATTGCATCTGCTGTTCAACAATAATACAATAATGGTTATTTCTAACTATTTAGTAACAACAACGTGCAATTTAGGTAAACAAACATCAATAATCTACCATGTGTTTAGCTGCTGTGCTTGAATTCAAAACGATCCATCATGCATCCGGTTTATTTACACGATTTTTTAACTATAGCAGACAGTTAAACATGTCTGATTACCTTATTAGTTCTATAAAAAGGTATTTTCTGTTAAGACGTGTGTATGCATGGAAATATAATGAAGCTATCATTTGATTTTTAACCGTAAATAGGGAATACACAACAATCCTCAGGTATCCCCACAAAACACATGGTTATTTTGTAACGATGAAAGGAAGCGTATAGTTTCTTTATAACAGCTAATCCCGTTGGATAAGCTACCCTACACAATACATAATAGGAAGGTTAATTATTGAATACTAAATTGTGCCAGCTCTCAAATTAATGGGAAAATGGAAACATTGAAATTCGCCATTTTGACGTAAGAAACCAACTAATTTTCAATCTTGGATTAAAGGACATTAAGCACATTGCCAGCTAATTATGCATAACCAGTCATGTGCAAATATATCTTTTAATTTGTTTTATACACTTACTTTTCTATGTTTAAGTTAATTTAATTTACTACAGAACGGAACATCGTTCTCAAGGATGCCGTAGAAACAAATAGAGGTAACACTGTTTGTGGGCGTAATCTATTTACATACAGGTACTTTTTGTGTTGATAGATTGATCTTTATCTGTCAGTTTCATATGTTGGCCTTTCCACTCCACTGATACCCATGAAAACCTTACATCAGATATATTACTCCATGCTGTATTAAAATCAACAGTGGCGATTTTGTCAGGATGAGCCAATATGTTTCTATACCATTTAATCCTTGCTAGATCAGGTCCTGGAGTTGTCTCCACTGGTAATGGTAGTTTGTCGAATCCATTGATTGGTCGAGACACAGATGTCAGGTTTCGGATTAAACAAATCATCAAAGTTACATTAAAAGTTTTAGAATCAGGCATTCCTATAAAAGAAAACAGAATCAACATCTAGTATACCTTCAATATCAACAGCATCAACGTAAGATAACAGTTTTTTTTAAAGAATTACACCTACAACATCATGAGTTACATCAAAAGTATGAGTATAATGTACAACTATTACATCAAAAGTGTGAGAATGAAGTAAACCTATGAAACAAACAGTAGCATATTTAAGCACAACCGTAACATTGAAATTGAGTTAGTGAAGTACAATTGTAACATCACAAGTATTTAATTGAAATATACACGTATGTGATATCAAAAGCCTTTAGCACCAACAGTTGGAGATACAAGTACACTTGTAATATCAAAATTAAGAATATAGTATGTTTACAACATCAAAGGAATGTGAATTCAAAGTACATGCGACATCAGAAGTATGAGTATGAAGAACATCAATAATATCAAAAGAAATTGAATAAAGAAGACCTGTAACGCTAAAGTACTTGAAGCCAACCTGTGTAAATCAAGACAATGAAGTACACCTGCAACATTAAAAGTATTGAAATAAGTACACCTATAACATAAAGAATATTAACTTCAATATCATAAGAATGGAGTACATCTGTTTTATCAAATAAATATGAAGTACATGTTCCCCTTGAAAGTAAAAACGTAATAGCACGAAATAAACACATTCTTTACAGCTTTTACATTAATGCTAGCAAGACAAATCTTTGTTTGGCTTGCTTGCTTTGTTTGTATCAATGTTTGCTCAATCATGGCAATTTAGATAGGCGGGGCTTCAGCTTGTATAAATCATACTTAAATTTTATTGGACGTTATGTAGGCAAACAATACATATCCCTTATCAATCATATACAGCATACCATTTGTTGGAAACAGTAGCTTCCACTGAGTCTGTGTTAAAACTCTTTTGAATTTCAAATCATCAAGAGTATTGTAGTTTGTATTCAGTGTTGAAGGTAGATAGGTAGGTGGAAATGATCTGTCAAAATAAATACGGACTGCTCTGGTTGCCACTCCTTTCAATAACAAAGATAATCTGACATATTTCTCTTCTTCCTCTAAGATGGGTGCCATTATTTTAAAAATATATCCGTGCACTGTTGAAGCCTATTACATTATTGATGTATGGTCAATGCTTTTCTGAAAAAAATATCAAAGTTTTTCGGTACATATTATTTACAAAAGATAATTACAACATTGCATTCAAAGTGCAGCAAGTTTTATTTCCTTATTTTCATACTGTTTTCACACTGTGTTCCCTCGTGTTGTGTAGGTGTTGTAGAATGTGTAGAAGGTAATTGTTGTCCTCTGTCCATATCATATACTGTGGATTCATTCTTATTCGGTGGATACCATTTTTTTGTGGATTTTGTGGTTACAGGTAAACCACGAAATTAAGTGTTCAACGAATGTCAAATTTTCCATATGCAGACCTCGACAAAACCACAAAATTAAATATCCACGAACAAGCAAGTTTTCCTTTATCCACTAAAATAGGTACCCACGAAAATAAATGAATCTACAGTAATGCACGGCCATGATAGTTTGATTGTTAGAACGCTTACCCATTCTATTTATAATAGTTATACATTTGACTTTTTTTGGTAGATAGTTGTCACATACCAAACCTTTTTATTCACTGAAAGTAAAAGACGCGTAATTTTGTTGGTTAATTGATAATAATGGCCGTATTTTAATTGTGTTTTTAGTATTTGCCAATTTCATTGAAATTTGATCATATTTGTCTTCGAACTATAAGGGACAGAATCTCATATATTATCATGTATTATAACTTCCTAATCTGGTACACATGAAGAACGTTTTTTGTTGAATCAAATCTGAAAACTTGTTCACCTATGTTTTGTAGGAGAGTAACTGATTTTATTTAGTTTTATTTCATTATGTGCATTTATCTTCTTATTTTTTCTTTCGCAACAGTAACATTATTTTGGTTCGAACAGCAATTTTGAAATTGAAATCTGATTCAAATATAATATTTTTGGGGTAGTTTTTGATATGAGCGTCACTGGTGAGTCTTATGTAGACGAAACGCGCGTCTGGCGTACTAAATTATAATCCTGGTACATTTGATAACTATTTCCTATCCCCCCACGTTTAATACCTAACACCCTGCATGGTACAGTATGATAACTCTGAAATAAAAAATAAAAAAGAATGTCTGCGCAGATATTAGTTAATATAGAACGCTGTACATTTGAGCTCAATAAGTCTTTGAAATAGAGATAGTTCTCAGTTAAAGTAAACTTAAAGTTGAAAGAACATATTGACAGGGAATTGACAATTACTTTTAAATATGTAAACATTGGAAACATCTAGTCAATAACGTGACTGACTGGGGTGGATGCAAATGATAACAATAGAAATATGGCCAGCAAAAATATAAATACAGCTGCATATACATTAAAATTGACAGTGGTTCTCAATAAAATGACATAATCACAAACTAAAACATCTTAACAGTACAAACATTCATGTACCATGATTGAGGAGTAAGTCTATCTGACGTTCAGTAGTTGTTGTTTGTTGATGTGATTCATAATTTATTTCCTCGTTTCTCGTTTTTTAAATATATTCGACCGTTGGTTTTCCCGTTTGAATGGTTTTACACTAGTAATTTTTGCGGCGCTTAAAAGCTTCGTGTTCGGTGTGAGCCATAGCTCCGTGTTGAAGTTCGTGCTTTGATCTATAAATGTTTACTTTTACAAATTGTGAATTGGATGCAGAGTTGTCTCATGAACACTCATACTACATCTTATTATATCACATTAATAGATTGATTACAAAATATTAATGACGTATTACAAGTGGTTCCCAATATACTAATTCAAACGCAAACAAATACATAGTTGACGCTGCTTCTTACGCCAAACGCAGCACAAAAACGTTTTTTTTTCAAAAATAATTCATTCATGTGATTTGAAAAACTTCAGTTTTACACAAAAAAATTAAGCGTAAGCATTTAAGGTTACTACACATAAAGGATAACTTTGAACATGATATTATTCTTTTTGGGGTCAATTGAAATCTTTAATATTATTAAAATATTTTTCATTTAATGACACGCATTATTACACATGACGATTTGTTCGTTTGTGGACAGATAAATTACATTTTGTAATATGGTACGGGCAAATGTTTCTTTCCTGATGATTTACGTTTTTGTTAGTGTTAGACATGTGAGACAATAGATATATAGTTAACATCACATCAGAATAGTTTATTTGTGTTTGAATTAATGGATACGAGCAATACTAAAGCTTCATATATCCAATGAAAAAAGGAATGTATTTATCGCGTTGAACTAAATTTATAAAGAGTTGCATAAAGATATACAAACAAAAAACAGTTGTACAAGAATTGGAATAAAATTTATACATTTTGTTTATAAAAAATTCAGATCATTAGTTGCAAAATGGTTACACTATAAAATAAATCCTGACCATTATTGCACACGGAAACTTTGTAGTTATTGTAAATTTTTACCAGATTTTTCATTTCTAATGCATTATGTTGACAAAATCTAACCGGAAAACAAATTGTCAGAAAACGCTGAATCGCAGTGCAAAATACATACGTTCATGTCACTAAGTGTTGTTAACATAAAAATAAAAATAAAAACGCCTGTTTCGTAATGAGTAGATTTTGTTTATATTATTCGTTAACAAACACATATTGGTATTACATGCATAATCCTAAATCTTTAGGTGTTAAAATCGAAATCATCGTCTCTAACCTTAACCAAAAAATGGAGAAAAAAATCGACGCGGACGGCTTTACTTGTACAAATTCAATTAAAGTATAATTTTATTTGTGTAAATGTTATTGTTACAATAGTTGTCTGATTGCAGAATAAAACATCTGATAAATGTTTCAACATTTTGTTATTAGTTAAGCTTTTATTTTTGTCACGGTTATACAGATACTTACTATTATATATCAGTTATTGATAAGGAACATCTTCAAACTAAAGCTGTACTACATAATATTAGCATTATAATATATTATTTGACAAACAGATGTTTACATATGCGGTCACGTATCAATATGTTTTCAATAAATACTTGGAATTTATGAGAAAAAGTATGAAAGAAGTTAGAAAATTTCTAAATATGTTTCAAAATAAAAAAAATTATCCAACATATGATTAGAATTGGGCGCAAGTAATTTCTGAACGATCATCCGCTAAAATATGAGAACGCTAACTCATCTGGAAAATAACTCGATATACGGTATTGTATTTTAACTATGGGCAGATTCGCTTTTGATCGATACATTGCAATAATTTGACGACTATATAACTACTCATTATGTTTTAATATGACTTGATAACATTGCATAGATAACATTTCCACACTAAGAACTATATCTGTTTTCAACGGAAAGGTGGTTTCAGATCCATAACATGTATTTACACATTGTACAACATACACTAAGTAAAGAAAAGAACAACATCAGTTTATCGGAGAAGAAAATATTTTTGAATGCATTTGCTCGATCTGCATCTATTTTAAAACGTCTGGCGTACTGAATTATTAACCTGGTACCTTTGATAACTATTTAAACCACTGGGTCGATGCCACTGCTTATTGACGTTTCGTCCGAGAGGGTATAAGCAACTCAGTACTCAACATTTCGGTGTTGACATGAATATTATTTATGTGGTCATTGTTATAAATTTCCTGTTTACAAAACTTTAATGTTTTCAAAAAACTAAGGATTTTCTTAATCCAGGCATAGATTACCTTAGCCGTATTTGGAACAACTTTCTGAAATTTTGGATCCACAAGGCTCTTCACATTTGTACTTGTTCGGCTTTACAAATATTCCGATATGAGCGTCACTGATGAGTCTCATGTAGACGAAACGCGCATCTGGCGTACTACATTATAATTCTGGTACCTTTGATAACTATTTCAAACAAAATAGAATATCGACGATTATGATACTAAATGATGTAAATTAAGATAAAGTGTTCTTAATCTACACCAAAGACAAACTAAATAAAGCTTATTGTAAAGATAAAGTATTAAGAATACATAAAATTTGATAAGAATGCATAGAAGTTCTTTATTTTTCAGGAACATTTTGAAAATATGCGCACCTAACTCATGTATCTATGTTACAAATCAGATGAATAACACTAAAACCAACATGATAGATTTCTTATATTATATGTACTAAAATAAATGGTTAAACACTGACATTTTTGTATACTCGTGATTTTTTCGAATGATAAAACATACAATACCTTTAGTATTGAACGGAATGTTAACCAATTAATAGGAAATCAGATTAAGTGATGACAAAATGCAAATATTCTGCATTTACTGATATAATTCGAAATCATTCATTTATTTATACTAAAACCTGCGAAAAAAATTTCATACACTTTAAATGAATCATTAAATAAACTATTACTTGAACACAAATATCAATTGTATTATTACTTTAATGCATAAAAAGTGAAAATGCAAAATTATTTTTTAACAAACATTTAAGCTTTGTAGTGACCAGATGCATATAATACTATCAGCTTGGTAAACAATACCTCACCTTAAGTGACAGTAGCTTTCGGCTTATTCTTTATGCTGAATCATTCAATGTTTAACTCTATCAAATAATCTGCAAGTCCTGTTGTTAGAAAAAGTTCTTTAAGTTTAAATACAACCGGATCGTTTAAGTGTTTTCGGCTTAATTTTTAAAGGTTTACCTACTATCTAGATCGTATCAAATATTGTTGAATCGCACTGGTGATTTTTAAACAAAAAGATCATTTGGGGACATATTACGACTTCTGTGTATTATTCCTTGTGTCCAGATGGCTTTCCAGAGGTTTATCAGTAAACAAATATATTATATGTAAGCGAAGTTGATTTATTTCTAGTTTAAATTAATGAAAAACGTATCCCTCTCGCTTACTTTTGCTGGAAGCACTGCCTATCGAGTCATTAAATTCAAAACGCAAAGGAACGTTGTCATGATAGTATCTCATAATAGTAAACAGATGGAAAGCAAACCATGATCAAAAACGAAAAACGAACAAAAACAAGCAATAGTAGAAAGGAAAAAAACCACAGAGCTTTTGGATTGATTGGTTGATTAATGCCTAACGTCTAATGCACAACTTTTGAAAATCAGAGTACAGTAACAGCAATGGTGTTGCAGCTGATCACATTTATGCCTTTTTTTATCGTACAATAAATATTTTAGTAAGTGTATGTAGCGAAAATTGATACTTATTGGTTTGTCATAGTTTAAAATCCCATTAGCTTATGATCAAAATTACTAAATATACGACATATATTTGAACTCTACAGGTGTTTATCGTGTTCGATCTTTCAGACGTATACATTGTATTAATTTGTTTTTCATATAATGTCATGCAACAGACAATACAAATTATTTGTAGTTGCCAAATTAATTTTACCTTAAAGTTTGTAACTGTCAAAGATAATCAGTTCGATGCAAAGATATTATTGATAATATAATTAAACGTCATTTTTCGAGTAAGGCATTTCAGATCATAGTGATACAGTTAATATAACCACCAAGTGGTATAACCCATTAGTGCCAGCGATGTCAAAACTAGAATATCTAATTAGTTTATTATAATGAAATACTAGTGTAAGTATCGCTCCGTTGTTCTTTATTTAATTGTATCTTGATTAAGATATAAAGTCATCGTTTGTATTAAAAAGCTTTGTCGTTTAGTGAGGATTTTCTATTGATGGTTGTACAATAATTGGAACGCTTGTTATATACATAATGTATTTTATAAGTTTATATGAACAAACACCATATTACATATGTTTTGATTTAATTCTTCACATAGTTTTAATGCTTAACATAATGATAACTCTCAACTTTTGAAAACTGTAAATTCTATTCAAATAGAATGTCTGCGGTGTTCTCTGGGCACTACAGCTTCCTCTACCAATAAAAACTGACCACAACGAAATAGTCTAAAATCGGTGCTTAAAAGTGGCATTAAAACACAAAACATCTATCAAAATGTATACCTTCACAGCTTTATATAAAATAAGACCATCAATTACAAAATATAAGAAGTATTTTTAAATATCTCGATTTTCGGAGAATGTCTTAAATTGTCGTCTTTGTGAAACACCATTCACACCCTTAAAAAACTATGTTGTTAATCTTTTTTTTCGGTAGGTTGGACAGTACTTTATTACATTGTTTAAGAAACCTTTAGTACAAAATCAATCAAGTCAGTCAAACTTGAATCTATAAGCATTAGAAATAGATGCTGTTAAAAGAATGGGTTTCAAATTTCAGCATTGTTATAAAAAACAAAACATACATGACACAAGTGTTTTTATTTGATGCAACTAAAATATTATAGGCAAATCTGTCTGATTTCTCCAACAACCAATCGGTGACTTTTTTCAACTTATACTAGAAGAAACAGCCGAAGAGTTAGAAGATGTAAACATACAGTAAGTCTGCAATACAGAACATCAAACAGAAAATGTATAAAATTATTGGTCACAACAGTTTGATGAAAAAAAAGGCAATAAGAATTTGCTGAAAATATTTTGTGACAAATCAAACCTGTTAAAATCTTTATGCTTGATTGATTGTTGGTGGGCTGATTGTTATTGAGAAATTTTTCGAGTCGTTTTGCTTTGCATTTATGATGTAGAATATATACAAAAAAGCTTATGAAGAATATATTATGATGAGATGTTAAAGTGTTATACATGTACAACCAAAGTGCTTGGCATACCACTCTATCACTGTTTTCTCATTAAGGTGAAAACTAACACTACAGGGGGATACCTCTATAAAATCAGCTAAACTTTTAATTACCTTGTGTCGATAAGGAAGGTAGACAAACCTCTGATTAATCACCAACGAAAAAGAATTGGTTTAATTGCTAATGGAAAAACTTTTCACAAATGACACAGAAATAAACAACTGTTGGTCACTGTATGGCCTTTAACAATGAGAAAGGTTTACTTCGCATAGTCAGCTATAAAACAACCTGAATTAAAAAAAACATAAACATATTTTTTTCTAGAAAACAGCCTTATTCATGTACAAAAAAATGAATGAAAAACAAATAGGTAACAAAGCAACAAACAGCAACTCCTGTATTTAAGGCCCTGACTTGGAAAAAGGTGCATATAAACATAACGTGTCAGGGTTAAACATGATAGTTTGGTCCCAACCCTACTCCCTCTCATGGGCCAGTAATTTGACAGACCAACATAAAAACCACCTAGTAAAGTTATTTGAAAAAGGTATATCTTATTAGCTGGATAGAAATAAAGATACATCTAACACAAACAAAGATTGGACTTGGCCAGGAACTTGTATATCCCAACAACAAAAAGACACTAATCAAATATCCATGAGTTTTCACAGTAACTAACAGCTAGTTGAAAGTCACTAACAACTAAGTCAAGTGCATCTAAGGCTCAATTCCAAGTTGATAAACATCATTTTGACATCAGTTATGTTATGTTAGTTAGTCCTGTAAGTTAGTTCTTTAACGTGATACTTAAGAAATGGATGGGGTTAATGGACAAACCAATTACCAGTTTTTTGGGTATTGTAATTGAATGTAAAACTGACAAATTATACAAGTTGACACTGTTTGATTGCTGAGTTGTGTTATGTTAAACATAACAAACTATTATGTATTGAGAAAGTCCAGGACCATCATTAGATAAGTAGGAATTCATGATGACGAATGGGAGAAATTGAACTGTGTACACTTGTTTTCAAAATTCAAATAGGGAACATACTTTATATAATTGTATTAATAAACCAATTATCTGTTTAGTTAATTCAGTATCATCATTTGAATAAAAATAATTTATTACGATTACTTCGTTGTTGGAACTAATTTAATTTAATTATTCAGAATTAGGCAGTATATTATATGGCATTTTAAGTCACAATGTTCAAATTTTATATATTCTGATTGCGACCAAAGACCAAAGATCAAACATATAGTGCAAGTGTTTAAAGATATATTTTATATTTTAAAATAAAACTCCACCCTAAATAGACTAGGATTACTAGTTTTCATATAGAATATCGCTGAATTTTCCTAGCATTCCGGCTTCTTCCACCAACTAAAACTGGCTACCATGAAATAGCCCAATAATAGACAATAACTATCAAAACCAAGGAGTAAAAAGACTAACAAAACCAATGGACATTCACATCAACAGTAATAAATAATAGATAAGAAACACTAACCTGCTAACAATAAATCATATTATATATCGGCAGTTTGGAAGCCAACAAAATTTACAGGATTCTTTTTACTAGTAAAATTTGAATCCTTTAGAGGGGAGGAGGGTGGTAACTTCCTTGTATTAGGTATATGGGGATGTGCCAAAAATATGAGTGATAATTTTGCGAGATTTTACATAAAAGTGACCCCCCTTTTTAAGGACATCCTATATTAAAATGCATTTACGTTTGATAACTGTATAGTGTTTTAGAGTATGATCTACATATCATATATAAATATGTTATTTAGAAGCTTACATTATTAAGGGTCATATATAAAAACTGAAGGGTAGCTGGTATATTTATGAATTGTGAGTGATGATGACTTAGTGCTTATATAAGCATGGGTCATATTTTAAAAATTGTATATTAGTATAGGGCATTCTATCTTGAATATTTATTTAACTTAAGGTATTGAATTTTAGTGAAAGTTATATTAAAATGGGTACTTTCTTTGAGGAACAAATGGCACACCCTACCAAAAAAACCTATCGAAATCCACCCCCCCCCCCCATCAATCTTAATCGATTTATGAATTTCGAACAGCGGTATACTTCTGGCTATTACAGTCATTCCTCGACAGATAGATGTAAGTTTTGAATCCCCCCCCCCATTGTAGATATCAAAAGATGATAAACGTATAGACCAAGGTTGCAGCAATATTTATTTAAGTAACAAATTAGTATAGCATGTAGAGTTGGTTACTTGTTTGAAATGTCCTGTGTATCAGCTAAAGCAATTAGAAATCTGTTATAGATTCCAAAATTTTATCTTATCTTATAATTTATTTATTTTCATTTTTTTCGTCAATTTTTACATAAAGCACATAGTGTGTCCATTTATAAAGAAAGTTAAAAAAAACAACTTAAAAATACTGTAAATTTTAGAATATGAATGGTTTAATTGTGCAAATTGCAAAAGAGACATGTTTCGCAGAAATATTTGTAAAGATTGTTTTCTTGAATTTCACTAATTAATATCCAATTTTAAGTCAACTGATTAAAATAGGCTACAATGATTTTACAGATTTTTTTAATCTGTTACGTAGATATCATTAAGACAAACACCTTGAAGTAAGAATATATATTCTAAGTGCTGTTATTTAAGATGTGTGCTTTATAACACTCATGTTGTTTAAAGGTGCAGATGGTGCCATGTGATGGGTATTTTTTGGGGGGCTGTATAACAGTATACTTTTGGGACTTAAGTACCATAGATGAAAATGAAGAAAACCAATTTTTGTTGGATTTTGTTTTAAGATATAGCTGTGTACTACCATTTAACATCAAGAATATGTTGGCTGTATATATCTTCAAAGTAGTAATGTCTATGTTACACAATTTACAGATCCGAGAAATTACATGAATAAGTCCTGAAATTATTCTGATATCATCCACATTTTTTTATTTCAAGAAGGATTTTGAATTAAGTTATTGTTCAGTTCTCTAAATGGTTAAGAGTATAAAATAATTACTAACAATTATTGATAATTATAATGAATATGATTGATTTATTAAAAACGATAAAGGCTGCAATTTAGAATTTTTAAAGAGCTGACAAATTTCTATGTATGGAACTTTATGAGAACAAGGTGCAATTGTAAAAATAAAAAGAGTATAGAAATTGACGAGAACGTCTGTGAATTATGTTATACACCAGATAAATTGTGTTATACTATTAATTTGAGATGGTATGTAGTTTCTATTATAGACATTATTTTTCGTGACTTCATTGAATAAAAATCCTAAAAGTCAACATATTTTCGTTTGCATCTGTCCTAAATCAGGAACCTGTTTTTCAGTGGTTGTCGTTTGTTAATGTGGTTCATAAGTGTTTAACGTTTAATATATTTGACTGTTGATTTTCCTGTTTGAATGGTTTTACACTAGTAATTTTTTGGGTACTTCATAGCTTGCTATTCGGTGTTGGCCAAGGCCCCGTGTTGAAGATCGTACTTATGTTTTTTTTTTTACAAATTATGCCTTTGATGGAGAGTTGTCTCATTGGCTCTCGTACCAAATCTAATATTTTTAAATATACTGTTTTAGATGATGGCATCAACAATTGTTAAGTTATCCGCTTAAGTTAAGTTTGATAAGAACTACTTGTGATAGATCGTTGATATATGATATAAAGTTGCTATCAGTACATATCAGTTGAAGACTATATTGAGACCTTGTCCCCCAGGACATGGGCCAGTGACTACATTAATTAGCAATTTTAAATGTTAGAGTTCTGCCTTAGTTAGTTTGGTAGAATCAAATTGTGATAGATCAAAGATATTTTGTATAAAGTTGCATTACTATCAGTTTGTTGACCATTATCAGGCCCTGATTAGCAATATGCAGATTGGTTTTTTTTTCTGAATTGTATGCTGATGGGCAAGACATATCTCTGTGTCAACAGTTCGTTGTTAATATTTTGGCAAGTGGGGATGCAATGTAATACATACTGACTTCCTGACCAGTTTACAGAGGTACATGATTGCATACATCGAGCTTTGAGGAACTTCTTTCCCCTTAAACAAGCAGTCATAATCAAGTTTAAAGAATGAAAGCTGTCTCTCAGCAACTATATCAAAATGAAATTAAAAACCAATTGTTCAGAGAACAATTGAAGGTCTTTCCACTCAAATTAACTAAAGATAAACTTTGTTTGATAAAAACAATATTTCCAGGGTTAAAAGGATAACTTATCAAGCACTGATTTTGAAGATACAATGTTTAAGAACTTTTTCCATCAATTAAGAATGATAATAAGCAACTTCCGGTTATATCAAATTTACTTCCGGTGTCAAATTATAGCTTACTTTACTCTGATTCCCAAAATATATAGTTTCTGTGTACTTTTTCTTTAAATGAGGAAGATAAATTGCTACTTCCGGTTTGAAAAAGAACACTTCTGGTTGACATTTTCAAGGTTATATGTCTACTAACCTAATGCAAAAGATCTCAAGGCTTGTGTCATGTATAAATTTTAATCTACAGCAAATGTTAAAATCTAGAATGTCAATTTTACATTTGACTTTGAACTAAATTTCAAGGTCATTAACGAAGGACATCAAATCAAAAGACCAAAGGTCTTTATTATATTAAGATACGCATAATTCTAAATATATGAGGGGTTAAAACTCCCACTTAATGTCTACGCACCCTTGCAACCAAATTTAACACTTTTGTTAAAATTATTTGTTGATATCTTGTACGGTTGTTGTAAAAAAGGAAGACAAGCCAAAATAAAAATTTAGAACATGACCCTGACCTTTGACCTTGACCTAATTTTCATTTTTTTGGACCAAGGTTGTCAAATCAAAAGATCCTAGGTATCTATCACTTATGGTTTACAAGACAGAAATACATACTACTCATATCAAATGCATAAGGGGAAATAACTCTCATATGGAACGTTCATATTGCTTCAGTCAAAATAGGACAAATCATGCAAAGGATATACTGAGCAATTTTATAAAATAAATTTGTTGTAATCTTTTACGGTTGCTAAGGAGTAGTGGACACAAGGAAAACAGTGTTTGGGGAGATAACTCTTACCAAGAAAATTATTCAGTTACGCAGGGTAAATTTTTAAAGCGCATAAACTGTTCGATATCATATACCAAATACCTAAGCAACATATTGCAAAACAAATATATATCGCAAGAACAAAATTAGGCTGAAGAAAAAAAATAACTCTCTGAACAATTGAAGGTCTTTCCACAACAAAGTTATTGAAAAAAATCTAGTTCCGGTTTACTAAATGTTAAAATTGGCATCCAATCATAAGTTTCCTTATACTGTTAGGATAAATAAATAGGATAGGATAGGATAAATAAATGGTTTCTATATATTTTTGAATGCTTCTTCCGGTGAAGTAAATGTCACTTGCGATCTCAGATGATAGCTTCTTTCACACTGATTCCAAAAAAACATAGTTTCTATATACTTTTGTGTGTAGAACGGGAGATAATTGGACACTTACGGTTTTTGAAAGTAATTTCTAGTCTTGAGTTATAAGTTTATGAATCTATATTACAAAATATATGGATTCCGAGTACTCTTTTATGGATAAAGTGAAAAAAATAGGTACTTCCGGTTTTCTCAAGGTTACTTCCGGTTCCCATTTTTCATGGTCATATGTCACCTTACCTTTTGTAAACGGTCATATGGCTTTATTATGAACAAAGTTGAAGTTATATTCAAATGTCCTTATATAAAGACATGTTACGGGCACTAACTCCTATAAGAAGCCATTAAATTGTATCACACCAAAGGTAACATATCTTCATTACAATGAAGCAAACATTTTGCACTTATTCTTTTATATGTATCTTTCAAAGTGTCGGAGAAAATGCAAAAACAAGCAAAAGTCACAATTTAGAACTTGACCTTGACCTTTGACCTTGACCTCATTTTCTAAGTTAGGACCAAGGGACCTCAAATAAAAAAAATCTAGGGTTATACGGTTAATGATTTTTGAGTAAAAAAACATAATGACAAATTTATTTGGTAAAGGAAGATAACTCATATAAAGTTTCATCGAATTGCTTCGATCCAAATTATTCAAAAATTCCTCTGGATGTATCGAACAATTTTTAAAAATAATTTTGTTGCTATCTTTTTTTGTTACAAAGGAGATGCACACATTTAATAAACAGTGAATAGGGAGATAACTCTAACAAAGAAAATTGTTCGTCTTAGGGTGAAATTTAAAAGCCCATTAACTGTACAATACAATTCTAAAAAATATCTAAGCGACATGTTACGAGACAAAAATTTAAGAATTTGGCGGGAAACAAATTTAATGATAATCAGAAGAAATACAATAGGTCTTTCCACAGAAAAGTGGAAAGACCTAATAATAATCAAAACTTCTAACAGAAAGGTGGAAAGACCTAATTGCCAATTTTCCATTTTTCATCAGAACTCTAAAAACCAAAAGTTTAGAAAGCCAAAGATTATAATACATGATAACAGAATAATACCAAAAGACCAATAGACAAATCATCTTCTTTGCTCGAAGCATTTGAAACTTCTTTTCAGCCAAAATGTGTATAGAATGAATATCTTATTTTTAGGCAGTTAAGCTGCCTTATGCGAGCACCCTGGTTTTGTGTGCTACCCAATAAATGCTGAAATACGTGCCATTGTTATCGTCTAGCTGGCTACTATATTATTGGACAGTTTTTTCATACTTTTCATTCTGGATTAAAAAAAATATGACTAGAAAAACCTTAAATGATCGTCGATTTTCCCAAAAGTTTTGAAGTTGCACATAGGAAGTAGAGCACATTAGGAATCCTTATGTAGTTTATAATCCCCTGAGCTTTTGGCTAAGATGTCAAAGAACAAATGTATGAAATATTTAATCGCCGAAAATCTCTAAAGACAAGTATTTAAGATTTCCCAAATAGCAAAAGTCGTAGGAATATTGTTTGTCGTCAATACGTAGTTAACTACGTATATATACGTCAGTATAAGTTCAACTGATCACGCTGTTGGCGGCAATTTTGAATTAGAAGACGAACTTTTCGTATCTTTTCAATTTAGGCGCAGGGGTTCATATTAGCGGTGATCCGAGGTCTGCGACCTTCCACTTTTGCAGTCGGACTTTCTGCTTTCTAGCTTTATACAGAAAATCGCCGATAAATAATGTGTAAATCCGAGCAAAATCGTATCTCACTATCTGTCAAAAAACAACATTGAAAATAAAATGGCTGCCGCGAGAAGACAATACAATATCGGATCCGATTCCGGAATCGGATAAGGGTAATCCCGGGTTTTGGCTTTCAACTAATAAAAAACCAGACAGGTGACAAAATACATCTATGCATGGTAAATAAATACAAAAACTAGAATTGAAAACCAAAAGAAAGAAAAAGCAGAAAATATTTTGTACACCAATTTTAATGTCAAAATCCAATACAATGTGACAGCTGGGAACAGTTTATCTAACAATATACGAGGGTTGTCCGTTAAGTTTGTGGACAATTTCAATAAAATATTATTTAACAGTCCGAAATAAATAAAACAAGTATGTATCAAATTTCATGATTTACTGATTAAGTGTACAAAATTTTATTTCAGTACCTGCTAGTATAATCGTATTTTCATCACTTCAAAAATAATAAGCAACTCTCACCCGGAGCACCGAAACAAATATTTCCGACGTTCTGACGTTCGACGACGACAACATTTTAACCTTTCTTAACGTATTCTTCTTTTAAAGCAAGACAGTTTACATCTTATTACCCAGTAATCAAACATTTTTTCAAACTGTTCTGTTTTCATTTTTAAGGTTATGTTCATTACTTCCTGTTTTAGTTCAGATAAATTGTCGAACCTTTGTTCACGGAGAAATGATTTGATATGCAGGAATACCGCAAAATCCATTGGCGCTAAGTCAGGGCTATACGGGGGATGTTTCAGACAAGTAAATCAATTTTAAGACTAGTTTTCAAAGAAGTGTGGGCCGGTGCATTGTCTTGCTATGTTTCTCAGACTGTTTTGAGAACTTGTGTGTTTCTGTTGGCGTTTTTCCGATGTCTACACAAAATTTGATAATTGCCCGCTGCTCCACCTTTTCCGTAAACGTCCGTTTTTTCAGTGAGGCCGATTCTGGTTTCAATGCTCCAAATCGAGATTTCGCCACCATTTCGAAATATAGGCCATTCAAATTTATCAGGTGTAACGTCAAGACTATTGCCAACGTCACAATGCAAGTGTCATGTATTTTTGGCGGATATTAAAACAAAAATTAACAAAAATATGAAAACACCAGCCTGCGTGTTATGTGATATTTTTGCCGTGCTCCGGTTCTCTATAACATATATTTATATGAAGTGAAAGTTATTATTTCGCATTTAAAATTGGACAAATATTGATATAATCGAACTAGGATATAGTACAGGATTACATATATGCAAAAAGAATTCTGCTGAAATGCTATTTTTAAGCAGACTGTAGCTTGTCCACGTACTTTACGGACAGCCCTCGTATATGTTCCTGGTAACAGTATACATTTTCTTTATCAGTGATAAATTTTGGTAATGCATGTTTATGTATGGGACAATATTACAAATCAAATGAATTATAAGGGGTCCCTATGGTTCCCTCCAGTTTGGGAACTTGGAAAAATTCCAGATCATCACCCCTTGACCATATATACTCATGTATAAGACTACATAACAAATCAAATCAAATATAGGGGAAGTTTCTGTGGTCACCATACCCCTCATGTTTAAGAACTTTGAAACAGAAGGGATCCCCAACTCTTAATTAAATGAAATATAGGGGGAAGTCCCTGCAGTCACCCTACCCATCCTGATTGAAAAATTGGAAACAGTCGAGCTCCCACCTTTAAATTAAACCATATATATTCATGTATGAGAACTAATCAAATGAAATATAGGGAGAGTCCTTAGGGTCACCCTACCCACTCCTGTTTGATAACTTAGAAACAGATGAGATCCCCACCCCTCAACCATATATATTTATGTTATGGACAATTTAACAAATCAAATGAAATATAGGAAAGGCACTGCCCCCCCTAGGGCCACCCCACGCCCTCGTGTGTGTGTTTTGAGAACTTGTAAAAGATTTAGATACCAACGCCTAAACCATATTCATTCCTGTTTTTCATTTCAAAAATGACATACAAGGTCAATTTCATAGGCGACACATATGCATATCACTTTACTAGACCTAACACCTGTCATTTTATTCCAAACTTAGACATTATGGACTTTGGGTGAAGGTGGGAGTCATTTACATTTACTATGGACAGGTCAGTCAGACCTCACCGTTGATCCCTGTAGTAGTAAACATTTGTCTGATTTGTAACTTTTGTACTGTACAACAAAAACTTAATTTTCTTTCCAGGAAGGCAAGTCCATTCATTCTTTTACAAGCTCGTACTAAAGTCAACTTGAACTACTAACAGTCAACTAATATGAACAATTACGATCAACTAGAAGAACTGCAATCATTGCAAATTTGTACCACTGCTGACTCAAGACTCATGACCACGAAAAGAAATTTACTTGATATATGCGTTGCTATTGAAAACCTTGATAAAATATGAATTATTTGCCTTAATGATTAATTCATTAAATGAACATAAATGTACAATTATATATGAATGTTTAATGTTTGTTCTTTTAAATCTTTAAAAAAAATTGAAGCAACATTGCCACAGTTTTCATAATTATGTTTGCCTTGGTTTTTGGTTAACTGCCTACAGTGCTTACAGCACTTTGATTTTCTAGGAGTTAGGACCCTTTGAACTTATTTGCTTTAATTTACTTCTGCAACAGTTTGTCATCCCAACTCCTCTGAAACCACACATCAAATTATTAGTCATTTTTTTTTCTTATACAATTTTTTTTTCTTACAATTATTTAATTTCTCCAATGACCAATGTGGGGACGTGGGGTATGTGAGCGCGCTCACTAAGGTTCTTTAATTTTAAATGACTTTTTCTAATGTTCTTTATGTTTCTTGCTCATTATTCTCTATGCGGTAAACCGCATCCAGAACTTCATGAATAGTTCAAGTTAAAAAAACATCCCAAATCTATTCACACAAAAAAACATCCCAAATCTATTCACACAATAAGACATCATGCATTTTGGATTGACTTGTATGGTTCATTTAGACTAAATTTTAACCACCATGAGTAAAAGGCTATTGAATTCTATTGACACACTATGTAATATCTGTACATGAAGAGTATTGGTACAATTGAAGGTGCATCAATCCTATGAAGATCATCTGATTGCGCAGGTAAAGAATATATAACGAATCAACAGAGCAACTATCATATTGTATAGCCGACTATGCGCGTATGGGCTATGCTCATTGTTGAACCATATACAGTGACATGTAGTTGGTGATTTCTGTGTCATTTGGTCTCTGGTGGATATTTGTCTCTTTGACAATCATGCTACATCTTTTTTTTTATATATTTTCCAAATAAATACAAAACGATTGAATTATCTTCTTTTTGTTCATTTATTTATCTTTCAACGTTTTAAGTGCGTTTGGTTTTGAAATGTTTTGCACTTGAACAATAATGAAGACATTAATTATTAAATTGAACAACTGATGCAGTACAATTCGTACTGTTTAACATGTGTATTCACTTATTTTGTCATTTCTTTTTAGTCCCCTACACACTATAGGTTTGCACTCCGTCCGTCTGTCAGTCTGTCCATCTGTCTGTCTGTCAGTCAGTCAGTCCAGCAAATCAGTTTTCTACACTATTTTTAGACATAGAGCGGACACAATTTCTTACGAATGGACGGACATGGGGTTGTCAACTGAAACCAAAGTTTTTTACCTTGACGTTTGACATAGGAAGCTGTACATGTCAAGTATAAAGTATGAAATTATAACGGTATTGTAGATATAGAGCAGAAACAATTTGTTAATACTGACAGATTGACAGACCTGAAAGCAAAGTTTTCTACCTTGAACTTTGACCTAGGAAGTTGTACAAATATTATGACACACCCGTTGGTGTTGGTTAATATACATGTCAGTATAAAGTATGAAATAATAACGGTTCTCTAGATATAGATCGGACACAATATCTTACGGACGGACGGGCATGTGGCTATCAACTGAAACCAAAGTTTTTGACCTTGACCTTTCAACTAGAAAGCTGTACAAACAATATAACACACCCTCTGATGTTGGTTAATATACACGTCATGTATAAAGTATGAAATTATAAACGGTTCTCTTGATATAGAGGAAACAAATTGTTATGGACGGATGGACATGCAGTTGTCAACTGAAACCAAAGTTTTTGACCTTGACCTTTGACCTAGGAAGTTGTACATACATTATGAAACGCTCTCTGGTGTTGGTTAATATACATATAAACTTTGAAATCATAATGGTTCTCAAGATATAGAGCGGACACGATCTTTACCAAGGGACAAGGGATTTCCAACTAAAACAAGTGTTTGACCTTGAACTTTGACCTAAGAAGTTGTACAAACATTATGCCACCCCCTCTCGTGTTGGTTAATACACATGTCAAGTATAAAGTATGAAATTATTATAGTTCTCTAGATATAAAGCTTACACAATTTGTTACGAACGCAAGGACAGATCTGAAACGGTAGATTTTGACCTTAATCTGTCAACTAGGAAGTTGTACAAACATTATGACACACACTCTGGTCTTGGTTAATATACATGTAAAGAATAAGGTACGAAATTATAACGGTTCTCTAGATATAGAGCGTACACAATTTGTTACCGTCGGACAGACTGACAGACCTGAAAGCAAAGTTTTTCTACCTTGAACCTAGACCTAGGAAGTTGTACAAACATTATGACACATTCGTTCGTGTTGGTTAATTTAGGGGCCAGCTGAAGGATGCCTCTGGGTGCGGGAATTTCTCGCTACATTGAAGACCTGTTGGTGACCTTCTGCTGTTGTTTTTTTCTATGGTCGGGTTGTTGTCTCTTTGACACATTCCCCATTTCCATTCTCAATTTGATGTCAAGAATAAAGTATGAAATTATAACGGTTCTCTGGATAAAGAGCCGACACAATTTCTTTCGGAAGGACGTACATGGGGTTGTCAACTGAAATTTAAAGTGTTTGACCTTGACCTCTGGTGTTGGTTAATATACATGTCAAGAATAAAGTATGAAATTATAACGGTACTGTAGATATAGAGCGGAACAATTTGTTACCGACGGACAGACCTGAAAGCAAAGTTTTTCTACTTAGAACTTTGACCTAGGAAACTCTACGGACAATATAACATACCTACTGATGTTGGTTAATACACATGTCAAGTATAAAGTATGAAAATATAACGGTAGTGTAGATATAGCGGACACAATTCCTTACGGACGGACAGTCATGGGGTTTTCACCTAAAACCAAAGTTTTTCTTCCTTGAACTTTGACCTAGGAAGTTGTACAAACATAATAACACATCCTCTGGTGTTGGTTAATATACATATCAAGTATAAAGTATGATATTATAACGGTTCCCTAGATATAGAGCGGACACAATTTCTTACGGACGGACAGACATGGGGTTGTCAACTGAAGCAAAAGTTGTTGACCTTGATCTTTGACCTAGGAAGCTGTACAAACAATATGACACACCCTCTGATGTTGGTTAATATACATGTCAAGTATAAAGTATGAAATTATAACGGTATTGTAGATATAGAGCGGACACAATTTGTTACGGACAGACCTGAAAGTAAAGTTTGTCTACCTTGAACTTTGACCTAGGAACTTGTACAAACAATATGACACACCCAATGGTTTGGTTAATATACATGTTAAGTATAAAGTATGAAGTTATAACGGTTCTCTAGATATAATCGGACACAATTTGTTACAGACGGACGGACCGAATTTGAAACCAAAGTTTTTCTACCTTGAACTTTGACCTAGGAACTTGTACAAACATTATGACACACCCGATGGTGTTGGTTAATATACATGTCAAGTATAAAGTATGAAATTATAATAGTTCTCTAGATATAGAGCGGACACAATTTCTTACGGACAGACGGGGACGGGCATGTGGCTGTCAACTGAAACCAAAGTTTTTGACCTTGACCTTCCACCTAGGAAGCTGTACAAACAATATAACACACCATCTGATGTTGGTTAATATACACGTCAAGTATAACGTATGGAATTATAAACGGTTCTCTTCATATAAAAGACACAATTTCTTACAGACGGAGGGACATGCAGTTGTCAACTGATCCAACGTTTTTTTTTTACCTTAACCTTTGACCTAGGAAGTTGTTCATACATTATAAAACACTCTCTGGTGCTGGTTAATATATATATCATGTATTATTTTTGAAATCGTAACGGTTCTCAAGATATACAGCGGACACGATATTTACCATTACACAAGGTGTTTCCAACTGAAACAACAGTTTTTGACCTTGAAGTCTGACCTAGGAAGTTGTACAAACATTATACCACATCCTTTCGTATTGGTTAATATACATGTCAAGTATAAAGTATGAACATTTTATTTCTCTAGATAAACAGCGGACACAGTTTGTTACGAACGGACAGACAGACCTGAAACCAAAGTGTTTCACCTTGAACTTTGACCTAGGAAGTTGTACCAACATTACGCCACACCCTCTCGTATTGGTTGATATACATGTCAAGTATAAAGTATGAAATTTTATTAGTTATCTAGATAAATAGCGGACACAATTTGTTACGAACGGACAGACAGACCTGAAACCAAAGTTTTTGATCTTGAACTGTGACCTAGGAAGTTGTACAAACATTATGACACACCCTCTAATGTAGGTTAATATACATGTCAAGTATTAAGTATGCAATTATAACGGTATTGTAGATATAGAGCGGACACAATTTGTAACGGACAGACCTGAAAGCAAAGTTTTTCTTCCTTCAACTTTGACCTAGGAATTTGTACAAACATTACGACATAACCGATGGTGTTGGTTATCATACACGTCAAGTATTAAGTATGATATTATAACGGTTATATTGATATAGAGGATACATTTTCTTACGGACGGACAAGGGGTTGTTTACTGAAACCAAATTTTTGACCTTGACCTTTGACCTAGGAAGTTGTACAAACATTATGGTACACCCTCTGGTGTTGGTTTATTTACATGTCAAGTATAAAGTATGAACTCGATATGGAGCGGACACAATTTCTTACGTACGGACGGACATTGGGTTGACAACTGAAACCAAAGTTTTTGACCTTGACCTTTGACCTAGAAAGCTGTATAAACAATATAGCACACCCTCTGATGTTGGTTAATATACATGTCAAGAGTAAAGTATGAAATTATAACGGTTCTCTAGATATAGAGCGGCCACAATTTGTTACCGACGGACGGACATATCTGAAAAGAAAGTTTTTAAAGTTGGACTTCGACTAACGAAATTGTACCAACATAATGACACACCTTTTGGTGTTGGTTAATATACATGTTAAGTATAAAGTATAAAACTATAACGGTTCTGTAGATATAGAGCGGACACAATTTGTTACTGACGGACTGGCAGACCTGAAACCAAAGTGTTTCTACCTTGAACTTTGAACTAGGAAGTTGTAAAAAAAATTTGACACGACCTCTGGTGTTGGTTAATATGCATGTCAAGTATAAAGTATGAAATTAAAACGGTTCTGTAGACATAGAGCGGACACAATTTCTAACGGACGGACGGACTGACATGTGGTTGTCAACTGAAACCAAGTTTTTGACCTTGACCTTTGACTAAGAAGCTGTAGAAACAATATAACACACCCTCTTGTGTTGGTTAACATACACGTCAAGTATTAAGTATGATATTATAACTTTTATCTTGATACAGAGGATACATTTTCTTACGGACGGACAAGGGGTTGTTTACTGAAACCAAATTTTTGACCTTGACCTTTGACCTAAGTTTGAGGAAGTTGTACAAACATTATGGCACACCCTCTGGTGTTGGTTTACATACATGGCAAGTATAAAGTATGAACTAGATATGGAGCGGACACAATTTCTTACGTACGGACGGACATTGGGTTGTCAACTCAAACCAAAGTTTTTGACCTTGATCTTTGACCTAGAAAGCTGTACAAACAATATAGCACACCCTCTGATGTTGGTTAATATACATGACAAGAGTAAAGTATGAAATTATAACGGTCCTCTAGATATAGAGCGGCCACAATTTGTTACCGACGGACGGACATATCTGAAAAGAAAGTTTTTAAGGTTGGACTTCGACTAACGAAATTGTACCAACATAATGACACACCTTTTGGTGTTGGTTAATATACATGTTAAGTATAAAGTATAAAACTATAACGGTTCTGTAGATATAGAGCGGACACAATTTGTTACTGACGGACTGGC
Source organism: Mytilus trossulus (assembly GCF_036588685.1). Taxonomy (NCBI): domain Eukaryota; kingdom Metazoa; phylum Mollusca; class Bivalvia; order Mytilida; family Mytilidae; genus Mytilus; species Mytilus trossulus. The sequence continues at coordinate 69,194,677 of NC_086380.1, forward strand.
AGACCTGATACCAAAGTGTTTTTACCTTGAGCTTTGAACTAGGAAGTTGTAAAAAAATTATGACACGACCTCTGGTGTTGGTTAATATGCATGTCAAGTATAAAGTATGAAATTAAAACGGTTCTCTAGACATAGAGCGGACACAATTTCTTACGGACGGACGGACTGACATGTGGTTGTCAACTGAAACCAAGTTTTTGACCTTGACCTTTGACCTAGGAAGGTGTAGAAACAATATAACACACCCTCTTGTGTTGGTTAACATACACGTCAAGTATTAAGTATGATATTATAACGGTTATCTTGATATAGAGGATACATTTTCTTACGGACGGACAAGGGGTTGTTTACTGAAACCAAATTTTTGACCTTGACCTTTGACCTAAGTTTGAGGAAGTTGAACAAACATTATGGTACACCCTCTGGTGTTGGTTTACATACATGGCAAGTATAAAGTATGAACTAGATATGGAGCGGACACAATTTCTTACGTAAGGACGGACATTGGGTTGTCAACTCAAACCAAAGTTTTTGACCTTGATCTTTGACCTAGAAAGCTGTACAAACAATATAGCACACCCTCTGATGTTGGTTAATATACATGACAAGAGTAAAGTATGAAATATAACGGTTCTATAGATATAGAGCGGCCACAATTTGTTACAGACCGACGGACATATCTGAAAAGAAAGTTTTTAAAGTTGGACTTCGACTTACGAAATTGTACCAACATAATGACACACCTTTTGGTGTTGGTTAATATACATGTTAAGTATAAAGTATAAAATTATAACGGTTCTGTAGATATAGAGCGGACACAATTTTTTAGGGACGGACGGACTGACATGCGGTTGTCAACTGAAACCAAGTTTTTGACCTTGACCTTTGACCTAGGAAGCTTTAAAAACAATATAACACACCCTCTTGTGTTGGTTAACATACACGTCAAGTATTAAGTATGATATTATAACGGTTATCTTGATATAGAGGATACATTTTCTTACGGACGGAAAGACATGGAGTTGTCTACTGAACAAAATGTATGACCTTGACCTTTGACCTAGGCAGTTGTCCAAACATTATGCCACACCCTCTGGTGTTGGTTTATATACATGTCAAATATAAAGTATGAAATTATAACGGTTCTCTAGATATAGAGCGGACTCAATGTCTTACGGACGGACAGATATGGGATTGTCCACTGAAACCAAGTTTTTGACCTTGAACTTTGACCTAGGAAGCTGTACAAACAATATAACACACCATCTGATGTTGGTTTATATACATGTGAAGTATAAAGTATGAGATTATAAAGTGCTCTAAACAGTCAGGGGCGTTACTTAAACAAGTTATTTTTTTTAATTACCTATATAAGTAATTTTTTATTTTAAAAATAATAAAATTACTTAATAGAGTTATTTTAATTTTCAATAGAAACTTACACTAAATGTAGTTTTCATGATTTTAAACAACATTTTATATCATAAAATAAAGAATTTATCAGATTTGAGAGGAGCAAAGGGTTACTTTGAAAATAATGACAAAAATATTACCTGAATAAGTTATTTTAAACATGTTTGAAAAAAATAGCAATAACACTTATCTAAGGCACATATTTAATTGATTTAGGTTACAAATTATAATTAACTTCAGGTCTTAATTAATTCACAAGTATCTATCTATTTATATCAGTCTACCTTCAAGATTTTAGAGGAAAATGATAATTTAATAAGATTTAATCAATAAGCATTAAATCAATTTAATAAATTAAGATTATCGTCTGCTAAACTATAGTTATCTTTTCTTTAATTTTGAAGGACTTGAGCGTCTTTCTTTTACCTACATAATTTCGTAAGCGGTTTTCCCGCTTTTATTTGGTATAAAGTTGCATGCTTTTCGTAATTTGTTCATTGCGTGATTTGAACTGAAGGAACACAAAAAGGATAGGCTGATTCAGACATAAGATAAGTACATATGTTTCAGTGATAAATAGATAAGAGTTGTTGCAGTTGAATTTTTCGAATGAATTTATTTCTGCAATTTATAAAAGAATAATTTTATTTTATTTGAAAGTTGTTCTTGCAAATAGTTTGATTCTTAATTCAATGTATCGCTTACTTGGATAGCATATATACTGATTAGAATATTATTTGATAGTTACATTTGTGCACACATATATTAATCATTGAATAGCATTAAATTTAAATGTCTTAATACAGGTGATATATTTGTTTTGATTGTAATGTATGAGCGATATTCTTTAAACGGGTAATTACATGTTTGTAGTGTATGCCGTGTTAACATTTACATGCCCGCTAATGTTTAATTTGTTACTTGTACATCTTTTATAAGTTTTTTAATTTGCGGATGATTAATTAAGCTTGGTAATTTAACTTACCGTTTATAACGACGTTATATTTGGTTTGTAGGGACATTTCAATTGTTTTAATTGTGTTTTGTTACCTACTTCAGTTGTTTAATGCATTCAAATGTATTAATTTAGTTTAAGACAACGTAGTGGGCTATATGTGGTAGTTCATTTATCTTAATCGAACGATTGAATAAGAGGTTGAATTAATATTTTGAAAGATGAACGGGCTTTTAAGACTTGATGTATTTTGCTAATCTGTTTTTATAATTATAATAGTTTATAGCAATGCCTAGAGGCAGGCGTCGTCGGCAGGACCCGGTTAGGACTTCGTCTTAGAATGGCTCCCAGGGAACAACTTCGACCACCATTTAGAAATGAGAAAAGGCGTCCCGAAGTTGATGTTGATGGACCTCAACTAGTTGCCTTGCAATCAGATGTAGAATTCAAGAGATTGAACATGAATAAGCCGCCTTAGGTGAGGTTATTGAAGTTTTTGATGAACATCTAATGTTGCCTGGTTTTAATGAGGTTGTTATTTTGATAAGTCAAAAGCTTAAAAAAGAAAAATTGGAATTTTGAATATATTGATTTGTCCCTTATGCATCACAACAATTCCAATAGTCAAACAAATGAAAACACCATTGGCATTAATGACGGTATGCTGGTTATACAAAACAAAGTTAAGAAAAACTTTATGTTTATTTTGTTGAGGATTGGACTGAATGTTTTATTGCTTATGCCCAGGAATTGAAAGGTATCCTGGAAAAGCAAGTGAACTTTTCTCATATATATCAATAATAAGGGGTGCAGCGGCTGATCATCCTGTTAAAAAATGATACTCTCAAACGAAATTGTTGGTCATAAGAATATCAAGGGATCATACTAAAAATGGTCATCCATAGATGGTTTTTGTTGTTGTTGCGTATTTTAATTAACAACTCAAAACAACAGCAGGCTAATTTTGGTTATAAATGCTGAGATTTTAATTTTAAAGGTTTTTGCAATAAACGCAATTGCCAATACAGGCGTGCATGTCTCAAATGTGGTTTTAATCATTCTGCTTTACGATGTCGTTGCTTTATGGACAATGAAGGTAATACTGGTCCATCTAGGTTTATGAGAAATCACATTTCACCTTTTGTTAACAACTCTGCTAAAAGACAAATCCCAAAAGGAGGTTTTAAGCAAAAATAATTCATAATTTTTCAGAACTACATCCAGGCCAGTTTAATATTTGGGCCCTAGGAACATCTCCGGTTAATGTAAATGAACTCTCTAAGCTTTTGGAACTAAATCATGATAAGCAAAGCACTGTTGAACTTTTGAACAGATGTAAATATGGTTTTAAAATTCATTAAGTTCTAGACGTTCATGTGAATATGAAATTTGATGTCTGTTTTGAAACTGAAAAGAAGTTGAATAATGAGATATCATTAGGACGAATGGCAGGCCCATTCAAACATAAACCTATTTCAAATCTTCGGTGCTCTTCAATTGGTTTAGTTCCTAATAAAACTGGGGAACTTAGGTTGATAACTTATTTGTCTTGCTTCCGAATGAAAGTATCAATGATTTTATTGATACTCATTTTACCGAGGTCACTTATTCATCATTTGACAATGCAGTCAAAATTGTTAAACAAATGGGGAATTCGGCCATAATGGCAAAAGTTATATTAAATTGGCATTTCCTTCACTTAAATGTTATCCTGGTGATTTCGATTTTCTAGGCATCAAACTAAATGGTATTTACTGAATGTTCAACCTTTTTGCATTGGTCAGTTAAAAATAAAACGCATTCTGAAAATTTGGATCATTACATGTATCTTGATGATTTTATAATTGTTGAAGCTCATAAAGAGGACTTTCTTTCTTATGACTGCGTTTTTGAAAAGTTTGTTTAAACTTGGAAGTTCCTATAGCAACCAGAAGGTCCTTGCAAAAAAAAAAAAACTCGAATTATGTTAATAAAAAAAAAAAAAAAAAAAATCTGATCATTTTATAAGATTGACCAAAGGAATACGAGATGATTTGCATATGTGGCAATATTTTTATAAAGAATTTAATGGCTATACATATATCTCAGATTTAGATTGGGTTTCAAATGCTTTAAATTTACATTTGTATACTGACAGTGCAGGTGGTCATTCACTGGTTTGTGAAGCTTGTTTAAATGGTCCAAGGACAATTTTACAATGGTCAATATTATGGCCACAGACTATTCCACACGAATTCTTAGATCGTTTGTTATAGAAGCTTCAAAATTGTTTATTCAATTTCTCAAAGTACCAGAAATGTTTATGAAAATGCATTGCATTCGTTCAATATGTTCAGGATGGAATATTCTATTCCCTTTAGTTGGCCACCAAGTAACAGACAAATTATTGGTTATATTGTTTTTTTGTCACTAAATCATTATTCACCATTACAATTAGATCATATATATCTGGAATCAGTTACAAATTTAAATTCAAGAGAATGAAGATTTAACTAAATCTTTTATCATTCAGTTACTTTTGAGTGATTGTGATAGACTTTACAATTCTTAAGATCTTCGGGAACCTTTGACTATTGATATTTTGATTAGATTAAATGTGGCTTTGAGGCACGTGTGCTCTTCTAATTATGAAACAATATTGTTTCAAACAGCATTTAACTTAGCTTGCTGCATTTTTACGTGTGAGTGAATTTACCATTACAACGAATGTTATGCAAAAGCATGTTTCACATAGGCGGGATGTTTAAATTGACCATCCTAAATCAGCTGTTTATTACGATATTTTTTCTTCTTCAAAAACTGCTCAAAAAGGGGGATTCCCTACTTTAGTTGAAAAAATAAATAAACTGAATCAAATGAGATGTGTCCTTTACAAAGTTTGAAAGCCTTTTTGCAAAAAAGACCTGGAAATGATGTTCCTCATTTTTGCCATATAAATGGGAAATTATTGACAAGATTTCAGTTTCAGACTGTTTTAAACAAAGAGGGGTTAGATCTAACTTACACAAAGTTAGAGGCACAGCTATTGAACATACTGATTTTGATAATATCCATCCAACTCGTTTCGCTGATGATGGCGATCTGTCATATATTGGCAATGACATTTTTATTAATGCTATTTAGTCAGCATTGATTTGTTTATTAAGTATTATCCAAACAGATTTTTATATCCAGATGAATTTTAAACTGTTTAAAGTTGCAAGCCATCGTGCATGGACATATGAAGTTGTTTGTCAGTTGAATAATTTATTTCAGTTGTTTAACGCATGCATCAAGTTGAACAGCTCAGTTGAATATACAACGGTTTTGTTGTTAGTTGTAAATACCTAGTTGAATATTTTTTTTTGTTGTGCATGTTGTTTATATTTGTACTGTTGTATAGTAAAGTTGATTACTTCGTTGATCTTTTGTATAGTAAAGTTGATTACTTCGTTGATCTTTTGTATAGTAAAGTTGATTATCTAGTTGATCTGTTGTATAGGAAAGTTGATTACTTCGTTGATCTGTTGCATAGTAAAGTTGATTACTTCGTTGATCTGTTGTATAGTTTAGTTGATATTCTTCGTTGAACTGTAGTATTGTATAGTTGATATGCTTCGTTAAACTGTTGTTTAGTGTACAGTTTAGTTGATTACTTCGTTGATCTGTTGTATAGTAAAGTTGATTACTTCGTTGATCTGTTCTATAGTAAAGTTGATTACTTCGTTGATCTGTTGTATAGTTTAGTTGATATTCTTTGTTGAACTGTTGTATTGTATAGTTGATATGCTTCGTTAAACTGTTGTTAAGTGTACAGATTAGTTGATTACTTCGTTGATCTATTGTATAGTAAAGTTGATTACTTCGTTGATCTGTTGTATAGTTTAGTTTATATTCTTTGTTGAACTGTTGTGTTGTATAGTTGATATGCTTCGTTAAACTGTTGTTTAATGTACAGATTAGTTGATTACTTCGTTGATCTGTTCTATAGTATATTTGATGACTTCGTTGATCTGTTCTATAGTAAAGTTGATTACTTCGTCGATCTGTTGTATAGTTTACATGTAGTTGATATTATTCGTTGAACTGTTGTATTGTATAGTTGATATGCTTCGTTGAACTGTTGTTTAATATAGTTGCTATTCGTTGAACTGTTGTATCGTATAGTTGATATACTTCGTTGAACTGTTGTATAGTATAGTTGATATACTTCGTTGAACTGTTGTATAGTATAGTTGATATACTTCGTTGAACTGTTGTATTGTATAATTGATATGCTTCGTTAAACTGTTGTTTAGTGTACAGTTTAGTTGATTACTTCGTTGATCTGTTCTATAGTAAAGTTGATTACTTCGTCGATCTGTTGTATAGTTTAGTTGATATTCTTCGTTGAACTATTGTATTGTATAGTTGATATGCTTCGTTGAACTGTTGTTTAGTATAGTTGATATTCGTTGAACTGTTGAATCGTATAGTTGATATATTTCGTTGAACTGTTGTATAGTATAGTTGATATACTTCGTTGAACTGTTTGTATAGTATAGTTGATATACTTCGTTGAACTGTTGTATAGTATAGTTGATATACTTCGTGGAGCTGTTGTATAGTATAGTTGATATACTTCGTTGAACTGTTGTATAGTATAGTTGATATACTTTGTTGAACTGTTGTATAGTATAGTCGATTTACTTTGTTGAAGCAATGTCTAGTATATCTAGTTGTTAATCTCCATTCAATTAATATGTTTGTTCATAACCTAGGTTTTTGCATTTGTTTTGTGTATTAATTTTAATTTTTGTCATGGATTGATAAATTTTGTTTGGCGATGCTTACAAACAAGTTTGCTAGCATTTGGCTGAATTTATCACAGTTGGCGTCTGGTAGCCCAGTTGCCATTTGGAGAAAACATATGATGGTTGCCCTTCTATGTTTTTATCTTGGACACTAATGAGACATTGTCGATGAATGCAAATTCATAGGCCGGTTGATATATAGTTGAACTGTCCTAATAAATCCATGACAAAAAATTGCCAAAATTCAAACTTGCTATTTGTTGTTTTTTATTATGATTATTATTTAGTTTGTCTTACAAGTTATCTTTATTTGTATAACGAAGGTAATCTGGAGTCATTGGAAATATTTTGAGTGATTTCAATGGATTTGGGTTATCTTTTATCTGGTATATCGAATTCCTAAATGTATATTTGTTGGTTTCTTTCGAATATTTAATAATAAGATTTAATCAATAAGCATTAAATCAATTTAATAAATTAAGATTATCGTCTGCTAAACTATAGTTATCTTTTCTTTAATTTTGAAGGACTTGAGCGTCTTTCTTTTACCTACATAATTTCGTAAGCGGTTTTCCCGCTTTTATTTGGTATAAAGTTGCATGCTTTTCGTAATTTGTTCATTGCGTGATTTGAACTGAAGGAACACGAAACCCACCCTATCCCACCCTTGAGAATATTTTCTGCTCTCTGTTGTATATTTTCAGATATCGTTAAAGAAGCGTCATGGATTGGACAGAATATGAACTGAATATATTGATTTATTGAATGGCTGAATTTATCACAGTTGGCGTCTGGTAGCCCAGTTGCCATTTGGAGAAAACATATGATGGTTGCCCTTCTATGTTTTTATCTTGGACACTAATGAGACATTGTCGATGAATGCAAATTCATAGGCCGGTTGATATATAGTTGAACTGTCCTAATAAATCCATGACAAAAAATTGCCAAAATTCAAACTTGCTATTTGTTGTTTTTTATTATGATTATTATTTAGTTTGTCTTACAAGTTATCTTTATTTGTATAACGAAGGTAATCTGGAGTCATTGGAAATATTTTGAGTGATTTCAATGGATTTGGGTTATCTTTTATCTGGTATATCGAATTCCTAAATGTATATTTGTTGGTTTCTTTCGAATATTTAATAATAGTCACAAGAGACTAATCTTTGACCCAGAAGCGTCGGTATGAAAGATAAGTGCGTCGGAAAGTTAATTAGTGTTTCAGAAGAATTAGTTTTTATATATGAAGGGAAAAATAACCAGATAACTGTGAAAATTATTTAAAGCTAGTAAAATCTATATTCATGGACACCTATAAAAATAATATTCAGAAAAATAACTTATATAAGTTATATTTAAATTAGCCTCGTTTTCAACATTACTTGTATAGGTAATTTTAATTGTTACTTGTTTAAGTAATGCCCCTGACTGATAGAGCGGACACAATTTGTTAAAGACGGACGGACACACCTGAAAGCAAAGTTTTTTTTACCTCGAACTTTGACCTAGGAAGTTGTACAAACATTATGACTTACCCTCTGGTGTTGGTTAATATACATGTCAAGTACAGGATCCGGAAATTTTTCACCTAATTTTCTGTCATTTTGAGATATCTTAAAAGTTTTTTTCAAAAAAAGATTGTCAAAAGCACATTACTGTAATACGGAGTATGCTCATACTCGTAGCCTCAACGAACTTGTTTTAGGCGGTCATTGTCCTGTCACTATCCGGGCAATCGTTTGTCATTAGTGCAACCCAAATATGTGTTTTGTGGTAATTAGCATTGTTTATAAGTTTCATAACTATTTAGTTGGGAATAAACGAAAACGAAAAATTCAGCATTTCTTTCATTTGTAAAGGGGCATAACTCTAGAATGTTAAAAATGACGCCACCAACATTTCAGCTTGATCTGTGTGTAGTGGTAATAAGGATTGTGTATAAGTTTCATAACATTTGGTTAAGGAAAACTAATGTTAGAGAACAGAAACGAAAAAATAAGCAATTTTTCCATTTGTAAAGGAGCATAACTCTAGAACGGTAAAAGAGACATCACCCAAATTCAAACTTGGTCTGTGTTTAGTGGTATTAAGCATTGTGTATAAGTTTTATAACATTTGGTTCAGGCAAACTAAAGTTAGAGAACGGAAACCAATTTTGGAACGTACAGGCGGATAAGGGTAAAACTTAATGCCCCCTCCGCTACGGTGGGGGCATAAAATCTGGCAAGAGTTGTACTCGTGAGAGTGCTTATAAGACCAGACCGATGGACGGATGGACGCACACCTGGTATTTCCTTGTCCCATACAAGGCGTTACACTATGGACAAACAAAAACACCACTAAAACTTTTTTGCAATCTACAAACATACTAATGCATTACAAAGCTACAAAAACATATGTTGTAATGTTGTTTTTCATTGAGCGTTCTGAATTTTACCTATTGTTTTCATCATCATCCTTTGGTGTCTGGTGGATAATTGTCTTAATGGCAAATATACAACATATCTTGATTCTGATAATACAATAATTATTGAAAAGTGCATCATTTGTTAAAAAAAATCATTAGGGTTCAGAGGAACCTATAGTCTCGCCTACTTTTGCTGTTAGTTGCAGGCTCATCAAAAATGGGTAAAAATTAGTAAAAAATTTCCTCTAGATACTATTTTATGATTTTAAAAAGCTTCTGTCCAAGTTTGGTAACAAGAGGCTCTCAAAAGCCTTAATCGCTCACCTGTAATTTTTTGCTTAAATCTTTCATCAATGATTATTTTCGCTTTTCAATATATATTAATGAGTGGCTTAAAAATTCCATTTAAATGTTCTTTGTATCTGTCATATTTTTTTCAAAAGCAAAAAATGTAATTCAGCCATAGTGGCTTTGTTCCTTGAAGTACAAGGAAATAAAATACAAAATTTATACTACCGAGATACTCTGAATTTCATTCAGCCCAAGTTTGGGTGAAATTGATTCAGCAGTTTCAAAGGAGAAGATTTTTTAAAGTAAGAAAACTAGATGAACAAATTGTGAAAAAAAAATGTCTTTAAAGGGCAATGACTGCTTGAGGGGTCAATTGACAATTTTGGTAATACAAACTTATTTGAAGTTCTTACTTTGCTGAACATTTTTTATGTTTACAGTTTATCTTTATCATTAATAATATTCATAATAACCAAAAACTGCAAAATTTCCTTAAAATTACCAATTGAGTGGCAGCAACCTAACAATGGGTTGTTAGATTCATCTGAAAATTTCATGGCTGATAGAACTTGACCTAATGAACATTTTCACCTCACATTAGATTTGCTCTAAATGCTTTAGTGTTTGAGAAAAAAACAGATGCTCCGCAGGGCGCAGTTTTACACGACCGCACAGGTCGAACCCTGAACGGTTGGGGCAAGTATGGACACAATATTGAAGCTGGATACAGCTCTGAATTTGGATTGTGATTAAATAGTTGACACATTATAGGTTTCTGACACAGAATGAATGTGGTCTAATGAACTTACAATTCATATTTTGCTTTTGAGCAATTTACTATGATGTTGAATATTAATCCTCTAAAAGAAAAATATATGAACAAATTTTCTTTTTAAATTCTGAAATCTGAAATGAGAAAAAAAAATTGACCCCCACTCCAATTTTTTTTCTCTTCCCCTTTTCCCTCATTCCAAAAATGATCTCAATTCAAATTTCTAATGGAGTTTGCAACAATAACTACTCATTTAAATACATCATAAAATATTGAAACATAAAATGTCATACAGTCATGGTGTAAATTAATATTGATTAATAGTAACTTCTAAAAAAATAAATGGGGAATGTGTCCAAAAGGACACAGATGATGCCCCCGCTAGCATATAACGTTATAAAGGGACATAACTCAAGAACTGTAAAATTGAAGCTGCCAAAAAGTGAACTTGAACTTAGTTTAGAGGTTATAAGCACTTACTTAAGACAAACTTTAGTTAAGAGAACAGAAACTAAAAAAATCTTCAATTTTTCCACTTGTAAAGGGGCATAACCCTAGAATGGTAATTAAAGAGCTTGTTATCACTGAATGGTAAAGATTGCTTTAATTTATCAGTTGGTAGTAAAGTGAATATTGCATTGTATATTGTATAGCATTGATTTAAGTTGATTCAACTTCTATTCTGGACAAAGAGGGATAACTCCAATTTTCAAAGAAGATTATATAAAAGAGTGGTTTAAGGTGATTCAACAACCATTCTGGAAAAAGATAGTTTACTCCAATGTATTGGCTTGAAACTACAAAAATGCTTGTTTTTGGTCCCTTTTTGGCCCTTTATTCCAAGACTGTTTGTCCCATAACCCTTAAAATATATCTCAACCTTCTACTTATGGTATTAAACATGGTGGTACAATTTCAGAACAATTGAAATACTTATATACAACTTATTGTTCGGACACTAGATAAATGCTGTTTTTGGGCCCTTTGGGCCCCTAATTCCTAAACTTTAGGGACCATAACCCCTAAAATCAATTACAAGCTTCCTTTGGTGGTTATAAACATTGTGTAAAAATGTTATTGATTTCTGTTTACTCATACTAAAGTTATTATCCGGAAACCATCCGTCTTCGGACGACGATGGGATACCAATATACGACCTCCAAATTTTTTACAGGTCGTATAATAAAACTGCCAAAAACTGCATTTACCCCTATGTTCTATTTTTAGCCATGGCGGCTATGATTTTTGGCGAAACAGAAAATAAAACACAAACTTTTTTCAAGATACTCTAAGGATCATTTAGCTTAAGTTTGGTAGGAATTGGTTTAGTAGTTTCAGAGAAGGAGATGTTTGAAATAGTTTACATCAGACGGACGACGACTGACGACGACGGTGAGCTACAAATCAAGGATGGTATATGAATCTAATAAATGTTTTAAAAACTTTAAACTGAAGACTGTATATAATGTTCACTGGAAGAATAAACAGCTGCGACATGAGCACATGATTTGCCCGTCACGTTTTCAAAGAATAAAGTTCAATAACTTCTCAATGTCATATCCAAAATTTATAAAAAAAAATCTAAAGGGAGGTTATCTTTACAAATATAAATCAGTCACTAAAGTTTAATGAAAATTGCTCAAAGCACTTTAAGGATATTGTCCGAAAACTGGAAAATCCCCTTTTTGTAATGAATAGAACCCCAAAACTCAGAAACGTAAAATCTAAAATTTATAAAAAAACGTCAATAGATATAAACATTTCACCAAAGTTTCATACAAATTGGTAAAAGCGTTTTTGAGTTAATATCTGACATATTGATGACAGACGTACAGACAGACGGATGGAGGGACAACTGTATACCATAATACATTCAGGGCCGTAACTACATTGAGGTAAATGAGACAAATGCCTCATGTTAGAAATTTAAAGTAAAAAAAAAACTGAAACAAAAGATTTTCTTTATATCAAATTGTTTTCACGGAAAGTGTCTAGCAGGAAGCAAGTTCTCTTCGCTCTCTGGTGTCGTCCCTATATGTTTTTCGTGTGCTCCATGTTTCTATTTAACTTTTAGTTTTCAGAGTTGATGGTCTATTGTTTGTACTTCTGTGTCCCGGGTTTGTCTTTTGTTCATTTATTGTCCTACTTCATGACTATAGTCTGAGTGTTGAGTTTCATTTGTAAACGTGTGGTTTTGCAATGTTGCATGCCCACCCGATGTCCAGACCAGATATTGTGCGAGAAAATAGTTTAAGAATAGACGATGCTACAAGACACAGAATCAAATGGTCGTTTCTGCAAGGAGACTGATTGAACTTGATATCGAAGAATACAAAACTGGCTCTTTTTTGGTAGATAAAACTAGATAGCTGACATGGTTTAAATTAAAGTAAGGTCACCAATTTCCTGGTATCAGAAAAAAAAAACAATAATGTATTGCCATATGACCTTTTACATTGAAGGGTTAAACTTGCATTAAGTCATGTTCAGACCCTTTCAGAAAATAAAGGAATATGGAGTAAGTGTGCACGATACCTAATCGCACACAAAGTCAATGCATAGAAATACTAAAGATCAATGGTCAAAGTTGCTGGAGGGTCTTCAACAATAAAAGAATCATTAATACCGTAAACCAGGGTCAATATGGTCCCTAGTGTTGACTTAAGCAGTATACTAGTACTTAAAGTATAATACTGCACTGTCACTATATTTAAATCGTCATAAAAAAATTACCAAATTCTAAGCACATTGGCAATATAAGACAAGAACAGACAGACAGATCCGGAATTAATGATTATGAGAATTACGATGTTTACTTTACCCTACTTTTCTACATTGACAAAAGGTATAAGGGGAGGATTGTGATCTCATAAACATGTTTAACCCCGCCGCATTTTTGCGCCTGTCCCAAGTCCGGAGCCTCTAGCCTTTGTTTAAGTCTTGTTTTATTTTTAATTTTAGTTTCGTGTGTACAATTTGGAGTTTAGTATGGCGTTCATTATCACTGAACTAGTATACATATTTGTTTAGGGGTCAGCTGAAGAACGCCTACGGGTGCGGGAATTTCTCGCTGCTTTGAAGACCTGTTGGTGACCTTCTGCTGTTGTCTGTTCTATGGTCGGGTTGTTGTCTCTTTGACACATTCCCCATTTCCATTCTCAATTTTATATCGGTCTTTTAATGTTGTCCATAAACCTATTAGTCTTAAATTACAATGAATCTATGTTTTTGCTTTGAGACCAGATTATTGTCGGAAAAATAGCTAAACTGAATGTCATAGTCCGGGAAACGCTCAGAATGCACGATTTTGCGTTATTTTTTCTCAGAGCTTCTGGGGGTCTTGAGCGGCCCCCAGACCCCTCGCCAAAAAAAATTCGGGAAACATTTGCCTCACTGTTAGAAGAGGCTGGTTACAGCCCTGACGCTAAAACGGACGTATAAAAACTAAGTCCATTTATAAGTAATATACAGGAAAACAGGAAATATTTTTTTACAAAATTTCCTTCTAGATACTAGCTTTTCATCATAAACAAGCTTCATTTAAGCAGAGACATAAATGTGTATATATGTCTCTGATTTAAGAAAGGTATTATTAAAATTTTCAAGACTTTAACCAGATTGAATGAAATGTTAACTGGCAGAAAATCTAAGTGCATTTAAAAGTAAAATACGGATAAACAGATTTTTTTTTTACAAAATTCTTATTTCTTGATACTATCTTAATATGATCATAAACAAGCTTCTGTCCAAGTGTGGTAGATTAAGTTCATTTATAAGTAAAATACGGATAAACAAGATTTTTTTTGATTTTTTACAAAATTTTCTTCTGAATACTTTCTTATGATCATAAATTTAGCTTCCGTCCAAGTTTGGTACAAATCAAACTTATGAAAATTTCAAGGACATACAAAAACTTTAACTACAGGGTGAATATTTGTGGAAGCTGCCGCCACCAACGGAATGTAGAATCGCTTTGTATCGCTTTTCCGACAAAAGTTGCAGGCTCGACAATAAATGGGGAATGTGTCCATGGGACATAGATGATACCCCCGTTTGCATATCATATATAATAATGGGACATAACTGAAGAACGGTAAAAGTGACACTACCCAAATTTGTTATTGATCTGAGTTTTGTACTAATACGTCTTGTGTACAAGTTTTATAACATTTGGTTTAGGCAAACTAAAATTAAAGAACGAAAATGAAAATTTCAGCAATTTTTCCATTTGTAAAGGGACATAAAGTATAATAACTTTAGAACGGTTGAAGTGACGCCTCTAAAATTCAAACTTGATCTGTATTTTGTGTAAGTTAGCATTGTTTGTAAGTTTTATAACATTTGGATGAGGCAAACTAACGTTGGAGAAACATAGACCAACTTAAGGACGTACTGACGGACAGGGGTAAAACTTAATGCCCGTTTCCCTATAGGGAACATACAAATAAATTTCAACTACACTTGTTATATTCATGAATAATGGGTGCAAATAATCAATTCCCAGTCCAGGTTATGGATTATTCTCACCTTTTGAAACATAATAAAATTTCATACAAAAAAGGTTTACACCAACTACATTTGTTGCAAGACAAAAAGAATCCATGGTAAATTTAATTATAAATATCAAAACTGACCAAAAATAACTTACACCAAAATGCAAGTCTAACTGTCTAATGAGCTATGAGACAGAATTTTATATCAAAATCGAAAACTAAGCATTATGGTTTTATTACATAGAAAGTTTTTAACAATGCATAACAAAAGTATTTTGAGAGTTATTTTCCATTTAGCAATGTTTATGGTCAATAAGTTAAATGTGCTGTGAAATGATAGATGTTTAATATACACATCACAGTTTTTATCTATTTAGTCTCTTTAACAAACAAACAACATTGGTATGATTTTCTCTTCTAGCTAGCAATTATATTTAATGATAGCAGGTTTATTTTGTTTAATTATATAATAAGCAGAATAGTTCTATTGATCTATTTTATCATCATGATCATGTTCGCCGAACTTCTAATTATATTATTTCTATTTTTTGTAACAAATGTACAATATTGGTATGCTTTTGTATTCTAGCAATATCTAGTGGTGTTAGTCCTCTCCATTTAATGTTACAATCTGCTTCATGTTTTAGTAACAATTTAACAATCTCTATATAACCTCTATCACAAGCTATGCATATGGGGGACACTCCTGATCTCATACACTTATTAATGTCAGCCTTATTGTTTATTAACATCTGTACTACTTCAGTATGTCCATTCTGACAAGCAAAGGACAGAGGTGATACTCCATCATTATCTCTACACTTATTAATGTCAGCCTTATTGTTTATTAACATCTGTACTACTTCAGTATGTCCATTCTGACAAGCAAAGGACAGAGGTGATACTCCATCATTATCACACTTATTAATGTCAGCCTTATTGTTTATTAACATCTGTACTACTTCAGTATGTCCTTTCTGACAAGCAATGAACAGAGGTGATACTCCATCATTATCACACTTATTAATATCAGCCTTATTGTTTATTAACATCTGTACTACTTCAGTATGTCCATTCTGACAAGCCATGAACAGAGGTGATACTCCATCATTAGCACACTTATTAATGTCAGCCTTATTGTTTATTAACATCTGTACTACTTCAGTATGTCCTTTCTGACAAGCAATGGACAGAGGTGATGC
Source organism: Mytilus trossulus (assembly GCF_036588685.1). Taxonomy (NCBI): domain Eukaryota; kingdom Metazoa; phylum Mollusca; class Bivalvia; order Mytilida; family Mytilidae; genus Mytilus; species Mytilus trossulus. Next base: position 69,210,982 of record NC_086380.1, read on the forward strand.
TCCAGTATCTCTACACTTATTAATGTCAGCCTTATTGTTTATTAACATATGTACTACTTCAGTATGTCCTTTCTGACAAGCAATGAACAGAGGTGATACTCCATCATTATCTTTACACTTATTAATGTCAGCCTTATTGTTTATTAACATATGTACTACTTCAGTATGTCCTTTCTGACAAGCAATGAACAGAGGTGATACTCCATCATTATCTCTACACTTATTAATGTCAGCCTTATTGTTAATTAACATCTGTACTACTTCAGTATGTCCTTCCTGACAAGCAAAGAACAGAGGTGATGCTCCAGTATCTCTACACTTATTAATGTCAGCCTTATTGTTTATTAACATCTGTACTACTTCAGTATGTCCTTTCTCACAAGCAACTAACAGTGGTGATGCTGCAGTATCTCTACACTTATTAATGTCAGCCTTATTGTTTATTAACATCTGTACTACTTCAGTATGTCCTTCCTGACAAGCAAAGAACAGAGATGATATTCCATCATTACGACAATGGTTTACATTACTGTTACATTGATATAAGCACCATGCAACCAGATCAATATCTCCCATATAACAACTCTGAATTAATGCAGTGCTATTGTTTAGTGTGTTATATAGACTTGCCAATTGTTTCTGTTTTGATATTTCCAAATCTTTTAAATGTACAAGGAATTTTTGTCTGAAGATTTGATCATCCATATTGATGTTACAGAAGACATCTACTATCTTTCCTCTAAACCAGTCATCTATCAATCTATTTATATACATTTGCTGATATCTTTCTGATACATCTATTAAAAATTCATCTCTTTTGTATTTTTTTTCAAAAACAAACCTTTCACGAATAAAACGACTTGAAGCATTATTCATTAAACAATAAATCATAACACTGCCAAAGTAAAAAGCAAGAAAGTCAAACAGCTTGTCATGTATTGTTCTGTATACTTCACCATCCTTTCTGATAAATGTATGAGTAAGTGAATCTAGCGCATCACGAACTACCAATCGAGATGTTCCTTTTACCACTTTACAAGCTTCGTATGTGTTCTCTATGATTTTTGTTATATCTTTATCGACATCTTCTGTGAGCCATTCTTCTTTTAAACGATTGTTAAACATCACACAAAGAGCAAGTGCACAGTATTTGACATGTGCTCCCTCTGTCTGTAATTTATCTATCTCCTCTTTGTAAACTGTAAATGGATTCTTAAAGAAATCTTCCATTATCAGATTTTTGTTTTTGCTGTACAATTGACATAAAAGAGGAAAACAGTCAAACATGTCATAAAATTTCTTGATCTTAGAGGCGTTTGATTTCAAGTAAAGTTCAGCAATAGATTTTTTTTCTGTTTCTGATAAGAGTTTATCTTCTGACAAAAGATTACATTCACAGGACTGATTAAAAGATAAAGATTTCATTTTTTCATCCTTAAAAACCTGAAGTCTACAAGACATGATTAATTTGACTTGTTTCTTGTCTATTAATGTTTTGATTTTTTCAATCAGATTTTTCCAGCTTTCTAACTTCATAGGATTTATGGTATATGTTCCACAAAAGTCATCAATAACAAACAGGATTTTCTTACTTGGATTGTACCACTTGATAATTTTTTCAGGGTTTGTTACCGGTAAAATATCATAGCCGCCTTTTTGCATTCGTAGAGCAACATGACGCATCAATGATGATTTTCCTGTTCCCGAACTTCCGGTAACAATAACACAACCTTTTTCTTTGATACATTTTAATACACTCTTTGCTCCATTTGTTTTTATAAACATTTTGTCATCTTCTGTCCAAGTTTCTAATTCCTCTTTAATTTGACCTAAAAAGAAAGAATTTGATATTTCTTTAAAATTTACAATTATTTTGAGACTGACTTCTGTGATTTTGCCATACTGATATGTACTCATATACCTTCTAAAATTTATAAAACTTTAGGACTTGAGCTTACATGATCAAAGTCATTCCTCAATAAAAACATATAATGTGTGTTTGATCCAAACAATATCTTTTTATAGAACAAGCATTCTGTAAGTATTGCATGGCAAGATATAGTCCACTGCCGGTTAAAAATGTATTGTATTGAAACAAAATTTTAACTTGATCTATAACTTGTCATGGTGTAAACTATATTACAAATATCAAGTCAATATATTCAAGAATGACAAAAAAAAACGTGTGGAAAACTGATTATTTTAGTGAATTTTAAAGTCCAAGGACCATTACTCTGCACAAAATCATCAGGCCGGAACAAATTTCAAATTTGAACTGTAACTTGTCATGACAAGAGTGCACACACTGAAATGTCTTGCCTTCTTTTCTAATCATTGATATTATGTTGATAGTCCTAAATATAAAGCATTACTACAACTATCACATGAACTTAACTTGATCCAATAAAATGAGGTCAAGGTCGTATAAACCAGCAAGAAATACATGTAGACATTACAATCATTCTATACACTAAGTATAGTTGACCTATTGCTTATAGTTTCTAAGAAACAGACTTAACCAAGAAAACTAAACATTAACAAATAAACCATGAAATTAAGGTCAAGGTCAGATAACCATGCCAGGCAGACATGTACAGCTTACAATTCTTCCATACAACAAATATAGTTAACCTACATGTATTGCTTATCGTATAAGAAAAACAGACCAAAACACAATAAAATGCTCCGCTGGGTGCAGCTTGATACGACCGCAGAGTTCGAGCCCTGAACAGTTTGGGCAAGTATGGACACAACATTCAAGCTTGATACAGCTCTGAATTTGGATTGTGATTAAATATTTGACACAGCATAATTTCTGTCACAGAATGAATGTGGTCTAAGAACTTAAACATATTAGATTAACCTATTATGGTCTAATATCCAAAATCGAAATACATGGTTAGATTCAGCATATCAAAGAATACCAAGAATTAAATTTTTGATGAAATCTAACAAAGTTTAATTTTGGACCCTTTTGACCTCAATGTAGACCAATTTGATAACCGGGCCAAAATATCAAAAATCTAAATTCATGGTTAGATTCAGCATATGGAAGAACCCCATATATTCAATTTATTGTTGAAATCAAACAGTTTTAATTTTAAACAAGTTTAATTTTGGACACTGAATTGGACCAACTTGAAAACTGAGCCAATATTCAAAAATCTAAGTACATGTTAAGATTCAGCATATCAAAGAACCCAAAGAATTCAATTTTTGTTAAATTTAAATGAAGTTTAATTTTGGACCCTTTGGACCTTAATGTAGACCAATTTGAAAACGGGACCAAAAATTAAGAATCTAAATACACGGTTAGATTCTGCATATCAAAGAACCCTAATAATTCAATTTTTGATGTAATCAAACTAAGTTTAATTTTGGACCCTTTGGGGCCCCTAATTCCTAAACTGTATGGACCAAAACTCCATAAATCATTCCAAACCTTCCTTTGGTGGTCATAAATCTTGTCTTAAAATTTCATAGATTTCTATTCTCTTATACCAAAGTTATTGTGTGAAAACCAAGAAAAATGTTTATTTGGGCCCTTTTTTGGCCCATAATTCCTAAGCTATTGGGACCAAAACTCTTCTTTTTGCAGTCATATATAAACTTAACACTGAGCAATCAACCGTGAAAATGAGGTCAAGGTCAAATAAAACCTGGCAGACTGACATGCACATCAAAAAATATTTCCATACACCAAATATAGTTGACCTATTGCATATAGTGTTCGAAAAACAGACCAAAACACACAAACTTAACGTTAACCACTGAACCATGAAAATGAGGTCAAGGTCAGATGACACCTGCCAGTTGGACATGTACACCTGACAATCATTCCATACACTTAATATAGTAGACCTATTGCATACAGTATTAGAAAAACAGTACAAAACACAAAAACTTAACTATAACCACTGAACCATGAAAACGAGGTCAAGGTCAGATGACACCTGCCAGTTGGACATGAACACCTGACAATCATTCCATACACCAAATGTAGTAGACCTATTGCTTATAGTATCTGAGAAATGGACTTGACCACGAAAACTTAACCTTGTTCACTGATCCATGAAATGAGGTCGAGGTCAAGTGAAAACTGTCGGATGGGCATGAGGACCTTGCAAGTTACGAACATACCAAATATAGTTATCCTATTAATCATAATAAGAGAGAAATTAAGAATACTAAAAATCCTTTTTTTTTACAAGTAGTCACTGAACCATAAAAAAGAGATCAATGACAATGGACATATGACAGACGGAAACTTCGTAACATAAGGAATATATATGTTACAGTGAATTTGTATAATCAGTGATTATGTAGAATCCCTGAAATTTTCAAGGATTATGTAGAATCACTGGCTAGTTTAGTGATTATGTAGAATCCCTGAAATGTTCAGGGATTATGTATATTCACTAGAAAAAATGTCAGGGATTCTACATAATAACTGAAATGAAAAAATAGTTTTATTTATAAAAAAAATAATAAAAGTAGAATAATCTATTCTATAAAATCACAAAAACTACAATATCCACATTTAAAAAAGTCTTTTTCCTACACGTAATGAATCAGATTTTAACAACTGGCCTAAGAAAAATAAAAAGTTCAGTAAAAACATCTGATGGTACCCCACCCCCCCCCCTTTCCCCCCATAAAAAAAAATAGGAATTTGCAACCTTGAACAGGTTCCAGCAAGAAAGATACTATTGTTTTGTGGTCAGGCAATATCCTTCTTCAGACCTTTTTTTTTAAACAATTGCCATTACGTTTTTGGGGTTTTCCTTTTCTTTTATATCCTGTCGAATTGCTATGAGAATATGCAAGCTTCCTCTTTAAGTTTGTTCTATTTGTCAATCCCAAGTTCTGCCTGTTTTTCTATACATTTAGATGCCTAAGTCCTCACACAGTTTGAATTTCTTGCAAATTGTTCTTTGAACCAAAAAAACCCACACAAAAAAGTTGTTCCATAATCTACTTCACCATTTCCTTTACATGTATCACAAATAATATGCTTGTGGATTTACAAATAGAGCATGAATATCCATTTGACGCTGGCTTTTAATAAACAACCAATACATGTAAAGCTATCGGTATAATGGGAAGGTTAATATTATTAATTTTGAAGTCTTCAATTATATCTTGAAACCTTGTGTTGGTTATATCTTTTAGATCATCCTCTGTGTTTAAAAGCAAAATTATTTCATCTGGCAAGAAAAATGAAAGAAACTTCAAATCATAATTTGTCTATATTAATTTTGTTTATCAAACAAAGGATCGACAATTAAATTATTCATAATCCCTGAAATCATATTAGGGAATTTGTACAATAATTATTAGAATCTTCAGTGATTATGTAAAATCACTGGTCATTTTCAGGGATTATATATAATTACTAATGATTTTAGTGATTCTACATATTCCCTGAAAAATCAGGGATTCTACATAATCCCTGATTATACAAATTCACTGTAACATATATACAAAGTAGGAAGGGTCCAGGTCTTCTACCTACTGAAATATTAAGCTTTCAAGAAGTTAGCTAACGCCCCCGCTGCATCTAGATCACAATCACTATGTCCAGCTTTCTGCGACAGAAATCGTAGGCTCTACAAAAATCAACAATTCAGGATTGGGGAAGTAAATTATAAATAGGACAGATTTTTCTAAAATATTCAGGGTAGATAGAGTTTGTTATGCTAACCATATTTCCCCTTTCAGTTTTTCTCAACTGCCTCTAGTTTTCCAGATACTAATCAAAACTGTAGTGTTCCCCCTATGTTATATTTTTATAGCCATAGTGGCCATGTTGATTGCTCAGACGAGGAAAATTTCAAACTATATAGTTGACATCCTTTACACATGATACATGAACAGACAAACTTTGGTTTCAATCAATTGAACAGTTTAACAGAAGTAGATGTTTCAAGAAAAGTTTTATAGAGACAACAGACTTTAAGATAAAACAAAACTTACATATATGACAACTAGCCCAGTTGTTAATTTTTACTGTAGAATGTTTTCCACTTTACCTGACAACAGACAACAACAACTGACACCAAGTGACAACAATAGCTCCTTTGATGCTTTCGGTCAGGTGAGATTAAAATCCAAAATACAAGAAATATAGTAAATATTGAAGCAAAATTCCCTTGTTTCACATCCTTAGCTATATAACTCTACAACCTTTGTCTAAATGATTATAATGTACCTCTGATGTTCCACGGTATTGGGTCTCTCAAAAGTTCTGTGACTTCCGTGTGTTCAGTCTGTAAACTACTGTGGGAAACTTGTAACTTCCTCAGATTTTCCGTCAATTCTAAGTGTTCTGTCCCTAAAATATCCACTGTTTGTCCTAATTCTTTTATCTTTTCCTGTGATTGTTTGATTTCCAACATAATTTCTTGATTGGACTGATCTAATATTTTAACCTTTAACTCTTGGCACTCCTTTATTATTGGCTGACCACCCAGTCTACTTACTGCCTAGAAAAATATTTTGAAAAATAATAGTATTCAATCAAACTCCATATAACTCAAAATTAATGTTAACAGACTTTTTCATTAATGAATTTCACAACCATCTTACAAGAAAAATTAAAGAACCTTAGTGAGCACGCTCACATACCCCACGTCACCACATTGTCATTGGAGAAATTAAATAAGTGAAAGAAAAAAAAATTGTATAAGAAAAATTAATTTCCTGCCAATATGCACATCTAAACTGTATGTCCTTATTATCTACAAAATTTCATGAAATTCTGTTGTGTGGTTTGAGAGGAGTTGCGATGACAAACTGTTGCAATAGTACATTAAAGTAAATAAGTTCAAAGGGGCGTAACTCCTAGAAAAAAAATTGAATCGCAATTTCCTGTCGATATGCACAACTACATAGTATTTCCTTATTATCTGAAAAAATTTCGTGAAATTCTGTGGTGTGGTTTGAGAGAAGTTGCGATGACAAACTGTTGCAGTAGTACATTATAGTAAATAAGTTCAAAGGGGCGTAACTCCTAGAAAAACCAGATGCTCCGCAGGGCGTAGCTTTATACGACCGCAGAGGTTGAACCCTGACAGTTAGGGTAAGTATGGACACAACATTCAAGCTGGATTCAGCTCTAAATTTGGATTGTGATTAAATAGTTGACACAGCATAGGTTTCTGACACAGAATGAATGTGTTCTAATGAACTTAATTTTTTTGTTTTCTCTTAGAGCAATCCACTATGCTGTTGAATATTAATCCTCTCAAAAAATGTTTGAAGAATTTTTTTTTTATTTATGAAATTTCAAATGAGAAAATTGAACCCAATTTTTTTAATCACATCCCCCTTTCCCTTATTCCAAAACTTAATCTCAATTAAAATTTCTAATGGAGTTTGCAACAATAACTACTCATTTAAATACATCATAAAATATTAAGATGTAAAAAAACTGCTTGTTATCACTGAATGGTAAAGATTATTTTGATTTATCAGTTGGAAGTAAAAAGTGATTTATATACATTGTATATATAACAAAGATTTAAGTTGATTCTGGACAAAGAAAGACAACTTCAAATAAAAAAAAATCTTACAATTAGATATTTCTTGCTTACTATTCTGGACAAAGAAAGATAACTCTAATTAAAAACAAAATTGCTATTTCACAATATTTTGCAATAAGATATTTCTTGCCATTGCGCAATACTGTGCAATTGAAAAGACTTGCTATTGCACAAAATTTAATATAATAATTTTAGATCCTGATTTGGACCAACTTGAAAATTGGTCCCATAATCAAAAATCTAAGTACATGTTTGGATTCAGCATATCAAAGAACCCCAAGATTTCAATTTTTGTTAAAATCAAACTAAGTTTAATTTTGAACCCTTTGGACTTTAATGTAGACCAATTTGAAAACAAGACCAAAAATGAGGAATCTACATACACAGTTAGATTTGGCATATCAAAGAACCCCATTTATTCAATTTTTTATGAAATCAAACAAAGTTTAATTTTGGACCCCAATTTGGACCAACTTGAAAACTGGGCCAATAATCAAGAATCTAAGTACATTTTTAGATTCAGCATATCAAAGAACCCAAACGATTAATTTTTTGTCAAAATCAAACGAAGTTTAATTTTGGACCCTTTGGACCTTAATGTAGACCAATTTGAAAAAGGGACTTAAGTTAAAAATCTACATACACAGTTAGATTCGGCATATCAAAGAACCCCAATTATTCAATTTTGATGAAATCAAACAAAGTTTAATTTTGGACCCTTTGGGCCCCTTATTCCTAAACTGTTGGGGCCAAAACTCACAAAATCATTACCAACCTTGCTTTTATGGTCATAAACCTTGTGTTTAAATTTCATAGATTTCTTTTTACTTACACTAAAGTTATGGTGCAAAAACCAAGAAAAATGCTTATTTGGGTCCCTTTTTGGCCCCTAATTCCTAAACAGTTGTGACCTAAACTCCCACAATCAATACCCACCTTCCTTTTGTGGCCATAAACCTTATGTTTAAATTTCATAGATTTCTTTTTACTTACACTAAAGTTATGGTGCAAAAACCAAGAAAAATGCTTATTTGGGTCCCTTTTAGGCCCCTAATTCCTAAACTGTTGTGACCTAAACTCCCAAAATAAATACCAACCTTCCTTTTGTGGTCATAAACATTGTGTTTAAATTTCATTATTTTCTATTTACTTAAACTAAAGTTATTGTGCGAAAACCAAGAATAATGCTTATTTGGGCCCTTTTGTGGCCCCTAATTCCTACACTGTTGAAACCAAAACTCCGAAAATCAATCCCAACCTTTCTTTTGTGGTCATAAACCTTGTGTCAAAATTTCATAGATTTCTATTAACTTAAACTAAAGTTATAGTGCGAAAACCAAGAAAATGCTTATTTGGGCCCTTTTTGGCCCCTAATTCCTAAAATGTTGGGACCAAAACTCCCAAAATCAATACCAACCTTCCATTTGTGGTCATAAACCTTGTGATAAAATTTTATAGATTTATATTAACTTTTACTAAAGTTAGAGTGCGAAAACTAAAAGTATTCGGACGACGACGACACAGACGACGACGCCAACGTGATAGCAATATACGACGAAAATTTCGTATAAAAATTGAATCGCAATTTCCTGTCGATATGCACAACTACATAGTATGTCCTTACTATCTGAAAAGGTTTCGTGAAATTCTGTTGTGTGGTTTAAGAGGAGTTGCGATGACAAACTGTTGCAGTAGTTCATTATAGTAAATAAGTTCAAAGGGGCATAACTCCTAGAAAAAAAAATTGAATCGCAATTTCCCGTCGATATGCACAACTACATACAATGTAGTATGTCCTTATTATCTGAAAAGGTTTCGTATAATTCTGTTGTGTGGTTTGAGAGAAGTTGCGATGACAAACTGTTGCAGTAGTACATTATAGTAAATAAGTTCAAAGGGGCGTAACTCCTAGAAAAACCAGATGCTCCGCAGGGCGTAGCTTTATACGACCGCAGAGGTTGAACCCTGAACGGTTAGGGTAAGTATGGACACAACATTCAAGCTGGATTCAGCTCTAAATTTGGATTGTGATTAAATAGTTGACACAGCATAGGTTTCTGACACAGAATGAATGTGTTCTAATGAACTTAATTTTTTTGTTTTCTCTTAGAGCAATCCACTATGCTGTTGAATATTAATCCTCTCAAAAAATGTTTGAAGAATTTTTTTTTTATTTATGAAATTTCAAATGAGAAAATTGAACCCAATTTTTTTAATCACATCCCCCTTTCCCTTATTCCAAAACTTAATCTCAATTAAAATTTCTAATGGAGTTTGCAACAATAACTACTCATTTAAATACATCATAAAATATTAAGATGTAAAAAAACTGCTTGTTATCACTGAATGGTAAAGATTATTTTGATTTATCAGTTGGAAGTAAAAAGTGATTTATATACATTGTATATATATAACAAAGATTTAAGTTGATTCTGGACAAAGAAAGATAACTCCAAATAAAAAAAAATCTTACAATTAGATATTTCTTGCTTACTATTCTGGACAAAGAAAGATAACTCTAATTAAAAACAAAATTGCTATTTCACAATATTTTGCAATAAGATATTTCTTGCCATTGCGCAATACTGTGCAATTGAAAAGACTTGCTATTGCACAAAATTTAATATAATAATTTTAGATCCTGATTTGGACCAACTTGAAAATTGGTCCCATAATCAAAAATCTAAGTACATGTTTGGATTCAGCATATCAAAGAACCCCAAGATTTCAATTTTTGTTAAAATCAAACTAAGTTTAATTTTGAACCCTTTGGACTTTAATGTAGACCAATTTGAAAACAAGACCAAAAATGAGGAATCTACATACACAGTTAGATTTGGCATATCAAAGAACCCCATTTATTCAATTTTTTATGAAATCAAACAAAGTTTAATTTTGGATCCCAATTTGGACCAACTTGAAAACTGGGCCAATAATCAAGAATCTAAGTACATTTTTAGATTCAGCATATCAAAGAACCCAAACGATTAATGTTTTGTCAAAATCAAACGAAGTTTAATTTTGGACCCTTTGGACCTTAATGTAGACCAATTTGAAAAAGGGACTTAAGTTAAAAATCTACATACACAGTTAGATTCGGCATATCAAAGAACCCCAATTATTCAATTTTGATGAAATCAAACAAAGTTTAATTTTGGACCCTTTGGGCCCCTTATTCCTAAACTGTTGGGGCCAAAACTCACAAAATCATTACCAACCTTGCTTTTATGGTCATAAACCTTGTGTTTAAATTTCATAGATTTCTTTTTACTTACACTAAAGTTATGGTGCAAAAACCAAGAAAAATGCTTATTTGGGTCCCTTTTTGGCCCCTAATTCCTAAACAGTTGTGACCTAAACTCCCACAATCAATACCCACCTTCCTTTTGTGGCCATAAACCTTATGTTTAAATTTCATAGATTTCTTTTTACTTACACTAAAGTTATGGTGCAAAAACCAAGAAAAATGCTTATTTGGGTCCCTTTTAGGCCCCTAATTCCTAAACTGTTGTGACCTAAACTCCCAAAATAAATACCAACCTTCCTTTTGTGGTCATAAACATTGTGTTTAAATTTCATTATTTTCTATTTACTTAAACTAAAGTTATTGTGCGAAAACCAAGAATAATGCTTATTTGGGCCCTTTTGTGGCCCCTAATTCCTACACTGTTGAAACCAAAACTCCGAAAATCAATCCCAACCTTTCTTTTGTGGTCATAAACCTTGTGTCAAAATTTCATAGATTTCTATTAACTTAAACTAATGTTATAGTGCGAAAACCAAGAAAATGCTTATTTGGGCCCTTTTTGGCCCCTAATTCCTAAAATGTTGGGACCAAAACTCCCAAAATCAATACCAACCTTCCATTTGTGGTCATAAACCTTGTGATAAAATTTTATAGATTTATATTAACTTTTACTAAAGTTAGAGTGCGAAAACTAAAAGTATTCGGACGACGACGACGACGACGCAGACGACGACGCCAACGTGATAGCAATATACGACGAAAATTTTTTCAAAATTTGCAGTCGTATAAAAATTGAATCGCAATTTCCTGTCGATATGCACAACTACATAGTATGTCCTTACTATCTGAAAAGGTTTCGTGAAATTCTGTTGTGTGGTTTAAGAGGAGTTGCGATGACAAACTGTTGCAGTAGTTCATTATAGTAAATAAGTTCAAAGGGGCATAACTCCTAGAAAAAAAAATTGAATCGCAATTTCCCGTCGATATGCACAACTACATACAATGTAGTATGTCCTTATTATCTGAAAAGGTTTCGTATAATTCTGTTGTGTGGTTTGAGAGGAGTTGTGATGACAAACTGTTGCAGTAGTACATTGAAGCAAATAAGTTCAAAGGGGAGTAACTCCTAGAAAAAAAATTGAATCGCAATTTCCCATCAATATGCACAACTACATAGTATGTCCTTATTATCTGAAAAGGTTTCGTGAAAATCTGTTTTGTGGTTTGAGAGGAGTTGCGATGACAAACTGCTGCAGTAGTACATTAAAGCAAATAAGTTCAAAGGGGCGTAACTCCTAGAAAAAAAATTGAATCAAAATTTCCCGTCGATATGCACAACTACATAGTATGTCCTTATTATCTGAAAAGGTTTCGTGAAATTCTGTGGTGTGGTTTGAGAGAAGTTGCGATGACAAACTGTTGCAGTAGTACATTATAGTAGATAAGTTAAAAGGGGAGTAACTCCTAGAAAAAAAATTGAATCGCAATTTCCCGTCGATATGCACAACTACATAGTATGTCCTTACTAACTGAAAAGGTTTCGTGAAATTCTGTTGTGTGGTTTGAGAGGAGTTGCGATGACAAGAAACAGGACTGACGGACAGACGGACTGACGGACGGACGGACGGTACGACAGACAGACGGACGGGTGAAAAACATTATACCCTCCGCAACTCGTTGCGTGGGGTATAATTAACATTTGAAGTCACTGAGGCAAGAGATAGGAAAAGCTCATACACTGCATCCCTATATCTTCTTAATTGAAAATTGTGAGGAAAAACAAATACATGTTGGATCAATGATTTTGAAAAAAGGCAACCATTAACATTTTCACTTGTGACAGATCCCCTGTCCCCTCATAACCTGCCAATGCTATGTATAAAATCACTGATACTTATGTAACACTTACATCAGATATATTACTCCATGCTGTATTGAAATCACCAGTGGCCATTTTGTTACTATCATGATGAGCTAATATATTCCTGTACCATTTAATTCTTGCTAGATCAGGTCCTGGAGTTGTCTCCCCTGGTAGTGGTAAACTGTCAAATCCATTGATTGGCTGAGTAACTGATGTGAGGTTTCTGATCAAGCAAATCATCAATGTTACATCAAATGTTGTGGAAACGGGTACACCTATAACATCGAAAGAATGATAATCAATAACATCTATAACATCAAAAGTAATAACATTGGGTACACTGATAACATCAAAAATATTTGAACTAAGTTCACCTGTAACATCAGAAGTAATAAAATCAGGTACACCTATAACATCAAAAATATTGAAATAAAAAAGTAAAATCTCAAAAATACTGAACTCATATTGGAAAATCCCTAATCACATGGCAAAATCAAATGACAAAACACATAAAAAAGAAATGGACAACAACTGTCGTATTCCTGATTTGTTACAGGCATTTTCAAATGTAGAAAATGGTGGATTATTTTCCTTGCACTAGATAATTATTTTGTTCAAACTGAGATAACATTTTTAAATATACCATATATGCAACAGTATATTACCATAGGATGAAGATGAAGAAGAAGAAAGAAGCAACATTTTGAGGTGAATTCAATCACACATATACTCTCCACAGTCATGACCAATGACAGTGGCGGATCTAGAAATTTTCATAAGAGGGGGCCCACTGACTGCCTAAGGGGGTGGGGTGATTTCGTCACGCTTCAGTAACTCCCGATATAACCAACCAAAATTTTTCTGAAAAAGGGGGGCCCAGGCCCCCTGCACCCCCCCCCCCCCTAAATCCGCCTCTGCTCCATATCAACATAAACTCATCATAGATACCAGGACTAAATTTTATATATATACGCCAGAAGCGGGTTTCATCTACAAAAGACTCATCAATGACGCTCGAATCCATGTTAACATGTTAAACTTAAATGACATTGCATTGGGGTTTTCTTAGCCATATAACATGTATAAACATACCATTTCTTGGAAACAACAGATTCCATTGAGCCTGGTTCAAAACTCTCTTTAATTTTAAATCCTGAAGAGTGTTGTAGTTTGTATTCAGTGTTGAAGGTAGATGAGTAGGTGGAAATTCTCTATCAAAATAAGTACGGACTGCTCTTGGTGCCACTCCTTTCAATAACAAAGCTAATCGTACATAATTCTCTTCTTCTTCCAAGAGGGGGGCCATCATTCAAATTATCTTTCTATTTACAATTGAAACCTATACCATTCTTAATTAATGGTCCATGCAGTCCTAAAAAAAATAAAAAAATTCCAAACTGATAATTCAAAAGAGCAAAACCTTAATTATCAACAGAGAAATAAGCTACATTTCCTTATTTAGAATATTGATAAGAGGGTTTTCGCTCCTGCTGTGTAAATGTACGAGGAACAATGTGGTTATGTATGTGTACATCTACAATACTTAAATAACGAGGTTCAATTTGTTAGCCGCATGACGCAACCAGATGCTCCGCAGGGAGCAGCTTTATACGACCACAGAGGTCCAACCTTGAACGGTTGGGGATAGTATGGACACAACATTCAAGCTGGCAGTGATATTGTTGGCTTTTTTCAAAACTACCTCTACCCTTTTTTATTGGGAAAATATGCGTCATTTTCATCAAATTGGGAAATTAAAAACAAACCTCAAATTTGACTGAAACTTCAATTTACAGACTCCTTTTCAAGAGTCAACCCTTGCTTTGAAATAAGACCTTTTATTGTCAGTGATTATACATAAATAGACCCTCAAATCTGCAAATATAGTCATTTTAGGCATCACAAATGTTTAAATGAATGATTTTCAGTTTGTATTTATGCACAATTACTACAAAGACTGCACTGTTTGGGAAAAAAGTTGTCTTTTTGGGAATAATTTTAAGCCATTTTTTTTTCAAATTGGGATTTTTCTCCAGGGGAAAAAGCCTTTATTCTCCACTAATTTAAGGCAAACAATATCACTGGCTGGATACAGCTTTGAATTTGGATTGTGATTAAATAGTTGACACAGCATAGGTTGCTGTCACAGAATGAATGTGGTCTAATGAACTCCTATTCAAACAATGATCTCAATTCAAATTTCTAATGGAGTTTGCAACAATCAATACAATGCAATACCCATTTGAATACATCATAAAATATTAAAATATAAAATGTCATGCAGTCATGGTTAAAATTAATATTAATTTATTGTAACTTCTGAAAAAATAAATGGGGAATGTGTCCAAAGGGACACAGATGATGCCCCCGCTAGCATATAACGTTATCAAAGGACATAACTCTAGAACTGTAAAAGTGAAGCTGCCAAAAATTGAACTTAAACTGAGTTTAGAGGTAATAAGAATTATATACACATTTCATTAAATTAAGTTGAGACAAACTTAAGTTAAGAGAACAGAAACTAAAAAATTCTTCATTTTTTTCATTTGTAAAGGGACATAACACTAGAATGGTAATCAAAGTGCTTATAATCACTAAATGGTAAAGACTGCTTTAATTTATCAGTTGGTAGTAAAGTGAATATTGCATTGTATATTGTACAATACAATACAATACAATATTTTTATTGTCAATCAGGAACGCCCTATGAGCATTATGAGAGCAGTGTAATTACAAGCAATTTATTACAATGATTATTATAAATTCTTAATGATTATTGTATATAGCATTGATTTAAGTTGATTCAACTACTATTCTGGACAAGAAAGATAACTCCAATTTTCAAAGATTTCATTAAGCATTGGTTTTAGGTGATTCAACAACCATTCTGGACAAAGAAAGATAACTCCAATTTATTTTCTTGAAACTACAAAAATGCTTGTTTTTAGCCCCTTTTTGGCCCCTTTATTCCTAGACTTTTTGCCCCATAACCCACAAAACATATCCAAACCTTCTTCTTATGGTATTAAACATTGTCATGTGGTACAATTTCAGAACAATTGAAATACTTATACACAACTTTTTGTACTGACACTAGATAAATGCTTGTTTTGGGCCCTTTGGGCCCCTAATTCTATACCTTAGGGACCATAACCCCCAGAACCAATCCAAAGCTTCCTTTGGTGGTTATAAACATTGTGTTAAAATTTTGTTGATTTCTATTTTCTAATACTAAAGTTATTATCGAAAACCATCCGTCTTCAGACGACGCTCATGACGATGTGATACCAATATACGACCGCAATTGTATAAAAATGAAGAATCTAAGAATTCAACTTTATATATAACTAAAACAGGACAATGCTGTTGATTACACCATTCCAGGCCCTTTTGTTTTCCAAATAATTAGTATTACCAATAGTTAACAAGTTATGGGTGGAATCCAATACCAAAACCAATAGACTATTTTCGAGTTCATACATCAACGGAAAAAACTTGTCAATTATGCGCGCCTTTATGACGTCATTTATCAGATAGAGGGGATCACCTGTATCCCTGCACTATTTACGTTCATCAAGCTTCTAAATTTTGGTTGGTTATATAGGGATTGTCATTGTGCAATATAAACTAGAAATAATGTTTGTTTTGTAAGTACCTAATCACAATTCCCTAATTACAGCACTGCTGATTTTCAATTATGAGAATTTAATTTGCCGAATAATTCGTGCAATTATAGTATGATAGTTTTCCAACCACTCCCTCAACATTGGAATGGAAGTGGTGATGCACCTAAATGCACGAATGATGTTCACTAAAACCAGAGTTTTGACGGAAATGCATCGAACTTGAAAGTTGTCTATAGCATGTGTCACATGTACATGTAGTTGTATGTATGTATCTTTATGCATGTTCTGTATATATATTTCTCCTTTATTGATAGCACTACCAAGGGTTATGATGTAAAGGCGGACATTAAGCATGTGCACTGTACGTTACAGATTTAATGCGAGCATTTGCCTTCCCAGTTGTAGTAAGAAAATTAGGATGGGCCCAAACAGATAGATCTTGAAAACAGAGAAAAATGGTCTTTTTTGGGATAAATTGTCTCTTTGGCTCATTCCTCATTTGCATTCTCAATTTTATTTTAAAACTGTTCACCTTATAACATACCTGCCAACTGTCACTATATGCGGGGGATTTCCCCCATGGAGGCTCCCAAATTATAATTTTTAAAGAGCAATTTTGTCCACAATTTTAATAAAACAATTAATTTTACAATGAATTGAGGCTTATAAAAGTATGAAGAAGCCAAAAAACAACATTACACTGTATTTGAAAGCCCCCTTGAAGGTTTTTTAGGAGTATGGCAGCCATCTTGCATGCAAAACCCTCATGGGAATTTTGAAAACTTGGCAGGTATGTTATAATCAGCATGACTTTATCAGATGACAATACAAATACTATAACTCCAGACTAAACATCAGCTATAGGCATTACGGTATGTACTTTAATTCAGTCATATCACAGGTGTGTTCTAGTATCATACATTTTACAGTCCTGCTTGGATTTAAGACAACAGCCTATTGAATTTTCTTAACCATAGATCGACTGATACTGTATGAACAAATCAAAACGGCGTTGTCAGTTAAGAGATAAAGTAGTCCCAAATGTGACAAAACAATTCCAACCAAAGAACAATCTACTACCCCAAAATTTGCCCCAGGTAGCAGTTTACACTTTTTTTCATCTGACCGCTTTTACTTAACATGCTAAAGGAGTGAACAAAAACCCAATAACTAATGTTTCAAATCAGCACGGAAGTAAAATATGTTGATTCAGGAAGAAAATTGGATTGTTAACTCTTATTTCTAGTTATTCTGACTGAAAGAAACATGATACAAAAAATTCAGTACCAAATCATGAAAAAGAGGGTAAAATAATTTTTAAATATTTTGACAATACATGCATGGACTAGAATATATATCTATATTAAGTTAATTATTTTTTAAAAGTTAGCTGGTTCGCGTGTATGAATTATGTCCCCTTACATAATCAATATAATTACCTTTTTGTGCTTTTTCAGGGTCAGAAAATTAAAACAATTCATGACCTTTGCTTAGAAAATAAATAAACTATCTAATCAATCTGACAATTACAACATTGTCTCAAAAAATGATCTCATCTATGTAAAGGAATCCCTAATGCTTACTCTATTTCTGCAAAATAATTTTGGGGGCTCATTGAATAAGTAAAGACCCCTTACCACTTGTACTTGTCCACAAAAAGCTCATGCTGATGTCATGTTACCACAGACCTTCAAATTAAACCTAAAGAAATCTAAACTAGAGGCTCTAAAGAGCCTGTGTCGCTCACCTTGGTCTATGTGAATATTTAACAAAGGAAGCAGATGGATTCATGACAAAATTGTGTTTTGGTGATGGTGATGTGTTTTTACATCTTACTTTACTAAACAGTCTTGCTGCTTACAATTATCTCTATCTATAATGAACTTGGCCCAGTAGTTTAAGTGGAAAATGTTAATAAAAATTTACAAATTTTATGAAAATTGTTAAAAAATGACTATAAAGGACAATAACTCCTTAGGGGGTCAATTGACCATTTTGGTCATTTGACTTATTTGTAAATCTTATTCTGCTGAACATTAATGCTGTTTACAGTTTATCTCTATCTATAATAATAGTCAAGATAATAACAAAAATAAGCAAAATTTCCTTAAAATTACCAATTCAGGGGCAGCAACCCAACAACAGGTTGTCTGATTCATCTGAAAATTTCAGGGCAGATAGATCTTGACCTGATAATATTTTTTACCCCATGTCAGATTTGCTCTAAATGCTTTGGTTTTTGAGTTATAAGCCAAAAACTGCATTTTACCCCTATGTTCTATTTTTAGCCATGGTGGCCACCTTGGTTGGTTGGCCGGGTCACGCCACACATTTTCAAACTAGATACCCCAATGATGATTGTGGCCAAGTTTGGATTAATTTTGCCGAGTAATATCAGAGAAGAAGATTTTTGTAAATGATAACCAAGATTTACGAAAAATGGTTAAAAACTGACAATAAAGGGCAATAACTGCTAAAGCGGTCCACTGACCATTTCGGTCACATTGACTTATTGGTAAATCTTATTTTGCTGAACATTATTGCTGTTTACAGTTTATCTCTATCTATAATAACATTCAAGATAATAACCAAAAACAGCAAAATTTCCTTAAAATTTTTTGCTTTTGTGTAATACAAATGAACATTATGCTGTTGCATATTGATCCCCCTCCCCCAAAGAAAAATGAGAAAAAAGCGGAACCTCCACAATTTCTTTTTTAACCCCCCCCCCCCCCCTCCTTTGCCTTATTTTTTTTCACCTCCCCTACCCCTTTTTCCAAAAAAAAATATATTCCCTCAAAATATGGTCATACATGTAATCTCAATTTAAATTTCCAATAGAGTTTGCAACCATAATTACCAATTAAATACATCATAAAAGTCTTAAAATAGAAAATGATCTACATAATCATGGCTAAAATTACCTTTAATAATAATTTCTAAAAATAAAGAAGACAATACAACATTTCTTTTATACATAATTTAAAAGAAATGTAAGGGAGGTTAATCCAAACATACACAACATTGTAGCCTTTTCATCAAAATTTGGGTTTTTAATGAAAAATTAAAATTACAGGTAAAAATGCTTTGTGAGACGTCGAAATTGAAAGTATTATCCTTATTCTTTTATTTAACTTTTGTTAACCAATAAAAAAATCACATAAGAAATAATTGTGCTTTTGGTACTGGCTGTTATCAATGGGAGACAATACAGTCTCAATCTCAATGTGTTTTAATCACAGGAGAGATCAAGCTTGTTACATGAGGAGTATCTCATCAACTATAGTCTATTTTTTAAAACAACTTCTAGACCTTATTTATTTAGCTTACCCATGTTTTATAATTAGTTCCTCACTTTGTACCGCAAAGTAAACTTTAATAGAAAAAAACCTAAACATTGATTTGCTATGTGATATTTCATGTATTTGTGGATTTTTTTTTTTAAAGATTAAATAAATAGGTAAACAATTTAAGACATTGAAACATTCAAAAATTGAGTGTATGAAAGTCTGATTCTTTTTCAATTTATGCTATAGAAACTTTTTAAAGTGACTATGAATTTATTGCAAGACTATTTTTTGAAAGAGTACATTTTTATTATTTTGACAACAAATTTGTGAAGAGATATTTTGTATTGTTCTTGTGTGCGTTGAGGCCATATAGTTTGTTGACAGTAAAAATATGCATATGAGTTAAAAAAAAAGATGTGTTAAAAAAATAAACATATATTTCACTGATAGCCATAAAAGAAAAGGGGGTGGGGTCAAGTATGTAGCAAGAGCAATTCTGCAGGGGATGCAGACTACAGATTGTTCTAGTTTGTGAACCAATATATAAGAAGACGATGGTCACTTAATATAAAAGCGCTATCTAACATGTCTAAATAAAAGTACAATGCACTAACCTAATACATGTCATAGGGAGATTTTAGTGCAGTTCAATAATTTAATTTTATATTAAATTCCAAACCACTTATATAAAATGATTAAGTCTCTCAACGAAGGTTATAAATAATATAATTCCAAACCACTTATACATGTACATGTTATATAAAATGATTAAGTCTCTCAACGAAGGTCATAAATTATTTATAGCAACAATGCACATACTAAACTTTAGAACATAAATAAATATCTTTAACATGTTTAACAAATGAATTCAAAAAAGCAATATCTATTCGATTTACCAAATATGTACTGAAGAAGTATCATGTAAATAGTTAAATATAGAAACAAGCAACTTATATTTTTTTAAACAAGGGACATAACAATTACCTATAATCCTGTATGCCAAATGTATTTAGAAACAATTACTAATTAAAAAAAACCACACACACTGAAGCTAACATGTTTTTTAGTTGGGACAAATGTATTGTTAATAAACAACTGACAAACTGTACCAAAAACAAACACAGTTTTTGGAACAAACTATACACTAAGAACGACAACTTGAACTAGTGATCATGTTAAGTAAACTTTTACAATGTCTTATTTGTTGATAATATAAACAAAAATGATTTAAAAAAGTGGAAATATGTAGCAATTAATAAAAATCAGAATGCGGTTGTAAAAATAATCAGGACTTTGATCTGCTTTGCCGCCCAGAGATGCCGAAAAGTGAACTTGTACAAAATCATGTTTTCAGGGGAAGTGATGAGGCCAAAAAAAAATATATGTCTGTTTCCTGCTTCCAAGGCCAAAAAATCAGGGTCGATAGGTCGGGATTTCTTTTTTTTTTTTTTGCACTTCCTGTCAGATTTGCAGTCGGTTATATGTCATGTTTGGTTAGGGTCCTGTACCCCTAAATGATTTAATCCCTTTAAAGAAGCTTTAATTGAATAATCCTCAAGTGCTGACATTTTTAAACTCGCTTAATGTGGCACATTTGTGCTGGGAGCAGCCATTTTTTGTTTGGGCATAGTAAAATACGGATCTGGTTCGGACCGGAAACGATTTTTTTCCGGATTTGAATAAAAAAGATTTAGGGTCGGAGGGTTTGAGTTAGGGTCGGTCGGGAAACAGGAAACAGACATATATTTTTTTTTTGCCTGATGTCCTTGCCAAAATAACAATTAATTCAGGTATCTAACATTGCTAACATATGTTGATGTCACGATAATACATTGATAATACTGTCTTGTTAAATATAACTTATTGTCAAAGAATGCAGCAATAGTGTCGTTAACGATCACTGACGATGGCCAAAAAAAAATGGAGATGATAAAGCATGCAATTCTGGAAATTGACCGTCTCCGAAAATATAAAATTCGTAAATTAAGTTATCGGCCTTTTCGCGCCAGACGACTATCATGACTATTGAAAAGACTAAACATTGTACTTTAAATGTGTTTGGATTACCTCCCTTACACTGCTTTTAAATTGTCCTTTAACCAGGAAACCCTTGTTTTCCCCCTTTTTTTGCCCCTAAATCCTAAACGGTTTGAGCCATAACCACCCAAAGTCAATCCTAACCATCCCTTTGTGGTATGGAAACTTGTGGTATAATTTCAGAGAGATTTATAGACCGTTTCAAGTTATTAGATGTAAACTAGAAAAATGCTTATTTGGACCCTTTTTATTACCCCTAATTCATAAACTGTTAGGATCATAACCCCAAAAATCAATCCCAACCTTCCTTTTGTGGATATAAACTTGTGATTAAATTTCATAGATTTCTATTTACTTCTACTAAAGTTATTGTCCGGAAACCAACTGTCTTTGGAAGACGACGACGTGATATCAATATACGACCGCATTTTTTTTTTGCGGTCGTATAAAAATGTAGTACTATATGATAAAAGGACGAGTTGGCGAAGGTACGAGTTGACATCCATCTGCATGACATGTGAAATCGAAAGTAGAATTAATTTTTACTGTGTTTTGTGTTTTATGTATAACTTACCATCTGTTTCAGTCTTGTTAAATTAAATTTTATTAAACTGCTGCTGCTGTAAATCTTTACTTTGACTGTTCACACTGTGACTGTTAAAAATCTCCCTCACACAGGTTGATCAGGACGATTACCAAACAATTATGCGCCCTCTAACGGTCTATTTCTTTAACTGGTACCCGAACGTTATTGACAAGCAAGATTGACCAAAAAAAATTCAAAAGTAGCCATACTCACTGAATATTTTACGCAGGGAACCAACACAAGGATTTTACATGTGTGTATGTGAGATCCTCCGTTATTCAGAGCACCCCTCAACAGCATAAACAACAACCTCCTTCTTTGAGCTTTGTTGTAACATTTGTATGATATAATATATTGAATATAAATATATTTATTAAAGGTATTGGTAACGGTCTGTCTGTTAAGTGATAGATTATAAACACGTGTTTATTGAGGGTAAATTATATGGCCTTCCAAATACCGTTTCGATCCCTAACATCACTGAAGACAATCTCATTTTAATGAGGACATTTATTGTCGAAATCTAGATCTGGTGTACCAAAAAAATATTGACACCTTGTGTTTGTGGCATAACATCTTGGCCACAAGTTTATCGTTTTCTGTTAGGCAGTGTCTGCGCGTACCTATGGCGTACGGAAAGGGTCAAAAGTAAATTATTTCGCATATGCTACAGTTAATACGTACAGCATATGCTATATAAACTACAGCTTAAGCTATAATTTATGTACCCTATGCTGTAATTAATGTCGCTTAGGCTATAATATGTAGCATATGCTGTAGTTTATACAGCATATGCTATAATTAATGATCATTAATACAGCATATGTATATTAAATGCAGCCTATGCTGTAATGAACAGCATATGCAGCTTTAGCGTCCAGTTGACGTACCATAAGGGTCAAAAGGAAATACAGATTACGCTATAATTATTGAAACATGTACATTATTTACATTTAAGTTATAACAGTCCCGAAAGGGTCAAAAGTAAATGTAGCATAAGCTGTATTGTGCCATATGATTATAAGGTGTGGTTACTGTCAATCACAGATGATTCTATTATATATTTACTGTCAATCACTCTTCAACTTTGAAGACTTTTCACAAATTAGGATAAAGCCAATCAGAACCACATCATTTTGTTAAGGGTGTGTGAAAGTTAAGATAGTCGAGTTCAGAGAGTTAATGATAAAGTCGGAATATTTACATTAAATTATCATGCTTATTTTAAGGCAGCAAAATACAAAAGCAACTACATTTTATCATTATTTAATGTTCATCAGTTTTGTTACTTCTGTGAACAATTAATGTTGCTGAGGTTTATACTAGAATTTCTTTGTTTGAGGATACTGTAACAGATATGAATTTTTATTGAAAGAATTAAATATTTCATTTTCAAACTGCAAAAATAAAAATAAAAATATACTTGGAGTAAAACCCCATATTGTCATTGTATACAATTATTTTTATAGAAATCCCCAATGAAGGTCATCTAAACTGACCAACTGATCATTTTTAATGAACATAGGCATACCTTACTTTTTGACACACAAATGAATGCAAAAAAACCCCAAAATATATTTATTATTTTATGTACTAAAAGGTATAAAATCCATATTGAAAATGCAATGTGTAATTAAACTTCTGATATTATCCTGGTATTATTTATTGTAACTGTTTATCATAATAAGCGGAGTTTTGACCATGTCAGTAGCAATCGTGACTTACAGCAAGGTCAATGATGATATAACATCTCCCGCCAGATGTGTTTTGATGCGTAAGTGTGTGCATTTTCTTTGTATATTTAGAATTGCTGAAACGAAATGCTTTCTTACTGGTCAAAACCTAACTGATTTATGATGAAAGGCCAATCATAAAGTATCCACATGGTTTATGTGTGAATTATATTGAATTAAATGGGGTACAAGTAGGACAACTGTTCTTATTTATTCAATTTTGACACATTGATTTATTTTTAACATTAAAATGTTGTTTTAAATGAAATTAGCTACATTACTGGAAGTGTGCCCCTATATGCCTGATTTTCACACATGTTGTTCCTTGAACAGTTATCTTCGACATATAGTCTCAGATCCAAAAAGCATCAATAGAACAAATGTACGTTCATTGGCGGATCCAGGGGGGGGGGGGGGGTGTCCGGGGGTATGACTCCCCCCTTTTTTGGGGCCGATCATTGTATTTGAATGGGGACATATAGCTGGAACCCCCCATTTTATCCTGGGTGAGACACTCCCCCCCCCTCTTTTAAAATGGCTGGATCCGCCCCTGACGTTATAACCCAATTAAATTTAGTGATCTCTTATAAACTGAGGTTGACATCTTCATTTAAGGTTTATGAGAGAATGAAATGCAATAGGGGAAATCTGAGACAAGGTTTCGGAGGTCAAAATGTGTTGTACAAAAATCTTTAAAATATTTTGGGATGGATTGAAAAACAAAGAAGCTTATTTCATTCAAGTGTGGACATCACAATACAGCAACTAGTTACCTATTTTGTCATAATGAAATTCTCATCATTTTAAATACACAGAATTTTGATTTTTTTTTTTTGCAATCGATTCCTAAATTTATTTGAAAGAAGAAAAACCATAAAAAAAAAATAGTTCGACACTTAGATTGATATGGCACTTTAATCTTTCTTATTTTGTTGGTACCCTATACGATTTAAAGCTGGATGAACAAGATTAAACAGGCAAACAACCAAGATAAAGGTACGGGTACGAAAAACAATGCATTTGAACGTCTTAAAGTCGCTGTGAGACTTTACAAAATTAGTAAGAATCACACCAAACAGCAAGCACTAGTTATAAATTGTCTATTGTATAATGAAAAATACAAGAATGAGATTGATGTACTGTTCATTTTATACTGAATTCAATCAACAGAAATATGTTTACATATCTGTTTTATAGCACAGATTAGCGAAATGTGTGTTCGTTATAAGGTTTAGTATAGTAGGCGCTAAGTCTATTCGAGTACATGTATATAAGAATTTTCAAGAAACGATGAAATATTAAACTGTTCGAAGTCATGTATTACTAGATATAAATAAAAGTAATTGAAACAAAAAAGAAAAACAAGTTTTATCAACACATTCTCTTTGTATCCTTACAATATAAACAAATAATAGAAGGAACACGAAGCAATTTCCGAAATTTGACCTACGTGTTTTCTTATTTCGCTAAAATGGGATGTATATTGTCCATTTTTTTCGCAAAATTATGTTAACGATTTGCTAATATGTCCCAAAAAGTTTTGCCAGTCTTTATTTCGGACTCGATATACATATACAGCCCCGGCCGGGGAGGAAGTAAATAATCAAATCTAGCTCTAACATTGTTAGGTTGAAAATTCTAGGGACGTTTGAAATTTTTCAAAACTAATCATAAGAAATCCGATGGAAAAGGTATTGTTCTCAATTTATGGGCAAACAAAAAGTTTGTATAATTTTGACACTTCAATATTATGCATATACTCAGCTAGGTTGAATGTCAAATTGTATCGAAAAAATATGGCATTACAAAAGAACAATACGTTTTATAAAAATATATACAAATTTGGTATTTTTAATAGTATATAAAGTAAAGGAGACATATATTTTTGTAATTGCCAAATAATTCGTGATCGATATTTAAAGTTAGTATTTGTCAGCATTATTGAAGGATTTGTGGTGACCAGATTCACCTGTAAAGAATAAACATTATCTTCCGATGTTCAGGCAGTTTTAAATTGATACAAATTGACCATGATAATTGGTAAACTGATTTTCAACATTCCTCAGTTCTCTCTTAGCTGTTGTAAAGGAGGAAAGAATTGTGAATTAGAACAACAAGATGGTAGCACAGTGGTAATATCGATTCATCAAACTGAATGTAGCTGTATATTGTCACTGACATAAAATGTTATGCCATAGTAAGACATGCTTACGGTGACCTATAGTTGTTAATTTCTGTGTCATTTTGATTTATTTTGGAGAGTTGTCTCACTGGCAATCATACCACACGTTTTTATAATTATATTTTCAAATTGATTATCAACAAAAAATGTATATACATGCATCAGGGCCAAGTAGGCAGAAAAGATGCAGATTACCGACATCGGACTACTCTATTAAATGTATGTCCCCAGTTTTCCGTTTGTCTATTGTACCTGTTCAAGTTTCCCTTTATTTTCGTCTTATGACCCTGTAACTAAGGCAACTGGTAATCTTAAATAGTGTTTTGAGTGCAAATGAGATAACTCTCCATCCAAGTCACAATTTGTGTAAATTTAATTGTTACTAAACATTATATGTCAAAGTACCGCCTTCAACACGTAGCCTTGGCTCACACCAAACAGCAAGCTATAAAGGGTCCCAATAATGACTAGCGTAAACTCATTCAAACAGGAAACCAACGGTCTAACCCATATAAAAAAGTAACTAGAAACACTTATGAACCTCATCAACAACCACTGATCATTAGGTTACTGACTGCCATTATTTTGGTGTAATTCAAACACTTAGTCTAGTTGGTTACAATATTGGCATCTTCAAAAATCTTTGAATAAAAATTCAGACAATGAAAGAAAGTTGGAAGTTGTAAGCATTTTGAAACTTAAGGCGATTATGATCATTTTGATTCATGATGAAATTGTGTGACTATTCTCAACGATATTCCTAAACACTTAGAAGTAACTCTTTCTTCTGATGTAAAAAGGAACGAACATGTTGAAAATATATACAAATAAATTTTGGTGTTTTTACTGTCTTCTGATTGGTTAAAATTATTAGTTTTATTTTCAATGTTGTCAATTTTGATGGCGACACGCCCACTCTGACGTTGAGTATTCATACGGCAACATGTGTACGCTTGTTATTGTTAATATAAATAAAATAAACAGTCCTTTGAGCCTTATTTTTGATAGAAATTTATTAATAATGAATGGCAATGATTTATTTTGATTTTATTGAACCATAAAACTAATTTTTGACTCTTCACATTTTACATAATCCGCTTCGCGGATTATTCAATGTGAAGAGTCAAAAATTAGTTTTATGGTTCAATAAAATCAAAATAAATAATAGCCATTCATTAAATATATATCGAAACACTTGGCCAGATTTATTGGGAAAGTAAAAGTTTAAAATGCATATACAAAAGTTTGAAGTTCATGCATTTTAATTTGGTTCTGTCCGTTCTTTTATACCGTCCAGTCGCTATACTGACGTCATCAATTTTGTCAGCTATGAGGTTTCAAATCTGAATATCTCATATTTTACTAGTACTTTATGGTAACTGAAGGAATTTTAAAACTTTTTTATGTTTTTTTGTGAAAATACATAAAGACCATTTTCCCTGGTATTCAGAATATAAATGAATTTAAATGACAATTTCAAAAGTCCTTTAATTAACAGATTCCTCAACATGAAGAATTTTTTAAAACCATGAAGAAGTATAATATTATTTTAATCTTAAAGTTCCTGAAAAAAATATGTGATTTATGATTAATCCAAGTATCAGTATTTTGGTTTTATCTTTAAAAAAAAACAAAAAAAAAAACCTCATTACATGTTTGATTGATTTGAGATTGTCCATCTCAATTATCGAACTACATCAGTACGTATATGAACAAAAGTCGGGGAAATTGGCCCAAGTCATTTTCTTTGAAGGTTCAAATAGTTTTAAACATTTAATTGCAGAAGTTCAAAAAAAAAATGTACACTTTATGTTTGGTTTTGCACATTGACACGTGCGTATTGTTACAATATGTTACGTTAAATCATACTCGGGGTAAACTGAGAAGAGAAATTGCTCAGACAAGTTAAGATGGATTGAAAGGCCTGAATAAACACTCTAAGCGTAATAGCGGCACAAAATAAGAATATTTACTGAACCCCTTGACTTGTATAATTATGTGTCACTTTGTCGGATTATCGAACTGTCGGACTATCGAACTGTCGGAATATTTAACTGTCGGACTATCGAACCGAACTACATGTACTAGCTGTACAAGGAAGCACAACTGCCGACTGGTCTTTAACCAGGAAGAATGGACAGTACACTCTACCAGTTAGATGGTCGCCATTAGGAAAGATAACAACTAAAAGAGAGATATGACAAAGAAAAAGAACACATCGAAAGCTGAACAGAGAAAAATACTCGCCGCCTGAAAGCTTTCTTTCAGAAGAAGTCCAATACGGACGAAACATCATCAAACCCAGAGATTAACGGTATATATACCCGCTCAAACCAGCATGAGAGACGTGGAGGTACAGGAATTACCAGAAACTACATCAATCGAATGCAGATATCTACCCCATCAGTTGTAGCTGTACAAGATCTACAAAAAGATCCCGCATGGCCTAAAACGACTCTATCCAGTATAAATGAGACAAATATCCAAAGAATTAAACTGTAATGGCAATAAGTAACTAGAGACCACCGTACGGCTTTCAACAATGAGAAAAGCCCATTCCATATAGTCTGCTATATATAAAATGCCCCGGCAATAAAAATGTGAAACAATTCAAATGAGAAAACTAATGGCCTCATTATTAAAACAAAATAGTTTCTGAAAACAAAACGAACCAACAACAACCACTGTACTACAAGCACCTAAATTGGGAATGGCACATACAGAATGTGGCGGGATTAAACATATTCGTGGGCGCTCGACACCCCATCCCCGAAAAAACAACAAAAAAGTTCCAACCTAGGACAGCACACAATAGGAAAAAAACTGTAAAATATCAATTACAAATTGCTTCACTAAAACTGTAGAGGTATGGGTTACAATATTGTTCATTTTCATTGCTTTACTGTATAATATGTATATCCTGTGTAATGTTTGTAAGCCATATGTTCATATTATGGGAGTATAGCCAGACTGTTTGCTGGGTATAAAAATGAAGATTCAAGTCGGTATAAAGTTTAACAATTTAATAAACGATCCAACAAGAATATAAACGATGTTACAATATTGAGTCCGGTGTTTACGGTTTAAGAACCTATCCAAAACTGAATATAAATTATTTCTAAGAAGTATATAAAACAAAATGACAAAGAAATACATGTAATAAGGAATTAAGCAATTATTGTCCATTGTTCAGATAATCTGCTAAAACTGTCTTTGACACGTAGATTCGAATTCCATTATCGGATTAGCAGAAACATACAGTTTAAACCAAAAGATAATTGTGTAGGAATATTTGAGCTAATAATGACAATTAAAAGATATAGTAATTAAAGTCAGAAAGATGATAGTCCAAATAATTAGCATGCTTCTCGTCCGGTCATATTTGCCCCTCTCGTCTAGAATCGCGTCCACGGGATTTGAATTTTAACTAATATCGTCTTCCACGGTATTGATAGTTACGCCTGTTTTGATAATAATTTCCTGAATTTGTTCGAGTGTTGTTTTTCAATTGTTCTAGTTCATGTTCGTAATTTTTACAAGTTGCCTTTAAATCAAGTTCACTTTTTCTAACTGCATTGTACATTTCTGAAACATCACTACACTGTAATTTCCAATTTTCTTTTTCTACTTTAATCTCAGTGATATAGTCTGTAATTTTGTCGTGTCCTTTCTCATATCTTTGTACGGTGCTCTCCAGTTCTACAATTTTAGCGTCTCGAATTTTAATTGTTTTTCGAAGCTTCCGAACGTTTTCTTGTTCTTCTTGCAATTCCATTAATGTAGACGTATGGTTGAAACTTTCGTCTCCCAATTGCGTTTTTAAAGTTTCAATTTGGTCCCTTAGAAAACAATCACTATTTATAGTTGAAATGAAGACAGTATTCCCGGTTTTGTTAAATGGAAGTTCCTGCAGTGTCCGTTTTCGATCAAAATAATCTTGAAGTCTTTTAGAATCTCTTTCCTTTTTCTTAATAGATTTCTTATTGTTACAATTTTCTGTTTGTGTCGAAATTGAAACAGTTTTCAGTTCATTCTTATGAATTTTAACTCGACCAACACGAGTGAAGCACTGTCGTGCAAAATGTCCTGGTTTTTGACATTTGAAGCATTTTGAATTTCTAGCGGCACACAAACCTTCGTTGGTATGTTGCTTTCCACATTTTCCACACATTCTAATAAACTCTCTTCTTTCTGGATAAAAGCGATACGGCGTATAATTCCACATCCATTCTGGTCTTAAGGAATATCCGTAATAATCCATTGTATTAATAGTGCTGTCCAAATATAGTTCGTCCAAAATATGATAAATCTGGGGTAAACTAGTCACTTGTACTTGGGGAAATTTCGCTTGGCTGCGGAGGTAACGGAAACTTGTGTTGATCTTTAAAAGATAACACTCACGAGTCTCTAAACACCATGTATAGCCAGACTGTTTGCTGGGTATAAAAATGAAGATTCAAGTCGGTATAAAGTTTAACAATTTAATAAACGATCCAACAAGAATATAAACGATGTTACAATATTGAGTCCGGTGTTTACGGTTTAAGAACCTATCCAAAACTGAATATAAATTATTTCTAAGAAGTATATAAAACAAAATGACAAAGAAATACATGTAATAAGGAATTAAGCAATTATTGTCCATTGTTCAGATAATCTGCTAAAACTGTCTTTGACACGTAGATTCGAATTCCATTATCGGATTAGCAGAAACATACAGTTTAAACCAAAAGATAATTGTGTAGGAATATTTGAGCTAATAATGACAATTAAAAGATATAGTAATTAAAGTCAGAAAGATGATAGTCCAAATAATTAGCATGCTTCTCGTCCGGTCATAGGAGTGTAAGTGCTTTTTTTAATAAACAATTAACTTACAAAAAAATCACCGAAATAGGAGCACACTAATTTACCAAAAGCTATGTCAAAGCTATTTTCAACGAATATGAGTATATTCTTCCATTGCAGACGGGTTGTTCTTAAATAACGAAATAACTACTAACGATATATATATATATCTATGAAACAATGCTACATTTCATATAAAAAGGACACCAATCATGCAGAGACAGACATTAACTGCGAAAACATGTAACAGTATATTTATTATGGTTGTGAAACGACAGTTTGTCAACCGGATATAAGTAGGCTTTTTAATTTTGATGCTTTATTTGCATCATTGAAATACAAGTTTACTAGTTATACTAGCCTGTTGTCAGAAAAAACTAAAATTGCAACGTGAATTGTTTTGGCGATACATATTAAAATTTTCTTCGGCTTATAATGAACCCAAACGAAAACTGTTTGGCATTTGAACGCAAACAAGAATTGCCAGTAAGGAATAATTAAATAAAAAATAAAGAAAACAACGATGAGAAACCCGTGCATAGACAGAAAACCTACGTAATCAAAAGATATTGTTTTTTGTTTGTATTTATATGAAGTTGTGCCTTTTTCCATCTTGAAAACAACAAAATTGAAAACGGAAATGTGGAATGTGTCAAATAGACAACAATCCAACAAAGAGCAGAAAACAGCCCAAGGTTACCAATGAGTCTTCAACAAAAGGTGAAAATCCTGCACCCGGAGGCGGACTGTAGCTGGCCCCTAAAAAATGTTTGCAATTTTCAAACCTGTGTTGCACAACAAAAAGTCAAAGATCGGGTGCACACATAAATGAGCACGAAGACTGACTTTGTCGTTTACGGACACCTACGATGTGAAAAAAATTATATCAAGACGATAAAAAAAATTAAGACCAAATTAGTTGTGCATCTTGCAATCATTACCTGAAAAAAATACTCAACAAGAAAAGCGTTGCATACATTTCATTGTGAAAAATCATGTTAATTAAATGAAAGTTAAAGACGCCTTTTCCCTCGGGTTTGTAGTTCGGTGTAAACAAAGGGTGGTGTGGTGAAGGGTATTGGTATGGAGAATACACCAAGTGATTTTCAGGTCAAAAGAATGCATGTAGCTGTTAGAAAATTGATGATTTGGACGATCAGACAAAACAACGCAGGTTGGTAGACATATAGACCGACTGATAGCCATGTCGACAGACTGTTGGACATGTTGACATAGCTTGGTAGACATATACACCGATTGGTATAGCCATGTCGACAGACTTTTTGACATGTAGACACAGCTTGGTAGACATATGAACCAATTGATATCCATGTCGACAGACTGTTGGAAATGTAGACACAGCTTGGTAGACATATAGACCGATTGGTAGTCATGTCGACAGATTGTTGGACATGAAGACACAGCGTGGTAGACATACAGACCGATTGATATCCATGTCGACAGACTATTGAACATGAAAGCAGACTGGTGGACACATACACAGAATGGTAAATATGTTAATAGTCTATACTATAGTAAGTACAGAGATAGACTGTTGGACATGTAGAACGAATATAAGACACAAAGAAGGACTGGTTAATGTGTAGTCACACTTTTGAACATGTAGACACAGACTAGTCGAGTGCTCACATAGACAGAATGGTGAAAATGTAGACGGACTAGTGGACATACATTAGTTAAGAGTTGTAAACATGTAGATAAACAGGTGAATATGACGACAGACTTGTTGACACATAGACGGACCGATGAGAATGTATACAGACTTGTGTAAATGTAAATGGGCATAAAATTTGTAAACATAAAAACCTATGTCTAACACTGATTTTAATTTTAAAACATACAGTCAAACCTGTATTAAGCAAAAAACTGTGTTAAAAGACTACCGATTGTAGATCCCTCTGTACAGTACATTTCATAAATATCGAACCTTTATTAAAAGACCACCTGTCTTAAGAGACCACTTTTTGGCTATCCCATACGTAATCTCTTAAAACAGGTTTGACTGTATGGCATTGATACAACATTTCCCCAGCGGTAAAATTGCCTCATGCTTGTTTTACCCCTGGGGGAAACTGGCATGGGGAAGAATGGCTATATAACACCGGTAGTTCAGTGGTTGTCGTTGGTTTATGCCTGTCATATTTGTTTTTAGGAATTGTTTTGTTATAAATAAGACCGTTTGTTTACTGGTTTGAATTCTTTACATCATTGTTTACATGTCGTTGCCTTACATAGCCGACTTTACGGAATGGATTGTTCTTATTGTTGAAGGCCGTATGGTTGTCTATAATTGCTTACATCAACTTCATTTGAACTTTTTTGCATAATTGTCCTATTGGCAATCATACTAAATCCCCTTAGGAAAATGAGATTGTTGGTTGGTGGTTGTCTATCATATTTGTTAAGAACATAGTTTGCAATCATACCACATTTTCAATTCTTATATTTAAGAGATAATTTATGGCAGCCGTATAGATTTGTTTTCATTTTGCAATGGGTTGGGCATTTATATTGGATTATTTCCGAGCGAAAGCGATGGGTATAATACATGTGGAAATAGCTGTAAAAAGACTCTGGACCATTGTTGGTACGACTTGTTACTTCATTAGACACTGTACGTCGTCCACACTGTAATTTCAGCTCAATAGTTACGTAAATGTCTTCTTTGTAGTCGGCAAATTTATTTTTAACAGGAACATCTTACATTATATCGTCCGCAAAACTGTCCTCAACTTCCTCCGCTGGAAGAAATGGCCAACAGAAAATCTGCTATTTACTATTTTATTTGACCTAATATCTTTGTCCTCATTAGCTAATTCTAAATTTTGTATTTTGTCCAAGATGAAAACGACAACCTTTGACTGTAGTATTTGGATCAATTTTAACAAAAAGTTCAAATTAATTCTTTTTTTGTGAATTATAAGTAAATTTTCTGAACTTCAGAATTTCTTTAACCCGATCATTCACGACTCATTAATGTCTCCATGAAGACTCCCACCCGACCACTAATTGAATTTGAAGACATATTCGAATTCCGACCAATTCACATATTCGAATTCCGACCAATTCGCAATCTCAAGACGACCTTTACTCAACTATAGCTAGACCAAATCAACTATAATCGATCTCAGCCCGATCTTGACCAGACCAGGTCGACCTGGTCGTATAGGGGTCGTAGGCATAGTCGGGAATTTGTCGGGTATGTACAATTTCAGTATAACAAACGTCTGAATTTGTTAAGTCCCTTTTCTCTAAATTTTGCCCCAACCAAATGTTATGACACGTATGCACAATGCTTATTACCATAATACACAGATCATGTGCGATTTTGAATGGCGTCACTTTTATCGCTTTTGAGTAATGACCCTTTATAATGCTATATATATGCAAGCGGGGCATTATTTGTGTCCCATGGACACATTCTCTTTTTAATTCATTTGGTTAGATTCAGTAGTTTACAGAAGGTCTGTCACATTTAAGATATATGTCACCGGATATATTTATCCATTTTGGTTTATGATTATGCATTTCATATTAATTGTGTTTTCCGTGTTATATGTTTTCCATTCATATCATATTCATATTTCATATCATCATGTTTCTTGACGATTGACGACAATAGTTTTGCGCTGCATATTTTGAAATAGACTATAGCTTTATACGCTATGCTTTGCTTTACGTACTCAATATTTAAATTAGTACAATAGAAAGTTAAAGCGATTCCTATTATTATTTAAATGATATATATTTATATTTAAATAGCATGAGTTATGCATGAGCTCAAAGCGCGGCAATACTAACCATATATATATTAATACAATTTCACTTTTAAAGTTAGTCACTGGTCATTATTACAATCAGGGAGGCGGCAGACTAATGTCTACGCTGCAGGTACTTGTAAATTTATTTATTCTTTTAGCAATGTTTTAAATGTTTCAATTAAAGTAAAGTTATTTTAGTATTTCATATATAGAATTCAGTATGGCTTGAAAGCCGCATTTTGGTATATAAGTTAAGGTCAGAATAAAGCTCCGTTGCATGCAAATATTTCAGTATATATATTGTTCATATTTATTGGAACATAATTGTAAACTTGGTTTACAATTTGTATACTTGCAGATTTATATATAATAAATTATTTATATATTGGACGAATCATTCAATGCAGAAATGGCCCACACGCATTAGAACGACAAGTTTATGGGTTT
Source organism: Mytilus trossulus (assembly GCF_036588685.1). Taxonomy (NCBI): domain Eukaryota; kingdom Metazoa; phylum Mollusca; class Bivalvia; order Mytilida; family Mytilidae; genus Mytilus; species Mytilus trossulus. The sequence goes on from NC_086380.1 coordinate 69,246,168, forward strand.
ATGGTGATTTATCCCTCATCCCAAGTCGATATTATATGGTGTCCCATTTTTCCTGCGACAATGGAGGTTCCACCGAGATCGTCCAACGTTTATTGTTATACAGTCAAATTCGAGAAAATGGTTCCGGAACAATTATAGTACCGCTACTTCATGGTGAGACAACAACCACTTGTCAACTTTGATGTCAGCAACTGCTTTATATATTGTGAATTTACGACTGTGAAACCCTGTTGTTTGAAAGGTATATTTGAAATTTATATTTCTTATAGTGCGCATATCTACCGGGAAGCTCATACTACATCATGTAAATATGTTTGATGTTATTTATTATTAGTGAAAGTCAATTTACAAATTTCAACTGAAACATGCACGGTCAGCATACCTGTGAAGGTGAATGTGTATTGCTTTATCACGTGACAACCTAGACATAGAAGGAATTTAATCGATCAACGTTCCGCACGGATGGAGATTTTTACAACTGTTGCCGGTGAACTGTAGTAGTATTTATTTGACATTCATTTATGAAAACAAACTGTTATAAATATTTATTGATTTAAAAATTCATTGTGTTTTATTGTTTGAATATATTTTATCATCTTTACTGTATTTTACAGATTTAATTATTGTTTGTGCATGAATAGAAGCACGCACCAGATTTAACAAGTTACGCACTAATAGCTACAGCAGCGACTTAAGAAAGCGACTTGCATTGACACAGACATATGAGTAAGTTCATCATCATTACATCATTTTCATTTCATTCATTTGTATTGCCCTTGTTTTGTTTTGTTTATTTTGTGTTGTTTTTGTCGTTGGTTAAAGTTCAAGTGATGGCTGAAGCGGAGTCAAAACAAGGTTTAAAAACTGAACCTAAGGTTTCAGAAGAACACGTTCAGAAAATGATTGAGTTTTTGAATCATAATACAAGCTTTAGAGTTGTAACATCAGATGAGTTTGATAAATTAAGTAGTGAGAAACATGTATCTTTTGGACATAGTACTCCTATAAAGGGAACTACTGCTCATACTAAGCCTCCTTTGGCACCTGTTAGGTCTTCGTCTATAGCAAGAGTGGCAAATTATGCTGCAGGTTTTGGTAATAATACTACCGTTTCTTGTTCAAACTCTTCATATGCAAAACCCAAGATACCTGTATTTTCTGGGGAAGAAAAAAGTGAAGTGTCTTTTGACGTATGGAAGTTCGAAGTTAAATGTATAATACGGGAAGGTAATTATACAGATACTATATTATTGCAGTGTATAAGAGGGTCCCTAAAAGGTAAAGCTAGGGGTTTATTGTTATCACTCCCAGATGGGGCTACACCCACACAGATTATTGAAAAATTAGATGGGATATATGGAAATGTGTTCAGTAGTGAAGCATTGCTTCAAAAGTTTTACATGGAAACTCAGAAACAAGGTCAGTCTGTTGCTGATTATGGTATGAGACTTGAAGATATTGCCCAAAAAGCTGTTGAAAAAGGTCAAATTAGCTCACAGGCTAAAAACGACATGCTTAGATCAAAGCTGTGGTCAGGTCTCAGAGATCCCCTTTTGAAAAATGCTAGTCGTTATAAATACGATACTGTTGAAAAATTTGATCAGTTATTAAAAGAGATCCGATCTATTGAATTGGAATTATCAAATTATGCCTCAGGTTCTGACAATAAGATTCAACATCAACCTGCGGTTGTTGAACAGTCAGGTATGCAAGAGATGATTAAGTCCATGAAGCTCTTGAATACTAGAATGGAATCATTTGAGGGGGAGTTAAAGAAATTAAAAGAAAGTAAACCTGATGGTCATACAAGTTCGTCAAATAGTCAGTTTCGTGACCAAGGTCGCGGCAACTATCGAGGGTCTGATAGAAGGGGTAGATTCAATAATAACCGTGGCTGGCGTGGCCGTGGCTATACAGGAAACCAACAAAACCAGAATTATAATTCTCAGACGAGGGGTTTAAACGAGTAAAGGTCTCGGTTGAGGGACAAACCAGAGACTTATATAGGCCTGAGAATGTGCCTAGTCCCAAACTTGTTGATACTTGTACGCAGAGCATTCTTGCTCAACGTATGATTGGTTTTGCAAATGAATCTTTTATTTACATTAATAATACAAAGTGTAAGGCTTTGATTGATACAGGGTCCATGATATCAACAATATCTGAAGGTATGTTGAATGAGTTAACACCTCCACCTGAATTGAAAAGTTTAGATGACTTTAGCTTATCAATTAGTGTGGCAGGAGGTACCACTTTACCGTATTTAGGTTACATAGAAGCTAGTATAAAGGTTGATTTTGTAGAGCAAGATTTTATGATACCGTTGTTGGTTGTCTCTCTTACTGATTATAACAAAAATGTACCTGTTATTATTGGTACAAATGTTATCAGATTGTTAGATTCATGTTCTATGGTTGGTAGACAGCAAACTAACATAGACAAGATCCCAAGAGAGTGGGATATTGCTTTTAATTCTATCAAAGATGAAGCAATAGGTCAAGTTTACTCTACGAATAAAAATCCCATCAAGATCAAACCTTTATCTGTCTTAAATGTATCTGGTTTAGCAAGGTCTAAGACACCAGAAGCATGTACAGTAGTGACTGAGAGTCTGTCAGATGATTTGTCAGATGTGTCAGTATGCCCACGGGTAGTAAACGTTAAGGGGTCAACTTGTCGGGTCCCAGTTAGAATATTTAACATGACGGCCAAAGCTATGGTCATAAAACCTAAAACACACTTGTGTTCTCTGAATGAGGTTAAGGTTGTCCGTCATGTAGATGTGCAAAGTGCTGAAAGCGTTGTTGATGAAGAGAAAGAGAGTTTGTCTGATCAGGAGTTATCATCCCTAGGAATTAACTTAGAGAGTTTCGATGTTCCTGATGATACTAAACTCAGATTGAAGGGTTTAGTTAGCAGGTATAGGTCTATTTTCTCCCAAGGACCCACTGACATTGGGCTCACAGATCTGATGGAGCACGAGATCCAGTTATCAGATGACAAACCCTTTAGACAACCTTACAGGCGTATTCCTCCAGCATTGTTCGATGAGGTAAGAGAACATGTACGTGAAATGCTGGAGGCCGGCTGTATAAAGGAGTCTAACAGCCCTTATGCCAGTAACGCGGTGCTCGTGCGTAAGAAGGACAGTTCTTTGCGCTTCTGTTTAGATTTTAGGTCTTTAAACAAGAAGACAATTCGGGACAGTTATTCTTTGCCTCGCATTGACGAGACAATTGATTGTTTAGCTGGGGCTAAATACTTTACGCGACTGGACCTTCGATCGGCATATTGGCAAATGGGCATTAAAGAGTCAGACAAGCATAAGACCGCGTTTTCGTTAGGTCCATTGGGGTTCTATGAATTCAATAGGCTCCCATTTGGTCTGACAAACGCAGGGGCATCGTTTCAAAGATTGATGGAAAGATGCATGGGAGAAGCTCATTTGCGTGAATGCTTAGTATTTTTAGACGATATTGTGGTATTTTCACGTAACATAGATGACCATTTTGCTAGGCTTGAGTCTGTTTTTAGTCGTCTTAAACACCACGGCTTAAAACTCAAAGGTAGCAAGTGTGAATTTTTTAAGAAGGAGATTAAATATCTTGGTGTTATAGTGTCCGCCGACGGTATCAAAACCGACCCAGAGAAAGTTATAGCAGTCCAAAATTGGCCAGCTATAAAGAACATTAAGGACCTTCGTAGGTTTATAGGTTTCACTTCCTATTACAGGAAATTCATTAGAGACTACGCTAAGATTGCAAAGCCTCTTAATGACCTATTTCTTGGACACCCTACGAACAAGAAAAACCTTGGGTCTAAACGAAAGAAGTCTAGTAAGCCTAGTCCTTGGAAATGGGGTCCCGAGGAACAGAATGCTGTTGATCTTATTATTGAAAAGTTGACAAACCCACCAGTTCTTGCATATGCAGATTTTTCATTACCTTTCATTGTAAACGTTGATGCAAGTGGTACCGGTTTAGGTGCCGTCTTGTATCAAGAACAGGAGGGTAAAGAACGGGTGATAGCTTACGCTAGTCGTAGCCTTCGTGGCCCAGAGAAGTTATATCCAGCCCATAAAAGAGAATTTTTGGCGCTTAAATGGGCTGTAACTGATAAGTTTCATGATTATCTCTTTGGTAGCAAATTTACCGTTAGAACGGATAATAATCCACTTACGTACGTTCTCGGTAAAGCTAAATTAGATGCTACCGGCCATAGATGGGTAGCTTCATTGTCAAACTATGATTTCAGCATTGTGTATAGAACAGGCAAGTCAAATATTGACGCTGACGCTCTTTCTAGACTTCCGTCCGATTGTAAAGAAGTTTTTAGTGACGTAGTTCAGGCTATTTGTAAATCTATAGTATTAACTCCAGATACAAACCCTGCTATTGAAACTATATGTTTGTCACATGATATTCAGTTTATAGACAGCGATAGCGAGATTTTGGCCGATACATCCAAATTCGCTGATATAGATTGGACGTATGAGCAGAGACAAGATTCATGCTTAAGTAGAGTTATTGATTTAGTTACAACCGGTCATAGACTCACTAAGCGTCAGATGTCTCATGAGACGGATCTTGTCCGAAGATTATTGAGAGAATGGGATAAACTTTGCCTGAAAGATAAGGTTTTATATAGGAAAAGCTACATTAATCATGAAGCTGTGTTTCAACTAGTATTACCTTCTATTTACCATGAACTAGTACTGACTGCTCTGCATGACGATGTAGGTCACCAGGGGCGCGATCGTACTTTGTCACTTGTGAAATCAAGATATTTTTGGCCGGGTATTGATAGAGACGTAGAGAGAAAAGTTTCGAACTGTCAGAACTGCATACTCAGAAAGTCGAAGTGCAGGAATTCTGCATCATTGGTAAATATATGTTCTTCCTACCCTTTGGAGCTCATTTGTATAGATTTTCTAACTCTTGAGCAGTCAAAGGGAGGATATGAGAATATTTTGGTCATTACGGATCATTTTACGAGGTACGCTCAAGCTATACCTACGAAAAATCAGTCCGCTAAAACTACAGCTAAAGCATTATGGGAAAATTTTATTCAGCACTATTCTTTTCCATCTCGATTTCACAGTGATCAGGGACGAAATTTTGAGGGTAAGGTTATCCAGGAACTGTGTAGATTAGCAGGCATAAAAAAATCTCGCACTACTCCGTATCACCCGCAAGGGAATGGTCAGTGCGAGCGTTTTAACCAGACTTTATTAAACATGTTGGGTACTCTTGATGATGAAAAGAAATCCAATTGGAAAGTGTATGTTGCGCCGTTAGTACATGCCTATAATGCAACAAAACACGATACAACTGGATACAGCCCACATTATCTGATGTTTGGTTGGCACCCGCGGCTTGCCATTGATGCTTTTATAGGTAATCCAAACCAGTCTGTTACAAAAGATCACTCTGCATACGTAAGTGATTTGAAAAAACGACTGCAGTTTGCCTATAGAACAGCTGAAAAATCAGCCGAGAGGACTGGGAGACGTCATAAAACGCGATATGATTTGAAAGTCAGACAGTCGGTACTGGAGCCTGGTGATAGAGTTCTACTTAAAAATGTGGCGTTTAGAGGGAAACATAAATTAGAAAATAAATGGGGTAAACAACCTTATGTTATAGTTTCAAAACCTGACTTTGATATTCCAGTTTATATCATCAGACAGGAACACGGTCGAGGCCGTAAAACAGTTCATAGGAATATGTTACTTCCCATTACTTCCATTCCCATTTTAAACCCTCAGTGTAGTGAGACCTCCCAAGATAAGAGAAATGTAGTTTCAAAGAAGAAAGATTGTCCGTCTGTATTAGTAGACAAAGTTTTAGACTCTGATAAAACAGTGGACGAAATCACTACGGACGACCAAATTGTTTCAAATACTTCATCTGATAATTCTGAATCTGATTCAGAAGAAGAGTTTTTAGTGCACGATTGCCCGAGGCGTCGAGTAGATATAGTACTGCCTCTGAACCCTTTAGCGGATGAATTTCATCCAGGCATTTTGAATCTGGATGAAGTAAGTCAGCGATCTAGTAGTCCTGACAGTAGTATTGAACAATCTGATGGTCAGAAGTCAAGTATTTTAGATGTATCTGAGTTTAGCAACCCAGTTCCCGTCAGTAGTGAATCAGAAACCAGTTCTGATAATCAAGCGTCAAGCGCCTCTGATAATCATGCGCCGAGCGCTTTAGATTATGTCCAACCAGAGTCTGAAATTCAAGTGCGGCGGTCGAGTAGACAAGTGAAACCGCCAGTCCGTTTTCAAGATTATGTTAGATACTAGTATTTTAATGTTTTAACTTTTGAATATTTTTTTCATTGATATTTGGAATTTAGTTTTATTTCTATTTAGTTTCATTTTTGTTTGTTTCACAGAAATGAATCAGCATACATATATTTACACGTCTAGTAGAGGAAAAGTTCTAGAAGGCAAAGTTCGTTGTAAAACGTTACGTGTAGTGCCTGGAGGAAAATTGGAAACTTTGTGCAAATATGCATATGATGATCTTAAAGATATGCAGAAATGGCCCACACGCATTAGAACGACAAGTTTATGGGTTTATGGTGATTTATCCCTCATCCCAAGTCGATATTATATGGTGTCCCATTTTTCCTGCGACATCTACATCGAAACGAAGCAGTTGGATTTGTAGGCAAGGTGGTTAGTCCTCCAGAATGACAGGTTAATAGCTGTGATGGACCTTGAAAAGAGCGTAGGAGACGAACAACAAGTCGTCGACAGCAACGTGCGCAAATGAATCTAGGTGGTGAGATAGAGGTTGACACGACAACAGCTGTATGGGCAAAATGAAAGACTTGCAGGAGTTCAACAAAGAAGACCCCAAATGTTTATTAAAACGTCCTCAAAGAAGAATAGGAAGCTAATATGTTATGGTAGTTTTCGTTGCTCTTTTATTGAAAATGACATCATCAAATGAGTTTTGTCCCTAGATTGGTACTTGTTAGAAAAAAAAATACGTAACATTTTACCAGCCCCTTTTCTTTCCTTTCTTACAAATTAAGCCTACTGTTTGTGTCATATATGTGTTTATGTGTGTAATCAGTATTTTGTAAAGATTTGATATCCAGAAGTTGAAAGGTTAAAGCTATAATGTATTTTTGACGTCTCCATGGCACCAACCTACAGGTTTTGCTAAAAGTGGTGTAAAGGTGTCGCACATTTTCGCAAAATTTGATCACAAGTTGAATTTTCAATCTCTTGGAGTAATACCTTTTCTCAACCTGTTTACATATATCCATCAAGAGATCAAATAAAAATCATTTGACTTTCGTCTCATTTTACTGTGTGCGTCTAAAAGATCGTGTGTAAATTTTTTTTGGTTAACATTAATTTGGCCCCGCTACATATTTGTGCCTCTCCCAAGTCAGGGGCCTCTTCAATGAATTAGTACACATTTTCTTTAAGGGGATAGATGTAGCCCGCCACAGGGTGCGAAATTTTCTCCATGTGTTGAAACATTAACATTTTGTCCTACAAATAATTCTGGACCTAATGAAAATACGGACTCTTAAAAAGAAAATAACCCATAAAACGAATGAAAAAATAATCTTGATGTTCATATAAACAAACTGTGAATGGCTGATACGGTGCTTTTTGTCCGCAATTCGCTTTTTGTCCGCTTTTGCTTTTTGTCCGATAATTTTGCTTTTTGTCCGAAACTTTTGCTTTTTGTCCGTTGCTTTTTGTCCGTTTTGCCTTTTGTCCGATTATTTTGCTTTTTGTCCGAAACTTTTGCTTTTTGTCCGTTGCTTTTTGTCCGTTTTGCCTTTTGTCCGATTATTTTGCTTTTTGTCCGAAACTTTTGCTTTTTGTCCGTTGCTTTTTGTCCGTTTTGCTTTTTGTCCGATAATTTTGCTTTATGTCCGATATAAAATGTGTATATTTTTGGCAGGTTTCATTTTGAACTTCAAAATACCATGTCCTTTTAGGAGTTAAATACAGACAATACTCACATTATAAATGATTTGTACATGAAATTTCATGTCTTTTACAATATATCGCGTTACCTCTAAAATGGCTCGAAGCACTAATATCCTAGACCCGTAGGTGTTGGTCAACAGAGGGCAAGGGGAATACTCTTGTATATCCCTAAGTCTAAAAAACAACTATTGAAAGCTGGCTAAACTAAGACATACTCCAGGTAGGCCATTATACCAGAAGTAGAGGTAGTCAAACCCTTATAAATGGCTTATAGCACTTATGTCCTGGATCTACACGAGTTTATCAGCAACGAATTAAAAGGGGCATGAGTTTCGCCGGTATATCACGAAGTAAAAATACACCTCATTATTGCCAGCTCTTCAAACTAAGAGATTCTCCAAGTTGGCTATTATACCAGAGGTATAGGTAGGCAGTGCCTCTTAAATGGTCCATGGGCCATGGCACTTACGTCCTCGACCCGTACGAGTTGGTCAGAAGAGGGTAAGGGGAATACTCTAGTATATCTCACAGTCCACCAAAAATAGTGACGGCTGCCCAAACTAAGACATTTTTAGGTGCGCCCTTATACTAGATGTTGGAGTAGTCATTCTCTTAAAAATGGCTCATAGCACTTATGCTATAGACCCGAACGAGTTTGTCAACAATGATTTAAAAGAGGGATGAATTACCCCGGTATATAACGAAGTTCAAATAAACTGTTGCCCGCTGGCTAAACTAAGAAATTATCCACGCAGGCCATAATATGAGAGGTAGAGGAAGGGATTGCCTCTATAAAATGACCATGAGCACGTATGACCTAAACCCGTACGAGTTAGTCAGCAAAGTGTAAGGTTGGTACCCTAGTATATAATAAAGTCGAACTAAACTATTGCTGGATGGCTAAGAGATTCTCCGCGTGGGCCATGATACCAGAGGTAGAGGTTGTCATTGCCTCTAAAATGGCCTAAATCAATTATTCCCTAGAGAAGTACGCGGTATCATCAAAGGGTTTTAAAGGGAGTTGGAACCTCTGTTTACAAAGAAGTCGAAATAAATTATTGCCGGCTTGTTTAAGTACGAGATTCTCCAAGTTGGCCATTAATCATATGTTAAATGTGTGCATTGCCTTTTAAATGGCTGATAAAACTTACGCCCTAGATCTGTACGAGTTTGTCAGCAAAAGGTTAAAGGGGGATGCGATGCCTCTTTTTACAACGAAAATATAAATTAAGCCGACTGTCCTAACTAAGAGATTCTATACGCGGGGTATTATATCAGAGGATGAGGTAGGCATTACCTCTAACATAGCCATAACACGTATGCCCCAGACCCGTGTAAGTTAATCAGCAAAGGGTAAGGGGGTACCTAAGTATATCACAAAGTCGAAATAAACTATTGCTGGCTGGCTAAACGAAGAGATTCTCCACATTGGCCATGATACCAGAGGTAGAAGTGGCCATAGCCTCAAAAATGGCCACTTATGCCGTAGACCCATAACAGTGCTTCAGCAAAGTGTTAAAAGGGGGAGGTGGTATCTTTGTTTACAACGAAGTCGAATTGAATTATTGCCGGCTGGCCAAACAAAGAAATTCTCCACATAGGCCATTATAACAAAGGTAGTGGTGGACATTGCATCTAAAATGGCCCATACTTCTTATTCCATTGATGTACGAGTTTGTCAGCAAAGGGTAAGGAGGGTACCCTGGTATATAAAAAAGTCGAAATAAACTATTGCCGGATGGCCAAAAATAAAAGATGATCCACGTTTATCATGATACCAGAGGTAGAGGTGGGCCTTGCCTTTAAAATGGTTTATAGCACTTATGCCAGCAAAAGGAAAGGAGGGTATTCTAGTATATCGCAAAGTCGTTATGAAATATTGCCGACTGTTCAAACTACGAGATTCACCACATGGGCCATGCTACCAGAGGTATAGGTGGTCATTGCCTTTAAAATAGCCTATAGCACGTATATGGCATATACCCGTATGAGTTTGTCAGTAAAGAGCTAAAATGAGGAGCTGGTACCTCTGTTCACATTAAAGTCAAAATAACTGTAGCCGGTAGGCCAAACTCCGGGATTCTCTACGTGGATCATTATACCAGAGGTAGAGGTTTATTTCGACTTCGTTGTAAACAAAGGTAACACAGGTATTTTTAACCCCTTGCAGGCAAAATCGTTCAGGTCTTTGGAATTAGTGTTATATGCCATTTTAAAGGCAATTACCATATCTATTTCTGGTGTGATATCTTTATTCTCATAAAGCCAATGCATTACATCGGTACAGAGGTAAAATGGCCTACGTGGAGAACCTCTTTGTTTGGCCAGCCGGCAATATTATATTTCGACTTTGTTGTAAACAGAGGTACCATCTCCCCCTTTTGATTCATTATTGTCAAACTCGTACGGGTCTAGGGCATAAGTGCTATAAGAAATTTGTATGGCAATGCCCTCCTCTATCTCTGGTAAAATGGCCTACGTGGAGAATCTTTTAGTTTGGCCAGCCGGCAATTATTAAAGTGTATTTCGACTTCGTTGCAAACAGAGGTACCACCTTACCCTTTTAATTCATTATTGTCAAACTCGTACGGTTCTTGGGCCTAAGTGATCTGTGCCTCTTTCTTAAGGCAACGCCTACTTCTACCTCTGGCATCAAACCCCACGTGTAGAATCTCTTGGCCAGCCGGCAATTGTTTATTTTGACTTTTTTATATACCAAGGTACTTCCCTGACCCTTTGCTGACGTACTCGCTGGTTTATCCCTTATTGTAAGTAAGTAAGTTCAATAAATAATATGAATAATAAATAATAAATGACTATATGCCAGGTCTTTCTGACAACCAATTACAAACAAATTGGGGTTTATCTAATGAGGCTTTTCCCAGGATGCAATTGCTCGTAGACTGTATACAGTTGACCAAATAATCCACAAATTCCGCAAAAGGATCTTTTAATTATAGGCCATGTCCATTTAGACATTAAGCAACAAAAGCCCAGCATGACCGATGCGTTTGTCTTTAACATCTCCGATATTGATTCCGCGTGGCCTTCCAATTGACATGAGTGTCCATTGGTGTTCATTGTTAAACCTTTGGAGCTATATCAGTTTGTGTGGAAATTAAGAGCACGATGATATTCCATGGTGATAACAACATGACCAACAACCATATCGTGTGTTACCAAAAGCCGTCAGCGATAGTCACATCGACAATTTGCTACCTTCGAGGACAAACGCCTTGCTTTTCGCTGGATCCTAATTAACATCTAGTGTTGTCACTACCATTTGCTGTAGAGATTTAGTTGCACAACATAACATAAACTTTCTTTGTAAATACTCTATGTTGATATTTTGACATTTGGATGGTTCATATACCAATTGTAGCCGAAAAATGATAATGAAACATTTCTGTTTAATATCGCTCTATTGTTGGAATTGTAAATTTTCATATTCAATTTTTGTTTGTTTAAAGATTACCATTTTAAATAAAGATTTTATTTTTTTAAAAAGCAAGTGTTAGACTTGTGCTTTTATTGCCACTCAGTTCATATAACCTGTCATTTTAGTCGAGCCTGTAACTTTTGTTGCAGAAAGCTTGACATATGAATAGTGATCCGGCGGCGGCGGCGGCGGCGTAAGTTAACTTCTGAAAAGCTTAATATTTTAGAAGGTGGAAGAATTGAATGCTTCATACTCTGTATATAGATGCCTCATGTTACGAAGTTTCTGTCAGTCACATGTCCAATGTACTTGACCTCATTTTCATGGTTCAGTGATCACTTTAAAAAAAAGTTCAGAATTTTTGTAATGTTGAATTCTCTCTTATTATAAGTAGTAGGATAACTATATTTGGTATGTGCGTACCTTGCAAGGTACTCATGCCCGTCAGACAGTTTTCACTTGACCTCGACTTCATTTCGTGGATCAGTGAACAAAGGTTAGAATAATTTTTGGTGGTCGAGTCCACATCTCAGATACTATAAGCAACAGGGCTAGTATATTCGGTGTATGGAAGGACTGTAAGGTGTATATGTCAAACTGGCAGGTGTCATCTGACCTTGACCTCATTTTCACGGTTCAGTGGTTATGGTTAAATTTTTCTGTCTTGGTCTGTTTTTCTCATACTTGATATGAGTCTACAATATTTGTTGTGTTGAATGATTGTAAGGTGTACATGTCTATCTGGAAGATATCATCTGACCTTGACCTCATTTTCATGGTTCCGTGGTCAAAGTTCAGTTTTTGAGTTTTGGTCTTTTTATCTAATATCATTTGCCAAAGGTCACTATATTTGGTGCATGAAAATATCTTATGATTTTTATGTAAGTCACCCAGGTTTTATGTGACCATGACCTCAATTTCACGGTTCATTGCACAGTGTTAAGTTTTTGTGTTTTGGTCTGTTTTTCTTAAACTATAAGTAATAGGTCAAGTATATTTGTTGTATCGAAGAATTGTTAGCTTTTCATGTCTGCCTGGTATGGTTCGTCTGACCTTTACCTCATTTTCATAATTCATAGGGTCTTTGTTTAGCTATCTTGGTTAACGTTAAGTTTATGTGGCAGTTGTAATAAATCTTTATACTTATGGCTATCAACATAATATTAATGATGAGTAAAGTAGGCAAGACATTTCAGTGTGTGCACTCTTGTTTAAATGTGCTTATTTATCCGAGTCCTGGACTGCATTCCAGTGGCTTTCATTCGTTTACTTTTGTGTAAATTTTATACAGATCAGTATTTTTCAAATGTTTGACCAATATTTTAGCTGCATGTAACATCTTGAACACTCAGAACAGCAACACAAAATTTAGATTTCAGAAATAAATAGCCTTTAGTCATCGACGAATAGCCGATGATTTCAAGAGTTGTTTCCGTTAAAGGATGATTCCTTTTTTGTGTGCAATACCTGCTTTTTCGGAGGCTCGAGGGTAATTTCAGCAAAAAAATTATCATTTTTGTTTTCATTACAAATTTTATTTATTACACTATTAGTTATAACTTTATGAATTGGCTCAAAAATCAACCCAAAAAATCGAATGATTTTGGCCTCAGATTTATTTTTCAAATGTTTATATCACTGTAAAAGCTCCAAATTGTCTCCCTTTAGTGCAATAATGACATTAGAATTAAAATGTCTTTTTCAACTCATCGGTGACCTATAGATATTTTTCAAATATGCTTTACGTAAACTAAACAGTTGTAAAATTAAATAGATTTCTGTAATTTAGTTCTTTTTTTATTTCGATATATATATATCTCTCTATTTCTCCTATTAGTTCAACTTAAAAAAAGTACCTTAACAAAAATGGTTGCTTCTTTCGAGGGCAGATTGTGAGCTTAAGTGAACAATAACCCCATGTTTTTATTTGATTTTTCTATTTAGTATATGATTAAAGTTCATCTATAGAAAAACAAGCAAAATCCTACATGTATATTTAAAAAATAATGGATTAATACCCTCCACTCCCCTTAACGACAAAAAAAAATAGAACATTACGTTTAAAAGTATCACCTACAGTATTTTACAACCTCCATTAGTGATACAATATATGTATTTCTGCTGTTGTTTTATATAAGTTATTGTCCTGAATAAACATCTTTATGCGTTTTGGCAATTTTGCGTTTCAGTTTTTATTGTGAAATTTCTTCAATCAGTCAAGACAAACTTTAAATTTCGCCTTAACGATGTTTTCGCGAGAAATCCATGTATTATTATCGAATTACTACAAATTTAATCATTGTCTAGTGCCCTAAAATGAGATTTTCCGAGACGCTGGGTTTGAAATGGGATACCCTATTTAATTTAAACAATATTTGCAATCTTTTCAAAAAGATGCAGATGGAAATTTTCGTTCCTTATGAAAGTGTTCGCAAGGAGTTAAATTATAAACTCCTTATAGGATTATCAAAAAGCAACTATTAAGGACCCCCTTGGAATAAAGATCTTCCAAGACAACGTGTTCGAGAGTTTGAGTTTAATACATGACTTTTTAAACCTTAATGGACGAAGCAGGATTATCTTACTCTTCCAGTTTACCATACATCATCACAGTTGAATTGGTTCTTGTTGCTGAGATTTTTTATTTCAATGATTTCGTCCGAAACCACAATTGTCGTCCCTTGATTTTCGTTATTAGTCCCTAGTGATAACAGTGGGTTACTTGCCAATAATTTTTATACCCCTTCCAAATTGATTTCTCCTTGTTTAATGCCTCAAATTGTAAGTAGGGGGGGGGGGGTGAAATTACACTGTAAAAAAATTTGGGTCCAGAATTTTACAGGAAAGTAGTGATTTGGTCCAGCTGAAAAAGGTTAAAAATTAGCACTTCGGAAGCTGTCAAAAGATTTCAAGACACCCTAAACACAAAATTGTCCATATTTTGAGTTAGACGCGATGAAGTTTTCTATAATTTTGATATAATTTGTCCCAAAATTAGTACAACACACTGTAAAAGTTTCATTGAGAAAGCGCAGGTGGGATTTTTTTAATTTTCATTTATGTTCTAAAAGAAATGCACTACGAATTAATTAGTTGTTAGTGGCTTTGAAATAGCTGTCAGATAACTGCGAGTACTATCAGATCTAATCATTGTGTCTTTTTGTGTCGGGATGTATAAGTACCCGGCCACGTCCACTTGTATTTGTGTCTATCTGATGAGTTAAGCCTTTTTCAACTGATTTTTATAGTTCGTTCTTATGTACTGTTATACCACTGTCCCAGGTTAGGGGGAGGGATGGGATCCCGCTAATATGTTTAACTACGGCAAATTATTTAAATCTGTGCCTGTCCCAAGTCAGGAGCCTGTAATTCAGTGGTTGTCGTTTGTTTATGAGTTACATATTTGTTTTTCGTTCATTTTTTTACTTAAATAAGGCCGTTAGTTTTCTCGTTTGAATTGTGTTACATTGTCTCATCGGGGTCTTTTATAGCTGACAATGCGGTATGGGCTTTGCTCATTGTTGAAGGTCGTACGGTGACCTATAGTTGTTAATGTTTGTGTCATTATGGTCTTTTGTGGATAATTGTCTTATTGACAATCATACCACATCTTCTTTTTATATGCTCGAAACTTTAGATTAGTTTAGAAATTTATCAAATCAAATAATCCTTGAGTGATGGTTTCGTTATTGAAATTCTAAATTGATGTTTAACCGCGCTAAATATTATATAAGATAATCATACGAATAAGTCAGGAACGGAGTTTCAATCTGTAATTCAATAGTTTGTTTGTTTCTGTATTTGTTTGTCGTATAGTGTTTTGTAAATCAATGGTTTTCTCGTTTGAATAGTTTTATCATTATGTTAAATGGTGTCGGCGTTTGCTACATGTGGAAGTGCACACATTTACGACATGGTATTGCTTAAACGCACAGTTTCTTCTTCCCGCTAATAATATATAGTCACCATTTGCACTTATACGCGAATGGCTGATTGACAGTCGCTCCAAAATATTTTGCAACATTTCAGTTAAAAAAAACCTTTTTTAAGTCTGGTAATATTTTCGTCATAATTCCAACAACTTTATTTTTCTTAAAAATTACAAATATTACAAATATAACAAACAAACAAACTTCATTTTTGGAACACTATCACAAAGTTTACGTAATACATGTATAGCTATTTATTTAGATAAACTGTATTAATCCATACATTTCGGAATTATTTAGCAACTATATCCAAATGACGAGGAAGTTCGAGGTTATTCAAGTAATAAGATTAAGGAAACTTTGGTTAACACAACAGCATTTTCAACAAAGTAGTTTATTTTTGTTTGACAAACTCGAAAAGAGAGGGAAAAGTAATAAAATGGTTACTTAAGCATTTACTTAATTTCTATCACGAAATAAATGCGTTTAATATTTTAGATACATATACAATATAGTGCATTCGTAAATGTAAAACACTTTTTAATCGAAAATTTAAAAGAGATACATCAACAGTGTTTATTTTAGAATTGCTCAAGTATGTAGGGCTTATTCCCGATTGTCCCACTTTTTTTGAAATTAAGAGCTCATATTGTCCCACATGAAAAGTTCTGACTGGTCCACATAATTTTATGAGGCGAAATGTTCTTATCCCTTGTTAGATTGTCTCTATGGTTTTGTTTCAGATATCAGATATATAAGCCAAAATCTACATTTAATGCGATGTTCTATTTTTAGACATTTCGGCCATCTTAATTATTGGGCGGGGTCATCGGATACTTTTTTGAAACTAAATACCCTAAGGATAATTTTGGCCATGTTTGCTTTAATTTTGCCAGTAGTTTCAGAAGAGAAGATTTTTGTAAAAATTAATGACGACGACGAATAATGAGAAAATGAGAAAAGCTCACTTAGTCCTATGGTCCAGGTGAGCTAAAAAGCAAAACGGACAAAAAGCAACGGACAAAAAGCAAAAGTGTCGGACAAAAAGCAAAATTATCGGACAAAAAGCAAAACGGACAAAAAGCAACGGACAAAAAGCAAAAGTATCGGACAAAAAGCAAAATTATCGGACAAAAAGCAAAACGGACAAAAAGGAACGGACAAAAAGCAAAAGTATCGGACAAAAAGCAAAATAATCGGACAAAAAGCAAAAGCGGACAAAAAGCAAATTGCGGACAAAAAGCACCGTATCAAATGGCTTTCTTAAAATGATTGTGCACAACTACTTTCATATTTTAAAAAAAATCCTCCGTGGCCAAAATGCAGGATCTCAATTCCTTCAGGTGCATCTGAGATCATTCCAGTTTTCGTGTAGCTGAGTTTATTGTTTTGTATGCTGTGATATGTTGGCTGCTCAGCTGTGTCTTCTCGTCGGTTTTCGTTTTTCACCATAGCTGTATCGGTTTGTTTTCGACCTTTGAATTTGATTGTTCCTTTGGTACCGTTTGCATCTCTTTTTAAATGATCTTAAATGTTAACCCTTCTTGTAGAAGTACAGACAAGTACTGTATTTGGAGTAATTTTTGCGTAGTTAATCATTTGTTTTGTTAACATTTCTGAACAATGACAAAACATTTATACAGTAGCAAAGTTATGAAAGTTAATCAGATCTGCATATCTAGATGAAATAATTGATAAAATGTCGTCCTTAGATGTTGATGTAATCAAAGGTCAACGATTTACAACACATGGCATGCTTGACCTTGAAATGCATTTAAAGAAACCAATTCTTATCTGTTTCTGCACAGATATATATAGCCGTCACTACAGCATGTATTCAAAGAATTTATTAAAGGTGAAGCAATACGTCAAATTAGAAACACAATAAAGTGACCATAACAAATTAAATAAACAATTTAACTAATTTCAAGGTGAAATTATTAGATAGGGGTTATGATAACGTGGAAATAAATGATAGTATTACTGATGTTTTATCAATTGGCCGTACTACAATGTTAATTACTACAACAACAACAACAACAAAAAAAATATTCCATACGGAAGCGTATTAGCGCCACACATTTTTTTTAAATTTTTCTTCCTATGTTTGCGTTAAACGCAAACCTTTGCGATATAACGCAAACCTTTGCGATATAACGCAAACCTTTCCTCCATTGAAATTTTTTTTTTGCATACTTGGTTCGCATAGGATTTTTTTGATAAAATGCTGAACTTATGCTTTGAAGTATTAAGGCATTGTGAAAAACAACTATTTCATCAAATAAATTTAAGTCAGATATTCTTATGATATTCCTTTTCATATTGGATACAAACTTTATTAAGTCAACTGCAGACACTTTGTAGTCAAAGTGTTTCAACTGAGGTACTACACAGGCGTCAAAAGGCGTCATTATGGAGTAAGGGGGTGGCGTCAAAAGGCGTCATTATGGAGGAAAGGGTTACCGCAAACCTTTGCGTTGTAACGCAAACATTTGCGTTATAACGCAAATATCTTGATTTCAATTATTCATTTAGTTTTGTATATATGTCCGTCTGTCATTCATTTCGGATGTTATTTACTAGTAGATAAAAAAAGAAACATACATACAAGGCCAAATCATTATAATAAATATGCATAGGAATAATGGAATACTTGAAGTGCAATTATACATAAATTTAGACTGATTTGTGCATCAGAAAAGTATATAATTTAACAAGAAAATAGATATAGTTTAGTATATAGTCATATTTAAATTGAGACATCAAAAATAATGTCATACCATTGTGAAACCTCCAAGTCAAATAGACAAAATGATCTTTCTGCTTTAAAATGAATTATTAATAAGGAAACATTTTTTTTAAATCTCAGAATATGATCAAGATTCTTTGATAGAAAGTCATTGAATTTTCATTTCAATGATCTTCAATATAATGAAGTATTTTTAAGATGCTTGGGTAGCAATTTGAATAGAGAGAACATACTTTTATTAATAAAACATCTTCATTCTATACATTTATTGCCAAAGAGTAGTTTGTTTGAATCTAACTTACTTTACACAGTTCTCAAACGAGAGCTTACTTTGAAAGTATTTTTATATTCGGTTATAGCTATATTAGCAGGGTTGATTTTTTTCTTAGGTATAACCTCATTTTACTCAATTTTCTTTGTACTATATATACTAGTAGACCTTTTCAACATCTCTCGACACCGACTAATGACACCTACAGTTTACAGGTAAAATGGATGGGTCTTCTCAAAACCAAAAGAACATCATGATTATCCTTACGTAACATATTGGATTGGCGGTTTTATACTGTTTCGACTTTATAGTTTAAGAATATATATCAACCAAATAAATAAATAAATATATGTAGGGTGCCCGGATGCGGCCATTTATTTCACCTGTTCGCGTTTTCGTGACTTCTCCTTTCATTTTGCAAACGCGAAATTGGGAATTCAAGAAATCGATAAAGCAAAATCGAGAAACTGAGGAATCGGGAAATCGGGAAATCGTGAAATCGAGAAATAGGAAAATAGATCAGATCTGGACATCGAGAAATTGGGAAATAGATAAGATCGGGAAATAGATAAATCAAGCAAGCAAAAGCGCCAAAACACGAAATAGAAAACACGAAAACGCGAAATGAATTTTCGATTTTGCGTTTTTGCTTTCTCTTTTTCTCGATTTCCAAATTCTTTATTTCTCGATTTCCCGATTTTCAATTTCTAAATTTTGCTTTTTCGATTTCTGGATTTACCCGAAAACACGAAAAGGGGAAACGTCCGCATCCGTCCACCATACATATGTCTCTGTCATATAATATTCCTATTTCGTATGTATTTGCACGACATTTTATGTTGAATTGATTACACAAATATTTCAATCATTCTGAATCCTAACCCATTTTCTCTTCACTTTTGTGATTATGTGAGTCTTTCGACAAATATTTGCCGCATGCCAATAACATTTTAATTTGTAAGTGTAAAAGCTTTTATGATTTTTTTCAAAAATGAAAAAGGATACCGGGCCGTCCGTCTGCATCACACTTGTGAACACGACCAACTTGGTGTTTTCAAACGATCTTCATCTTAGTTGATGTACATATTCAATTTCTGGAGGGATAATTTCATATTGATTTTTTTTGTCGAAGGAAAATATCACGTTTTTTCTTCTTCTCCGCTTTAAGATATCTTGTTCGAGTTTTTCCTTGATAAATTTAGAAAAAAATATAATTGACCCCTCGTTTCAGTGTTACAACATTTAAGCAGTGATTGGTGAATGCAGAATGCAAGTGGAACACCAAATTGGGTGAATTGAAATGATACAAAGTATATATTGAGTACATTATGGAGGCATCCAAGGCCAAAACTAAGACATGTGCCGCCCTTGTCAACCGAAATAATCATTGTTTAATTAAATATCAACTACAATAAAACATGATTTGTTCTTTCGTTTTCCAAATTCAACCAGATCAGCTAGAACTCTAAACGTCTAAAAGATGAAATGTGACTTTTCTTTTTCTTTATAATAAATTAAAAAAACCCATGTCATTTTACCTCTGTAGGAAAGTGTTATCATTGTCAATTGAAAGAAACAAAATCAATAATGATATCATATGTTTTTTATTTTTGAGACGACCCTTCACATTTTACCTGTCGTAGTCGTTCTCAACTGTAGGTGTCGAGAGATATTGAAAAGGTCTAGTAGTAACATGGATATCGTTTTTGGGGACCTTTATAGTTTGTTGTTCAGTGTGAGCCAATGCTCCGTGTTAAAGACCGTAATTCGGCCTATGATGGTTTACTTTTACGAATAGTGACTTAGATGAAGAGTTTTCTTATTGGCACTCATACCACCTCTTCTGATATTATTCTGCTCATTATTAGTCATTGATATGATTTAATTATTCAAGCATTTTACTTTGCAATGACTACAAAGGTGATAAATTTTAATATATACAGCCTCCTCCATTAATATCTACTGTTTCCTTTGAATCTAAAATAAGAAATAAGATAAAACAAATGTTTGCGTCATAACGCAAAGGTTTGCGTTATATAACGCAAAGGTTTGCGTTATATCGCAACGGTTTGCGTTCTAACGCAAAGGTTTGCGTTCTAACGCAAAGGTTTGCGTTCAACGCAAACATAGGAAAAAAAAATGTGTGGCGCGAATACGCTTCCGTAATTCCATTAGTTTTAAGGGCATTTATTACAGTTTGACAAAGATTGTGTACAAATATTCAATACAGCACCAATTGTTGCGTATATATATATAGCAAACACAAGAGTGTTTGAGATATTATAAAAAAGAAGATATGGTATGATTGCCAATGAGACAACTATCCACAAAAGACCAAAATGACACAAACATTAACAATTAAAGGTCACCGTACGGCCTTCAACAATGAGCAAAGCCCATACCGTATATAGTCAGCTATAAAAGTCCCCGATAAGACAATGTAAAACAATTGCTTAGTAGATCAAAGTTAAAGACGATAACATAAAATTGACAGTTGGACCCCTGATGATGGCAGATCTGTCATAATAACTAGATCTATTGAAGAAGAATTAAAAAATAAATATATCAATATATTATAATACATGAATAACTTTCATATTTGATTATATTCAAATAATGCATCTTAAAATGACCATCCCAAGCTCAACTGCCGAAACACTAAAGTAGTGTCGGCAGACCCAGTGGAGGATGCAGAAATTTTCATAAGTGGGGGCCCACTGACTGCCTAAGAGGGGGCCCGCTCCGCTGACGCCTCAGTGATTCCCTATATAAGCAACCATTTCCCCCCAAAAAAGGCCAACCCCCCCTATATCTGCCTCTGGTCGGGTTATATCATGCAATATGAGATGCATGGTTGCATGGGTGTTTAATTATAACAAAACATACACGAATTTTTTCACTTATGAGATGTATTATTTTTTCCCAATGTTTCTGGATTCTGTCCGGCTAAAAACTTCAAAATTGTGTAATATAGAATTATGACTCTTGTTCTCGCTCTAAAGCTGAAATTCTGTTTTATTGTTTGTGCCGATTTTCAAGGAAATAGTTCTTTCTGTTTTGTTTTTATTTTTGGTGTTCTTTGTTTGTCTATGGATGTTACAGAGAGCTCTGAATATTTCCAAAAACTATAGAATTATGTTTGATAGAACGGTTGCATTTTTTCTAGAATTAAGGAATATCCCGTTAAGACTCTTTTTTTATATTTCTTGTTCAAATTGAGAATTCGGCGTCGGCAGCTGAAGACTAGTCCCTAAAATGTTCCTGTTAATACCGGTATCTTATTAAAAGCAGTACTATAGCCAGTGAATATTTGTAAAAACTTTTAAAAAATGGTTCATAAAATTATGAACTTAGTCCCACTTTAAAGCTGAAATCAAATTCTCCTGCTGCATACATGTACGTACTTTTTTGTCACTGGCATATCTGTTCGTGTTTCGGCCTTAGCCAAAAGTTCAAGGATTATTTGGTAATTTTATTATCAGGTTTTGAAAATTTTATTCAAGAATTGAATGTTTCTTTGTGTAAATTCATAGGGTTGACCGAAGTACATTTTGTAAGAAGCGCGGTCAACGCTAATACATGTGCAACTCTATGAAATTTTTTTCAAGAAGCATTCAATACTATACTTAGACATATTGATCTGAACATTTACTAAGTGATACTGAAGATACGTATATTATTATTGCCACGGCAGGGACGTACACGTGAATATTTGTTAGCGAGAAGGATCTGCTGGGTACATAATTAATACATCACCTGAGACAGAGATGATATTTAGGAAAATTATTGTTCATGTGTGCCACGTTTCTAATCACCTTGTTTTAAAATTACCCGAAGCCAGTTTTATAAAATCCGCTAATATACCAGACAAAAACATATGTAATATATATAAAATGTAATAATATAAAAAAAAAGAAGATTTTTTTTGTTCAATAAACTCCGACTTGATCATTAAAAAAGTTTTGTTTTTGTTTTCAAATGATCGTATTATACATTTCATTTCTAGAAGTATTGATAAAAAAGGGCGGAGACTTTAGTGATGACAATTTACTAGATTCGTTAAACACGCCTTCCAACAGTGAGATATACAGTCCAATCAACATAAATTATAGTCTATGTTACTTTCGAGTTTTGACCCTTTATTGATGTGTTTGAAATAGTACAGCATATGCTACAATTTGAAAATATAGCATAGTCAGTGTTTGTAATATAGCATATGCGATTAAAATGCAGCATAACCAGACAAATATATATTGACCCTTTTGGTACGTCAAATATAGCTTATGCTGCTCTTTTTACTTTTGACCCTTTCCGTTAGCCATATTTTGGTACGTCAAATATAGCTTATGCTACAAAGCAGCATAAGCTGTAAAATATAGCTTATGCTGCTCTTTTTACTTTTGACCCTTTCCGTACGCCATACGTACCCGCATGAGGGTACGAATAGTCAAATTGCCATTCTAGGCTGCGCGTACCCACATCCGGTTTTATAATTAAATGTCGTCGGATCGGGAATCAAACGTGAAATATATGCAAAAATGTCGAATTTTAAAATTGAAAAATTTATTGAAAGTTACTTATTCAAACAACCTTCTATAGTACTGCAACTGAGATCGAAAAAGACGCTTAGTTAACGAGTTTAATGGTCCGGAATAACACACGGCTGCAAATTGTTTTAAATGATAGAATAATATCTATATTTTAATTTCCGTCGGGTCGTAAAAAGTTTCTATGGTCACATTTTTGTATTTTATCCCTTTAACGGGGGTATCCTTCAATTTACGGTTTTGATAATTACCTTAAAATTCAAAAAATATATTTTTTGGTTGAATTTTCCGCTATTTTCATAAATACTGTCTATGCACATATAATCAAGGATCATCGGAATGATGAAGTCATAAATATAATACCATCTCCAAGTAAAACTTTCAAACTTAAAGTTGGCTGTTTTTTAAATAGAAATTTAACGCGTTTTTCTTTAAAAACAAGAAAACATATGATTCAAAAACAGTATTTGACATTTGAGAGGACAAAACATATTATTGCGATACTGCATGCAAATTTTTTTGGGCAAATTCCAAACTGTTTTGTCAAAAACTCAAAAATAAAAACATCATTTGTACCTTTTTTAAGTACGGAAATTTCCTATCCGTCAATCAGCTCCACCATTTATTTTTTCCTTCACAATAAATTTGATAGTTTCGATGTAATCATGTAGATTTTGTAGGAGAAGTTAATTTATTATTGAGTGATTTGAATATATATAAAACTTCTTTCGTGCATTTTCTGTAAATAAGTTATTTTTTGGTAATAAAATTTTGACTTTTTATAAAAGTAAACCAAATCCTTCGGATAAGAGGTTTTCCGGATAATGATATTGTGTGAAAATACACAACCATCTATGGAGAGGTTTGTCAGAACACCACATAGAAGAACAGTTAATGCAGGAGACAGAACACCACCAACACCAACTGAAGCTCTACATGAGAAAACTATTGGAGTTCATGGAACTAAAAAGACTAAAGCATAATCAAATGTTCAAATTAATATCTTAATGACATTTAAAGATTGTATTATAGTTTTATCATATAAATTAAACTACAAAAATATTTAAAATATGTACAACAAATTCAAGCTCAGATTAAGATTTAACCAATCATACATAAAAAACATTTGTGAATGTTTTATATGTCTCAGCTTACTTTTTTGTTTTGCTGAAATTTTATTTTATATCAAATACATGAAAAAAAAATTAATAAAAGTATATAAAAGTTTTAAGCTCTTTGAAAGAGTTCAATCATGTTGTAGAGAAGTGTATAACAAATGTAACAAATTGAATGTGATAAAATTGAATGTGTTAAAAGTTGTTAAAATACTATATGTCTTCTATGTACCAATATTATGTACGGGTATAACAATCTTTAGACAGATTAACGACTTAGTAGTAAAATCAATATGTACAAATTGCTACAAAACTATTGAAAGTTATAGTAATGACTCTCGCATAGAACAATCTTGTATAGAACAAACTTTTAGAAATCAGCTGTTCAATATTATCAAAACAAGTAGACTATTTGGGTTTTTACCTATGCTATTTTTAGTAACACAACACACAGTGTCAATCAACGATAAGCCATACACGAGATTCGTTAGTCTCAGTACAACATTTTCTCAACAACACCTGAAATTCAATAAAACATACGATAATAAAATGTTTATAAAAAATAGTTACTTACCTGCAAAATATAGATATGGTCACATGAACCACTCATGGTTACATAATCCAAAACAATTGATTGAAAAACCGCACACATATTTATACAATCCAACACTTGTTAAACTTCAGATTCATTTTTTTGAGCTAAAGATGCAAAGCAGTGTAGAAGTGTATAATACACAAATAACTTTTATCCCGGTTGAAATTTTGTCTTATAAAATTGGCAGACTTGTAAATACAATTACATCATCATGCACACACAAAGCGGAAGAATCTTTTTGTTTCGAACTTTCACAAAGATATTCCATTACACAACTTAATCGAATACATAATGCGTTGATAAATAAAATATCAAATAGATGGTATACACAATCGAAAGCACATAGTTCACACAGGGAATGTATAAAATTTATGTATGTCTTTTTTCCGAACTTAGCCAATTATCTTTATTGGTATGTATCAACATGTATTAAAGGGCACACGATAGACCCGTGGTTTAGTAGCGTATCAATAATTATGTGGAGGTCACACCAGGGTATACCTACTGGTAAATATTATATGTTTTTATTTTATAGAAAATTGTGTTATAAATATGACTTTATTAAAATGATGTATATTTATGTCAATCTTATAGTAAATATGAGCAGTACTATACATGCTATAGTTAATATATCAAAGCTAATGAATCATTAATTTGTAACTTTAATAATGGCTTTAGCACATACAATTAATTTATGTAGTCTCAATGTAAACGGCATCGGTTCTAGAGGAAAAAGGAATAGAGTAGTAGAATGGATAAAAGCACAGAAAAGTCAAATTACTTTTTTACAAGAAACACATTTTGACGAAAATATTGAAAGAGAAATTAAAAATAAAACAGAATATGAAACTTTTTGCAGTAACGGTACAACAGCTAGTAGGGGTGTAGCTATTTTAATTAAAAAGTCACTGAGCTTTCAATTTATAAATAAATTTAGTGATAGTGAAGGGAGATTTGTACTTATTAATGTGCAATTAAATAATACTATTTTCACATTTTCCAGCATATATGCACCGAACTGTAAAACTTCAAGAAATTCTTTTTTTTAAAAAGTAAGCGATAATTTGAAAGAATACAGTCTTGGTATACATATACTAGGGGGAGATTTTAATGATGCACTTAAACCAATCGATAGAAAGTCTTTATGTCCTGGTAAATTTATTCAACCTGTTAACGGATTAAAGCAATTAATAAAAACTAACAAATTAACGGATGTTTGGAGAAATTTAAACACAAATAAACAGCAATTTACATGGAGAAGAAAGGATAAATCACAAGCTAGTAGAATAGACATGATTTTTATTGGGTCAGAATTTTTACCTCTTATAGAATGGTGTAAAATTAAACCGGCTGTTATACAGTCTACTGTGTATTTTTAAATTTTAAGCCAGGGTTATCAGAAAGGGGAAATGGGTATTGGAAAATAAATAACTCAGTATTACAAAATAAAGATTATCAAGAATGTATAAAATGTTTAATTGATAAATATACATTTAAAAAAGACTCAATAGATTGTAGGCTTTTATGGGATGGATTTAAAATCGAGGTAAGGGAAGTAACTACAACTTACTGTAGAAATAAAGCGAAGTTAACAAGAGAGCGAAGGCGTAGTTTAGAAAAAGATCTGGAACAAAAGATGGAACTTATAGATGAGAGAAATAATGATGAAAATCAAAATTTGGAAAAAGAAATTAAAGATATAGAAAAAGAATTAAGTAACATTTATGACGAAAAGGCAAGAGGGGCACAAATTAGATCTAGAGAAAAATGGGTTGAGTTTGGGGAAAAGAACAATTCCTACTTCCTCGGTCTAGAAAAGAAGAGGCAAGTGAAAAAATCAATAAACAAACTAAAAGGAGAGGATGGGGAATTAATTACTAATCAAGAAAATTTACTCCATGAAATAAAAAATTTCTATGAAAACTTGTATAATGTAAAATCTGCAAATAAAAATTTAACTGAAAAATATATCAATGACACAAAACTAGAAAATCAAGTAGACGAAAAGGATAAACTGATATGCGATGGAAAAGTTACAGTAGAGGAATGCACGCAAGGCATTTATAAAATGAAACTAAATAAATCACCAGGGCTTGATGGTTTAACGGTTGAATTTTATAGACAATTTTTGGATAAACTTAAATTTTTAGTTGTGGATGTTCTAAATACAGGCTACGATAAACAAAGATTATCATACTCACAACGTACCAGTATATTAACTTTAATATTTAAAAAAGGAGATCCTTTACTTTTGGAAAACAACCGTCCAATTTCACTTCTAAATGTAGATTTTAAACTTTTGTCATATGTTCTAGCTCAAAGATTAAAAAAGGTACTGCCAAAAATTATAAATGAAGACCAAACTGGTTATGTTAAAAATAGATTTATTGGTTTTAATTTGAGACAAATTCAAGATGTAATAGACTACGCAGACACATACAATATTAAGGGGGCATTAGTTTTTGTAGATTTTACAAAAGCGTTCGATTCATTGGAATGGGATTTTATGTTTGGAACATTGAAACATTTTGGTTTTAACGATTCATTTATTAACTGGGTTAAAGCAATGTACACAGATATACAAACATGTGTTATGAACAATGGGTGGGTATCAGAAACTTTCAAAAATTCACGTGGAATAAGACAAGGCTGTCCTTTATCGGCTCTATTATTTGTTTTGGCTGTTGAAATTATGGCCCAGAGATTAAGAAATAATAAAAATGTAAAAGGAATTAATATAAAATTAGATGGGAAAAGTCATAGTATCAAGATTTCACAATTAGCAGACGACACAACACTATTTTGCAAGGATAAAAACGATGTGGTAGCTGCAATGAACGAAATAGAAATTTTTGGTTCCTTTTCAGGTTTACTACTAAATAGAAATAAAACAGAGGGATTATGGATTGGAAAATTGAAATCTTGTAAAGATAAAATTGTTGGGATTAAGTGGGGAGATAAACCTATTAAAGCTTTAGGGGTGTTTTTCGGACATGACAAAGAAGAATGCAAAAATTTAAACTGGAATAGTAAAATAGAAAAGATGAATAAATTATTTATGATATGGAAAAAACGAAATCTTTCTATTTTAGGAAAAATCCTAATTATAAAGACTTTAATATTGCCTTTGTTTACTTTCTTGGGAAGCGTATGTCTAACCCCAGAAAATTATATAAAAGAAATAGAAAACAGTAGCTATAAATATATTTGGGATGGGAAACCAGACAAGATTAAAAGAAACATGATGATTGGTCCATATGAGAAGGGGGGTCTTAAAATGGTAGACTTTAAAAGTTATTTTGTGGCTTTAAAAGCATCATGGGTAAATAGATTGGTAAATGGTAAACTTGAGACTTGGAAGCTTATACCATTTAAATACTTAAATGTCTCAAACAATATTTTGTCAATATTTAATATGAATTTTAGTGATATCAAATCTTTAAGATATCTTAAAGATATTCCTGTGTTTTATAAAGAAGTAATAAAGTCTTGGAATTTGACTGGCGGGGGGCAAACAAAACAACCAGACACATTTTTTGATATTAGAAAGCAAGTAATATGGGGAAATAAATCTATAAAATTTGATAATAAACCTATTATATTTGAGAACTGGATTAGGAGTGATCTAATTTACATAAATGATATCTTAAATGATAAAATGTCATTATCAGAAATCTACATTCTAAACAAATTAAAGTTCAAAATAAACTGGATCGCCGAATTTCAAAAATTAAAAAAATCTATACCAGCAGGTTGGATTCAAATTGTTCAAAAAGAGAATTCTGTCAAAACTACAATTAATATTCAGAGAAATAAAATCGTATGGAAAAATAATTTTATTGAGACTACATTATTAACAAATAAAATGTTATACAACTCTTTGGTAAATACAAAACTAGAGTCGTCAATAGGGATAAACAGATGGCTTAAAATCCTACCAATACAAGAAACTCTTAATATGAATTCATTGTACAAATTTATTTTTGAATATATGACTGAAAATAAATTAAAAATATTTAGATGGAAATTATTACATTATATTGTTCCAACTAAAAAACTGTTATTGCAGTGGAAAGTAACTAAGACAGATAAATGTAATTTTTGTAAGCAAGAAGAAGATTATGCTCACTATTTTTTGAAGTGTAGATATTTGAATAAATTTTGGCAAAAAATCTATGAACTCTTTAGAAGAAGTAAAATAGATTTTGATATTAAATTGCAACATCTGGTATTTGGATATAAAATCACAGATAGTAATTATTATTTTCTGAATTATATACTAACAGTATTAAGTTTTTCTATATATAAGTCATACTATGTATCCGAGCAGAGAACAAAAACTGTTGATGTCTTTAGCATTTTTGAAAATGAATTTAATAAAAGAATAGATGCATATAAATCAAGATGTCCAATATTATTGTCAATTAGAAAGAATTTTTAGCATTGATAAATCTCTGCATAAGACAACTATACAACTTTATATTATTTTTTATAACTTAATAAGTTGGATCAGCTGTTTATTTCCCTGGATAATCAGTGGAGTGTAACAGGGTAAATCAAGAGAAGCTTGGCCTCTTGGTGAAACTTGTAACAAGCAAGATTAGATGAATAAATATTATTATGTTGTTAAAAAAAAAAAAGAAAATACATTGTATGTCAATGTTTAACTTCAGAGCAATTAATATGCGTGCAAGTGGTCGGGGGAAAGTACTATAATTGAAGTTTCGCAGAGATTTGGTGTGACAAGGTGATGCTAAAACCAACTTCTCTCGATATTCTGCATTCCTTGGGCGAATCATCAGATGATATGAGACTTGCAGCAGGCAAAATTGGTGCGTCTTTAAATTAGATTGATTGATTGATTGTTGGTTACTTAACGTCCAGTGGCAAATATGTCAAGCATGTTCAGGACGAGAACAAGTTAACAATTAATACAATAGGTAGGTTTTGTCATAATAGAGGCCATTCGGGATGATGGTCGGGAAAATTTAGACTGCCACTGGAAAATGATGCTATATTGGATTGGGACAGAAATTTTCCACTGCAACAGGCCACCTCAAAGAGTTGTTGCAAGGGTTTTTAACGTGCAAAGAACGTGGCACTCCCTTTACACAAGGCATCGGATTTAACGTCCTCATTCTGACCGGACGTGACTGCGAACTTGATACATCCCGCACAGCCAAACGGACAACCCACTTCGTTTTATTGCCGGTCGGGAGAAGACCAAGTGACCAGATTTCGTTTCCCCAGTCAACCTTGAGGAACTTTAAATTAGAAACAACAGAAATCCATATATGTGATCAAACTGATCGACATGTATCCTCACAACCTGACACTTGTAAACGACCTCGCACTCAGTTTCTTCCTTGAAGATAGGATATGAAAGCAGGGTTTTTGTGTAAAAGGAAAACTTTTAAAAAAAAGTACACTAAACCGAGTCCTATAAACGTGTTGACAATCATTTAAGTTGTGCTGATCAATGTGAGTAATCATTTATCCATACATAACCAAGTACTTATTGAAGTCTACACCTGTGCAATTAAGTAAAAATTGGAATTTGAACTTGCTGTCAGTTCATTAATAACGATTGTTAGTTGTGATTTGTTTTTCCAAAAGAAAAAGCCTTTCTTATGTAGCACATTCTCTACATATACCGATCACTTTTACCCAAGATTGTCTCTGATGCTTACCAAACTGCCAAACTTCAGAACTAACTAGTTATTGTGACACCTTACAATTCAGATACAGTGGGGCCAACGGATATGAAATATAGAGTTTAACTCTGAACTCAATATAGGGGATGCCATATCTGCTGCAGGAAAATTGAAGTCAAAGTCTATGTTAAGACTTTCAGAATCACACCAAGGTGTGTCTGAAAATATCAAGGATACATTAACAGTCGTGAACAATAACTTCACCTAGCCTGCCACCAGTGCTATTATGAGCTATGTCCTCGTTTTGGTATTTCTATGGAAATGATGCCCGCATAGCTTCTTTATAGATATAAAGAATACAAAACGCCATGCAAGTCACAATTTATAAAAGTAAACCATTATAGGTCACGGTCCCGTCTTCAACACGGAGCCTAGGCTCAAAAGTTCATTTGTTAGTTAATTGATGAAAATAACACAAAGGCGCATCTGAACCGTATATTGTCCCTAAAGATGACAAAAAAATCATAAATGTATAGCTATTACAAAATCAATCGTTTCTGTAGCAACATTCGCCCCATTACATTTGGCAGTGCAGATATATCATGCATATGCTTATTAGAATATGGGTCACGAAAATTGATCGAAACTTTTTACTCACATTGCTTGTGTGTTTCCTATGCAAAAGTAAGACTATATCTGACGAGTTTGACCGAATCATGACGGTATTTACGCTCCAGATAGTATTTGTACTCAAAAACTGTGTATGCTTTAAACAAACTCTGTCCTGCGCCGAACTTGTTCTTATAAAAAGGGAAGTGTCTTGTAATACTAATACGCGTACTGAATCCGCATATGATGACTAAGAGATTGATTCATGTCCCTATTTAATGAATACTTGAGCTATTGTGTGTCTCTTTTAAAAGTTATATCAGGATCATGACTGATTTTGAATTACAACATTAGAAAATTGGCATTGCATTGTATAATTTTTCATCCTTCCCTTAACAAATGAATGAGTTAACTTTTTTACCAGGATTATCCCATTACAAAAATGTTCATGCACCGAACTGACTTTGTTTTATACTCAATTTTTTTAAACCTCGCATTCGCCTCGGGTGATTATATTATATTTTGTGTTATAACTGCTCTGTGCAGACTTTGCAAACACACAATATGTATTTATCTATAACTAGATACCAATTTTCACAAAAAACACAACCCTTAAGATGCAAAATTAAAAACACTGTTTCAGCGCTTGAATTTTGTTTTTTTCAAAGATAGAAAAAATATTGAAATAATTAGATAAACTGGTGTTTTATAGTTTAGAAAATAATTCTGTATATACTATAGTGAAATACTATACACAATATGAAAGTTTATGGATGTGAAAAGGTCAAGGCCACTTCTTCTTTTGCTATGTCTTAAATGGAAAAAAATCAGAAGGTTCCAAATCAACGCCAATTTGTAATGGCAGCTCTTCATTCAAGTCGTTTTAACATCGTTTATAGCATATGCTTATGATTGAATCGTTTTTGTAGCATTCTATTGAATAAATATCAGAATATTTCTCCGTTTTGTCCTTGTGGTTGAAATATTGATATTTTTAGGTCTGACCTTTGACCTCAATTTAACAAAATTGTGACCACTCTGGGTTTTTACGACCCAACTTTTCTTATTGTACACATTTTCCTCTTTCCATCGATATAACATTTAGGTGTGTGTTCTTCCGGACCATTAAAGTTTTAAAAAATGAACTCTGGTTGCAGTACTACTACATAAGCAAGTAAAAACTAACAGTGCTTTAAGAACAACATATTAAAAGATGCAATCTTAATGATGTCATACAAGAATATCTTGAAACATTTTTTGATCGGTGGTACAATATTTTGTCTATCCTGTTACCATTTTCAAAAGAAATTTTGGGTTATTAAGAAAAGGTTTAGATAAAATGTTAAGCTTGTTTTATGTAGCCTATTAGATGGTTTTCAAGAGAATAAACGTCTATATATATTCATTCTATAAAAAATAGATTATTTGCCAATTTTCTAAGTTGTACTGAAAAATGCCTCTAAAAATTGGTTTTCAAAGGTTGTAAAAATTACCACCAGTAATGCAAGTCTAAGATAGCAATTTATATTGTTCGGCATTTTTTCACCCTTTCAAATAAACCCAACATCAAGTAAATCCCTTAATATAAGTTAGTTTACTTATCTCTTTGTTTCGTTGGTAACAGGAACGTACGTTTCTGATATATCAGTATATAAAAGTCTATCCTGTTACCGAAATCAGTTTTGCACTTGCAAATGCTTAATTAGGAAGATTAAGACGTTATAACCTTAAGATGGTTCGAGTTCAAACAATGAAATATTTCCTTCGTTTTGCACCTATTTTATATGTTAAGATAAAAAAAATAACGAAGTTTTTGTCTACAATTGTCTATCCTGTTACTGTAACCATAGCAACCATTGTAACATGATATACATAACAGGATAGATAAATTTCTTTGTTTTTGATTGCTGTTGTGAAATAACTTCTCCCTTTGGTGAAGTGATTATGGTTTTCTACTGTGAATTTGGTTTCCAACACGTTATTGCACTTTTTACAAGCATACTGTTGGTGTAATTAATCAAAATTGTTGGTAACAGCATAGACACTAAAAAAAGTACTCTATTTTTTTTAACTAAATGTCTTGAAATTTCTTTTCTCTACACTGTCGTTCAAGAAACGAGGCGTTTTAAATGTAAAGATTACTTTGTACTTTTGAAATCAACACTGACTGATTCAATATTCACAGGGAGAATAATTTAACGACTGGTTTAAGTAGCGGTAACAGGATATAATTAAGTTAAGTATTAAATTTATATTAAGATCCATTTTGTTACATCTCGTGATCAATTTTATTTGGCTATCGCCAATGGCAGTCAGTAGGGTTTAAGAACATCAGTTGTTCGACCTGTTAGTCAAATGCGTTTTGTTTAAATATGCTTTTTCACTTTTTTGGTCTTTTGGAAAATGTTGTTTGTGCTGTATTTAGACCCTTCTACGACGAAATTTGTTTTACATGCACACGTATAAAAATTGCGGTTTTTATCCAACGCAATCATAGGTTTGAACGTAGTTTTCAATTTAGACTCGTATATACCCATGCTACTGAGATATCGTGACACCAAATCGCCTGCACTGTAGCCATCCCGCTAGACCACACGACCACCTAGGCTTCATAATAAAGCTCTCGGTGGCCGTGTGTTACCTTTCTTCGTCAGTTTTAATCTAGCGTCGTACTACAGTACATGATATATATAAATATATAAATGGACATAGTTTTTTCTGCCATTTAACATTACATTCACTCTGTGGTTAAAGTTTTTTTTAATTTTAATAACTTTCTTAAAATATCCTAGATTTCTACCAAACTATGGACAGAAGCTTGTTTATGATCATAAGATAGTACAAATGTATCCAGAAGTAAATTTTGAAAAAAAATTCTGTTTATCCGTATTTTTACTTATAGATGGACTTAGTTTTTCTGCTAGTTTACATTACATTCACTCTGTGGTTAAAGTTTTAAAAATTCTAATAACTTTCTTAAGCTATCCTGGATTTATAACAAACTTGGTCAGAAGCCTGTTTATGATCAAAAGCTAGTCTCTAGAAAGGAATTTTGTAAAAAAGTTATTTCTTGTTTTATATTACTTACATGACTTATAAATGGACTTAGTTTTTTCAAGTTAACATAACATACAGTCTGCAGTTAAAGTTTTTTTTTAAAATATTAGATTCATAAACAATCCTTGATTTTTACCAACTTGGACTGAGGCTTTCTACAATCAAAAGATAGTATTTAGAGGAAAATTTTCAATAATTTTGTTGCGCCTGCGACTAACAACAAAAGTAGGCGAGACACTGTGTTCCACGGAACCCTTACAAATTATTATATTGAAAAGCATTGTGGATTATTTCTTTTAGACGATTTTTCAATTTTTGGGAATGGTGGTTTACAGGGTAGAAAAATCAAAAGTTTTGATTTTATTAATTTCAGAGAGAGCTCGAGATTAAAAATCATCAGGAAGTTCTGAAGAGTTTTTGTAGAATCCACATATGGTTAATACCACTACGCGAGTAAACAAGTTCACAGTATTTCTGAAGACCCTCTTTCACTGTGGCCAGAATGTTTGTCAATCTAATGGACAATTCCTTTGTAGAACATACAGATGAGTCGGTAATGTACCGTTATTTGTGCGGAATTTTGTGAAGCTTAGGTTTTCATTGAAGCCAAGTAGGACTTATTATTCGCCAAAATATCCTTGTGATATGTTTTTGTATGTGGGATTACCTGATTGCTGATTTTTATATCTTAATTCATTTACAAAACATTCATAGTAGTACGATTTACATACAAAAACAATATTATTATTTGAAGCTTTGTCTGCAGGAACAACACCATATTTATCGCGACGAGATGATAGACCCTTCACAGCTTCTTTGTCTCTGAAAACGGACTTTGGTCGATCATTCTCACAGTTTTTCAACTTATGAATTCGACGTTTTTATCAGAGACCTGATTGTGTTGACCCATTCTGGCAGTGTGTCCAGTTCAATTTTTTACCGTTTAGCCCATGCTTTGGCGTAGTCCTCAGTGGAATCCATGATTATTTTGAAGCTATGGTTCCAATTGATGTGTTGAGGTTCTTTAAACTTAGGAACATGAGATATGTTTAGATCCCCAGTAAAAACATTGCCAAAAGGGCTGTAAATTTAAGGCAAGTGGGAAGAGTCACATGTCGTTGTTTTTAGGTATTTTCAAGGTCCTGCATTGCTTGCTTATAGATAAATAATTTAAGGTGCAATGGTTTTAGTGTAACTGTAGCATGTATAGGATACAATAGGAACAGACTAATTTTGATTTTTTTCTGTTAAAAAAATTGATTTTGAAAATAAATTAGAATTTTAGATGTTACCACTAAGTGGTGAAGAACGTTGCTGATGTTGATAGCGTCAATTCCTTTATTAGTGAATTGAATAGGAAGGAATTCCCTCTTTTCATCATGCAAAGGTTCCGATCTTACTCATTTTCATCTATTTTTGCATGAAGTTGATACGGAATATTTATCAACAGGGTCTTGGTATTTTCCAATGAACTTTATTTGAAACAGGACGAGACGTTTTTTGACATAACCTTGGCTCATCAACTTTCTGCTCAGACACTGGTGACGTTTTACAAAATCTGAGTAGCAACTACAAGCTCTTGAATACCGATTGAGTTGCAAAATGTATATCCCATTTGCAGGTGATGTCGGTATATTGCTGCTAAGGTGGGGAAAATTTATAATTTTAAAATCAAAATCGCCTCGCTTGTCATAGATTCTGGAATTGAGATGATCACTTATGTCAAATTCGAGTTATAATCTAAAAATGAGGCGATGGAAGCCGTTCTGTTGTTTCTTTAATTTCTAGTTCTTGGTGATATATTGGTGGAACCCGATGAGAAAAGTTTGGATTTTTAATAAATGGAAAGAACATCATGAATATATCTGAATGTGAAATTAAATCATCGGGATTCCTTGATTTTCCTGTATTTGACAAGTGCATGTTTGCAGGAACTCCGACTCATATGAAAATAAGAAGAGGTCAGCAAGGAGAGGCACACAGTTTGTTCCCATAAGAATGCCGATAACTTGCTGAAAAAATCTACCTCTAAATTCAACAATTATGTTGTCAATGAGAAACTCCAGCATATATATACTGATCACTTGTTCCTCTGTGCAGCATGTTTTACCTTATTGTTAACTTTTAACAAAATATGCCGTATGGTATCCCAAAACAATAAATTTGTAGCGCATACTGCCATTTTTATATTGAAAAGCAGTGTGGGTTATTTCTTTTAGACGATTTTTCAATTTCACATTGGGAATGGTGGAAAAATAAAAAAAAATGATATAATTAATTTCAGAGAGAGATCGAGATTAAAAATTATCAGGAAGTTCTTTAGAGTGTTTTAAGAATCCACATATGGTTAATACCACTACGCGAGTGAACAGTTTCACAGTATTTCTGAGGACCTTCTTTCTCTGTGACCAGAATGTTTGTCAATCTAATGGACAATTCCTATGTAGAACATGCAGAAGAGCCAACAATGTACCGTTGTTTGTGCGGAATTTTGTGAAGCTTACAAGTCGAAAACGACAAAGAAATCAACACAAAAAACACCAAAAAACATCGTTTCCATTCCCCGTTCACACCTGCATTCTATGCATCCCTTGTCAAGTGCATAATCTCTCCAACATTTGAGAAAATTAAAATGCAGTGAAAAAAAGAATAGTTATAATGTAATGTAATCCTAGCGGATGATGAAGATGTGAAAGAAAGTCATCAAAATTTCCAGAGGGCGATCTAGATTTGCAATTCTCTCAATGAATTTTAGCAAATTCTATCGCTTAATGTTTTAAAAAGGAAAAATTAACTTTCCTCTATAAAACCCATATAAGATAACTGTGATTACGTTAATGTAATGTATATTAGCGGGAAAATATATACATTGACCCGGAATGAAGTCTTATACAGAAGTTTAAGAAAAATATATCGTCGAACATTTAAAAACCCCAGCTACCTAAAGTGATAAAGACATATAAACACGAACCTCACCATCAAATTCACTACATTGAACTCTTGGTTTAAAAGTTCCATTGTAGGCAGCAACCCTCTATAAGGGATTTCATGATCGGAAATGCAAGCTCCGGAATATTGTACCAACGGAAGAATGTATATATACACAATATTATATAAATAACACATAGCTGAGAGGGCGATAGAGCAGATTGTTACCCCGGGAAAACATTTTCTACCGCGGCGAAGCCATGGTTGACAATGCTTTTTCGAGTGGTACCAATCTGCTCTATCACCCTCTCAGCTATGTGTTATTTAATTTATCACACTGAATGCACTATCATTATTGTCTTTTACAGATTAATTTTATTATAAAAGTATTTTCTATGACGTCACGTACATAACAACGTTACGGGTATTAGAAAAAAAAAAAAAAAGTGAGGAAAGATGTTTTATTTTTCTATTTCGACAGTCAAATAATTAAATCTGAGCTAAAATGTAGAACTTAAGCAAATGTTTTAAATTACTTGATGTAAATTCTTTAAATTATCGATTTTTGATTGGTCTGGACGAGAGGGCGATATTCAAAAAATTGTCACCCGCTCAGCCATGTGATAGAGTAAATTAACACCCTCGTACCAGCCAATCAAAATATGACATTTTAACGTGAAGTATAATAAAGATGTATACTCTATATGAAGGAGCTGAATCGTCTATTATGTTGCAAAGTTTTTTTTTCAACTGGCCATCATTGTCAATTTCTAGATTTAAGTCGAGATATGAGACTGTCCTTACAATATCTGCTGTATCCTTAATTATATAATCGATTGCCAATCGAGAGGTGCATTCATAAGCCACCAAACTTCGAATTATTCAGTGATAGGACATCATCTATATCATGTAATGTAAAGTTTAAAAAAATTTATGCTAGCTTCTTTCCATTCTTCTTCAGAAGCTCTTGTATGAAGTCTGTCTCATATGAATAAAAGAACAAGTCGGGAATGTCAATTATTTGTTGAAAAACAAGTCCTCGATAAATCAAGCATCATGACAATGTCAGTTTTAGAAAATTATGTTTTCAATCAAAATCATTATGGTTGTTTACCAATTACGATTTTCCCCTCTCTAAAACAAGATATTTGTATCTATGGTGCCCATTCTTTTTTTTTTAAACATAGCAGAACCAATTCTGATAATTTCTTGAGCAAACCTTGCTAACATCAATCCCATAATATCCTTGCTTTCTTTCAATTTTATGCAGCATGTATAACATGTTGAAAAAAAAAACATTTATCAAATTTAGATAGTACATTGATCTAAATGTAATGACTGATTTTTATTGGTGGGATCAGAACATTATATTTGAAATGCTGTTTGTAGTGACTATGAAACCAAATTAACTACAATGTATGGGTTTTTTTTGTAAACAATATATTTGCAAAGCAATATTCAAAAAGTATTTATTTTCAAAAGATGAAATGTACCACTTTCATTTAATGACTTTAAACAATTTTAGAAGCAGCAACAGAAAAATAAATAACATAAATAATTTTCACAAATATGAATTATCCTGTAAAAAAATGTTATCATAGAAAATGAAATACAATCGATATAAAAAATAAAAGAACTAAAATATGTACAGCATAATTATGTTGAAGAATTCTAAAGCCTTACCAGTTTATGAAATGTTTGTTTATGTAAAAGGTGACATGAAAATGACATGACAACATAAAATGAACTAGACATTCTGAGTTATTCAACATGACACTAGTTTCGGTATCATATAATTATCTATTTTTTGAAATGCCCTAAAATTGTAAATTAACTAAAATAAAAAAATAAAAATGTATGCTAAAGATCTGACATCCACAATAATACTCACTGAAATCAATATCAATATCATATAGATATTTTTATTTGCCTTGAAATACAGTTAAATTCATAGATACCAATTCAACTAAGATTTTATGTAATATAGATATTATTGATTAAAATAATTTCAAGACAAATAGAACCAATATTAATTATCATGCTTATTATCTAAAACTTCTTATCCTATTTTAAGGGGGAAGGGGTGTGTTCTAAAATTATAAATGTAAAAGGAGAAGGTTTGATGTTTAGGCCTTAATATAGACTCATTTCCATCTTAAATTTCAAAATAGGATTGACTAAATTGAATATGGCAATGATCATAGCTAAAACAAATGAATAGATACATGAGATAGGAAATAGGTCTTTTTGTTGAAAACTTGCATATTAGCGTTCTTTTCATGATGTCACAAGTGGTAGACATCATTACCAATTGGCAAGACTCATGTTAGTAGTAAAGTTGTTAATCACGTCCAAAGTAATGTCATAATTTTATCAAATAGATTAAATTTAATAAGTTATCAGCCTTATTTAGTGCTTAATATTGCCTTTTTCTTAAGTTAAAATATGCATATATGTCCATTGGCAGTTATGTTCCATTATATCATGTATAATACGTGTGTGTGTATTAATTACCACTTTTTTTCCTTTTTATGAAGAGTGTCTATAAATAAAATAACTACCACTCACTCATAGATTTAAGTTTGCATGGATTAAATAACAGTACATTTTAGTAAGGACCATGTCATAAAAAAGATATTGAATATTTGGCCAGTTTGACTACGCTTTATATGTATATCTACCTGTGCAATCCATTTCGAACAATGAGTAAAATTACTTAAATCATACAGTAATAGTTATATGCAATTATATGAAAATAAGCAACATGTAAGGATGTGTATTAAACCTGACATTAAAAACAAAAATAATCTACTTTAACATAAAAATGCATAACAATGTGCATTTGGCAGTAGCCAGTATCAGTGCCTTCCTAAAGCCTAATGTAACCTAAGTGATTATAATGCTGAGATCAATTTACAGAAAAAAAATAATGTCAAAATGTCAGGAATCTAAATGCTCTGATGACATGTGAAAAACCCACATTGCTGTTTACACTTATTTCACTTTATTTTCATGATTGCACTAATTGTCCTAAACACTTCATCTACAAACAGTAGCCTTTTTATAAATTTCCTGTTTACAAAACTTTAAATTTTTCGAAAAACTAAGGATTTTCTTATCCCAAGCATAGATTACCTTAGCCGTATTTGGTAAAACTTTTTGGAATTTTGGATCCTCAATGCTCTTCAACTTTGTTTTTGTTTGGCTTTATAGATATTTTGATATGAGCGTGACTGATGAGTCTTATGTAGACGAAACGCGCGTCTGGCGTACTAAATTATAATCCTGGTACCTTTGATAACTATTTACACCACTGGGTCGATGCCACTGCTGGTGGACGTTTCGTCCCCGAGGGTATCACCAGCCCAGTAGTCAACACTCCGGTGTTGACATGAATATCAATAATGTGGTCATTTTTATAAATTTCCTGTTTACAAAACTTTAAATTTTTCGAAAAACTAAGGATTTTCTTATCCCAGGCATAGATTATCTTAGCCGTATTTGGCACAACTTTTTGGAATTTTGGATCCTCAATGCTCTTCAACTTTGTACTTGTTTGGCTTTATAAATATTTTGATATGAGTCTCACTGAAGAGTCTTATGTAGACGAAACGCGCGTCTGGCGTACTAAATTATAATCCTGGTACCTTTGATAACTAACTACACCACTGGGTCGATGCCACTGCTGGTGGACGTTTCGTCTCCGAGGGTATCACCAGCCCAGTAGTCAACACTCCGGTGTTGACATGAATATCAATAATGAGGTCATTTTTATAAATTTCCTGTTTACAAAACTTTGAATTTTTCGAAAAACTAAGGATTTTCTTATCCCAGGCATATATTACCTTAGCCGTATTTGGCACAACTTTTTGGAATTTTGGATCGTCAATGCTCTTCAACTTTGTACTTGTTTGGCTTTATAAATATTTTGATATGAACGTCACTGATGAGTCTTATGTAGACGAAACTCGCGTCTGGCGTACTAAATTATAATCCTGGTACCTTTGATAACTATCTTATTTAAACATTAATGGTTTCAGGCAAGAACCATTGAAATAATATTTAAACAGTCCATCAATGATATACTACATTGTACTAATGATGTGAACATGTGTCCAATCCAAACAGTTGAAATAAATTGGTATGTTTTCCCCAAATAAAATGTAGGGATGCATGTTACTTAAAGCTATATGTACTTTTAGCACGATTCCCATGGCTTGTATTTAGAAGTTAATCCTAACAAAAGCATGACTTATAGAATAACAGCATGTAAAGCACAAAACATATCGTAATACTGTAAACCTACTTATTTTCGCGGATACTTTTTTCCGCGTTTTACCCTTTCTAGTCCACTTCTGTGGCAATGTAAATTCGCGATTCTCTAATTAATTTGATGTAGTTTAATGAAGAAAGATCTTAGTTTTACATATTCGAGACGTTTTGTATTCGCGTTATATTTCTACTCGCTAAAGTCATGAAAATAAATCGCTCGCGAAAATAAGTTGGTTTACAGTATACAGGCAAGATGCGTTGGACTTCAGTTGATTATGAAAGCTTTTTACACAACATAAACATTTTAAGGACTTTACAATAATTGTATTTCCTAATCCTTGGACTCATTAGTCATTTATCTTTTTTAAATCTTATTAACATCAATGTTAAGAAAATATATTTGACATTGGTTAAAATTGTCAAGGTTGTAGACAAATTTGGATGCAAAGAACATTATTGTGACATAAAATACAAGTATGTAATGTTTATAGTAAACAGATTTAGCTTCATTTGCTTAATTGAGATTCAATTTAATTAAGTTGTTTCATTTACTGACAAGTTATAATCATCTCATGTCTGTAAATTATCACAAAATGGGATAAATAAGTAATCTTCCTTTAAAGAGATAAAAACATATCTCAGTAGTTATATATACAAATATTCTTCCTCAAACAATAAATACAAATTAACAAACATATACAAATTAACACAGTTCATAACATATCATAACTACATACACACATATACAAATAAGCAACACGACGGGTGCCACATGTGAAGCAGGATCTGCTTACCCTTCCGGAGCAGCTGAGATCAACCCCAGTTTTTTGTGGGGTTCGTGTTGCTTAGTCTTTAGTTTTCTATGTTGTGTCCTTTGTACTATTATTTGTCTGTTTGTCTTTTTATTCTTAAGCATGGCGTTGTCAGTTTATTTTCAATCTATTGGTTTGACTGTCCCTCTGGTATCTTTCGTCCCTCTTTTACTTTATATTTACAAATGCTTGTAAAAATTAAAGAAATCACAACTTTTTTTTATGACATTAAAATGAAAATATTTACCTTCAAAAATCCAAGAGTATTATATACATTTTTATGACAAATAAAAAATAGGTTT
Organism: Mytilus trossulus; assembly: GCF_036588685.1. Classification (NCBI taxonomy): domain Eukaryota; kingdom Metazoa; phylum Mollusca; class Bivalvia; order Mytilida; family Mytilidae; genus Mytilus; species Mytilus trossulus. Next base: position 69,288,413 of record NC_086380.1, read on the forward strand.
TTCTCTCTCATTATTTCCAGTGTTTAACTTTCCAACTAAAATATAGACATTTTAATTGTATCTAGTACTATAGAGTATCTATTTTGATCAAATAATCATTGTTTCGAGCTCTTTTTTGTGACTCTAATAAAGATAGTCATGATAATAAACATATCGCAGAGTTAAAAATAATTTCGAATTTAAAAAAATATCTTCTTCTGAACCTCAACAAAAGTGTTATTTCTAAAATTGGTAAAAATTAGAATTAGTTAAAGCAAATTACTAAAAGAAGTTGGTAGATATACTAGAACGCCTTTAGAATAGAAAATGTGTCCACTTTGCAAGGATATAATTGAAGATGAATTCAATTGCCTCATTAAATGTAAAGTATTAGAACTTAATAGAAATATACTCTTTTGTAATTTAAGTGATATAGTTCCATATTTTGTTAATATGTCTGAACAAGGTAAATTTAGTTTCATTTTGAAAAGTAATGATACTGACATCTGTACTGTATGTGTAGCCCACAGGAATAAGCAATTTGTATTATTCGAACATTCATTTTAAGCAAACATAATGTTGTTAAGAACTGTTGTAGTACTAAAGCTTATTGTAATAGTTTGAATTAATAATATTATAAATAAATATGAATAACACCTCCATGCAATGTAGATATAAAATAAAAATATGTGTCTCTTATAATTGAGAAAATATTTCTCTGCATATTTGTTTTTTTCTATTTTTGTATTTGTATTTTGTAAATGTCAGCTGGTATCATTTCTGTATTGGAATTTACACCAATAACTATTTGATTTGATTTTATTTGATTTGCAATTTTTAGTTAACAACTTTCAATAGTATAAATATCTTATGGAAAGTTCACATTTAAAAGAGGGGCCAAAGGTACCAGAGGTACATTCAGATTCATGTGTCAAAAATAAACAACGCCATGACTAAAATAGAAAAAGACCAATAGACAAACAATAGTACACAAAACACAACATAGAAAACTAACGATTGAGCACTACGAATCATTCATATACATTAATACATTTAGTATGTAAAATAGAATCTTTAGACTGTGTGTAGCCTTCAGTATAATTTCATTATCCGTAATTTGATTTTCAATGACACATTTATCTTTTCAACAACAATTAATCAATATTTCAAGTATTTGTTTTTCAGTCCAGTTAAGAAAATAATGTATTATATTATAATTAGAATCAAGATATATTGTATAATTGCCATTAAGACATCTTTCCATCAAAGACCAATGGACGATGATGAAAACAATAGGGAAAATTCAAAACGATCAACAAAACACAACATTTCAGCATATGTTTTTGTAGATTTCTAATGAACTTGTATACATGTAGCTTGCAAAAAAGTTTTGATGTTTTTTCCCCTGTGTTACGCCTTGTAGGGGACATGAAAATACGAGGCGAGAGTTCATCCGTCCGTCTTGTCTTGTAAGCGCTCTCACAACTTTTGCCAGATTTTTCGACTATTTACCGGGTTTGTAATAACATAAGCAACAAGACGGGTGCCACATGTGAAGCAGAATCTGCTTACCCTTCTAAAGCACCTGAGATCACCCCAAGTTTTTGGTGGGGTTCGTGTTGCTCCGTCCATAGGTTACTATGTTGTTTCTTGTGTAATATTATTTGTCTGTTTTTCTTTTTAATTTTAAGCCATGGCGTTGTCAGTTTATTTTCGATTTATAAGTTTGACTGTTCCTCTGGTATCTTTCGCCCCTATTTCAAGAAAATTGTTTCAATTTTAAAATCTTTAACCACATCGAGATTGTTTTGTTAACTGGATCAAAAACTCAGTTCATTTATAAGTAAAATACGGATAAACAGGTTTTGTTAACAAACTTTTCTTCTGGCAACTATCTTCTGAAGTCCAAGATAGTTTAAGAAAATTATTAAAATTTCAAACATAGGGTGAATATTTGTGGACGATGCCGACAATGACGGAATGTAGTATCGCTTTGTCTCGCTTTTCCAACAAAGTTGATGGCTTACAAAAAATTGGGAATGATTTCATGGGACACAGATGATGCCCCCGCTTGCATATCATATCAATTTATAAAGGGAAATAACTACAGAACGGTAAAAGTGACGTACCCGAATTTGTTTTTGATCTGAGTTTTGTAGTAATAAGTATTGTGTACAAAATTCATAACATTTGGTTAAAACAAACTACAATTAGAGACTGAAACTTTTTCCATTTGTAAAGGGTTGAGGTGGGAGCACCAGAATTCAAACTTGATCTGTGTTTTGTGGTAACAAACATTATGTTTAAGTTTAATAACATTAAGTAGTTGCAAACTCAAGTTAGACAACAGAAACTTATTTTTGGACATACGGACGGTCAAGAGTAAAACTTAATGCCCCTTCCCTACGTGAGACATAAAATTACATTTCTACTACAGTTGTTATATTCAGGAAACAATGGTTGCAAGTAATTGCCAGTCCAGGTTATGAATTATTTTCACTTTAAGAAATATAAACTTCATTCAAAAAAGGTGTATGCCACTGACATTTGTGGCAAGACAAAAAGAACCTATATAGATATAGGAAGATGTGGCGTGAGTGCCAATGAGACAACTCTCCATCCAAATAACAATTTAAAAAAAAAGGTAAACCATTATAGGTCAATGTACGGCCTTTAACACGGAGCCTTGGCTCATACCAAACAACAAGCTATAAAGGGCCCCAAAATTACTAGTGTAAAACCATTCAAACGGGAAAACCAACGGTCTAATCTATATAAAAAAAAACGAGAAACGAGAAACACGTATATATTACATAAACAAACGACAACTACTGTACATCAGATTCCTGACTTAGGACAGGTGCAAACATTTGCAGCGGGATTAAACGTTTTAATGGATCCAAACCTTCTCCCTTTTTCTGAAACAATAGAATAACATCACAACATAGAAAAACACACGATAAAATATCAATTGGCAGACTCGTCAGATTATCGGAATTCCAATGGGGACTAACTGTGCACCACTTATTGCGGACCTCTTTTTGTATTGTTACGAGTTACAATTTATGACAAAAATAAGCAAAGACCCATCAAAACAACATCTGATAAACAAATTTAATAATACTTTTAGATATTTGGATGATATTTTGGCTCTCAATAATGACGACTTCAGTATGTATATTAATGAAATTTATCCTGGTGAACTTACTTTAAATAAAGCTAATACTAACAATGACCACTGCCCTTTCCTCGATCTTGATATCTATATCACTAACGGAAAGCTGAATACTAAAATTTATGATAAAAGGGATGATTTTTCATTTCCTATCGTTAATTATCCGTTTTTAGATGGTGACGTTCCCCTGTCACCATCTTACGGTGTTTATATATCTCAACTTGTACGATTCGCTCGTGTATGTAACAATGTTTTAGATTTTAACGAGAGAAATTTATGTATTACTGAAAAATTATTACACCAGGGTTTTCGATATCACAAACTAGTCAAAACATTTACTAAATTTTATCATCGGTATAAAGACATCATTCGTAAATATAGCTCAACATGCAGACTTTTTATACGTTCAGGTATTTCACATCCAATTTTTTATGGAAATATTCTTTATAAAGCACAAAGGTGTCAGTATTCACCTCATAAACTTACAAAACCTTTGAATAGACTTATTAAGAAGGGATATAATTACGATACTGTTGTCAAGTCATTAAAGATTGCATATTTTGGCGTTAATATTGAGTCACTGATAAGGTCTTTGCGTCGGAACTAAACACATTTATTCTAAAAACAGTTGTTGGCATGACACGGGTTATGTTCTTCTCATATATGTTATGATGGTATGATACTAAACCCCTTACGGGAAGGATTGTGTCTGATGTTCATATGATGAAATCATAATCTTTCAGTCAGTTTAATTGAAGTCTGGAGCTGGCATGTCAGTTAACTGCTAGTAGTCTGTTGTTATTTATGTATTATTGTCATTTTGTTTATTTTCTTTGGTTACATCTTCTGACATCAGACTCGGACTTCTCTTGAACTGAATTTTAATGTGCGTATTGTTATGCTTTTACTTTTCTACACTGGTTAGAGGTATAGGGGGAGGGTTGAGATCTCACAAACATGTTTAACCCCGCCGCATTTTTGCGCCTGTCCCAAGTCAGGAGCCTCTGGCCTTTGTTAGTCTTGTATTATTTAAATTTTAGTTTCTTGTGTACAATTTGGAAATTAGTATGGCGTTCATTATCACTGAACTAGTATATATTTGTTTAGGCGCCAGCTGAAGGACGCCTCCGGGTGCGGGAATTTCTCGCTACATTGAAGACCTGTTGGTGACCTTCTGCTGTTGTGTTTTTTTTATTTTGGTCGGGTTGTTGTCTCTTTGACACATTCCCCATTTCCATTCTCAATTTTATTGACTCAATCAAAAAACGTAAATTAATACACAATGAACGAATAAATTTGATCTGCGATATCTGAATGCAAATGCACAGTTAATAAAATATTAGAGACAAAAATTCAAGACCAAAAAGCAAACAAACAAGTTCAAACAAAGCCATGGCAATGCATGTTTTGGTGAATTCAATTAGTAATATCAAAACTGACCAAAATTAACTTACACCAAATTGCAAGTCTAACTGACTTGATCTATTAGACATACTTTTATATCAAAATCCAAAATAAGCAAAATGGTTTCATCACATAGAAATTTTCACATTTAGTAATGTTTATTGTCCATCATTTGCTGTAAAATCATAATGCTGTTTAGTATACACATCCCATTTTTTTTTTATCCTTTTAGTAAACAAACAACATTGGTATCAACTTCTCCTCTAGCTAGCAGTTATATCTAATGACGACAGCCCTTTGTGTTTAACCATATAATTAGCAGAATAGTTTTATTAATTTTCAATGTTCGCCTATCTTCTAATGTATATTACTTTTGTTTTTGTAATAAATGTATAATATTGGTATGATTTTCTCTTCTTGCGATATCTAGTGGTGTAAGTCCACTCCATTTAACATTACAATCTGCTTTACGTGATAATAACAATTCAACAATCTCCATATGACCTGTATAGCATGCTATCAATAAAGGGGATTCTCCTGATTTCACACACTTATTAATGTCAGCCTTATTGTTCATCAACAACTGTACTATTTTGGCGTGTCCTTCCTTACATGCTATGAACAGAGGTGATATTCCAGCATCTTTACACTTATTAATGTCAGCCTTATTGTCAATTAACATCTGTACTACTTCAGTATGTCCTTCCTGACAAGCAATGAACAGAGGTGAAGATCCAGTATCTCTACACTTATTAATGTCAGCCTTATTGTTTATTAACATCTGTAATACTTCAGTATGTCCTTCCTGACAAGCAAAGAACAGAGGTGATATTCCATCATTATCTCTACACTTATTGATGTCAGCCTTATTGTCAATTAACATCTGTAATACTTCAGTATGTCCTTCCTGACAAGCAATGAACAGAGGTGATGCTCCAGTATATATGCACTTATTAATGTCAGCCTTATTGTTTATTAACATATGTACTACTTCAGTATGTCCTTCTTGACAAGCAATGAACAGAGGTGATGCACCAATATCTTTACACTTATTAATGTCAGCCTTATTGTTTATTAACATCTGTACTACTTCAGTATGTCCTTTCTTACAAGCTATACACAGAGGTGATGCTTCTTCATTATTACACTTATTGATGTCAACCTTATTGTTTATTAACAAATGTACTACTTCAGTATGTCCTTCCTGACAAGCAAAGAACAGAGGTGATATTCCATCACTATCTCTGCACTTATTAATGTCAGCCTGATTGTTTATTAACATATGTACTACTTCAGTGTGTCCTTCCTGACAAGCAATGAACAGAGGTGATGATCCAGTATCTTTACACTTATTAATGTCAGCCTTATTGTTTATTAACATCTTTACTACTTCAGTATGTCCTTCCTGACAAGCAATGTACAGAGGTGATGATCCATTATCTCTACACTTATTAATGTCAGCCTTATTGTGAAACATATTTACTACTTCAGTATGTCCTTCCTGACAAGCAAGGTACAGAGGTGATGTTCCATTATCACGACAATGGTTTACATTACTGTAACAATGATATAAGCACCATGCAACCAGATCAATATCTCCTATATAACAACACTGTATCAATGGAGTGCTATTGTTGTGTGTGTTATATAGACTTGTTAATTGTTTCTGTTTTGATATTTCTAAACCTTTTATATGTACAAGGAATCTTTGTCTGAAGATTTGATCATCCATATTGATGTTACAGAAGACATCTACTATATTTCGTCTAAACCAGTCATCTATCAATCTATTTATATACATTTGTTGATATCTTTCTGATACATCTATTAAAAATTTATCTCTTTTGTCTTTTTTTTCAAAAACAAACCTTTCACGAATAAAATCACTTGAAGCATTATTAATTAAACAATAAATCATCACACTGCCAAAGTAAAAAGCAAGAAAGTCAAACAGCTTGTCATGAATAGTTCTGTATGAATCACCATCCTTTCTGATAAATGTATGAGTAAGTGAATCCAGCTCATCACGAAGAACCAATCGAGATGTTCCTTTTACTACTTTACAGGCTTCATATGTGTTCTTTATAATTGTTTTGATATCTTTATCGACATCTTTTGTGAGCCATTCTTCTTTTAAACAATTGTTAAACATGACACATAGAGCAAGTGCACAGTATTTGACATGTGCTCCCTCTGTTTGTAATTTATCTATCTCTTCTTTGTAAACTGTAAATGGATTCTTAAAGAAATCTTCTATTACCAGATTTTTGTTTTTGCTGTACAATTGACATAAAAGAGGAAAACAGTCAAACATGTCATAAAATTTCTTGATCTTAGACGCGTTTGATTTCAAGTAAAGTTCAGCAATAGATTGTTTTTCTGTTTCTGATAAGTGTTTATCTTCTGACAAAAGATTACATTCACAGGACTGATTAAAAGATAAAGACTTCATTTTTTCATCCTTAAAAACCTGAAGTCTACAAGACATGATTAGCTTGACTGTTTTTTTTTCTATTAATGTTTTGATTTTTTCCATCAGATTTTTCCAGCTTTCTAACTTCATAGGATTTATGGTATATGTTCCACAAAAGTCATCAACAACAAACAGGATCTTTTCACTTGGATTGTACCACTTGATAATTTTTCCAGGGTTTGTTACCGGTAAAATTACATAGCCTTCTTCTTGCATTCGTAGAGCAACATGACGCATCAATGATGATTTTCCTGTTCCCGAACTTCCAGTGACAACAACACAACCATTTTCTTTGATACATTTTAATACACTTATTGCTCCATTTGTTTCTATAAACATTTTGTCATCTTCTTTCCAAGTTTCTAATCCTCTTTAATTTGACCTAAAAAGAAAGAATTTGATTTTTCTTTAAAATTTACAATTATTTTGAGACTGACTTCTGTGATTTAGCCATACTGATATGTACTCATAAACCTTATAACATTTATAAAACTTTAGGACCTGAGCTTACATGATCAAAGTTATTCCTCAATTAAAAGTAAAAACACAAAAATACTGAACTCCGAGGAAAATTCAAAAAGGAAAGTCCAAAATCAAAAGGCAAAAATCAAAAGTCTAATGGATAACAACTGTCATATTCCTGACTTGGTACAGGCATTTTCTAATGTAGAAAATGATGGATTGAACCTGGTTTTATAGCTAACTAAACCTCTCACTTGTATGACAGTCGCATCAAATTCAATTACATTGTAAACGATGCATGAACAAAACAAACATACTCAAAGAGTAAAAATGTAAAAAATAGGGGTACAGCATTCAATATTGTGTTATCATCTTAATCACTGACAAAACAACAAATGTAACGAAGAAGCACAAAAAGGCATACATCAAATTTAACATACTCATTTTGCTTATCTTATACGACTTTATTTATCTATGTAGAGTCTACCCGTAAAGGATGGAAGGTTTTCAGTACTGGTGTAAAATTGCGCGTTTGAAATTCGCACAGGTAGACATAAAATAATTTTGTCGTTCAAAGTATGACGGGATACATAAATGCAGAGTCACGTAAAGTAGATATAACAAAAAACAGACTTAACAGTAAAAGTAATAATAATAAATAAAATAATTGTGTGGTTCAAAGTATGACGGGATACATAAGTACAGTTTCACGTCAAATGTATATCATAAAAAACAGCCTTAACAGAAAAAGTAGTATTATTGAATAGAATAGTTTTGTCATTCAAAGTATGTCAAGATCCATTAGTAAAAGTAATATTAATAAATGAAATAATTTTATCGTTCAAAGTATGATGTTTTGCATAGAGCCACGTCAAATGAATATCTCAAAAAAACTGACTTAACAGTAAAAGTAATATCAATAAAGACAAATAAAAGAATACTATAAAAGATATAATGTGTTTTGATCCAAACAATTTCTTTTTATAGAACAAGCATTCTGATAGTATTGCATGGCAAGATATAGTCCCCTACCGGTTAAAAATTTATTGTATTAAAACCAAAATTCTAACTTGATCTGTAACTTGTCATGGTGTAAATCATAATACAAATATCAAGTCAATATCTTCAAGAATGAAAAAAAAAAATGTGGAGAAAACTGATTATTTTAGTCTAAGGACCATTACTCTGCACAAAATCATCAGACCGAAACAAAATTCAAATTTGAACTGTAACTTGTCATGACAAGAGTGCACACGCTGCAATGTCTTGCCTTCCTTTCTAATCATTATCATTATGTTGATAGTCCTAAGTTTAAAGCTTTACTACATTATCTATCACATGAACTTAACGTGGTCCAATTAAATGAGGCTACGGTCATATAAACCAGACAAGAAATACATGTACACATTACAATCATGCAATACACTAAGTACATCGTGTATCATCAGTACAGCGGATATAGGTACTAACCAAGATGGCTTTGTCTATTTTGAAATGATACAGTAACGAAAACCTTTGTTTTGTTTTATCAACATTCAGTGTACATTCCTCAACATCTGAAATTCCTGCATCCAAATAATTTTGCAACGATTTTATCCTATTTATAAGACAACTTTGATATTCTAATAAGAACAATTTTAAAACTTGTACATGCGCAAATAGTTGTGAATGTCAACACTAACTTTCAATGTCGATACAGGTGTCGAGACATTTACATTTTTTATCTGAAAGAAAGCTATTACAGTTCAAAAGTTATAGTTACCAATCATAAACCTACATGTGACTACTAATTTCCTGAAACTTTTTGGGTAGTAAACGAGTATGAAAATAAAGTTTGTATGTACGGTGTAAAGCAACTTAACTATGTATCGTACAGAAGGATTTATGTGGTCAGCTTAACACCGAACACACCGCTTCTTTTTCGGAATAAAATATCGAAAAATAACATATGTATGAAAGATTTAAATGCCAATTATTGAATCAGCTATACTTATTACACACACAGTGGCCTTCTAACAGAAAAAGAGTTGCAAAAAATATAGAATTATATCGGATGAGACGAGCGCCAACTTCTTTGACAATTAAGTATTTGCACATGTTTTTAGTAATCATTCTTGTTTTGGAAAAATAATGAGACATCTCTAATTATCAACATACGACCAAATCATTTCTTAAAACAGCAATTATGTTAAGATGGAAGTACACATTTATATTATGCGAACAAAACACATATTTTCGTAACCGTGTACGGTCAAAATCACTCACGCCCGCTTGGTTAGTACCTATATCGGCAGTACCGATGAAACACGGTGAAGTATAGTTGCCCTATTGCCTATAGTTTCTTAGAAACAGACTTAACCAAGAAAACTAAACATTGACTAATGAACCATGAAAATAAGGTGAACCATGCCAGGCAGACATGTAAAGGTTACAATTCTTCCATACAACAAATATAGTTAACCTATATTTATTGCTTATGGTTTAAGAAAAAACAGACCAAAACACAATAAAATACTCCACTGGTTGCAGCTTGTTACGACCACAGAGGTCGAACCCTGAACAGTTGGGGCAAGTATGGACACCAGATTCAAGCTTGATACAGCTCTGCATTTTGATTGTGATTAAATATTTGACACAACATAGGTTTTTGTCACAGAATGAATGTGGTCTAAGAACTTATACATATTAAATTCACCTATTATGGTCCAATATCCAAAATCGGAATACATGTTAGATTCAGCATATCAAAGAATCTCAAGAATTAATTTTGTAATGAAATCAAACAAAGTTTAATTTTGGACCCTTTTGACCTCAATGTAGAACGATTTGATAACCAGGCCAAACTATCAAAAATCAAAATTCATTGTTTAGATTCAGCATATCGAAGAACCCCATATATTCAAATTCTGTTGAAATCAAACAAAGTTTCATTTTGGACCCTTAATTGGACCAACTAGAAAACTGGACCCTTAATTAAAAATCTTAGTACATGTTTAGATTCAGCATATCAAAGAACCCAAAGAATTCAATTTTTGTTAAAATCAAACAAAGGTTAATTTTGGACCCTTTGAACCTTATTGTAGACCAATCTGAAAACGGAATTAAAAATTAAGAATCTAAATACACGGTTGGATTCGGCATATCAAAGAACGCTAGTTCATTTTTTATTAAATTGTGGACCATTTTGGCCCCTCATTTCTAAAATGTTGGGACTAAAACTCACAAAATCAATCCCAACCTTCATTTCGTGATCATAAACCTTGTGTTTAAATTTCATAGAGATACAATCAGTTAAACTGGAGTATTAGTGCATACACCAATGTGTCTTCGGACGATGACGAGGACGACGACGACGCCAACGACGCTAACATCAAACCAATATACGATCACAAAAATATTTTGCAGTCATATGAACACTTAACACTGAGCATTGAACCACGAAAATGAAGTCACGGTCAAATAAAACCTGGCAGACTGACATGCACATCATAAAATAGTTCCATACACCAAATATAGTTGACCTATTGCATACAGTGTTCGAAAAACAGACCACAACACAAAAACTTAACTTTAACCACTGAACCATGAAAATGAGGTCAAGGTCAGACGACACCTGCAAGTTGGACATGTACACCTGACAAGCATTCAATACACCAAATATAGTAGACCTATTGCATACAGTATTAGAAAAACAGTAAAAAACACAAAAACTTAACTATAACCACTGAACCATGAAAATTAGTTCAAGGTCAGATGACGCCAACCAGTTGGACATGTACACCTGACAATCATTCCATACACCATATATAGTAGACCTATTGCCTATAGTATCTGAGAAATGGACTTGACCACGAAAACTTAACCTTGTTCACTGATCCTTGAAATTAGGTCCAAGTCAAGTGAAAACTGTCTGACGGGCATGAGGACCTTGCAAGGTAGGAACATACCAAATATAGTTATCCTATTACTCATATTAGGAGAACATTTAAGAATACTAAAAATCATAATTTTTTTTTCAAGTAGTCACTGAACCATGCAAATGAGGTCAAGGACAATGGATATATGACAGACGGAAACTTCGTAACATAAGGCATCTATATACAAAGTAGGAATGGTCCAGGTCTTCTTCCTTCTGAAATATTATAGGCTTTCAAGAAGCTAGCTAACACCCCTGCTGCACCTGGATCACTATCCCTCTGTCCAGCTTTCTGCGACAGAAGTCGTAGGCTCGACAAAAATCAACAATTCAGAACTGGGGAAGTAAATTATAAATAGGACAGATTTTCCCAAAATATTCAGGGCAGATAGAGTTTGTTATGCTAACCATATTTCCCCTTTCAGTTTTTCTCAACTGGTTCTAGTTTTCCAGATACTAATCAAAACTGTAGTGTTCCCCTATGTTATATTTTTAACCATAGTGGCCATGTTGATTGCTCAGACTGGAGGAAAATTTTAAACTATATAGTTGACATCCTTTAACACATGATACATGAACAGACAAACTTTGGTTTCAATCAATTGAACAGTTTAACAGAAGATGATTTTTCAAGAAAAGTTTATAGACGACAGGCTTTAAGATAAAACAAAATTTACATTTTACACCTATGTTGTATTTTTACTAATGTCAGCAATGATGGAATGTAGAGAGAATCATCAGACACATCTATGACAACTAGCCCAGTTGTTAATTTAAGAGTAAAATGTTTTACACTTTACCTGACAACAGACAACAACAACTGACACCAAGTAACAACATTAGCTCCTTTGATGTTTTAGGTCAGGTGAGATAAAAAGCCAAAAATACTAGAAATATAGTAAATATTGAAGGTAAATTCCCTGATTTCACATCCTTAGCTATATAACTATACAACCTTTTCTATATGAGTTTAACATACCTCTGATGTTCCACGCTATTGGGTCTTTCAAAAGTTCTGTGACTTCCGTATATTCAGTCTGTAAAGTAATGTGGGAAACTTGTAACTTCCTCAGATTTTCCGTCACTTCTGAGTGCTTCGTCCCCAAAATATCCACTGTTTGTCCGAAATCTTTTATCTTTTCCTGTGATTGTTTGATTTCCAGCATGATTTCCTGATTTGACTGATCTAAGATTTTCACCTTTAAATTTTGGCACTCTTGATTCATTGGCTGACCACCCAACCTACTTACTGCCTACAAAAATATTTGGAAAAAATAGAGAATGTGTCCCCATGAAGACAAAAGTACACCTGCTTGCATACAACATTATTTAATCAAAGTGCTTGAAAGCACTGAACAGTAAAGATTGCTTCAATTTATCAGTGAGAAGTAATACCAAATATGACATTGTTTGTAGTTAATTTAACAGATATTCTAGACAAAGGAAGATAAGTCTAATTTAACAACGACATAATTTATATTTTTAGATTAGATATTAGATTCCTGCACCTTGCAAAAGTTATGTAATTTTCTTGACAAGTATAACATAATTTTGGGCATTGAATATCTAAGCATACATTACATTGATAAATTTTTTGAAATGTTAATAGATAGGATATTAGCATGTTATTATCAATGCACTATATTTTGTGTATCAACAAAAGTAGTAATAAGCCTTGGAACATTTAGATATCAAGTCAGTTCCATAAGGTTTTGATTGCATTTCATGCAATTTTTGCCTTAAAAAAATGCTTTTACAATTCTTAACTCACTTTGAAACAAGCTATTGGCTTAAGGATATTGGTTTGCAGGAAAACCTAATTAAACCTCCACTTTAGATTAGTGAAAAGAAATTGTAATTCCCTCTATTTAAATATAGCATTTGCAAAAGTGTAGGAATCAATACACAGCTAGTACATGTACTGTAATAAATTCAATCAAATTACTTCGTCATGCAGAAGGTGTTATATTCACTATAAATAATTTATCAGTGGGAGGCAAAATTAAACATTGCATTGTATAAAGCACTGATTGTAGTTGATTCAACTATAATTATGAACAAAGGAAGATAACTCCAATTTTAACCAGGTGCTCTGCAGGGGGCAGCTTTATACGACCGCATAAGTCGGACCATGAACAGTTGGGGCAAGTATTGACACAATATCAAAGCTTGATACACGTCTGAATTTGGATTGCGATCACATTTTTTACATAATTTGAGTTTATGACACAAAACAAATGGCAAAATCTTACAAATCTATTGCACAATATTGTGCAATTGATTAACTTTTAAAAAATTTGGAATTTGAGAAATTTGAAAAAAAAAAAATGAAAATCATTACCACCCCCACTTTTTTTGCAAGAAGTCCAAAACCTGACATTTCTTTTTACAAAAGTTGTGTAAGGGAGGCAAATCCGAACATACGAAACATTGTATGTTCAATGTTTTAGAATTACCTCCCTTACACTGCTTTTAAATTGTCTAAATTGTCCTATTTCCTTAACTATTGCCACTATATCCCCCAAAATCAATCCCAATATTCCTTAAGTGGCAATGAACCTTCTTGTAAAATTTTATAGATATCCATACGCTTAAAACACAAGTTATTGTCTGTAAACTAGACAAATGCTTGTTTTTGGTCTCTTTTTGGCCCTTAATTCTTCGACAGTTTGCCTAATAACCCCTTAAAATAAATCTCAACCTTCTACTTATAGTTTTAAACATTGTGGTACAATTTCAGAACAATTGAAATACTAATACACAACTTTTTGTCTTGAAACAAGATAAATGCTCTTTTTTACCCTTCGGGCCCCTAATTCCTACTCCTTTGGGACCATAACCCCCAAAATCAATCCCATGCTTCCTTTTGTGGTAATAAAAACTGAGCTAAAATTTTAATGATTTCTTTTAACTTATTCAAAAGTTATTATCCGAAAACAATCCGTCTTCGGGCGACGCTGACGACAACGATTGGTACTTTTAGTAAAAAAATGAAATGTTTAGCAATTATTCAATTTGTAAAGAGCATATCTCTAGAACAGTAAAAGTGACAGCACCCAAATTCAAACTTTGTCTGTATTTTACGATAATAAGCGTTGTGTATAAGTTTAATAACATTTGGTTGAGGCAAACTAATGTTAATGAGCGGAAACCAACTTTAGGACGTACGGACGGACGAACGGGCGTACAGACAGACAGACAAAGGTTAAACTTAATGCCCCCTCCGCTACGGCAGGGGCATAAAAAATAGTATTCAATCAAACCTCCATATAATTCAAAATTAATGTAAACAGACTTTTTCTTTAATGAATGTGACAGCCACCTTTATATAATATTAGAAAAATTAACATTTGAAGTCACTTAAGCATGAGATAGGGAAATCTTATACACTGAATTTCTTCCTATATCTTGCTCATTGAAAATTGTGAGGAAAAACAAATACATGTTGGATCAAGGATTTTACAAGAAGGCACACATTTATATTTTTACTTGGGGCAGATCCCCTGTGTCCCTCATAACCTGTCAGTGCTATGTATAAATCACTGATACTAATGTAACACTTACATCAGATATATTACTCCATGCTGTATTGAAATCAACAGTGGCCATTGTGTTACTATCATGATGAGCTAATATATTCCTGTACCATTTAATTCTTGCTAGATCAGGTCCTGGAGTTGTCTCCAATGGTAGTGGAAGTCTGTCAAAGCCATTGATTGGCTGAGTAACATATGTCAAATTTCTGATCAAGCAAATCATCAATGTCACATCAAAAGCTGAGGAAACGGGTACACCTGTAATATAAAATATCATAATTAATTACACCTGTAACATCAACTGTATTAGAATCTGATACAACTGTAATATTTTTAAAAGTATTAGATAGTTATCAAAGATACCAGGATTATAGTACGCCAGACGCGCATTTCGTCTACATAAGACTCATCAGTGACACTCATATGAAAATATCTATCAAGCCAAACAAGTACAAAGTTGAAAAGCATTGAGGATCCAAAATTCCAAAATGTTGTGCCAAATACGGCTAAGGTAATCTGTGCCTGGGATAAGAAAATCCTTATTTTTTCGAAAAATTCAAAGTTTTGTAAACAGGAAATTTATAAAACTTACCACATTATTGATATTCATGTCACCACCGAAGTGTTGACTACTGGGATGGTGGTACCCTCGGGGACGAAACGTCCACCAGCAGTGGCATAGACCCAGTGGTGAAAATAGTTATCAAAGGGCCGGGTACACTTTAAAATTAATATTACAATCAGGACACCTGTATTATCAAAAGCATGAGAATCAGACACACTTGTTAAATCACAAGTGTTACTATCAGATTCAGAAAAACATAAACACCAAAAGCAAAGACATCAGGTACAACTGTAACAAAAAATTATTAGTTAGCTACACTTTAACATCAAAAGTGTTAGAGTAAGGCACACTTGTAACATTAAAAGTATTGAATTTAGGTACATTTGTAACATAAAATGTATAAGAGTCTGGTATGGCTATAGCATCAAAAGTTATAGACTCAGTATAAATAAGAAGATATGGTATGATTTTCATGAGACAATTTTCCATCCAAGTCATAATGTATCAAACAATTATAGGTGACTGGTAAAAAAAAGCATTAAACACAGAACCTTGACTCACACCGAACAGCTAGCTATAAAAAGCTCTAAAATTATTAGTGTAAAAATAATTCAAAATGTACCACATCAACAAACAAACCCAATGAACAGCAGATTCCTGACTTAGGACAGGTGCATAACTGTGCAGATGGTTTAAAGGATTTAACAGGCGCCAACATTCACCCTTACCTCAGACAGTAGTGTAACATAACAACATAACCAGATGCTCCGCAGGGCGCAGCTTTATACGACCACAGAGGTCGAACCATGAACAGTTAAGGCAAGTATAGACATATCATTTAAGTTTGATACAGCTCTGAATTTGGATTGTGATTGAATAGTTGACACAACATAGGTTTCTGACACAGAATGAATGTGGTCAAAGAACTTAAACCTGAAAACTTTAAAATTTTAAATTGGATATTCACCTGCTCTGGTCTAATATCTAAAATCTAAATGAAGGTTAGATTCAGCATATCATAGAACCCCGAGAATTGAATTTTTGATTAAATTAAATAATGTTCAATTTTAGACCCTTTAGACCTCAATGTGGACCAATTTGATAACCGGGCCCAAATATTAAAAATCTAAATACATGGTTAGAATTAGCATATTGAAGAACCCCATACATGTTGAAATCAAACAAAGTTTAATTTTGGACCCCGATTTGGACCAACTTGAAAACTGGGCCAATAATAAAAAATCTAAGCACATTTTTAGATTCAGCATATCAAAGAACCCCGAGAATTCATTTTTGTTAAAATCAAACTAAGTTTAATTCTGGACCGTTTTGACCTTAATGTAAACCAATTTGAAAACGGAACCAAAAATTAAAAATCTACATACACAGTTAGATTCATCATATCAAAGAACCCCAATTATTCAATTTTTGATGAAATCAAACAAAGTTTAGTTTTGGACCCTTTTGGCCCCTTATTATCAAACTGTTAGGACCAAAACTCCCCAAATCAATCCCAACCTTCCTTTTGTGTTCATAAACCTTGTGTTTAAATTTCATTGATTTCTATTCACTTATACTAAAGAAATTGTGCAAAAAAAAAGAATAATGCTTATTTGGGCCCTTTTTTGGCCCCTTTTTCCTAAACAGTTAGAACAAAAACTCCCAAAATCAATCCCAACCTTCCTTTTGTGGTCATAAACCTTGTGTAAAATTTCATAGATTTCTTTTTACTTTAACTAAAGTTATAGTGCGAAAACCAAGAAAATGCTTATTTGGGCCCTTTTTGGCCCCTTATTCCTAAAATATTGGGACCAAAACTCCCAAAACCAATCCAAGCCTTCCTTTTGTGGTCATAAACCTTGTGTTATAATTTCATAGATTTCTATTCACTTTTACTAAAGTTAGAGTGCGAAAACTAAAAGTATTCGGACGACGACGACGACGACGCCAACGTGATAGCAATATACGACGAAAATTTTTTCAAATTTTGCGGTCGTATAAAACCTCAATAAAAAGATTTTTCTGATAATAAAATGATCAAATGTTTGCACCTGTCCTAAGTCAGGAATCTGATGTACAGTAGTTGTCGTTTGTTTATGTAATATATACGTGTTTCTCGTTTCTCGTTTTGTTTATATAGATTATACCGTTGTTTTCCCGTTTAAATGGTTTTACACTAGTAATTGTGGTGACCTTTATAGCTTGTTGTTCGGTGTGAGCCAAGGCTCCGTGTTGAAGGCCATACTTTAACCTATAATGGTTTACTTTTTACTTTTTTATTTCGATGGAGAGTAGTCTCATTGGTACTCACACCACATCTTCCTATATCTATATACTAAATCCCACCACTAGTCAGCCAGTGAAATCTTAAGGCTCCTTTATTAAGCAGTCTATGGAACTGCAGACAGGGGGAACTTGAGGTCATTTGTTGTGTTTAATTTTTTATTATTATTATTATTCATATTAATGTAAATGTCATCATTATAATTGTGTTTAATGTAATTAGCATGCCTTTGGTCCTCTTATGGATGTAAGTTGTGCTTTAATAAAGATAGTCATATATAGTTTTAAACACATTTTTTTTATTTTCAGTACTTTCAGACCACTAAATAATTATTTTCTGTTTAAACTGGGGTAAAAATGTTTTGGATTGGTGCAACCATACAAACATACCATTTCTCGGAAACAAAAGATTCCACTGAGCCTGGTTCAAAACTCTCTTTAATTTCAAATCATAAAGAGTGTTGTAACCTTTATTCAGCGTTGACGGTAGATGAGTAGGCGGAAATTCTCTGTCAAAATAAGTACGGACTGCTCTAGGTGACACTCCTTTCAATAACAATGCTAATCGTACATAATTTTCTTCTTCTTCCAAGAGTGGTGCCATCATTTTAAATATTTTTCTGTTTACAATTGAAGCCTATAACATTCTTACTTAATGGTCCATGCGGTCCTGAAAAAAAATTAAAAGATTTATGCATGATGCTTTAAAAAAGCAAATTTTTAAGCATCGGCATAGCAATAAGCTACACTTCCTTATTTAGAATATTGATAAGACGGTTTTCCCTTCTGTTGGGTATTTTTTTTAGATAGAATAGGTTAATGTAACTCTGTGCCTTTGGATCTATCTGCCTGCAAGAGCAGAGTCCAAATGACATGGATTCTCATCTTTATGTAACCATGTATTATGTTCATGTAACAGTATTCGACAATCGATTGATTTTTGTTTATAAAAAATAATAATCTTGTCAACAATATTCAATGGTATCATTTTGTCGATTAAAAAAAAAGTAAAATCACAAAAATAATGAGGAAAATTCAAAACGAAAATAATAGCAAAAACCAAAAGATTAAACACATCAAACGAATGGAATTACAACGATCAACTGTTGTACCAAATTAACATACTTCCTTCGTGTCAGTCAACGGGGTACTTTCATAATCATTCTGTGAACTATATATTAATATTATAGTCGGATCGCCATCGTATCGATCCTATTTAATCCATACAATTGTGTCACGGTTGTTCAATATATATCTTAAAACTTGCACGATCGTATCCATCGTATACAATCAATAAAAGTGTGCCACAAATGATCACCATTATCAGCTAAGTCAACTCTTTATTTATATCATACACCAAACACTATAGTACCGATCGTATTCAATCGATAAAATTGATCCACGGTTAATAAGTTTAATCAAATCAATCAACTCTATATTAACATTATAAACATAGCAGAATTGTATCGATCGTATTCCATAAATATCATTGTGTCATGGTTAATAACGTGTGACTTTTTGTGTTTCCTTGGTACATATGACGTGGACCTGTACTTTTAAAGATCCCGTCATTATGCTATTCTTTTATAATAATTTTTAAAATACTTTGAACGACAAAATTATTTTACTCGCGTAGTGGTGGTATTAAACATTTGTGGATACTTAAAAATCATATAGAAATGATGGATAATTTTAAACCTTGGTAATTTTCTGAAAATTAGTATTAACGATAGTTTTGATTTTTCAACCATGTATACCACCATTATCCGTCTAAAATTATGATTTTGAAAATACTTTGAATAACAAAATTATTATCTATTTCTTTCTGTGTGACGTTTACAGTTGACGTCACACACGCGCTACACTAGAGTTCATGTGAATGCAGTCACAGGACTTCCAATATTTAATCCTTTAAGGGTTGAATCAAAATACATCAAATATTATTTATTTATTATTATGAGGCTGACTTCATGCATGAACTTCTTAGGAAGAAAGATAAGAAGTAAGCAATATCCTTTAACTCTACTTTCCGCTATATAGATGATGTTCTTTCACTAAATAATATAAAATTTGGTGACTATGTGGAACGCAACTATCCCATTAAATTAGTGATAAAGGATACTACAGATACAGTTACGTCGGCTTCATATTTTGACTTACATTTAGAAATTGACAATGAGGGTTGATTGAAAACAAACTTTACGACAAAAGAGATGATTTCAGCTTTCCAATTGTGAACTTCAGAAATTTACCCAAACGAACTTACTTTGACTAAATCTAACATAAACAGCAGCAGTTGTCCTTTTCTAGATTTAGACATTTCAATTTCAAACGGGAAACTTCACACTAAAATTTACGACACAAGAGACGATTTTTCATTTCCTATTGTTAATTTTCCTTTTTTAGACGGTGATGTGCCTTTGGCTCCATCATACGGTGTTTATTTATCGCAACTCGTTCGGTTTGCCCGTGTGTGTTCTGATGTCATAGATTTTAACGAACGTAATCAATGCATCACTGGTAAATTGTTGTGTCAGGGATTTCGATACCATAAATTACTTAAAACTTTTACTAAATTCTTTCATAGATACAAAGATTTGATTAGTAAATTTGGCTATACCTGTAGAAAGCTTATTAAAAATGGTATTCACATCCTAAATTTTATGGTAATATTGTACTTAAAGCGAGGAAATCACTATGTAATCCTTGTAAACTCATCGAACCTTTAAACAAACTTATAAGTAAGGGTTATCGTACCAACATTGTAATTAGATCTCTGAATATAGTTCACATTGGCACTAATATTGATTTTGTCATTAGCAAATTAAAACAAAACTAAATTTCATTATCTTTTGAGGCGAGATGTATAGAGACACAGACACGTTAACTTTTATTTCTATAGAAGTCGCTCTTCACTATACTACTACCTGTCGATACATTTATTTTGGCATTGCACAAGTTATGTCTTCTTTGACTATTAATGACGTTAAAATACTAAATCCCTGTGATGTGTTTTAGTCGATTTTAGTCTCTGATGCATGATTTTTTAATATTAATTGGTTTTGGCTTTTAACTAGCTGTCAGTAACTGCGAGTACTCTCAAATCGTATTTTCTTTTTAATTCGACCTGTTGATACTGTTTATAATGCTTTTTTGTTTATTTTTTATTTATATGGATCTTGTCTGTACACCAGCTTTGATTATTTGTAATATCTTCAATTTTTCACTTATTCTTACAACATTTGTATAAACTTCAAGATTATAAAAAAACGTTTTTTTTTCTAAAGTGAACATTGATTGGTTAAATATTTCTCAGTGTGTTTGAATTTGTTTGTTAGCTTTTTGGTCATGAATATTTGTCTCTAATATTTAATTAACTGTGCATTTGTATTCAGATATCGCAGATCAAATTTATTCGTTCATTGTGTAATCATACGTTTTTTGATTGAGTTAAGTCTGCCAATTGATATTTTATCGTATGTTTTTTCTATGTTGTGATGTTATGCTATTGTTTCAGAAAAAGGGAGAAGGTTTGGATCCATTAAAACGTTTAATCCCGCTGCAAATGTTTGCACCTGTCCTAAGTCAGGAATCTGATGTACAGTAGTTGTCGTTTGTTTATGTAATATATACGTGTTTCTCGTTTCTCGTTTTGTTTAAATAGATTAGACCGTTGATTTTCCCGTTTGAATGGTTTTACACTAGTAACTTTGGGGCCCTTTATAGCTTGTTGTTCGGTGTGAGCCAAGGCTCCGTGTTGAAGGCCGTACTTTAACCTATTATGGTTTACTTTTTAAATTGTTATTTGGATGGAGAGTTGTCTCATTGGCACTCACACCACATCTTCCTATATCTATTTCCATTTCTAAGTAGCAACATTCCAGCAGCACCTGCATACGGGGTATATATCTCCCAATTGATACGATATTCCCGTGTTTGCATTTCCTATCATGATTTTCTTGATAGAGGGTTGCTGCTTACAAGGAAGCTATTAAACCAAGAGTTTCAAATGGTGAAGTTGAAATCATTCCTTCATATATTTTACGGACGCCATCACGAGTTGGTTAACCGTTATGGAATATACGTTTCACAAATGATATCGAATATGTTCCTTACGTTGTAACTACAATCCCCTTCCCTTTCATGACTGTGACCTACCGAATTAGACTATTTATATTGATATCACATAAGCAACACGACGGGTGCCACATGTGGAGCAGGATCTGCTTACCCTTCCGGAGCACCTGAGATCACCCCTTGTTTTTGGTGGGGTTCGTGTTGTTTATTCTTTGGTTTTCTATGTTGTGTCATGTGTACTTTTGATTGTCTGTTTGTCTTTTTCATGTTTAGCCATGGCAGTGTCAGTTTGTTTTAGTTTATGTCCCTTTGGTATCTTCTTTCCTCTTTTAAACATCCAAAATATAAGCAATTACAGTCGCCGTCACGTAAAATTGGCACCATGATTTTTGTCAAAATTTTCTAAAATATCGACCGCGTTTACTCGAGATCATGTTTTTCAATTAGCGGGATAAAAATCCAATCCAAATATATACTACTGTCCTACCTTTTATTGTGTTTTCACAGTATAATCCTGACCTTCACATTTTTCAAGATTGTTTTCATTGTAAAACCGCCATTTTGGTTTCTATGAGGATCCCTTACTACATAACATTCGTTACTCTCCAGTTATTTCTATTTGGGATTGTGAAACAGTAATGACTGCTGTACCCCTATTTTGACAATTTTTTCACCTTTTTTGTCCTTTTTGTTCATGCATCGATGCAAATATATTGGAATTTGATGCGACTAGCTAGCATACAAGTGAGAGGTTTAGCGCTATAAAACCAGGTTCAATGCACCTTTTTCTACGTGAGAAAATGCCTGTACCAAGTCAGGAATATTAAGTTGTTATCCATCCGTTTTAGGTTATTGAGCTTTTGATTTTGCCATTTGATAATGGACTTTCCGTTTTAATTTAATTTTCCACTGAGTTCAGTAAGAAAAAAAACATAATGAAATTGTTCAGATACTAATGAACAATAAGGCTAATAATGATAAGTGTAGAGATACTGGAACATTACCTCTGTACCTTGCTTGTCAGGAAGGATATACTGAACTAGTACAGTTTTTATAATAACAATACGGTTGAAACTGGACATGCGTATACATATTTAAGTACATGCACATCGGTGCATCAAATGTTGCAGGTCA
Organism: Mytilus trossulus; assembly: GCF_036588685.1. Taxonomy (NCBI): domain Eukaryota; kingdom Metazoa; phylum Mollusca; class Bivalvia; order Mytilida; family Mytilidae; genus Mytilus; species Mytilus trossulus. The sequence continues at coordinate 69,311,417 of NC_086380.1, forward strand.
CTGCCATCATAATCAGAAGATGTGCATTTACCATGTCCTGCTTTCAATCCAGTCTAAAGGTTTGACGAATTTAGTCTGAGGTTTTACGATTATAATTCAACGACCTACATGTACAATACATACATGTATGTATAAAGGTACAATTTTGTGTTCTATTTTGTAAATGTTTTACCGAGCAAGAACTCGAGCATCGCTCGGTAAATCTAACGAGTAATAGATTAGTAAATATTCACCGAGTTGACATCCATAGTATGTTCTTATATCTTTTTAAGATAAATTTACTAAAAATACTGATTGTACAGTATAAAAAAATGTACTAACACAACTAAAATATATTGACTGTTCAAAATTCTAATGAAGAATAATGAAGTACTGAAATCTACTGGATTTATTGACTAAAAAATATCATAATTGCACAATGTACTAATCAATGATACTAGAATAACGAGGTCCAATTTGTCAGCCGTCAAAGAATTCGATGTTATACAAAGCTAATATAGGACGGTGGTGTTGATTAAAAATTACACCACTCCAGACCTTTTGTTATCCACATAATTAATGTTGCCAAAAATTAACAAAGTTCCGGGTCGAATCCGATACCGATACCAACAGTGTATTCACCTGTTACCTATAACCTTATCTGTACGTTCCACATCTGACGGGCGCACCACCATACGGTGTAAAAGTTTTCAATATGTTAGCCGGTATGACGAAAAACAGCGAATCGAAGAATTCAACTTTTTTTTTATATAACTAATATAGGACAATGTTGTTGATTAAAACATACTCCATTCCAGGCCCTTTTGTTTTTTTCCAAAAAAATAATATTACCAATAATTGATAAGTTCCAGGTCAAGGGTTCAAACAGAAAGATTTTGAAAGCAGTGAAAACTGTGCATCTTATAATCGGCATGATTTTATCAGATGACTATACCAATACTATAATTAAAGAGGGACGAAAGATACCATAGGGACAGTCAAACTCATAAATCGAAAATAAACTGACAACGTCTAGGCTAAAACTGAAAAAGACAAACAATAGAACACATGACACACCATAGAAAACTAAAGAATAAAAAATAGCTATGGTATCGGTAATAAGGCTTACGCATAGTTATATACTTTAAATTCAGTCACGGACCCGCGATATCACTGGTGTGTTCTAGTATGTACTAAAATTATGAAACATTATGACTGAAAAAAACAAACTTATACAAAAAAAAGCATCTACAATATGTTGATAATGTACAGATAACTAAGATATGACTAGACATTTAAGACAATCTCAACTGCTCAAAATATTAACTATGTACAAATATCTACTTAAGAAGAATTTATTAAAACCATTGATTGTACAGTACAGTAAACTAACAATGTACTTACAAAACTAAAATATATAGACCTGGTCTAAATCCTCTTTTTGACTGGATACAGATGGAACTATAATTTTAGTTTGGTAAACAAAATGTACAATATAATATTCTTGGTCTTAGACCTTTCATTTTATATACATGATATTGGACATGACTTTGATTCAAGAACTTTGGTACATTAGGACCCTAAATCATGGTCAAATCTCTTGAAAAGCTTAGATCCAGACGTAACAATTATGAACCATCCAAATAATGTTTAAATCTGAATCCCTTACTCTTCATTTAATATATGAAACTATGAAGACATTTTGGTTTGGTACAACCTTGGTCTACCACATTAATTTGGTAAAACAAATGTGGATGGACCAACCCCACAGTTTAATAAATCAATACATTTACTTGATGATTTGACCGGATTGATATCCTTCTAGAAATCATTTAACACATAAAAGGTTGTCATATCTTATCATGTAAACAAATCTATAAATAACATGATTAGTAAGTATTGTCTGTCGGCCACGTTGCAGAGCAACAAAACAATCTATTTATAACGTGTGTTTTAATAAAGATGCAATTTATTATTTATAACCAATTGTATTATAAAAAACAGAAAGTGTAAAAAAGTGTTTATATTATATAAATCTATACAAGCCACTGTAAATTACAGTTTCAATTTCACTTATTTTTTAGTAACGAAACTAAATGAACCTAAATCGTTTCACGATATTAACAATGATTAAACAGTGTTTTAATAATAACGAAGCGTAAGTTAATATAAACTCTTGAGAATCATGAATAATACGCCAAAATCAATTATAGGATCTTATCTTCAGATAGATAGTTATTTAGTAATACTAATAGCACTTACGGGCGTTCTTTTCTTGTGATTTGTGGAACTATAACGTGTTGATGTTCTTGAACAGCTGATAGGAAGGAGCCTGAGACTATTACAACACAGATATTAAAATTTATCGTAATAAATGAGTAAGTGGAAAAGGTAGCAACGTTAATTTAACGTAGTTTCGTATTCAACCGAAGCAGACGACATAAATCACTATCTAATCACTGGGACTACTTTCACAGTATCGGATATTATTCAGTTATTCTTCTTTAAAACTAAATTAAAAACAAAATTGAATTAATCAAAAAAGGAAAAATAGTTTTCATCAATCAAAATGAAGTTATTACTATTCATATTTTAATTTTGTTTTTAATCATTATTGTTATTATGCAACTCTTGAGTATGTGATTGTGCACAGATTAATCCCACAGGGGGTTTATTTCTATATAAAGGTATATACATATGTGCCGCAGAAATGGGTCCCTTTTTTAATACGTCAAATATAGCGTTGGGGTGCAATTTTACCGAGGAAATATATGAATATGTAGTAATTGACTAATTGTGATATCAATGGGTCATAATTTTTCTGTTTATGTGCTACGATCTTCACTGAATTTCCCAACTCCTACAATGTATGTGGGTACTGCTATTTTGCATGTTGCGTGTTGCATGTTGCGTGTTGCGGGTTACGTGTTGCGGGTTGCGTGTTGCGTGTTGAATGTTAAAATATTTTTTTTTTGTACATTAGGGAAGTATTTTCTTTCTTTTTGTTGGTGTTGTTTGATTGCTGTTTCAATGGCGTCACTCAGATTATATAACCCTTCATTACATGATAGATGAATGATGGCTTGGTTTTAAAGGATGTTTAATTAATTACCATCAGAACAAATTTGTGTATTTTAAGTTTTTAACGCATGACTGTAAATTTTACTTCTTTTTATTTTGAAGTAACAGAATCTGAAAAATAATAGCTAAATCTTTTAAATTTTCATTTGTTAATTTTACACAGGTTGAATGTTTAGGTTAGGCAGCAACCATTTGATTTTTTGATTTTGGGGGGGGGGGGGGGGGGGCTATGTTTTTTTTTCTGGACAAATTAATTTTTTTCTCGACAAGTCGAAAACAATTTTTTTCTTTCAATTTTAGCACTAAATATAGTGGCAGCTGAGGGTGAAACAAACAATTTTTTTTTCTCAGAATCAAAAACACATTATTTTTTTCTCCAAAATATGAAAACAAGAATAAAATGGTTTCTGCCTTAATGTTATAACTAAATGTATAGGAGTCAATTTTATTCTGCACTATATTATGCATGGTAACATAAAAGGGCCAACATGAAACTATCTGTAACCTTTAATTCATCTGAAATTTATAATTAATCTATCAACAAAAGTCACTAAAACTTATATTCTGGAGACTGATCTATAGTATTAATTAGATGCTATGGGAAAATTTGATAGAAGTTTATGACCTGTTAATTATTTTCAATGACAGAGCTTTTCTCTCAACATAGAGATTTTTATATTCGGCTAAAATAAATAAACAACTTATCAAGCTAAAGGTGAAATGATCACTTACAGTGACCCCATACAACAATTAAAACAATTAAAATTAAGGAATGCCCATGTGAAACGGTTTATTTTATAAGAAGAAGAGAGAAAGGAAGAGAAAAGGAAGACAAAAGGGTAAGTATTAATTAACCTGTTAGATTTTTTTATGTTTTTCATTATTACAAAAAAATTTAGCTAATTAGAGATAATTTATGAAATATCAAATACTTTATTGGATTGAGCAACTATGCTGCGTCCAAATGTGCAATATACATACTTATATATGTTGTGAGTGAAGATGTAAGTTTGTACAATTAAGGTCTTTCCCCTACGTGAGGAAAGACCTTATTGTTTTTCTAATGTTTTTTTTTTCTTTTTTTTTTACTTCCAGCATTTGTTTGGCACGCCCTCCTACCGCTTCTATTGGAGTTATCAATATCAAAATTGAACCATCGATAGACCCCATTCTGAAGTGTTACCTGATGAACTTTTGTAGGATTTCATCATCCCCTTAAGAAGTTATCTCCCTTTTATCGATTTTTTTCAACATGGCCCCCCCTCGTGGTTTTTAAAGATATCATGACCTTATTTAAACAAAATGTACATCTCATCATTATGTGTTACCATATGAGGCTGCATAGGATTTCATCGTCCCCTATGAGAGTTATATCCCCTTAAAACAATTTCTTTCCTTTGCATTTTTTTCAAAAAGTATAAGAGATAGAATCGATTTGAAAACGGCAACATGTACAGGAACAGATAACAATGTTAATGGACATGTACAATAATTTTGTTATTTACCCTTATAACGAGTTATTTCCCTTGAAAAAATGAACATATTTTTTGAAAAATTCTATTTCGAGAACCGGAAGTCATAGAGACCTGGAACCTTCACCAATAATCTTTAATTCATGTGACCTTAAATATGCACCCAAGGTCAAAGGTCACAGAGTGCAAAAAAAAATTACGCTGCAATTTCAAGCTTACATATTAGGAAAACGATAAGACTTTGCTGCATACATACAGCATGTAAATTGTTCCTCTCGATGAGCTCCACATTTTATACAATAAGCCCAAAAATGTCCGACTGTCTGTTCAAAAGTTACAACGGGATGATTCTTAAAAGTATAGTATTTTGTGTATATCTTTTAAAAGGTAACAGCTATCAACCCACTATAAACTGCAAAGATGATCAGTAATTCAAGACCTTCAATTTGAGGTCAATGTCAGGTCATGATGAAATTTCACCTTGACCTTCACAGTATACTATGACCTTGACCTTGTGATATTTGGAAGGTCAAGTGGTCCTGAGTTGAATGGTGGTAGTCTCATGTCTCCACGGCTTCAGGTTCTTAAGTTTGGTATTGCATCATATATTTGATGATTAATTGTGACCTTGGTGAACTTTGAAATTGTCCCATTTCTTTTTCTATAGTGTTGTCCTTTAACTGCAGATCATTTACCATTTAACAGATTTGAGATATCTATTGTCGTTTTAGAGATAATGCAGTTTGAAATTTTTCGAGCAGCGGCAAGTATTTCTGAAACAACAACAGCTAACCACTTAAAATGTTTAAGAAATTGAAGAGATTGACATAGTTATATGTTTAACCAAATACCAAAAACATTCCATGGAAAAAAACCACCCAAAAATAAATTTGAAATTTTCATGTTTTGCATTGACTTTGTGAGTTTCATAACTTCTATTTATATACTAGTTGAAATTGCATCATTTTTTGCACTTTGTCAAATGGGGTCATCTGATATATCAAATTGAAGGTCTCAATAAACTCTACTTAAAAATGAAAATTTTAAACCTCTTTTTCATCCCAGGTGGAAGGGTGGGGTCATTTAGTGCAAAAATTCAAATTTCTCAGATGGTAAGGTTGTCGCATATCAAATGAAAGAACATAAAGCGTACATTTCAAATTTCAAATTGACGTCCCCCAAAAAATGGTTGGATGGGGTCATTGAGTGCAAAAAAAATAATTTCTTTTACAATAGGGTTGTTGATTATCAAATGAAAGGTCATGATGTGTACATTTGAAATATCAAATTCCCAACCTCCAAAAATTGGTTGGATGGGGTTATTAAGTGCAAAATTTAAACTTTTTAGAACATGGCGTTGTCGCATATCAAATGAAAGCTCATCTACCATGTGTTACATATATCATACTTCCGATCTCAAAAATGTAGGCGGATGAGGTCATTAAGTGTAAAAAGCGAAAAGTTTCAGAAGGTATGCTTGTCGTATATCAAACGAAAGGTCGTACAAAGAACATAACGAAAACATCACTTTTACAGGAAAGACCTTTCAATTGTTTTACAAACAATTGAGATACTAGTTATAATTGTCCTTATACTGGAAATAAGGACACCTGAATGGTTTAAATTATAATTTTATTTTTTTACCAAATGAGGAAAAACAATGATAAAAGTTATCCTCTCGATACTGCATGCCTTTTGATTATAAGAAGTGTCTGTCCAAGTTTGGTAAAAATCCAGGATAGTTCCTGAATCTGATAAATATTTCGAAAACTTTAACTGCAGACTGTAAGTAAATTGTTTTCTAGAAGAGAAACCAAGTAAATTACGTATATACAGGTACAAAATTTAAAAAAAAATCTTCTTGATTCTAGCTTTTGATCATAAACAAGCCTATGGAAAAACAAAGTCCAATTATAAGTAAAATTCGAAAAAATGGGATTTTTTCTACAAATTTACTTCGGGATACTATCTTATGATCATAAACAAGCTTATATCCAAGTTTGGTAGAAATCCAGGATAGTTTAAGAAAGTTACTAAAATTCTAAAAACTTTAACCACAGAGTGAATGTAAAAAAACTAAGTCCATTTATAACTAAAATAGGGGGAAAAAGGAATTCTATTTTAACAAAATTTACTTCTGGATACTTTCTTATCATCATAAACAAACTTGTGTCAAAGTTTGGTAGACATCCAGGGGCCGTGTCAATGAAAGTATCCTAGGATATGTCCTAAGATAGGTCTTGGGACATTATTTAGGATGGTCTTAGGCAGTAACCATTTGATTTTCTGGGGGGGGGGGGGGGGGGGGCTATGTTTTTTTTTGGAAAAAAAAGTTTGTTTCCTGGTTTTGGTGAAAAAAATGATTTGTTTTGGACCCTGATAAAAAAAAAATGTTTGTTTCAACCTCAGCTGCCACTGTATGAGTATGTAATGCTAAAATTGAAAGAAGTTTGCACAGAAAAAAACCATAGCCCCCCCCCCCCCCCAGAAAATCAAATGATTGCTGCCTTAGGACGTGTCTGAGACATGTCTTAGTATGTAAAACAAAGCTGTCTTAGGACAGTCTGAACTACGATGGTCCTAGGACTCTCCTATCACATTTATTTAATTGAATATATGTAGAGATTTGTATGACATAGATTGAATTGTATTTTAGAACCTATATGTAAATAGAGGGAGGATGACTCTTATATAGAAAACAATTCATGCAAAATAAAAGTTAAAAGGGAATACTAATAAATACGTTATTAAATATGATAAAAAATATAAATGAATTTAATTATATGAAAACAAAAGTAAATGGTCACAAAACTTTGTGATATTTGTGGTGCAAAGTCCACTCGATTTCATTACATGTATTATTAGGTTAAAAAAGAAGTAAACTTTTCCCCATATTTGAATTATTTAAAATATGTTGCTTATGATGATAGTATTGTTTAGGCTTCAAAAAAGGCAGCACGAAATAATTTAATATACTACAATTAAATCTATAACAAACATTGGTCAGGTTGTTTTCTCTTTGACATATTCCCCATTTTCATTCTCAATTTTATTAAACAATATTTTATTTTTTATTAATTTTATCTAATGATAGTTTAATATTGTTGTATTAGTATTGAGTTTATGCCATATTTGTTGTTTGAATGATGGATACTATTCATGCTGGTCTCTATCCACATTTATTCCTAGTTTGCTTCATCTTGGGAGTTGCCCGGGTCTTCCAAAAAAGGTTAAGATGCTCCAAGGGTCTAAATAAGCAGTACTACTGATAATCATGAACACTACTGCACCTTCTTTCCCCAAACCCATCCTGGAGTGCCAACATCGTTGAAGCTTTTATAGGACGGTATATATTTTCCTATGGCAAATACAATTTGAAGCTTATAACTGGATCAAACTCCCATTCCTGTCTTGTGTACTATTATTTGTCTGTTTATAAAAAAGAAGATGACTTCGGTATGATTATCAATGAGACATCTCTCCACAAGAGACCAAATGACACAGAACATAACAAATATAGGTCACTGATGTACGGCCTTCAACAATGAGCACAGCATATACCGCATAGTCAGCTATAAAAGGCCCCGAATGTCAAATGTAAAACAATTCAAACGAGAATAATGAACAATAACGGCCTAATTTATTATAAGGGGGGGGGGGGGGGGGAATATGGGGTTTTTTTCTGGACAATTTTTTTCTTTTTCGCCTGCAGCGAAAAACAATCTATTTTTTTCGCGACTAGTCGAAAAAAAAAATTTCTTTAAATTTTAGCATTACATATAGTGGCAGCTGAGGGTGAAACAAACAATTTTTTTTTCTCAGAATCAAAAACAAATTATTTTTTCTCTCCAAAAACTGGAAACAAACTTTTTTTCCAAAAAAACCAAAGCCCCCCCCCCCCCCCCCCCCCCCCCGAAAATCAAATGGTTGCTGCCTTATGTCCACGGACTTTTTGCCCTGAGAATTTCTGTCCGTTTAGCACACCAGGGCCCGAAGGGCTCCATGCATGTGAGCTTATGCCATCACTTGGTGTCTGTCGTCGTCCGTTGTCGTAAACTATTTCACAAATCTTCTCCTCTGAAAGTACTTGGCCAAATACTTCAAACTTTAACTAAATGTTCCTTAGGGTATCTAGTTTATAAATTGTATTCAAAGTTTTGATCCATCAACAAATATGGCCACCATGGATAAAAATAGAACATAGGGATCAAATGCAGTTTTTGGCTTATATCTCAAAACTAAAGCAGTTAGAGAAAATCTGACTGGGGTAAAACTGTTCAATTGGTCAATATCTTTCAGCTCTCAAACAACACAGTTGGGTTGCTGCCACCGAATTGGTACTTTTAACAAAATTTTGCAGTTTTTTGTTATTATCTTGAATAATTTTATAGATAGATATATAACTGTATGCAGCAATAATGTTCTGCAAAGTAAGATCTTCAAAAAATAAATATGACAAAAATTGCCAATAAGGAGTTATTGCCCTTTAAAGACAATTTTACACAATTTGTTCATCAAGATTGCTAACATTTAAAAATCTTCTCCTCTGAAATACAGGTGAGCTAAGTCAGGCTCTTGAGAGCCTCTTGTTTACCAACAAATTACATAGGTTTATAAAAAATTGTATCCAGAATTGTGTCCTTATGTAAACAATCTAAATTATGATATTTTTATTATCAAACCAAAAAAACTTTTTGGCGCAGTTGATTTATATCCAGCTCATTGATAGTTTTACTTATGTAATCTGTTTTATGACTCCTAATTTGAGTTTTCTATCTTTGCAGAAACAATTTGCAGTTATCTGACAAACATATTCGTTGATATATAAAACAGCAAACAGTCATGGGATCAGAAATGTAAGAATTTTACAAAGGTGTTTATATATCTGTAAATGTTTATCTGACTTTTTAAGTGTCAATCTTTTGTTTGATGGCCCGCCAATAAATGATGGAGCAATATTGTTTTACTATTTTTCGGTCAGTCTGTCATTTACTCAATATTTCATTTCTTTACGTTTTACCCACTTATTTTTTTACGTTTTTGGAATGTAAGTCGTCTTTATTATAAAGTTACAGATCAACGTTAACGTTTCATTCTGCTTTGATGATTTTTGCTGACTTACATTTTTAAACTTAAATATTTCTTTAAAATAACAGGTACACGTATATACAAGTTTTCTCTAAATGCCTTTATATATAATGTATAGATTATAACATTCCCTTTTCCATATTGGCCCTGGTATCATCCCGAGACTCCCATATCGGCCTCCAGGCTTTAGCCGAGGGCCGATATGGGTCGAGGAATGATACCCGGGCCAATATGGAAAAGACATGTTATAATCTTTTTATCACATATTTAAGTTCTGAAGAAAAGAGAAAAAACGTAAATTATAACAATTTTATGATACATAAAAGGTAAAATCTTAAGCAAATTATCACAAACGTGTTGTTAAGGATGCAATGACGTCACGTCATTAGGAACAGGGCACAATATGAATATGTCTTTTTTGCCCCGGGCAATTTTAAGGTTATTGTATATGCAAAACCTAAGGTATTCATAACAAATATGTGATAAAAATAGATATAAGAAGATGTGGTATGAGTGCCAATTAGACAACTCTCCATCCAAGTAGCAATTAAACAAAGTAAACCAAAATTGTCAATTTTTTTTTTAGAATTTTCAGTAAATTTTGTAATCATTTGCAAAAATCTTTTTCTCCAAAAGTATCATTAGAGAATATTGAATAAAAATTTACTCAATGGTCCTGCCCTATAACCATCATGACAGCCATGGTTGAAAATAGATCATGTAGGATTAAAATAGATGTGTATTGGACAGTTGTTAAACAAAATGGTTAGAACTTATAAACTATGTTAACTCTAAAAATCAAATTTTGTTAATTTTGTTTTAAGGGGTTTATAGCTATATATAGTAAACAACCTGTCTGTACGTCCATCAGACTGTCTGTCTGTCGTCTGTCATCGGGGTATGGGGAACCCTTTCCTAAACTGTTTCAAAGGGTGTTCCAAAAAACGTTTAAAGGCATTTCCATCATTAAACAGGCCCCGAGTGAAATATATTTTGAAGAAGTGGACAGAAGAGTTAGCCTTTGTTTTATTATAATATTTTGAGATATACTGTAATCAAGCAAAGAAAGATCTACAAATAAATCAACATGACTAAACTGTCAATCGACATCTTAATGTAGTTATAAATGTACATTTACATATTGTTTTGTGTAAGACTATAAAAGTTAATATAATTTTCACTTTTAATCGGTTTTATAACTCGTCAGTGCATTTATCAAAACCATATACAAATGTATAAAACACAACCAATTATGAAAATAATAAGTAATTTTGAGGTTTACTTAAAGGTTATTTCATTTTGATGTTATTTACTTTTTTTTTATTTAAGTTTATTAATGGATATGTATTTTTTTCAGGGATGATGTTATTTTCATAAAGTTTTATGAAAATGGAAGTCTTTTGGATGGTTCTTACTTTCAAAGACAAACAAGGGCTACTGCATTATTTGAGTTTATAGGACGACAAGATGTCTACCTAGAGGGACCAGCTATATCATTAACCCCTGAATGTTCTTATAAAAAACTAGATGAAATATTCAAAAATGCATCTGATATAAGCCTTCATATAATTTCTGACACAGAAATTTCAGATCATGACACCGAAAGTTGTCAACCAAGTAGAAAAAATGTCTTGCAGTCAAATGAATATAACGATGGAATTTATGCTCACGAAGAAGTAATATTGATCACTGATTCACCAGAAAAATGCTACAACAGTAAAGTCCTGAATAAGAGCCATCGTATCAATTCTGACACAGATATTTCAAGTCCTAATGACGATTTACCAACTCTAAAATATAGAGTTCGACACCCTACCCACAAGCATAAAGAGAGCAGACAATCTCCAAAAATTGAGTCGAACATTGGAATGCCCACACAAGAAGAAACCATTGTTATAATGGACTCACCAGAAAAAGACAAATACAAATGCATTTCAAGCTCATCGGATGATGAACCAGTGACGAAAAGGCCACGATACGAACCAAACTCAGGAAACAATTTAGATGATGAAACAGTAACCAAAGTAGTAGATAAACTACCATGGAATATAGATGGTAACTGCATTTTCAAAATTGAGTATGATACAGCAGACGGCCAAAGAATGAAATGTTCAAAAGATGGAAGGCCATGGGAAAGATATAATAATTCTTACACTAAGAATTTCTCAAAGAAAAGAGGTACTCGTCTTCGCGCCAGATGCAAAGGTTCATACCAGTGCAATAACTCTTGTTGCCCTTTCATGAAACAATACAATATGCCAAACAGTATGCACATTATAAAACACGATAATATTAGCCACTGTGAAGATTGTAACAGCCGAATGATATTTATATCATGTCCTGCAGTAAAGATATGGGAAATTCCTACAACCTCAAATCTTATGACTGTTTTTCATACTGGTATTCATACATGTTATCCAATTAAAAACCCAGATATTCCAAAATCCGATCTCGTGGATGCAATGCATTTGGCACCAAGCAGTAAACCAAGTGAGATTTCAAACCGACTTATGATGAGAAAAATACAACAGTCTTCATCTAGAAAAGAGGTAGAAGACTTAGCAGAAAGTCTTACAGATACCAGAAAAGCTAGAAACCTAAAGCAAAAAATTCTTAACTCTGAACCTCTTTCAATTAAATTAGAAAACCTTCAGGAAAAGTGTTTAAATCAATACGAAGATCCGTATCTATTATTTGAGTATCAAATAAAGGAGCAAAAAGGTGAAAAGTGGGTCATTACAAGATCAACAATTAAAGATGAGGGAATAGTTAAAAAGGTGATAGAGACTTCCCACCCTGAGAACTATCAATCATATATTTTCAAATCATCAAGAGAAAAGGTAAAAATCCTTCTACAAATGATGAATGAAGACCATTTCATTGGTGAAGAATGGGCTTTTATGGATTTCAAGGTAAATCGTGTGAATCTAAAAGGCAAACATTTAAAGACGTTTGGAATAAGCACATATCACACTCTTCTAAAAAATGTAACCTGGTTAGTGAGGATGGATTGCGAGTATGAAAATAAAAATACTGTTGATATGGCTTTATCTCTAGTTGATAAAATGATTATCTCTGAGAGTGGAGGTGAGCAGACCATTTTTAAACCTAAAGCAGGTTTCATGTTAGATGAAGGTGGTGGAATGCATTCATCTTTAAAAAACAAGTATGATGAAAAATATTACAACTCAAATGTTGTTACATGTCAATTTCATCTAAAACAGTGTGCACTACGTCATGCAAGTAGTGCTTACATGGGTCAACAAGATAAAAACGACATGGTTCAACGTTTTAAAAAGAAAATTAACAATTTGGTATATGCAGAAACTGTAAACAAATACAATAGAGCTTTTTCAGAGATGGAAGAATTTATTTTATGCTCAGGAAAAACGCATTTGAATAAATGGCTCAATTGGTGGGATAACAGATGAAATCATGTTATGGAAGCATTTCAACCTGTCTCTGCACCTTCAACAAATCTAGCTGAAGCATCCCATGCCTCAATGAAACTATCTGGTGGAGTTGGTTTGAATATTGTCCAGTCTGCCATATATGATATAGGTGAATGCTTTAAGTGTGAAAAGAGCATAGAAGGATACTGCCTTGGGTATGTCAAATCTGGAACCGGACCATCCAAAGCATCCAAAACATCTCAAATAGAGAAAAGGACTTTAAAAAATATTGATGAACTAATGACAGAATTAGATGGACAATACAACTCTGGAGAGCAAGGCCCGAGTAGAGTAACAGCTGCATCATTTCAGCCAAATGAATCATCCTCACATAGAGCAGACAAGGGAAAAGATCACGACAAACGACCTGAGGGCCGAAAAAGAACAATTAAAAGTACTAGTTTTAATAATTCTCTCGAAAAAGCATCAGAATTAGGTTAGTTCAAAATTGTTGACGTTGAGCAATTTTCACCTACAGAAGCTTGTGTTACGGTCAAAACAAAAGATGGGGATTTCTACAATGTTAAGTTCAACCAAACAACAACATGTTCCTGTCCATACTCCAAATCGCAGGAAATAATCAAACAAAAGAAATATCCTTGCAAACATAGATTATTTGTTCTTCTGGAAATTGGGTTTCTTCGTGATGATACAGTTTTACTGCAGTATTCTTACAAATCACACGAAATACGACAGATCATTTCTAAACTTAGAAACCACACAGAAGTTTCTAAGGGTAAATCTAAAAATCCTTTAAATCACTCTAATTATGAATCTGCTAAAAGTAGTAAAGAATTGAAACTATCAATGGCTGAATATACAAAAGACAATACATATGAAATTACATTTTTGAGTGGACTTATCTCCAAATGCTATGGTTGTGAAAAAACTTTTTCACCTGAAGACAAAAATCCACCTAATGACATAGTTATTCGTCATCTGGAAATAAGGCCAAGGATATAACAGAGAGAAGAACGAATGGTTCGTTACAAAAGACAAAAAACAAACAAATGCCTACTATCATGCAAAGGCCAAATGTGTGAAAACAATTCACAGCGAATTCATGCCAGATTTAGTTGTTTTACCTCATTCAATAAAATTACAGCTTTCAGACGACCACAAAGACAAACTCAATTCCTCAGGATTCATAATCCAGTGAAAACTGTTCACAAAGTGTCATTTATGTTGTGTAAATATTTCGTATTATTTCATCTGTAATTATCATGAGTAGTCTACCCTTTAGTACATTTGCACGAACTTGAATTATGACAAGCAATACTTTGGAAGATAATTGGTTATAGGTTTGCTCGAATTCTTTAACCCCAGATTTAACTTGTGTTTTGCCTGTTGTTTAATCATGAGAATATCAACCTTAATGTCTCTTATTTTTGTAATATTGGTACATATCAGATCATTTTCAATATCAGAAGTATTATTAGTTTATACAAAAATTAAAAAAAAGAAAAATTTAAGAATGCGGTCTGGATTCAAACACAGCTTGTATATATTTTCATTCATGTTTGTTTGAACCAAATTGAATGCTTTACTTTTAAAATAGTCTACTTTATATGAGTTATTTGTCCATTTGGGTATCTCCTGCATTGTCCTTCTTATTTGGTAGATATTTTAATAAATGATAAGCAATGTTTAATAGTTATTTTTGGAAAATTCAGATTTGCTTACATACATTTGTACTTTGAGGATTTTAGTCTGACTGATGGAAAACTATATAGAAATATTTATTTCATTAAGTTCATCCTTCAAAAAGCAATAAGATGCCACTCATGTTTAAAATTTCATAAAAAGAATACATGTTTACGTTTACATCTATTTACAGTATTTTTCATTATATTTTTTGTTTTTATCTTAAATTCCATTTCCTTTTCAAAACTGGTATTTAAATTGAGGAAGCACTGTGAACATTAAATAAACATCTATAGTTTTGATGTGTCTTGATGTATATTATACTCACAATTTGATGCTGCATGTCAATTTTAAAAACTGTATTATACTTGTTGAAAGAGATGAGACTTAAATAAAATATTCAATTGAATTGATTCAAATTTCATATACACATATTTGTGATATACAAATTCTATCATATCTACAAATACTAAGTTAAAGAGAGACACATTCATTAACATAGGAGTATCAAATGGGAATGATCTAGTCAAAAGTGGATCCAATTTTCCAAAAGTAGGACAATATCAAAAAGAGGATGTGGTATGATTGCTAATGAGACAACTATCCACAAAAGACCAAAATGACACAATTAACAACTATAGGTCACCGTACGGCCTTCAACAATGAACAAAGCTCATACAGGACTGCTTCATTATTCTAATCTGTAAGTGTGGGGGTCTTCATCTTAAAAATTTGTTTGAAATCAGGACTTTGGGGTCAAATTTGATTCTGCCAACTTCCAACTTACAGTTAAAAATTTATCGAGCATATCCCAGCCACCTTTCCCTTTTTTGGAACATCGTCACTTTACATACTCAACTTCTTTACATTTTAATATTTAAAACTTATTGTTTATATTAACCAGGGCTATGATACTTTTTGAAATGCATCAATCTAAAAGTAGCATTCAGTTCCAGATCACACAACTTGAGGAACAGGATATAAAAATAAAAAAAGTCGTAAAATGGGTTGTAATGAGAGATGATTAGAGTAGAAATACAACCATGACAGCTGCACCATACATTAAATTTAACAGTCAATGGGTCATACAGCAAAATTACATGATAACAATTAATTAGTAATCTCAAAACTTCTGTAAATACTAAGTTATGATCAGTTATTGTAAGCAATTAAATACTGATTAGAGATAAGATATAGTTTACAAACTTAAGCTCAAGAACAGTATTTTTAACTTTAAATAAAAGTGCAGACTGCATGATGTATGTCATAGACATAACGGTGAAAATACAATGACTGATAATAACAAATTACCAAAAGTATTTGTAATTAAAAATTCTTCTAATTTTACAAAAACTGTAAAATAAATGATCCAAGATCAAGCAACATGCATCATGCAACACGCAACACGCAACATGCAACACGCAACACGCAACACGCAACACGCAACATGCATACTAGTCAATTTCAATGTATGTCCTTTAAATTTCTACATCTACAGAAACTTATTGACAAACGTTTGTTATAGTCCAGTCGATTTGTGCAGATGTTTGACAAAATTGCTGAGATTGTGGTAAAAGCATGAAATTTGGCATAGTAGTAGTATATGTCATGGACAACATTTTAAGCTATGGACCCACTCTAAAAGTCGAAATTGCTGGAAAGGCGGCCATTTTAAAATGGCGGTCGTTTGATCTCTTAAGATTGATAAAAAAAAACATGAAAATGATATTAAAAAAGATATTGGCATGAATCCTGGTTCATAAAATGACAGTGCTGATTCCAATTGTCTTGTTGAACAAACTTTTTGGAAATATTACCCATATTGAATGGCGGCCATCTTGAAAAATCGTGATTTTGTTTTTAAACCACAATAGGTAGTCATTATTCGATAAAAATAAAACAAAACGCATTGTCGAAGATATACAAATGTATTTGTTTGAGCTATATAAACAGGACAAAAAGCGAGCCTATCCCCCTCTCTGATTTATTCTTCTGTTTCGTAGCGGGTACAAATAACTTTATATTTTCCGACAATGTACATTTATTGTAACAGTTATTATCTGGTTATTATCCAAAAGTTCACACCCACACTTGAAACTTTAGTTGTTTAAATCTGAATCATTGTCTCTTATGTTCAAAAGAAATTGAAAGTTAAAACGCGGACCACGAAGTGGATCTTAAAATGAACTACTAGTATTACTCTAAAAGCAATATTCGGACCACCGCTCGATCAACATAAAATAACAGGAGAATTTCATTTTAAAAGTACAAATAAAGCAAAAACATATTTCTATACCTGTCATTTATGATAGTTGGCTGATTACAAGGCAATTCGTTTTTGTTGATATTGTTCATATGAAACAACTTTCAAAAACCTTGATTGCAGACATAATGAATTTCATGTCATACAAGTAATGTTATAGGAAACATCAATTACTCAAATGTTCTCAATTGACGTTAAAAATATCTAACAATAAATGAAAGGTACATGTTTTGTCAAACCACACTCTGTCTATCATGTTCTATCCCTTTGTCCTCCACATTTATATAGAGTAGTACAACTCAATACTGCCTTTACATATTTGCATTTCCTTAGTAACCATGGTAACAGTGTTCACTTTGACTCACAAGTTAAACGCTTGTTGCATGAAGTTATTATATAGTCATATGCTATATTTATCACAGATGATAAGGACTGTCATCTAAGGAATTTATATATATTTATTTCTTGAAACCCATCTTGAATAATGGCCATTTTGAAAACATAATTTTTCAACAAATCATTATTAGCTAATCTTATTAAATCACAGTTTGCATTCATACTTTTTTTTTAACTAATGTATATTGGATATTCACAAAGTGGTCAGTTAAGACATGCACATGTTTACAAAATAAAGATATCAGTACCAGAATTTCTGTTACTTACACGTTTGCCTTAGAAACTTTTTAAAACAGAAATTACGTATATATGATATAAATTATGACCGAAAGTTGTTGTTGGAAAAGATCAAAATTGTAGATTACAGAAACACTGGAGCTAGATATCAGAAGAACACAATGGGCGATTAGACTGGGAGGAATGAGTGAAACGGCAAGAGAGGACATGTGAGGGTTTGCAATGCCAAGTAGATACAAACAGAACAGACATAGACATTTGGGCTGGAAATCACTCTTTTAATGCAAGCATACGACGATGTCGGGTCTTGAATTGGTTTTCCTTTCGCTCAATTTGAAACAGTTGAATGAGGGATATTGAACTACAGACGCACTCAGAAATAACAAGGCAAAATGGCACAAATCCTGTCAAACAAATTTTCAGACCTCAAAATATTTCATCAGTTAAAGGGAAAACATACTCATGATGTTGAAGATAAGTTGCAAATTGAAAGAAAACAATAAACACCCAAACACTGTAAAGTGGAAATGAATCAACAAAAACAATGACTGCATCTGAAGATCTCCATGATACATCGACATTTTCATATCGACAAAAATAGGGCATCACTGTGCACCTGTACTACAAGACATATTCCCTTAGCCAAATTCAGAGCTGACGATGTCAAATCACTAGTATCCGGCTTGATGATTGATAAAACTTGACAACATGGCAAAAAAATAAAAGACACAGAAAGAAAGCCAGGAATCTTTTATCCTTGGTGATGTGCTTTCCAAAATAATTCAATACATTGACGGCAACACGGTCTGAAAGAGGTATTGAACCAATCTCTAAGCTTGCAGATCACGCTAAATTGTACAGTAAACGCCAGGAACAACTTCGAGTTATCAAAAAGGAAGAAATGATACAACGCATCTAACAAAATTGGAACTTTTCAGTCCTCAGATAGTTTAGTCGATTTGTGAAACAATTGTTCAGATTGTGGTAAAAGCATAAAACTGTGCAGAGTGTTAGTTGAGATCATAACTAACATTTATAGCTATGGACCAAATTCGGAAAATCAAAATGGCGGCTCTGTGCGGCCATTTTAAAATCTTGTCCAAAAAATTAATATAAATTATTAAAAAAAATTAAAAATATATTACTTTACCAATTTTAATAAACTTTCGTACTTCTTATGACATGAGAATATCAACTGAGGACTATTGAAATATTTAGTGACCATTTTGAATGGTAGCCATTTTGGAAACGTAAATTTCCAATATATCATTATTCGCTATCCTAAATTGTTATTTGAATGAATACTAAGTTTTATATGCTATTACAACTAGTTTTGCTAATCATTTATTTATGACTGTAAGTTGCTATTCATATAGGATATATTCACAAAGTGCTCATATAAGGCATGCATATGTTAACAAATAAATGTATTTAAAGAAATATGTAAATTATTTTAATTGCAGTTTAGCATGTAGGGCTTAGTTACTTTTTTACCACAAAAAAAAGGCGTATATACAATATGCGTTATGACCACTGTATGTTAACAAGGAAAAATACGTAGGTATTGAAATTATTGGAGCTGAAAAAACTAATAAATAAATAGACTGGAAAGAATTCCGTAACGCCAAGACAGGACACGTGAGGAGTTACAATGCCAAGCAAATACAAAAAAAGCAGACATAGACATTTGAGCTGGTAATCAGTCGTTTTTTGTAAGCATACAACTGTTCCAAGTTGATGAAGGCCATGTGATGGGAGAATCACAAGGCAAAGGGTACTTGCCCGGTCAAAGCAAATTTTAAGATCAAAATATATTTTGTCAGGAAAAACGAAAAAGTCTTAGATTGAAAATACCAGCAAAATAACCAGCCACAGTTGTGATGAATCATCAAGAACAATGATTGCAGGGATTTTTTTCTTTGTTTGTGATGAGGTGTCTGACTATCATCATGAAACATCGACAATTATGATCGACAGTATAGAACGTGAGTGTCACATGAACTACTAACCATTGTTCTTTTAGTCAGTTGGAGATTAATATTTCATGAGAATATAGCATGCTAAATGTTTGTTAACACTGCCCAACAAGGCAATTAGGCAGAATTCGAGAAACAGAAAGAAAGTCAAGAATGTGTTATCCATGGAATGTGGTTTGCCAAACTAATAGAAAACAGCGACGGCTCACAGTCTGGAACAGATATTGTTTTAATATTTGAAAAAGGTGATATCGGTAAATTGCTTAGTGAACGTTCTTAGTAAATATGAGTTGTCATGGAAGGAACACTTCTGAAAAAAATTAATACTAGCTGCCGTAGATGATATTCAAGTACATATGCAAGGTAGCGTCTTTCTCCGGATTCTCAACGAATATTTTGGGGAAGTTCTGAAACAGGTCATGTCTATTAGTCGTGATGATGAAGGCCTCTTCATAGTCAAAGTACTTAGAATAGTTTGAAGAGTTAGGCTTGCATTATAAAAAATTTGCAAGGGTTCCGCGGAACCCAGTGTCTTGCCTTCTCTTTCTGTTAATTGCAAGTTCAACAAAAATGAGGAAATAAATCAATAAAATATTCCTGTTGATACTATCTTTTGATTATAAGAATCTTCTGTCCATGTTTGGTAAAAATGCAGGATAGTTTATGTAATAAATGTTTAAAAAATTTAACTGCACACTGAATGTAATGTTAACTAGAAGAAAACAAAATGTCCTTCTAGATACTAGCTTTTGATCATAAACAAGCTTCTTTCCATATTTGGTACAAATCCAAAATAGAATGAGACAGTTATTATTATTTTTTAAAATATACCACCGAGTGAATGTGTTGTTTCGCAGCATATCTAAGTCAATTTAAAAGTAAAATACAAAAAAAATAGATTTATTTTTTTACATAATTTCCTTCTAGATACTTGCTTTTGATCATAAACAGGCTTCTGTCCAAGTTTGGTACATATCCAAAATAGTATAAAAAAGTTATTAAAATTTAAAAAAGTTTAACCACATGGTGAATGTATTGTTTCCTGGCAGAAAATCTAGACCATTTAAAAGTAAAATACAGAAAAATAGATTTATTTTTTTACAAAATTTACTTCTGGATACTATCTTATGAACATAAACAAGCTTCTTTTCAAGTTTGGTACAAACCGAGGATATGTTACAAAAGTTATTAAAATTTTAAAAACTTTAACCACAGAGTGAATGTAATGTTTCCTTGCAGAAAAAACTAAGTCCATTTATAAGTAAAATACGGAAAAAATGGAATTTTATTTTTACAAAATTTACTTCTGGATACTATCTTATGATCATAAACAAGCTTCTGTCCAAGTTTGGTAGAAATCCAGTATAGTTTAAGAAAGTTATTAAAATTTCAAAAACTTTAACCGCAGAGTGAATATTTGTGGACGACGCTGACGGAATGTAGGATCGCTTAGTCTCGCTTTTTCGACTAAAGTCGAAGGCTCGACAAAAAGGTTCACAGGGACATTCAACGTAGTCTTTCAAAATGAATCTGTTCCACAATATTTGATACATCTTACTAATGATCAATATATATATATATACATAAATGGGTTATGATTTCGCTGTGAAAAAAAGTAGAATCACAAAAATACTGAACTCCGAGGACAATCCAAAACGGAAAGTCTCTAATCAAATGGCAAAATCAATAGATAAAACACATCAAACGACTGTCATATTCCTGAGTTGGTACAGGCATTTTCTTATGTAGCAATCGATGGATTGAATCTGGTTTTATAGTGCTTACCTTCTCACTTCTATGACAGTATAATGTAGCATCAAATCCCATTATTAACACCGATGCGTGAACAAAACAGACTTAATAGGTAAAACTGTCAGAACATGGTTACAGCAGTCTATATATATATATATAGTTAGGGATTTCATAATTATTCAATATATGAAGGTGGTTAAATCCCAGCTGCACAACTATACCCGCAACCTTTTGTTGAGATCCACCGTAATTAATCCTTTCCATTTAAAAATGTTCACTGTTTTACTACAGATCCGTTAATTGTATCTATTAATATACAAATATTTTACTTTAAATTCACAGTTGAGCCTTCGTGTATCTTGTTCATTGTAATAAACCTTTATTTTGTAACGGTTAAACACATGTTTTTTTTCAAAAGCATGCATAATAAATTTTGATTTCCACAGTTGGGTGCCCAAGAAACACGTTTCTTGTAGTAAACATTGTCAAATATCGTCGGTGCACTTATAAGATTCAAGAGGGTGTGAATGGGGATTTACATAATAGAGAACGAAGTGCCAATAAATGATGAATTTGGAAAATGGACCAAATGAAAAAGGATAGAGAATGAAAATATTGAGGTGTTAAAATTTAAAGAAAAGAGAAAAGTGGCATAACAAATTTAGAACCCTTATTAAGATTCATCATCTGAATTGTTCATTTTCAATTTGTTCAATATAAAGTCTGGTGGTGAAGAATTAACAATATTTCCCGAATATTGGGTTCGTTGCGTTTTATATGACGTACATCATTCTATATAATTTAATGCTTGAAGCTCAATCTTAAAACTCTTTTTGTTTGGTTTATGCCTATTACATTATGCTGTCTGAAATATCTAGTCAAGATAAAAAGTGTTCTAAGTTGAAAATTTCCGAATTTGGCAACTCCTCACTTGAAGTTTTTGTTTTTCGTGAAGTGTATTTACTGGTGGACGACATGTTGTTTTATATTATATAAATGTAGTGCAGCATCAGGTTTATTGACGTATTACTAGATATTTTAAAGGGTGAAAAGCTTCCAAATTACAAAAATTGCCTTTGTTAACAAAAAAAGAACCACACTAGTGTACATTACAATATCAAATTAACTACCATCATTTTTTAGAAACCTAGACAAGAAAATTTGTGTTTCAATACAGAGCCATAATGTTTTGAAAATTGTCTTTTGTTTAAGTCTTCTTTCTGTGCAACATTATTTGCAATGTTTTCGTTAATTGTATAATATAAGGAAATATGTAATTGAATACCGTTTAAGTATCATGCATATATGTGATTTATATTTCAAATTCCATCGAGTAGCTAGGTTTTTAAACTTTCTAATTTTGTCCAAGTTAGTGAAACTAATTCAGGGGAAATTTGCCTTGTTTCTTTATTATCGAAATACCTATTTGAAAATTAAATTGATATCCCCCGTCAAAAACAAAATGTGCAGGCATAACGATCCATCGCTACACTTTCCTTTATACTGTTTTGTACTGAACAGTTACGATTGATACATGTGATACCAGGTGGTGAATTTTAACAATTTGTATAAATTTTTAGTATCACTTGTGTAGGCATGCATGATGTACCAGCTGAGGGAAAATAAGAGCATGCAATCTATGCTTGTGAAAACCGAGTCCTTTCCCGTAAACACGTTCTAACGAGATTGAGAATTTCGAAATAAGGGTGGAATAAAATCATTGCTCTAATTCTTACTCGATTGATAATGAAGTTTGCATTGATTATTTTTATCAGAAGTCCATACTGATAAATACATACCGCTGTTCGAAAGTCATCAATCGATTGAGAGATAACAAATCTGGGTAGAAAACTGAAACCGAGGGGAACACATCCATGAAAAGAGGAAAACAACGAAACAACAGAAACACTAAAAAGTAAAATCACAAAAATACTGAACTCAGAGGAAAATCAAATCGGAAAGTCCCTTATCATAGCAAAAGTTAAATGACAAAACACATCAAAAACGAATAGACAACAACTGTCATATTCCTGACTTGGTACAGGCATTTTTAAATGTAGAAAATTGTGGATTAAACCTGGTTTATAGCGCTAAACCTCTCACTTTGTATGACAGTCTCATCAAATTCCATTATATTTACAGTGATGCATGAACTAAACTGACATAATAAATAACATAGTCAAAATATGTGTGCAACAGTCATCATCGTGTTACAATTTTAAAAGAAATAATTGCTTCGCGTGTCTGACGTCAGAAAATGTAAACGTCACATTTTTTTGTCGTTTAATGTTTATACAAACAATTTTAAAATTTCACATGGGCAATGTTAGCATACAGGGTTAAAAAATCAAAAGTATGTAAGAAGTAATTTCTGAAATAGACCAAGATTTGAAATTTTCCAAAACTTCTATAGAATTTATAAGAATCCACAAATGGTTCATTCCACAACGTGACTAAAGTGCAACAAAGGACAAAACAACCGTTACAATGTAACACACAAAGAAACGAACTATAAGTAAACAACTGCTATTTTCAAAAGTCAGAAGTCCATTAATTAATAAAGTTTTTCTTTAATCGACGTTTGCTTCGTTTGATCCGGGCTCAGTTTGCCATTAGTAGAAATTCGATTACATCTAATCTTGCTTTCCTCTGAATTCCCATTGTGACCTCACGGTTTTATAAAAATTACATTGTCATTGCAAACGAAATATTGCTGAGGTTATAAATGTCAACAAATTAAATTGTAGCTAATCTATCTATGTTTTGCCACGTGAAAAACATCGACTGGTCAATATATTATATTATACAAGTGTAACAACAAAGCTCAAAGAAAAAGGTTATTGTTCATGCTCTTAGGGGTGCTCTGAATAATGAAGGATTCCCAATACAAACATATAAAAATCCTTATGTTGGTTACTCTTGGTTCCTTGTGTAAACTATTCGATCAGTATAGCTACTTAATAGTCAAACTTGTCAAATAATGTTTTGATACCAGTTATACGAAAGTAATCTAATGGACAATTTCTTTGTAGGACATGCAGATGAGCCGACAATGAATCGTTATTTGTACCGTAATTTTGTGAAGCTTCGGTATCAAATACACTGAAGTCCTCAAGTTTAATGTTCAATATAATGTTCATTTAAGCCATGAAGGACTTAATTTCTATTTTGCCAAAATATCATCCTAATCAAATAATTAATTTGTGTATGTGAAATTACCTGATTGCTGATTTATTTCTAATTTAGTACAAGTACTTCCTGTAGCTAGGTGAATGTGATGAACATTATCAACTCTACTCCCTGATGTAGACGCAGTCATGGTCATCGTCATTATACATCATCTACTCTGCATGCTGTCTCTATAAATTTCTTTTTCCATTTTAACAAAAGCTGTTAGGTATTCATCACATTCGCACGAAACTTTAATCATACCAAATATGATTTACCTACCACTTGTAAACTAGACCTAATCACAAACTAATACATGGTTGACGCCGTCGCCGCCGCTGACGCAGGAAACAGCATTCTTGTGTCTTGCTTTTTTACTTTCAATCAAAATCATTATGTTTGTTTATAAATAACGATTTTCCCCTCTCTCAAACAATATATTTGTATCTACTGTGTCGATCAAATTTTTTTTATGAAACACTGCAGAACCAATTTTGATCAATTGTCTCGAGTAAACCTTGGTAATACGTATCCGATATCCTTGCTTTCTTTCAATTTTATACAGCATGAGTACCTTGTTGGAATAAAACAGTTATCAAATTTAGATAGTATTTTGATCTAAATGTAATGACTGATTCTTATTGCTGGGGTCAGAACATTATATTTGAAATGCTGTTTATAGTGATTGAGAAACCATGTATGTATTTTTTTGTAATTAATATAATTGCAAAGCAATATTCAAAAAATGTTTATTTTCAAATGATGAGATGAATCACTTTCATCTTGATTTTAAACAATTTTACAAGCATCAACAGAAATATAAAAAACTTATAAATAGTTTTCATAAATATGAAATATCCTCTAAAAGAATGTTATCACAGAAAATGAAATACGACTGACCTAAAAAAAAAAAAAGAACTAAAATATGTACAGCAAACTTAAATTGAATAATTTTAAAGCATTACCAGCTTACGGAATGTTTGTTTGTAAAAGATGATATGAATCAAAACATAAAAATATACTAGACATTCTAAGTTATTCAACATGACACTAGTCTAGATATCATATAATTATCTATTTTTTGTAATGCCCTTAAATTGTAAATTGACTTTAAATTTGAAGGAAGAAATGTATGCTAAAGATCCGACCTTGACAATAAACTCTTGAAATATAATATCACTGAAATCAATATCAAATAACAAATTCATAGATACAGATTCAACTAAAATTATATGTGTTATAAACTCGCAAAAAAGAAGTAATGTGGTTTTAAAGAAAGAAAGGGGGTCAAGATTTGCAATGTCATATTGATAATATTGATTAAAGTGATTTCAAGGCAAAAAATAATTTCAAGAATAGAACAATTAATCATTATCAGGTTTATAACATGTATCTTACATGTCTTATCCTTTTTAAGGGGGAAAGGGGGTTCTGAAATTGTAAATGTAAAATGAAAAGGTTTGATTATGTCTTATTAGGAACCATTTTTCCATCTTAAATTTCAAAAGGAATATATTAATATGGCAATGAATCATAGATAAAACAATGACTAGATAGAAAAGATTTTTTTTGCTAAAAACTTCAATATTAGTGTCTTTTCATGATGTCACAAGTGGTAGACATTTTGATAGTTTATCACAACTTCCATTGAAGTTTTGGACTAGAATATAGATGTCGTATGTCAACAAAAAAGTCGTGTTAACATTTTTCTTATATAATTCTAAATATCTTACTTTTATTTTTATTTTTGTGAAGCATGTGATTTTTTTTTCTATGTTGTTTATTTTGTAAATTTTCAAATTTTCAAATTTAAAATTATGACTTATAAAATAGGTGATACACTCTCTAACTTGCAGCCCCATCAATGTTCATGTGAATGTATAGCTCATAATTACCAATTGGCAAGACTCATATGCAATGTTTGCGGTGAATTTGTTAATCACAATGAGCATGATGTTAGGATTTTATCAGTTTAGTAAATTATCTGCCTTATTAAGTGCTTTAAATTAAGTTAAAATATGCCTAAATGTCCATTAGCATTTATGTTCCTTTATATTGTGTATAATACTTGTGTCTGTACTAACACATTTTTCCTTTTTAAGAATATTGACTTCAAGTAAAATAACTACCACTCATTGATAGATTGGAAGTTTGCATGGATTACATAACAGTACATTTCAGTAAGGATCATGTAATTAAAAACAAAACAAAAATATATAATATATGAAATATTTGGCCAGTTTGACTGCTTAATTCATATTTCAACCTGTGCAATCCATTTCTAGCAATGAGTAAATTTAAAATGACTCACACAGTTATAATAATATGCAACTATATAAAAATAGGCAGCATACAAGGATGTATATTAAACCATGAGTCGAAATTAAAAACAAACACAATCTACTCTAACATGATAAAAAGTGCATAGGTCCATGGAGGGGGTCTGCGGTCTGGAATGCACTCTTTTTTTTGACAATCAAAACATTTGAATTGGGACATTTGGTTGTAACCACCCCCTTTGTCCTAGGTTAGGAACACCTCCCCCTTTTTAAAATGGCTGGATCTGCCCCTGACAATGTGTATTTTGCAGTATCCTGTATCAGTGGTTTCCAAAAGCCTGATAGTGAAAACAACGCAGAGATCAATTTACAGAAAAATAACAAGGTCAAAATGTTAGCTGCTCTGATGACATGCTAAACTATTTAAAAACCACATTGCTTCATAAACTCAATTTACTTTATTATCATTATTGCAGTTTCTGTCTTGAACACTTTGTACACATCCAATTTAGAAATAAAGGAATTCAGGCAAGAACCTTTTAAATTTCATTAACAATCAATCTTTGCAATATGATTCTTGAATGATACTTAGTCTAATGATGTGAATATGACTTTTTGGGGTGTTTAATTACCTTTTACAAAACTGGGAAGTCTGGATTAATATTAATTTCTATTAATGTTTTCAAACATTCATTAATCATATATAAAAACATATATTAATACATGTCAGATACCCTTACAGATGTTTTAAATTTGAAAAACAATGGGTACAGTTTATTAACACCGAAACACCAAAAGGTTTTATAATCTGGTTGACCAGACAATTGTTCCCTTGTAACATAAGACCTCAACTGGTGTTCAAATCCAAATATTTCAATAAGTTTTTATGTTTATTCCTTAAATATAACCTAAGGACTCATGTTACTTATCGCTACATGCATTTTTAGCCAGATTCCAATTTCAAGTTTATGTTTTAATACTAACAAAAGCAGGTGTAATGGAATAACAGCAAGTCATACACAATACATATTGTAATATAGAGGCAAGATGTGTTGGACTACAGTTGATTATCAGAAAGCTTTTTACATAACCCTATATATAAGTTAAACTTAAAATTGTAGTTTTTAAACCTTGGACCCATCAGTTATTTTTTGTTTTAATCTTATTAACATTAGTTAAAGAAAATATATTTGACATTTGTCTGAATAACAGGAAAAAAATTAAAAACAAGAGGAGCAAACTTCCTTAAGAAAATATATTTGACATTGGCTCATGGTTGTGTAACTGCAAATTACATGATGACATAAAAATTAAAAGAATGTATGTAATGTTAGTAAACAAGCTTAGCTTCATTGGCTTGAGATCAAATCTAATTTAGTGGTCTCATTTACTGACAAATTATAATTTATAATCATCTCATATCTGTAAAAATATATTTTTGTCGACTCTTGAAATAAATTCACATAATGGTATAAATAAATATTATTCCTCTAAAGAGGGTTAACTCAATAGTTACAACTAATCTTACTCAAACAATAAATACAAATTAACAATTAACAAAGTACATAAAATATCTTAACTATAGCTACATGCACACATATACAAATTAAAAAGTACATAAATTATCTGTGCGAGTGACATATTATACAAATTAAAAAGTACATAAATTATCTGTGTGAGTGACATATACAAATTAACAAACTACATAAAATATTATAACTACAACCAACATATACACATTACTATTTACATACCCATCTATTTATGTATAAATCAAAGAAATAACATATAATTTGTTTTTCATGACAAATAAAAAATAGGTTTTTCTCTTTCATTATTTCCAGTGTTTAACTGAAACATAGACATATTAACTGTCTCTGGCAGCACCAAGTCTCTGTTTTGATCGAATAATCTTTGATTTATATTTTATGGGATTTAATTATATTTTATTTTAAGTTAACAAGTTTTCAAAAATATAAAAACTTTTGGAAAGTTCACATTCAATTCATACTCTTTATAAATATAGGAAGATGTGGTGTGAGTGCCAATGAGACAACTCTTCATCCAAATAACAATTTATAAAAGTAAACCATTATAGGTCAATGTACGGCCTTCAACACAGAGCCTTGGAACAACAAGCTATAAAGAGCCCCAACATTACTAGTGTAAAACCATTCAAATGGGATAACCAACGGTCTAGTCTATATATAGTCAGTACATTTACTGTAAGTAAAATAGAATCTTTAGACTGTATGTAGCCATCAGTACAATTCCATCATCAGTAATATAGTTTTCAATGAGACGGGTTTTCAACAATAACTGAGACCAGAGTCCCCCAGACAACAAGCAACAAGAAACTGAGAACACCTACATTATCACTTCCCTGTATTTGAAAAATTCATAACATAAGATAAGAATTTTTAAAGTCTCGATATACAAATTTAAAAAAAAAAATCTATAAAAGTCTTGGAAAACAACAGCAGTTATAAACAGGGGAGACAATTATTGGCTTAAAATACAAACATTACTGAAAATCAAACACAAATGTAACTGGAAGACAAAAATGTCCCTCACCAAGACTATAAGTTACTAAGGCCTAATTGTTAATGATACACAAATGTAACAGGAAGACAAAAAATTACCACTAAACTACACGGAAGACAACAGACTGACTTATTTTAAGGAATATTGTAACTTTCATACTTTTTTTTAAACTCCTCTTTAGGTAACAAGACTTGCAAAATCAAACTTTTAGTCTGTTTATGACATGTATAAGTAGAACCTTTTTGTCACAAAATAAATATTTCAGTGCAGCATTAATATTATTATTCTATCAAATATTGTTTAAACTATATATGTAAATAGTGTCAAGAATTGTTTAAGTTTTTATCAAATAATGAACCTGTTTAAATACCTGTTGAAATTTTTGAGAGGTCTATAGATAGAGATTTAACAGACATGATGGCCTCTTTTGTAGAAAGCGGTTTACTATTGTCAGATTTCCCGACACCAAAATAATTTGTGTTTACTCCAAGTCTTTTCACTTTTTCATCAATTTTTCTACATCCTTCTCTTGTTTCCTTTATTCTTTCAATCTTTTCTTTTTCATAAGCCTGTAATATGAAAAGGAAATTTGTAAATGCAAACATTTTTAAATATCTATATTTAAATTCAAAATTAGAAAAAAATATGATGGATATTTGCTATGCACAATTCACTTGGCAAGAACCTGGATTATGTCCCTTGAACTTCATTTTGACTGCATGTCACCAAAAACATTCCTTATCAAGAAATGTCTAATCCATTTAAAGAATCTCTGTCAAAAGAATAAAAAAGATTTAAAAAAGAATTATCATTTAAATAACTTTTAAGTTTTAGACACTGTTTGATTTTCTAGCTGGATTTAAACTAGAGGCTCTAAAGAGCCTGTGTCGTTCACCTTGGTCTATGTGAATATTAAACAAAGGAAGCAGATGGATTCATGACAAAATTATGTTTTGGTGATGGTGATGTGTTTTTACATCTTACTTTACTAAACATGCTTGCTGCTTACAATTATCTCTATCTATAATGAACTTGGCCCAGTAGTTTCAGTGGAAAATGTTAGTAAAAATTTACAAATTTTATGAAAATTGTTTAAAATTGACTTTAAAGGACAATAACTCCTTAGGGGATCAATTGACCCTTTCGGTCATATTGACTTATTTGAAAATCGTACTTTGCTGAACATTATTGCTGTTTACAGTTTATCTCTATCTATAATAATATTCAAGAAAATAACCAGAAACAGCAAAGTTTCCTTAAAATTACCGATTCAGGGGCAGCAACCCAACAACAGGATGACCGATTTATCTGAAAATTTCAGGGCAAATAGATCTTGACCTGATAAACAATTTAACCCCTGTCATCTTTGCTCTAAATGCTTTGGTTTTTGAGTTATAAGCCAAAAACTGCATTTTACCCCTATGTTCTATTTTTAGCCGTGGCGGCCATCTTGACTTGATGGCCGGTTCACCGGACACATTTTTTAAACTAGATACCCCAAAGATGATTGTGGTCAAGTTTGGATTAATTTGGCCCAGTAGTTTCAAAGGAGAAGATTTTTGTAAAAGATTACTAAGATTTACGAAAAATGGTTAAAAATTGACTATAAAGAGCAATAACTCCTAAAGGGGTCAACTAACCATTTCGGTCATGTTGACTTATTTGTAAATCTTACTTTGCTGAACATTATTGCTGATTACAGTTTATCTCTATCTACAAAATGTATGATAACATTCAAGATAATAACCAAAAACAGCAAAATTTCCTTAAAATTACCAATTCAGGGGCAGCAACCCAACAACGGGATGTCCAATTCATCTGAAAATTTCAGGGCAGATAGATCTTGACCTGATAAACAATTTTACCCATGTCAGATTTGCTCTAAATGCTTTTGTTTTTGAGTTATAAGCCAAAAACTGCATTTTACCCCTATGTTCTATTTTAGCCATGGCGCCCATTTTGGTTGGTTGGCCAGGTCACCAGACACATTTTTATTAAACTAGATACCCCAATGATGATTGTGGCCAAGTTTGGTTTAATTTGGCCCAGCAGTTTCAGAAGAGAAGATTTTTGTAAAAGTTAACAACAACAGACGACGACGGACGCAAAGTGATGGGAAACGCTCACTTGGCCCTTCGGGCCAGGTGAGCTAAAAACAAATCTGGCCTCATTTAGATCATAAGATGTCGGAAAAAATATTCAGCTGGCTTCATATATAGAAAGTATTACATATACGTCCGAATTGACTGAAAAAAAATAATTTTGTTTCCAGGTTTGCAAATGTAAAAATAAATGTGGTTTGATATAAAGTTCCTGGCCGTAGACATAACATAATTTGAAGAAAATGCATTTGATCAATGAATAAGAAACAATTTCCTCAGTATTATATTCTTGGTTGAAATATATATATACAAATATGCATACATAATGTAGTACTGATCATGCTCAACATACATTTGCTTCTATAATATTTCAACACTAAGGGAGATAATTTGCTGTTTTTATATTTTCTTTATGAAACATGCAATGATTGTCATAATTGTGGCATGTTAAGTAAGTCATATTTTCATTTGTTAACTCAAAAGATAAATTCACAAAAGTTTTGGGTCTACATACATGTACATGTATGTCAATGTCAGAAATTCTATCCTAAAAAGTCTGATTGGTCATTGAATTTATCTGTTATATTACTGTGTACAACAATTATAATATGCAATAATAAGTTAAACAAAGGTCAACAAATACATTTTTGTAAAACATTACTTTATTATTACGACTATCTCAATATTATTTCATGTGAATGCAGAATTGCTGACTACTAGCTGTTGGATAGGAAATTCAAATTTAAATATCTTTATTCCTAATCAAAGGGCCCATAAAGAGCATATACATGTATAAATCATCACAAAACACAATATTCATACAATATCGGATATCCACACACACAACACATGCAATCTAGCATACATACTGATCGTTAATAATTAAATCTGATTTAGAACAAATATTGAAACATGATTATATTTAACAACCAAAAAAAACATAAAAAAAACTCCATCAGCAATGAATTCATAAAACTGAACTTGTAACAAACCTTTTTCCTCTCCTGTGCTTGTTTTTGTGTCTGGGAAATCTCTTCTGATGATTTTATTTTATTTACTTGTGATCTTTGTTGGTATTCTAAGAAACGTGCTGGTGGTTTTCCTGATTTTGGTTGAATATCCTCAAATTTAATATCAAACACAATGCAATCTTGTCCATCTTTATTTACATTTTCTGAAGCATCCATTGTCTTGGTAGTTCCTACTTGTAAAAATTTGGTCGCTAGAAAAAACATTTTTTTTTTAAAAGCATTTTAGAGTTTTCCTGAAACAACATTCTGTATATAGTCAGATAGTACAAACATGTATATCAATATATGTATACAAATGTATGAATTTGGGGGGTATACATGTACATTTGTACCTTATTTTTCATGTATTTCCTTTTTTTTGTGCAGCAGATTTTTTTATAAATCATGTAGTGAGCGTAAACAATTACCATATTACAATGTTAAAATATAAGTCATTTATTTTCATAATAAGTACAGTTCTTATATATACAAACTTGACAAAGGGAAAAATAAAATTATGTTTTTTTTAAAGAGGATTCAGTGTTCTCCCCAGGGCCTTTTAGCATCATGGTACAATATGCTATAATCTTAAATGTGATGCTATCTGAATTGATTTTCTTATAGATAGTGTTGTGGATGTGATGCTAACATGTACTTTTTAGAATCAAGATGGTATTTCAATTTCCCCTGTTTACCAGGATGCTTAATGAAATATCTGGGGAGAACACAGAGATTTTATGAAAATACAGGTTAACATTTTTGCTTTGAAAAAGTTGTATGGCTATATATACTTATACATCTTTCTATGTCGTGATGTTACACTATTGATTCAGATGCAAGAATGTAAGAGTGAAGGTTTGGTACCATTGAAATGTTTAAACCTGCTGCAACTGTTTGCACCTGTCGTATTTGTCAGGAATCTGATGTTCAGTAGTTGTTGTTTGTAGATGTGGTTCATATTAAAGTATTTCTCATTTTTTTATTTAGATTAGAATGTCTGTTGGTTTTTCCATACACTAGTTATTTTTGGGGGCCCTTTATAGCTTGCTGTTCGGTGTGAGCAAAGGTTCTGTTTTGAAGACCTTACCTTGACCTATTATGGTTTTATAAATTGTGACTTGGATCGGAGAGTGCAGTTGCATTGTCTGATTGGCCATCAAAACACATCTTCCTATACATGTATCTATATATGCATTATTAGTCAGATTAAAATACAGTGAATGAGTTAGAATTATTTGTAATATTCTTTTAAAACAAAAAAGAAATGATTTTGCACTATGAATTGATATGCCTTTGGTTGAAGAATTTATTTGGGTCTGCATACATGTACATGTAAGTCAGTAATATCAGCGCTAAAACAGGTACATAGAACTAATACCTTTGCTAACTTGAAATTCTGTGAAAATTTATATCTGAAATTACCAAGAGCACAGTACTCTTACCAAAATTGTACAATAAGAAAAGCAGTGGTTATTTTACCGGCTCCGCCTTAATAGTGATTTATAAAGAGTTTTGCTTTTTCGCTGGTCTTATTTAAGATTTTTAATTAAGACTACATGTATATGAAATTAATTTTAAAGGAAACAATCTATGCACAAATGATATGCATGTACATGTATGTGGCTAGATATCATAGAATGATATCATTGAATGAAAATGGAAAACAACAAATTTGTTATCAAACAAACTTGATTTTCAACTGATATCATGGACATGTTGAGTTACAGCAGGGTTCAGAGTACTTTGAAACGTGAAACTAAAATTCATGAAAACCAGACAAAATTATAATAATAATCTATAGTCTTTAGTGCAATAAAATATTATGAGATTAATAAAAAGGTAATGTACACACGATGCATAGTCTTTAGAAATATAGCTTATTGACAGCATTTATTCTATGAATGTTGAATACTTATTACTAAAATGTATATATATCTACAAATTTTGCAAAAGTGATGCAATGGCAAAAGAAACAAGTGTTATGTTCAGTTCATGTCTGCAATGGCAGCACCTACAATGTATTTGGTGCCAGACTTAAAAAAAGATGTTCACCAAAAAGCAAGGCACTTGTTTTGTAACGCTCCTAAAGCAGTTGGAGGTTGTGGGTGTATCTTTTTCTTTCAAAAATAATAGGTTATTTTCATTAAAAGATTTAATCAGAATGATTTTTTTATATGTGTTTGTATGCTAAATTGCTTATGTGTATTATATATTTTTTAGACTTTCTATTAACGTGATTAAAGAAAAAAAGTACTAATATCAATTCTAGAGACTTTTTTTTAAAGTAAGGAATATTAATTTTAATATGCACGTTTTGAATAAATGTTTGATAAAGACATAGTTGTAATTAGATTTTTAATTGAAGTGTTTGTTTTTATATTAATTCTATTCTTTATAATCTTAATTTCTATACTTCTATTTTAATCTTAATTAAGACCGGCAAACTAGCAACTACCATAAGAAAAAGGTATGGCAAGCCGTTGTGGAATTTATTCCCTATTTATTAATATTAATATTTATTTTTAAATATTAATAAATCGAATTTTCAATATTAATAAATATTTACTAATATTAAAAAATCGTATTTTTTTAATATTAATAAATAGGTTTTATTTTTTAATATTAAAAAATCATTTTAATGATAATATTTCTGTTTCTGCCATAACCACTTCGCGGTCTGCGTTTAAACTATGTAGATTTCTTTGAAAAATGTTAAGAATCAGAGACTTGGATTTAAAAAATGAACCTTAAAGCCCCAGTTGTAAATTGTAGTATATAAACAATAGATGCACATTGTCGGAAATACTAAATGTATGTGTACTCGCTGAGAAAGAAAAAAAAACCTCGGCAAGAGTTGCTTTTCGTTCTGTTTCTTAATCTTCCCGGAACAAAAATGAGTTATTTTAACAGGTAAATGTAATTACAGGTGACCAGATTATTATAAAAGCTTTACTTGTGATATTTGACTGACGTTTAATATCTATAGCAACTGCCCCCAATGAATGTTGACATAACCATGGTAACAGGAAAAAGGCAATAATAGTTATTTTCATGACTGTTCAAAACAATAAATTAATTCATGCACGAAAAAGAAATTTTGAAAGATTTATATTCTTATACGGTTGTTGTTATATCTTTTTCTCTTATCTTTTATTCTAATAATTACTTTTTTACTTGAAAACTTGCAAGACACAATCCAGTGATAAGAAAACTGTTTCGTTTGATTAGATTTAGGAAGGTACATATCTTTTTAGACACTCTTTTTTTTACGGAAATCTATAAAAACATTTTTTTTTATTATATTTTATGAAATAACTGTTTAAAATATTACTAAACATGAACATATTAATAAAAGCTGCCTATTTGAATAGAAAACATGTTAAACAATAAAAGGTCACATTATACAGGAAATAATTCTTCTACAATAATTAATTCAGAGCTCAAAATAGACGAAGCACATTACGAAAAGATGGTTCAGTGAAAATGGACTCCACAATAAACTCCAAAACATATAAAATCTAAATTAAAGAAACATACAAAACTTGGTAACAAAGGCCAGAAGCTCCTGATTTGGGACAGGTGCAAAAATGCGGCGGGGATAAACATGTATTGTGAGGTCTCAAAACTCCCCCTACACCTTTAGCCAATGTAGAATAAAGAAATGTATGCAAAATATACAAGTTTTCTAAGTCTATCCCACACATTAGCGGCAAACAAAGACATCGGTCATCGTTTGTGGCTGTAAAAGTGGGAGAAAAAACTGGAAACCATTTCATCTAAAATTTTATCAGAATATATATAGAATAAGAGAGTTTTTTTTTATTCAAGGCCATACATTTCACGGCAAAATACTTTTATAACAATTACGTATCGAAATGATATAGACTGCAACAGGTATATTTCAATTTCATCAAACAGCCCAACGAAACATCCACTAGTACCCAAAAGACAGCTGTACAGTCCTATTTTACGACACCTTTTTTATTGCACCATATGAACTTTTTTGTTCCTTATAGCAATTTATGATTCGTCAAGTAAGACTGTTTTTGTTTAAAATAAAATTTGATAAAGAGCATAGTACAACTTCAACTTTGAATAAAATTAAATAGATTTTGCAAAACTAATATAAAGGGTAATTGGTGGTAGTAAATTGTGAAATACATTTGTTATAATATCAATATAACAATAACTTTCTGTAGCTTATCTGGTAGATATTAGTTCATTTTTTTTGGGATATTATATTCCATACTGTTATTATAACATTTTTTGGGGACTGGTCCCAACCTGTTTAAATAATTTAATGGGTGATTTGTTTAAACTTTTTCCACATACATTTGTACCTTTTCATACGATAAAGTAAAAGTAAAGTAATCTTTATTTAAAGTCGGGTTGCATATATACATAATAACAAACTGACTGTATTTCATGAAAAGAATTTTTTCAAGTCAGCCAGATATCTGTTTGAAATCTTTGAAGTTGTTGTGAATTGGTATCAGCCTAGGACAGTTTTATTAGGAAATTATCCTTTGAAGAAATTTTCGGTTCTGGTTGTTTACATTAACGACAGTTCCGAATGTCTAAACTAAAAAAGATAGATTTTACTGCGTTATATAATCCCTTTACAGTTACTTATTTGAAAAAAAAAGTTATTCCAAATATAATTAATTAAATAGGGTGGTTTAATTATTTTATCTGTAATTTGTGCATTTTTTCCTATGATGTGTACTCCTTGATAGTATCATGATAAAGAAAATATATTTGGTAAGTATATTCACAATTGACATGCGCCAGTGTGCGTCAAAAGGATTTTTTCCACTTTAATTACAAAAATTGCACTTGATGTTTTTACTCACAGAAACACATGAGTTATTAGGTAAATAAAACACTTGTCATTGTTTAAAACATTCATTAATCAAAATTTAGTTTAAAGCCTTTTGAATGTTTCACTGACTGTGTGAAAATTTTAACAGAAAATGTATAAAACACTTGATATAAAAATTGCATTATCTGCAGAATTATTAATAACTTTCCTTACTATTCACGCTATTCTGATCTGAGTTTTTATTAATACATATACTGGCATGGCTGGTGCTGTTCCAAGTTGTCCTCTTTCTCTGCTTCTTGAGAAGTATTTGTTTAACCTGTTCAGTCACTATAAAGTGTTACAATTCTTATTTAGACGCAACACATAAATAGTGACCAAAAAGGTACTGCTTTCACATGAGAGAAGCTAGAAAGAAAAAAATCTACACATTTTAAATATTTTTGTAGGACTATCATATAAAAATAAGGAAATATTTAGTTAGAGAATGCTGCTGAATAGAAATGTTTGGGTTCACCTGATACCTGTTTTCAAATAAGTCCATATTGAAGTTTTAAGGGTCTTAAATTAAAATATGCTTGATTTCAACTGACATAAAAAAAATGGTGTTTTTTATATGCTAAATATACATCTGTACTGTTGTCGTATCAGGCTGTGCATGGCGAAGCATTTTATTGCCTTAAGGTTTGTACTTTGTTTTGGTCCTAAAAATAAATTTGTAGTTGTGAAGTTGCTAACATTAGAGTACCCAAAGTGCACCTATATTGTCAGTTTTCTCACCAACTTTTTATTATGAACCATTCTGTGCTTATTTTGTAGACTATCCTTGTTTACAATAAAGTAACTTACACCAATTTAATTTTGAGTCCATGTATGCAGAGTCATAGAGAAATGGGTTTGAACTGACCTCTAAACAATCCATGATTCTGTAATGTAGTCAGTACCAAAATTCCTTACATCATTACATGTTTAATTTCAAATCCTTTAAACTGGAATATAAACAGATGTTTTGTTTTATTTCTTCAAATATTTAAACAATTTGACATTATTCCATGCTTCAAATATTATTTTTTGAAGAAAAGGATGCTGGTAACAAAGTTAATTTTTGTTTTACATTGTCATATCAGGGCCTTTTTATAGATGACTATGCAGTTTGGACTTTGCTCATTGTTGAAGGACGTACGGTGACCTATAGTTGCTTATTTCTGTGTTATTTTGGTCTCTTTTGGACAGTTGTCTCATTGGCAATCATAACACTCTTTTTTTTAAAATATGATAATTATATAACTTCACATTATGGTGAAAGAAAGCTTGAAAGATCTCTGTAGCTTTTTTTGTTGAATACATGTAGGTGCAATTTGGTTACTGAGTGTAATTTTGGTACTGTGATGATATATAACCAAAGAGTGTATTGCTAAATAGATTGAAATGTGAACCTGACAGTGATATAGTGATAAAGTACTTGGTAGATTAAAAATGTTAAGATCAGGTTTAAACTGACGCATAAAATATACAGGCCACTGCTGCAGCTTGAATTTTAAAGGATGTAGCCCATATACTTCCACGTAACATGCCCTGTATATACCTATCAAAGTCATGGTATTCTCATGAGTTATCATAATAACTCCATCTTCCCATAAAATCTAATTTTGGACAATATGGGAGCATACAATATACATGTACATGTATACAGTCAGTACTACTCAGACTCAAGTCTCATTTTTTTTTAAACTTATCTCATCCCATCTCCTGGGACTTATAAGGTAGATATCTGATATGTGACATAATCAATGAAAAGATTTGTTGAGAGTTTAGTTTGTCAACGGAAGTACAGAATTAGAAGATTGAGAATTATTTGAATATGTTTCTTTTTTGTTTTAAACTTTTGTTAATTTTTTAATTAGTCTGTGGGCTACCAAAAAAAAAACTGTTGATAATATACGGCATGACTGGAGCCCCCCCCCCCCCCCCCCTTTTTTCAGGTCAGTCAGGGGGCCCCTTGAAAAGTTCTGTATTCGCCAATGGCTACATGAATAACCGTGACCACATTCAACAGTAAAACCAACGTCATTATCACTGTTCCTTGATGTGGGGAATTATGCGGCAGATCAACATAAGTAGTCATGATCAACCAGTGCATCGGAGTTTACCCCGCATGCCGCATGGCAATTTAAAAAAAAATCGAAATGTATTGCTTGCGGAGGTTTTTTCTGTGTTCCCGTGGCTGGACGGAACTTTTACGCTAAATATGTTATTGTTAATTACGATTCTGTGACTTTTAAATGAAGTACCTGTGATTATTTAAGTAATTTGTTTTGACCTTTTGAGCACTGATATGGGGACGGAGTCCCCTATTACAGTAGAAAATTCAATAAAAGAAAAAAAAAAAAAAAATCGGGAAAATTTCCCGAATTTTTCATTGTACTAATGAACTCAAAATCGTTCAATTTTTTTGATGTCATGTTTTGAATTCCCGCATCTGCGCAGAAATCTACAATGTACTTCCTTTTTCCAATCTCGTTTGTGTGAAACTATGAGTAAAATATATATTTATCAGTCTAGTATAAAATAGGAAGGAACGCAATACCAATTTCATTTTAAATAATTCCTTGATATGAAAAAACGTTACCTGATGATAGCGTTTCTTTGTTAACATTGCATATGACGTCATAATATAAATAACGTCATAACTAAATTAAAAATCCCTAACAACAGAACCCAAATCGGAAACGTTACGGTATTTCCGTTTTGAAATTAAGATATGATTGAATTAAAAAAAAAAAATCATACAGACTTCGTCCCCTTTCACAGGTAATGCCTGCCTCATATTATTGTGGAAAGTCGAAGCTGACGAAACATGGCGTAAAATGTTGTTGTCCTAACTTCGGTAATTTCCGTGGTCATTGTGGTACAATAAAATTTAAATTAACTACACAAGTTACGAAAATTTCTGAATTATTGTTTTTGTAAACAAATAAAAATTCATGTCGTATTTAACATCGAAATTATTCCGATCTGTCCCGTTTTTTCAAGTTCGCGTTGAAACGTTAAATTCGGCCGCCATTAAAAAAAATAATCGTACGAGATTTCACGAGAGTGACGAAACTTTTCAGATGGGTCGCGTAAAGAGAGTTATCGTTCTTTTTTCCAAAACGATGCTTCTACCATAAGTGCCAGCTAAAGCTGGCATAATATATTTGTATATTTAGGTTATGCTAATGAGGTTGGAGAAGCTTTTAGATCAATGGTGCATGTTTATCTGGTACGGTTTACATATGTGGTTGCTAGTGGTTATGTGGTAGCAGACGCAGTTCACAAGGGTCAAGAGGCATCACAGGTAAAGATATTTATATAGATATATACAATGAAACCTGTTTTAAGAGACCAGTTAATTATACATTTATTATAAGGGAGAACAATAAAGTGGTCTCATAAGACAGGTTGTCTTTAATTACAGTGTCTATCGATATGAAATGCACTACAGAATGACCTAAATTTAATGGTATTATGACAGTCCAGGGTTCTCACGGAGGATTTTTGAAGGGCGAGACCAGGGACTCAATATTTTTGGCCATGGCGAGCCAAGCAGTGAGAAGATGAAATTTTATTGATATTTGTTATAATTTCAGTCTCTATGGCAAAATAGAGCAAGAAAATGATAGATAATGTTTAATAAACTTTTGATAAAAAGGATGAAATATGTGCTCAGTTGATACAGCATATTACCATTTTGAAGCATTGTTTGAAAATGATGAGTCCAGGACTCATGGGGGTTTTGCTTGATAAAAGTGCTCTCTACATACCAATGGTTCTCTCTATATCACTTCAATTAAACTACCAAAAAATCATCTGAAGAAAAAATACAAGAAAAATTGTGTAAATTTGTTTAACAGAATTCAGAAATATAAATACATGTACTTATATAGAAAACAAATAATGTCTGTGTATTTACTGATATAAAGTTATATAAATTCTTAAAGGGTGTTTTTTTAACAAATTTTTAGTACTTTATTACTGAAAACTGAAGATAAAATACATATATATTCATATATTTATCTCAACATTGCCCAAATAAAAAAATTAAAAGTGAAAGAGTGATTGGCTACAATGTATGAACATGATGAATGATTTAAACAATATAAAAAAGAAGACGATTGAAAAGGCTATATCAAGGTGAATTATTAACTACTTAATTACCCGTATAGTAAATATTCTTGACAAATCACAATTTAAGCAGAGTGCAGTTCAAGTTTGGTTTCTAGGAGATAGACCTAGTTTAAGGGACAGTAAAGGAACATTACTTTTAAAAATCACTCTTATGTTTATATCAACTTTTTTCATAAATACAATCAAAGGTTCATAGTAACACAGACACTTTTGAGTCCATATCACATGAAGCTTTAAAAAAACATTGACTAAACTGACTACCGGTATTACAAACACATAACTGATTCACAGAGTTATCTCAAATTAATCCCTGAAGGTCTTTTCTTCAATTATAACTGCTAAAACTCGATGACATGGATTTATCATGTAAGCAACTAGGTCACCACTCACCACACCACCTTTAACAATGAGCAAACCAATACAGTTTTAAAAAACCCGGACATGATAAAATGTGACAGGATAAAGGTTTTTTTCAATTCACAAAATATTTGAATATTGGACCCCATCAAAGGGTCTTGATTATAAATCATCTCCTATTTTTATGCAGTTTAGCTGCATTATGCGAGCACCCTAGATTTGTGTTCTACCCAATAAATGCTGAAATACTTGCCATTGTTATTATCTAGCTGGCTACTATGTTATATATATCTAATTAAACACTTTTTTAATACTTTTAATTCTGGTTTACAAAAAATATGACAAAAAAAACCTTAAATGATCGTCAATCATCCAAAAGTGTTCAAGTTGCACATAAGAAGTAGCGCTCATTAGGAATCATTATGTAGTTTATTATCGCCTGTGCTTTTGGCTAAGATGTCAAAGAACAAATTTTATTGTTTGAAATATTTAATCGCCGAAAAACTGTAAAGACAAGTAGTTTAGAATTCCCGAAATGGCAAAAGTCGTAGGAATATTGTTTGTCGTCAATACGTAGTACAACTACGTCAGTAATACGATAAGTTCAACTGTTATTGCTGTTGGCGGCAATTTCAAATTAGAAGACCTAATTTTGGAATCTTTTCAATTTGGAGGCAGGGGTTCAATTTAGCGGTGGTCCGAGGTCCGAGGTCCGGGACTTTCCACTTTTGCAATCATAATTTTGACTTGGTTACTAGCTACGCCTGACGGACCAAGAAAGATTGCATATTCGAAAGCAAAGGGAAATGCTATGAAAATAAACTAGTATTAAATATTTTACTGTACAGACAAGAATTGTCCAATAATTAATTTTCAGAAAGATTTTGAAAAGTTAACAAATACATCAAAGCAATGCAATCACCAATTCGTTTTCTTAACGATTTACTCGATATTGAATGAAACGTAATTGAGAATTTTGACATATTCAATTTAAATTTAATGAAAAAAAATGAATATATACTTGATTATTTTATAATAAAAAAATAAAATAAAAAAAGAGCTTCCGAATGTATGATTGGTATGTGTGTTGTTGTCATATTAAAACTTTCAAGGCCCTAGAAAGGTAAGTATTTTCTAAAGTACATATATTTTTAACATACACAACTGTACTATTTATCAGAAGGTATATACGAAATATATAAATAACAAATGTGAAATTGAGTTGATATATTATTAATAGAAAAAAAACATTGTACAAGAAGAATAAAATAATTATTTTCATAAATATTTAATTACAATGAAGACATTCATTTCAGGAACTGGATCAGGTGAATTTTCTAGATCTTGAGACTTCTTTTTACATGTAATTTTAGGTTTGTTGCAAAATTTTTCAATGTCATTTTATATATGTGTTGTAGGCTTGCTCAAAAGAGTCTTGTAATATTATTTTATCAATATGATTGTAGGCTTGCCCCCAAAGAAACTTGTAATAAGAAACTCATTGACCAAGGAAATGGTATGTTTAGATGTGAAAAATGTAATCATGAAGTGCCAAACTTTAAATGGAGAATGATTCTATCTTTGAGTATTTATTTCTGATCTCAATTATCCGTGAATTATGTAACCATGTATTGTTTTTTCTACATATTTATACCATATAGCGGGTTATTTTCACAGGTGTAAAATTTCGCTATTTAATTAGGCCTGGACAATAACGCTTGTCCGACTGTCCGGTACCAGAGGGAAAAAAGGTCGG
This sequence comes from Mytilus trossulus, assembly GCF_036588685.1. NCBI lineage: Eukaryota > Metazoa > Mollusca > Bivalvia > Mytilida > Mytilidae > Mytilus > Mytilus trossulus. The sequence continues at coordinate 69,354,962 of NC_086380.1, forward strand.
ACATGTAAAAGCTGTATCAAGCTTGTCCGTCGGTACAAGTACAATTATTCTGCAGAAAAAATAAATTTAATCCAACTTTGATGAACAAAGTTATTTATTATACACAAAAAACAAGAAAACAAATATTAATTTGACATGTATCTGTATTATGTGTATTCAAATGCAAAACCTTTTCCTTCAACATGTTTACTTGCAATCGATAATTTTTAACTGGTTCTTTGTCAGGTACTTTTTAACAGGTAAAAGGTAAACTATTCTCGGAAACCAGTCTTACTGATCCGAATCAATGATGCGCTTTGTAGATAGGACAGTTCGTCACCTCTAAAGATTCAGCTCCAAGTTCAATAGACAATTTGGCACCGTAGGAGACATATTTATAGACATGATTGACAGACAGTTTGACAAGGCAGGAGACATTTCGGGACCTAGACTAATCAGTACCTCATTTTGCTACCTTATTATGTTCCTTATAATAAATATCATACCATAATTTTTTCACAATTTTTTTTTTTTTATTTACCATAAAATTCACAAAATCATATTTGATCATAAGTAGAAAAAAACTAAACTTGCAATATGGTGACCTATAGTTGTTTATTTCTGTGACATTTGGTCTCTTGCAGAGAGTAGTCTTATTGGCAATCAGACCTTACATGTCTTATGATGGCTTATCTTCTTCTTTTTAGTGATTGCATTTGAATAAACTTTTTTCAACTTAAAAAACAAAACAGAATACAAATCCAATGAGTGTAAAGGCCTATCAGATGGTGCCTCATGTTTAGAGTCTGGTGAGACTAGCATTGATGAAAACTAGAACCTAATTCCTGTGACATGCCTAGTTTCGCAGTTGTACTTGACTAATATTTTTGAAAATATTTCAAAAGAAATACATCAAATTCTGTTATATAAGTTAAATTCATTTTGCTCCTTTAATCAACTAAAAATGTAAAAAGGTTATTTTTAATAGAATTTTTCGGACAAGTAACAATTTCATTCGGACAAGTGAATTTTGGTAAACTATGTACTTGTCCTACAGGACAAGTTGAAAAAAAAGTTACTGTAGAGGCCTGATTTTCATTGAATAAGGTATACGAAATATTTTGGCGGTTATTATTTTGGTGGATTCAAAACTTTTACTGTACCAATACCTTTGCATGTGCACTTTTATATTGGCGGAATTTATTTTGGCGATTTTGTTTCATAAGCGAAAATTACCCCAATATACAGTAAGAATGTGCAAGTGGATTTTCCTTCTTTGAATGTGAGTTACATCATGCACTCTTGATCATTATGCAGTGTGGAAAAATGCAAACGATGTGAATAAAATGATGTATGTGAAGTTAGCAGCCGGTTCGTTATTCGATATTCGATATTCAATATCCAACCGGCTGCTAGCAGTCGGTTGGATATTCAAAAAATTGTTGAAAACCTGGAAAAAAAAGAAATAATTGATAACATTAAAAACATGATTTTCATAGTTATAATGACTGATAAGATACGTACTAGGATCCCGGAAATCGTAAAATGACCTCTCCAAGCTGTTGTAAGTTCTCGTTGTCCTCGAATATAAAACCTTTTCTATGTTGCATATTTGTCTTTATATAATATAGATTGTTCAACTTCAAAGATTTACTTTTATACATGATATTTCTTTAAACAAAAAGAAAAACCACTAACTCTAGAAAACATTATGAATTATCAATAGAAATATTTATGGAATGCCCAAAAAAGAAATATATAGACAAGTAAAAACCTATCTGAGACCGCTTAAATGAGTGTGAGACCCCCCTGGTCATTCAATGTTCATAAAATTTAATTAAATTATAGACTCTGTATATATAAAGGTTGTATTTGAAGGATTTCCCAGAATATTGTTATATTCGATATCTATGGAGGGCTTATATTGTCACTTTTCAGTTAAAAAATATCAAAATTTTAGGACAAAGGGCACAGGGCAATGGTGATAGCCCCCTGATCGTTCAATCTGCCTAATATTAAGCAGACATCTAGTCAATAGGAAGATACAAACGTAACTAAAAGGAATTTGGGTACACTTCCTGTCTTTCATGTTTACGGAGCACCCAAAGTACCAGTTGGATATTCAAAATATACAGTGAAAACCTACCTGAGACCGCTTTAATGAGTGTGAGACCCCCCTGGTCATTCAATGTTCATAAAATTTAATTAAATTATAGACTCTGTATATATAAAGGTTGTGTTTGAAGGATTTCCCAGAATATTGTTATATTCGATATCTATGGAGGGCTTATATTGTCACTTTTCAGTTAAAAATTATCAAAATGTTAGGACAAAGGGCACAGGGCAATGGTGATAGCCCCCTGATCGTTCAATCTGCCTAATATTAAGCAGACATCTAGTCAATAGGTAGATACAAACGTTACTAAAAGGAATTTGGGTACACTTCCTGTCTTTCATGTTTACGGAGCACCCAAAGTGCCAGTTGGATATTCAAAATATACAGTGAAAACCTACCTGAGACCGCTTAAATGAGTGTGAGACCCCCCTGGTCATTCAATGTCCATAAAATTTAATTAAATTATAGACTCTGTATATATAAAGGTTGTATTAGAAGGATTTCCCAGAATATTGTTATATTCGATATCTATGGAGGGCTTATATTGTCACTTTTCAGTTAAAAATTATCAAAATTTTAGGACAAAGGGCACAGGGCAATGGTGATAGCCCCCTGATCTTTCAATCTGCCTAATATTAAGCAGACATCTAGTCAATAGGTAGATACAAACGTGACTAAAAGGAATGTGGGTACACTTAATGTCTTTCATGTTGACGGAGCGCCCAAAGTGCCAGTTGGATATTCAAAATATACAGTGAAAACCTACCTGAGACCGCTTAAATGAGTGTGAGACCCCCTGGTCGTTCAATGTCCATAAAATTTAATTAAAATATAGACTCTGTATATATAAAGGTAGTATTAGAAGGATTTCCCAGAATATTGTTATATTCGATATCTATGGAGGGCTTATAATGTCACTTTTCAGTTAAAAATTATCAAAATTTTAGGACAAAGGGCACAGGGCAATGGTGATAGCCCTCTGATCTTTCAATCTGCCTAATATTAAGCAGACATCTAGTCAATAGGTAGATACAAACGTGACTAAAAAAAATTAGGGTACACTTCCTGTCTTTCATGTTTACGGAGCGCCCAAAGTGCCAGTTGGATAATCAAAATATACAGTGAAAACCTACCTGAGACCGCTTAAATAAGTGTGAGACCCCCTGGTCGTTCAATGTCCATAAAATTTAATTAAATTATAGACTCTGTATATATAAAGGTTGTATTAGAAGGATTTCCCAGAATATTGTTATATTCGATATCTATGGAGGGCTTATATTGTCACTTTTCAGTTAAAAATTATCAAAATTTTAGGACAAAGGGCACAGGGCAATGGTGATAGCCCCCTGATCTTTCAATCTGCCTAATATTAAGCAGACATCTAGTCAATAGGTAGATACAAATGTGACTAAAAGGAATTTGGGTACACTTCATGTCTTTTGTGTTTACTGAGCGCCCAAAGTGCCAGTTGGATATTCAAAATATACAGTGAAAACCTACCTGAGACCGCTTATATGAGTGTGAGACCCCCTTGTCGTTCAATGTCCATAAAATTTAATTAAATTATAGACTCTGTATATATAAAGGTTGTATTAGAAGGATTTCCCAGAATATTGTAATATTCGATATCTATGGAGGGCTTATATTGTCACTTTTCAGTTAAAAATTATCAAAATTTTAGGACAATGGGCACAGGGCAATGGTGATAGCCCCCTGATCTTTCAATCTGCCTAATATTAAGCAGACATCTAGTCAATAGGTAGATACAAACGTGACTAAAAGGAATGTGGGTACACTTAATGTCTTTCATGTTGACGGAGCGCCCAAAGTGCCAGTTGGATATTCAAAATATACAGTGAAAACCTACCTGAGACCGCTTAAATGAGTGTGAGACCCCCTGGTCGTTCAATGTCCATAAAATTTAATTAAAATATAGACTCTGTATATATAAAGGTTGTATTAGAAGGATTTCCCAGAATATTGTTATATTCGATATCTATGGAGGGCTTATAATGTCACTTTTCAGTAAAAAATTATCAAAATTTTAGGACAAAGGGCACAGGGCAATGGTGATAGCCCTCTGATCTTTCAATCTGCCTAATATTAAGCAGACATCTAGTCAATAGGTAGATACAAACGTGACTAAAAGAAATTAGGGTACACTGCCTGTCTTTCATGTTTACGGAGCGCCCAAAGTGCCAGTTGGATAATCAAAATATACAGTGAAAACCTACCTGAGACCGCTTAAATAAGTGTGAGACCCCCTGGTCGTTCAATGTCCATAAAATTTAATTAAATTATAGACTCTGTATATATAAAGGTTGTATTAGAAGGATTTCCCAGAATATTGTTATATTCGATATCTATGGAGGGCTTATATTGTTACTTTTCAGTTAAAAATTATCAAAATTATAGGACAAAGGGCACAGGGCAATGATGATAGCCCCCTGATCTTTCAATCTGCCTAATATTAAGCAGACATCTAGTCAATAGGTAGATACAAACGTGACTAAAAGAATTTGGGTACACTTCCTGTCTTTTATGTTTAGGGAGCGCCTAAAGTGCCAGTTGGATATTCAAAATATATAGTGAAAACCAACCATAGACCGCTTAAATGCGGATGAGACCCCCTGGTCTTTCAATGTCCATAAAATTGAATAAAATCATAGAATCTGTATATATAAAGATTGTTTGAGAAGGATATCCCAGAATTTTGTCATATTCGATATCTATGGAGGGCTTATATTGTCACTTTTCAGCTAAAAATTATCAAAATTCTAGGACAAAGGGCACAGAGCTATGGCAATAAATCCCTGATCTCCCAATCTGCCTAATATTAAGCAGACATTTAGTCAACAGGTAGATACAAACGTGACTAAAAGGAATTTGTGTATACTTCCTGTCTTTTATGTTTGCGGAGCGCCCAAAGTGCCAGTTTGATATTCAAAATATATAGTGAAAACCGACCATAGACCGCTTAAATGCGGATGAGACTCTCGTGGTCTGTCAATGTCCATAAAATTGAATAAAATCATAGAATATGTATATACAAAGGTTGTATTAGAAGGATTTCCCAGAATATTGTCATATTCGAAATCTATGGAGGGCTTATGTTGTCACTTTTCAGCTAAAAATTCTCAAAATTTTAGGACAAAGGGCACAGAGCTATTGCGATAGCCCCTTATCTCTCAATCTGCCTAATATTAAACAGACATATAGTTAATAGGTAGGCAAAAATTATAACCTTATGTTGGAAGGTAGCAACTGTCCCCAATTGGGATTGTGAGAGATTAAACAAGCAGCTGACCACCGTCTTGGCAAAGAGAGAGACCAATTGAGCTCTGCAAATTGTGAGCTTTGGAATAAAAAAACCAGGCGCACCGGCTATGATTACCACGAGTTTTATACTTTTTGAAAACCCATTGAATTGGGGACCTTAACCACGGACTTAGGGAGATGGATGAAAAGATCGGAGAAAAGATTGCACAGTGGACCTCTGAAAAAAGGGCTGGACATCGAAGGCAATTGTAAAACTTCAAGTCAATATTAACAAACACCGACCGCTGGGTGAGTCCAAGTACATTGATTAGCCGGTGTGGATCAAAGCCAAGAAGACTGTAATCAATGTGAAAAATAGGCAGAAAAAAAGGTAGACCCAAAACAAACGGACAAGGTTACACAGAGCTCAATCTTGTTAGCCTTAAGGATATTAATGAATTTGAGAAGGCAAATTCCACCCTGGCGGTTACTGTATCTAGAATAGATGATAGTGAAGTATACCCGCTGCACATTTCAAACGTTGGTAAACAGCGGGAGAGAGAATTCAACTTATTGTTGATCGAAGGCTACAGGTGCTCGAAACCCTTTTATAGCAAGCAAGTCCTGGAGACCAACAAAGAGTGTTGCGTCAACCGTAAAGCAGTCAAGATCGAGCTGCCTAAAAAGGGAAATACCAGCTGACCTTTGTCAACACCACCCATTCGATGAGAGTCTCTTTCGTGGTGTATGCGGACTTTGAGTGATTTAATTTACCGATAAGGTTGAAACCAAAACGATCAGGTAGCAATACACAGTTAGATGTTTAGTTACGCATTATGGACATGGTGAATTTTTTTAATATGAAAGTTTTTGTACAATAAAATAGATTTTTAGATAATTGAAGAATAATATAGCCTTCATAGTGGGGTTATATGAACATTTAGATTGTTTTTAGCATGTTTTATATGGCATTTACCAGTTTGACAGTCCGTATTTTCCTATTCCTACCACCCATAGGTCCATAAATTATTGTAGTGTTTATCAACAAAGAATTATCGCTCGATCTTTTCAATTCATTTTTATGGAAAAATGAGAAGAAATGCATGTATTTTTTTTTTTTTTTACCTTTCGATAGATTTTTGCCTATGGTTTCAGAAAAGGTATCACTGTTCAAACCAACGCTTAGGGACGTTAAAACAAACGCTTAGAGGTGTCCAAACCATCGCCTAGGGGAGTTCACGTCAACGCTGTAAATAAATAACGTTTATACAGATTACAGACCCTAAACAGTGTGAGGCGCTGGCCAGGGAGTTGCAAGAGATCAAGCGAAAGATTTAAGCCAGTAACATGCAGCATCGCCTCGAGAAGATTGAACTCAACCGGGACCTTTCCAAGGTGTTAAGCATGTGGTTGAGGCTCTGCGAGAGACAGCTTCACCGCTCACCAAAACGATCGTATACCTTCCTGCAGCAGTGACAGCCATCAATCCTACACCACCCAAGTTTGACTACCCACTACCCATAGCACCTCCTACAGACATCATCCTCGGACCTCGAGCACACCAGTATTTGCAGATCAGTAACAATCCTTCCGCCGACCACACCTGAAACCGATGGTATCTTCATCGGAAGCTAACCAGCATGCAGTTAATTCTGACGGCGATGATATTTTCGTGGATGGTGTAAGGTACAAAGGTACCCTTGACCTCTGGGAACTCATGGTGAACAAGAAACCAGAATCGTTCGGGCCCGAAGTTTTTAAGACCTTGTCGACTATGCAGAAATCCTGAACAGTTCCGGTGCCATGTATCAAGGCAGTTAAACCTCTCGAGAACCCAAAGGCAATAAAGAAGATTGTGTCGCACATCTAAAGCAGGATGAGCAATGTAGCGGACTTCAAACCTTATTTCTACCCTCCGACTTTGACCAGCTCCTCTATCGTTTGGATCTGTGCAACGCTGCCTACAGTGCTGGAAACAATGGTGTGCGCAACGCAATTGTAGCGATCCTCGATGCCATGAAGAAAGGTGAACACATCAGTATCAAGGAATATAAGCAACTCCATCGTAATATCATGAGTTAAGAAAGGTTTTGCTCGAAAGTATGCATAGGGTGGTAGAAGTTTGTTTGACACTATCTGCGTTATCTATCGCTGGTCGCATGTTCACCTCCTTTGCTGCCAAGACCTTGGAAAGTAAGGCTATGAGCGCTGCCACCAATGCAGCAATGATAGGAGTTAAAAAGGTGGTAGCCAAAGTCGTCGACCATGTCGTTGACAAAGTGACCCGCCCTCGAAAACCCAGTGTCCAACGCAGCAAACCCTATCAACAGCTAATTGTTAAACGCAGTAAGCCCCACAACCAAACCCAGTAAAGCAATCTCATCTCTGGTTGTGGCATCGCTATCATCCACAACTTCCTCCAACGCTATAAATAAATACATAATGTCTGACATCCTTACAATCACAGAAGTGTTGACCTTCGATGAAAGTCAAAAATATAAATACCAAGTTCACGTATTCTAACCTTGAGCCGGCGCCCAACTAACCATCTCTGGAGCGGAGACCCGAATCAACATCGAAACGCAGGACCTGTTCCTCCACCAAACCGAGCGTTATCTCTTGGTAGGAGGGCGACTTTAAAAGCACGACGGCACTCCATATGCAGACGTTGATCTCATTCACAATCGTATCATGTATCTCTTCAAAACTATCTGTTATCGACTCTCCGGCCAGCAAATTGAACACATTAACGACCCCGGAATCGCCACCACTATGCTGGGAATGTTAACCTACCCCGACGACTTCTCAAAATCGCAGGGTCCCAACTGTGGCATTAGGATTCTTCCACCGATGCCGAGGCTGAGAACACTGGATTTGCAGCCTGCCATGGATTCATTATCACCAAGACCACCAACAAAGGATCATACTCGTTTGCCATCCTCCTGAAACATATTTTGGGATGATTCCAACAAAATATTGTACAGGCACAAACTCCCACTCGTTCGCAATTCAGATGCAAATGTCATTCTTAGGGCAGCCGCCGTAAATAACGTGGCAAAAATAATCCTGATTTAAATCTCTTGGTTCCTCCCTCACGTCACTCCTGCAGACGAAAACAAGATGCAACTGTACAAAACCATCCAGAATAAATCCAAGATCCACTGTGGATTTTGCATGAGACATTGCGATTTCATAGCCGTTCCCCAAGCCTCAGAGTTTAAGTGCTGCCTAGCTGCCAATAGTGGTCGCGAAAAGCCTAGATATATATCACCATTGCCTTCAAAACCGACAGAGATAATGACAAAATCCATAATGCTTCCGTGTTCGATAACTGCTCAGTCGTCCACTTTAATGCCGGTTTCTCACAAAACAAGGTTGCCATAGTGTTCAAGAAGGCTGTAGACTTCAGAAAGAAATTCTACAACATTGACACCCTCTGGTTTCATTGACTTATAGCCGCTGTTTGTCATTGATGTAAGTCATCAGTCCGAGTGGACATCCAGATTCGAGCGGAATTCGAGCGTTATGTTCCCGCCAACACCGAAGTATTTGCACTTGCAATGTCCTTCAGTTCGAATCGAACGGTCAGAAGTTGAACGTCGTGTTTTAATAAATAAATGGACACCATACTGTTGCAACAAATCGTTAACAACACAGACCCAAAACAAGGGTTTTCCATTCTTGTCTCTGGAAACGATAGTCGCATTCTTACCTGGTTTGACCCCCTTACCTAACTACAATTTAAGGAATCGAACACCATATTGGGATTTAAGCGACATCTCTACACATTTGATCGGGCAACAAACGGTTACAAAGAGGGTGAATACATTGTTAGCATCAGAAGCATCAACAGCATTCTGGTGAACAGTAGCATCATCAATGGAAGCTACGTACACGTCACCCAACAGTCCACTATCTACAGCTTTTTCCCCGCAATCGATCCCGGGATCAAGATCATTCAAAAGTCAAAAAGCATGGTGTACTTACCCGTGACCTTGAGAACCATCAATCGCATGCAGACATACCTCACCGTTCAAAACGGCAATCCTATCAATCTCCGCAGTGAACATCTCACCATCCGCTTCCATTTTCGCGAGGTATGCATAAATAGTCTATCAAAATACGGTTTGAACTTGATAAAAGGTCAAGCTAATAAATTACAGAAAGCAGCCAAAAAAAGGTTGCCCGGTCACCATTCGTTTATCCCACACAAACCTGCAAGGTGCACACAAAATGTTGCTTACCCTGCGACAGATTGAAAGAGCTCCTAGAAAAGGTTCTAGTGGTATGACTCCGATAATAAGCACTACCCAATTGAAGAAAAACATTCAAAAAGAAAGGGGATTCCTACCCAAGTTAGCGGGAATGGCTATGCGAGCCCTTCCTATGTTGGCGAACACAATTCTGCCAGCATGAAGTGTTGGAGCCCTTATAAGTTGCCTGTGTGAAATATAGCCGTCAATAACGCATTTGGACCTGGATTTTACATCAAATGGGGTGGTTGTGTAAGCTGTGTAAAGTTGCGTGGTATAGGTCTGTATATCTTCCCCCGCCAAGCTAACTTCAACCTATGGTGACGGTTTGTACTTGAAACAACTCGATTCTACTAGGGTTCTGGTTTGATCTGATCTGGTTCAAACAGTCCGTTCAAGAACATCCCCCTTTTAATACAACCTTTATATATACAGAGTCAATGATTTGGTTGAATTTTATGGACATTGTAAGACCCGGGGGGTCTCAACCTCATTTAAGCGGTCTCGGGTAGGTTTTCGCTATATATTTTGAATATCCAACTGGCACTTTGGGCGCTCCGTAAACATAGAAGACAGGAAGTGTACCCACATTCCTTTTAGTCACGTTTGTATCTACCTATTGACTAAATGTCTGTCAAATATTAGAAAGATTGAGAGATCAGGGGGCTCTCACCATTACCCTGTGCCCTTTGTCCTAAAATTTTGACATTTTTCGACTGAAAAGTGACAATCTTAGCCCTCCGTAGATATGGAAGATGACGTTATTCTGGTTAATCCATCTAATACAACCTTTATATATACAGAGTCAATGATTTGGTTGAATTTTATGGACATTGTAAGACCCGGGGGGTCTCAACCTCATTTAAGCGGTCTCGGGTAGGTTTTCGCTATATATTTTGAATATCCAACTGGCACTTTGGGCGCTCCGTAAACATAGAAGACAGGAAGTGTACCCACATTCCTTTTAGTCACGTTTGTATCTACCTATTGACTAAATGTCTGTCAAATATTAGAAAGATTGAGAGATCAGGGGGCTCTCACCATTACCCTGTGCCCTTTGTCCTAAAATTTTGACATTTTTCGACTGAAAAGTGACAATCTTAGCCCTCCGTAGATATGGAAGATGACGTTATTCTGGTTAATCCATCTAATACAACCTTTATATATACAGAGTCAATGATTTGGTTGAATTTTATGGACATTGTAAGACCCGGGGGGTCTCAACCTCATTTAAGCGGTCTCGGGTAGGTTTTCGCTATATATTTTGAATATCCAACTGGCACTTTGGGCGCTCCGTAAACATAGAAGACAGGAAGTGTACCCACATTCCTTTTAGTCACGTTTGTATCTACCTATTGACTAAATGTCTGTCAAATATTAGAAAGATTGAGAGATCAGGGGGCTCTCACCATTACCCTGTGCCCTTTGTCCTAAAATTTTGACATTTTTCGACTGAAAAGTGACAATCTTAGCCCTCCGTAGATATGGAAGATGACGTTATTCTGGTTAATCCATCTAATACAACCTTTATATATACAGAGTCAATGATTTGGTTGAATTTTATGGACATTGTAAGACCCGGGGGGTCTCAACCTCATTTAAGCGGTCTCGGGTAGGTTTTCGCTATATATTTTGAATATCCAACTGGCACTTTGGGCGCTCCGTAAACATAGAAGACAGGAAGTGTACCCACATTCCTTTTAGTCACGTTTGTATCTACCTATTGACTAAATGTCTGTCAAATATTAGAAAGATTGAGAGATCAGGGGGCTCTCACCATTACCCTGTGCCCTTTGTCCTAAAATTTTGACATTTTTCGACTGAAAAGTGACAATCTTAGCCCTCCGTAGATATGGAAGATGACGTTATTCTGGTTAATCCATCTAATACAACCTTTATATATACAGAGTCAATGATTTGGTTGAATTTTATGGACATTGTAAGACCCGGGGGGTCTCAACCTCATTTAAGCGGTCTCGGGTAGGTTTTCGCTATATATTTTGAATATCCAACTGGCACTTTGGGCGCTCCGTAAACATAGAAGACAGGAAGTGTACCCACATTCCTTTTAGTCACGTTTGTATCTACCTATTGACTAAATGTCTGTCAAATATTAGAAAGATTGAGAGATCAGGGGGCTCTCACCATTACCCTGTGCCCTTTGTCCTAAAATTTTGACATTTTTCGACTGAAAAGTGACAATCTTAGCCCTCCGTAGATATGGAAGATGACGTTATTCTGGTTAATCCATCTAATACAACCTTTATATATACAGAGTCAATGATTTGGTTGAATTTTATGGACATTGTAAGACCCGGGGGGTCTCAACCTCATTTAAGCGGTCTCGGGTAGGTTTTCGCTATATATTTTGAATATCCAACTGGCACTTTGGGCGCTCCGTAAACATAGAAGACAGGAAGTGTACCCACATTCCTTTTAGTCACGTTTGTATCTACCTATTGACTAAATGTCTGTCAAATATTAGAAAGATTGAGAGATCAGGGGGCTCTCACCATTACCCTGTGCCCTTTGTCCTAAAATTTTGACATTTTTCGACTGAAAAGTGACAATCTTAGCCCTCCGTAGATATGGAAGATGACGTTATTCTGGTTAATCCATCTAATACAACCTTTATATATACAGAGTCAATGATTTGGTTGAATTTTATGGACATTGTAAGACCCGGGGGGTCTCAACCTCATTTAAGCGGTCTCGGGTAGGTTTTCGCTATATATTTTGAATATCCAACTGGCACTTTGGGCGCTCCGTAAACATAGAAGACAGGAAGTGTACCCACATTCCTTTTAGTCACGTTTGTATCTACCTATTGACTAAATGTCTGTCAAATATTAGAAAGATTGAGAGATCAGGGGGCTCTCACCATTACCCTGTGCCCTTTGTCCTAAAATTTTGACATTTTTCGACTGAAAAGTGACAATCTTAGCCCTCCGTAGATATGGAAGATGACGTTATTCTGGTTAATCCATCTAATACAACCTTTATATATACAGAGTCAATGATTTGGTTGAATTTTATGGACATTGTAAGACCCGGGGGGTCTCAACCTCATTTAAGCGGTCTCGGGTAGGTTTTCGCTATATATTTTGAATATCCAACTGGCACTTTGGGCGCTCCGTAAACATAGAAGACAGGAAGTGTACCCACATTCCTTTTAGTCACGTTTGTATCTACCTATTGACTAAATGTCTGTCAAATATTAGAAAGATTGAGAGATCAGGGGGCTCTCACCATTACCCTGTGCCCTTTGTCCTAAAATTTTGACATTTTTCGACTGAAAAGTGACAATCTTAGCCCTCCGTAGATATGGAAGATGACGTTATTCTGGTTAATCCATCTAATACAACCTTTATATATACAGAGTCAATGATTTGGTTGAATTTTATGGACATTGTAAGACCCGGGGGGTCTCAACCTCATTTAAGCGGTCTCGGGTAGGTTTTCGCTATATATTTTGAATATCCAACTGGCACTTTGGGCGCTCCGTAAACATAGAAGACAGGAAGTGTACCCACATTCCTTTTAGTCACGTTTGTATCTACCTATTGACTAAATGTCTGTCAAATATTAGAAAGATTGAGAGATCAGGGGGCTCTCACCATTACCCTGTGCCCTTTGTCCTAAAATTTTGACATTTTTCGACTGAAAAGTGACAATCTTAGCCCTCCGTAGATATGGAAGATGACGTTATTCTGGTTAATCCATCTAATACAACCTTTATATATACAGAGTCAATGATTTGGTTGAATTTTATGGACATTGTAAGACCCGGGGGGTCTCAACCTCATTTAAGCGGTCTCGGGTAGGTTTTCGCTATATATTTTGAATATCCAACTGGCACTTTGGGCGCTCCGTAAACATAGAAGACAGGAAGTGTACCCACATTCCTTTTAGTCACGTTTGTATCTACCTATTGACTAAATGTCTGTCAAATATTAGAAAGATTGAGAGATCAGGGGGCTCTCACCATTACCCTGTGCCCTTTGTCCTAAAATTTTGACATTTTTCGACTGAAAAGTGACAATCTTAGCCCTCCGTAGATATGGAAGATGACGTTATTCTGGTTAATCCATCTAATACAACCTTTATATATACAGAGTCAATGATTTGGTTGAATTTTATGGACATTGTAAGACCCGGGGGGTCTCAACCTCATTTAAGCGGTCTCGGGTAGGTTTTCGCTATATATTTTGAATATCCAACTGGCACTTTGGGCGCTCCGTAAACATAGAAGACAGGAAGTGTACCCACATTCCTTTTAGTCACGTTTGTATCTACCTATTGACTAAATGTCTGTCAAATATTAGAAAGATTGAGAGATCAGGGGGCTCTCACCATTACCCTGTGCCCTTTGTCCTAAAATTTTGACATTTTTCGACTGAAAAGTGACAATCTTAGCCCTCCGTAGATATGGAAGATGACGTTATTCTGGTTAATCCATCTAATACAACCTTTATATATACAGAGTCAATGATTTGGTTGAATTTTATGGACATTGTAAGACCCGGGGGGTCTCAACCTCATTTAAGCGGTCTCGGGTAGGTTTTCGCTATATATTTTGAATATCCAACTGGCACTTTGGGCGCTCCGTAAACATAGAAGACAGGAAGTGTACCCACATTCCTTTTAGTCACGTTTGTATCTACCTATTGACTAAATGTCTGTCAAATATTAGAAAGATTGAGAGATCAGGGGGCTCTCACCATTACCCTGTGCCCTTTGTCCTAAAATTTTGACATTTTTCGAATGATTTGTTTTTGGTTTTTTTTGGCTTTCCATATATATTTCTATTTATAGTTATAAATATTTCTAGAGTTATGGGTTTTTCTTTTTGTCTTAAGAAATATAATACACAAAAGTACATCTTTGAAGTCGTTTTATTGACAAAACTCTATATTACATATAGACAAATATGTAACATGAAAAAGGGTTTATATTCGAGGACAACGAGAAATTACGACGAGAAATTACGACAGCTTGAAAAGGTCATTTAACGATTTCCTACGTATTTTAACAGTCTTTTTAAATATGAAAATCATGCTTTTTATGTTATCAAGTATTTAATTTTCTTATAATTTTTTTCACTAAATTTTGAATATCAAACCGGCTGCTAGCAGCCGATTGGATATTGAATATCGAATAACGAATAACGAACCGGCTGCTAACTTCACATACATAATAAAATGTGAAGAAATCATTTCATGTTTTTTTTTTACGCCCGTCAAAATTTTGACGGGACGTATTATGGTATACAAATGTCCGTCTGTCTGTCCGGCATAAACATGTCGCACCGTAACTTGAGGAAGACTTATCCAAATTTCATGAAACTTAACATAGTTGTTTCTTATGATGGTCAAATGATCTGTATACTTTTTGGTGAAAATAAGATTTAAACTTTTTGAGTTACGGCACTTTGTAACTAAAACAGGGGTGTGTTTTTTTCACATGTCGCACCGTATCTCAAAAACGATTCTTGATTGTGGCTTAAAACTTTAAACACTTCTTAGTTATATTAATCTTAATATCTGTATACTTTTTGGTGATGATTCAAAATTTCATTTTTGAGTTATTGAGTATTTTGTAAAAAAGGGGGAGGTTTTTTTTACATGTCGCGCCATATCTCAAAAACGATTTATGATTATTGCTTAACATTTTACACACTTCTTAGTAATATTAATATTAATATCTGTATACTTTTTGGTGATGATTCAAAATTTCACTTTTGGGTTCTTGAGTATTTTGTAAAAAAGGGGGAGTTTTTTTTTTTTACATGTCGTGCTGTATCTCAAAAACGATTTATGACTATTGCTTAAAACTTTACACACTTCTTTGTTACATTAATCTAAAGATCTGTATACTTTTTGGTGATGACCCAAAATTTTATTTTTGAGTTATTGAGTAGTTTCTTTTTATAAAGGGTAGTTTTTTTTTACATGTCGTGCCGTATCTCAAAAACAATTTATGATTATTGCTTAAAACTTGACATACTTTTTTGTTATATTAATCTCAAGATCTGTATACTTTTTAGTGATGATTCAAAATTTTATTTTTGAGTTATTGAGTATTTTGTAAAACAGGGAAGGTTTTTTTTTACATGTCGCGCCGTATCTCAAAAATAATTTATGATTAGTGCTTAAAACTTTACACACTTCTTTGTTATATTAATCTAAAGATCTGTATACTTTTTGGTTTTGATTCAAAATTTTATTATAGTGACATTTAGTTTTTTGTAAAAAAAAACAGGGTGTGGGGTTTCACATGTCCCGCCGTGTCTCAAAAACAATATATGGTATTTGCTTAATACTTTCTCAGAAACTATTTATGATTATTGCATAAAACTTCCACACAAGACGTCGGGCATATCATGCGCTCATTGCGCAGCTGTTTATTTACCTTCTGAGCAGATAGACCAAAAATAGATATAATGCCAACCAGCAACAACATGACATAACTTCCAAAAGAAGTAATATGAAGTAGATTGTTTTACTACATAGCAAAATTAACCATGGTTTGAAGGAACAAGTGGTATATACATTTATATCAGTTTTGATTTTCACCATTATATAAAACATTTATTCTAAAGTGAAATTTTCTCATACTTTTTGTCTTATCTGGTGCATATTTTCTTAAATATTGTAGGCAAATCTGGCAGACTTCTCTGACAACCAATGGGTGACTTGTTTCCAGGAATCAGCAGAACTTATACTAGGAAAATCAGCTGATGAGTTAGGGGATCTCAAAGATACAGTATGTCTGCAATTTATAAAACAAAGGACGAAAATATATGATTCAGAGAAAAATTCAAGTTAACTTAAAAAAACTGTTACAATCTGTTTGCTCTGTATCTTTATTCTGTAGAAGATTTACACTGCAATGGTATCAATGTAAAAATAAGGAGATGTGGTATGATTGCCAATGAGACAACTATTCAACAATATTCTAAAAAAAAAACAACATCTAGAAAAATGTACAAGAGAGTGTTAAACTACATTTAATTACTAATTACCCATGGAAGATGGAAACCTACTGAAATATCAAGTTATAAAACAACATATTTTCAGCTATGATGCTGCAGCGTTTCACAAACAATCTATAAAACTTTATATTTATAAAAATACTGACAAGTCATACACAATTCAGTATAACTTCCAAACAATCTTCATTGTGTGAATTTTTGTGAAAAGATATTCTGGCTGTTATGTTAGTTTGTTCTGTAAGCCAGTTTCTTTAAATTTATTCTAAGGAAAATAATACCTAAATGGACAAACAAATTACCAGTCTTGAGGGTATATGTTTTGTAGTTGAATTTCAAACAGACAAATATGTAAGTTGACTGTTTGCTTGCAGGGATGTGTTATGTTTAACAGAATAAACTCTTATTCATTTTGTCAGTCCAGTATTATCATTAGAATAGTAGGAATTAATGATGATCACTTTATTATTGGGACTAATTGAGCTTATTTTTTCAGAATGAGGCTGCATATGACCAGGCATTTCAAGATGCAATGTTCAAATCGTATATCTTCCGATTGCGAGCAAAGATTGAAACATATAATGTAAGTGTTTAAATATAGATATTTTATATTCTTATGAAAATGCTTTTACACCTTTAAAATTTACGTTTTTTTTTTTTTTAAAGTTGAATCCTTTAGATAAAATTAATGAAGCAGTGTCCCATATATATCTTAACACATGTCTTTCATATAAAAAATGGGAATCTGTGGGAAAAAAATTCATTTCAATATTGCCCAATTTCAACTATAGATTAATAAACCATGTTTGAAAGAAATTATTCTGCAAATTGTATAGGGGTTATCAAATCAAATGTAGGAAGAAAATCTAATTGTCCATATTTGTACCTGTTAGTAGCAGTAATAAAATGTTTTCCAATACACAGATAAAGAGATGAAAGAAAATACTTAATTTAGTACTGTGGAATCATTATTATTCTTAAAAGATACCAATTTTCATGGATTTCTTGGATACAGGTTAACCAAGAATTTAAATGTTGAACAATTACAACTTTTCTATACGATTGAATGCAGACTTTGGCAAAACCACGAAATCAAGTATCCTTGAAAATACAAATTTTCCTCAATCCACAAAAATAAATAAAACCACAGTATAAGATTGTGTGTCAAATTTTTTTTGCTTCAATAGATATATCTTACTTGCAGGATGAAAGCAGACTAAAGACAATATGTGTTAACGCTACACCTGTAGACTGGACAGAACAAAGCAGGCGATTGATAGAAGAAATTGAGAAGTTACAGGCGTCATGAAATATATGTCCTGCTTTAGGCTGCTCTTATATAACTATTAAGTTATTCCTGGACAGAAGGATGTCAGTTTTAAATGTACAATGTAGATATCCATATATGATAAAATGTATTGATCAAGTATTCAGCATGATAGTGACCATTATATTAGCTAAAAACATTCTTGCAGATTACTCTTGAATTAAGAAAAATGTATTTTTGCAAAAATTTACTAGAGCAGCTAACTAGTTTGAAATTACCTGTGTGATACAGATAAAGCAATTAGAAAATATGTTATGATTTCAAAAAATTAATCTTGTCTGATAATGTATTTATTTCACATTTTGGGGCCAATTTCTACTATTGCACACAATTTGTGCTTTTATAAATAATGTTAGAAAACCTTAAAAGTACTGTAATTAAGAAATGTTGTGCTATGTTTTTATTGTTCAAATTGCAAATAGACATGTTTCGCCAAAATAAATATTTGCATTTAAAATTTTAATAGCATCATTTGTAGAGCTTTATATGAAATCTGAATAATAAATCATCAATTTTTGTCAGCTGATTAAAATTGGCAACAATAAATAGACAAAAACATCTCTTCAGCTATGTAGACATCATTTAGACAAACACTGTAAAGAAGTATAATATATTTTAAGTAATTAATATTTATGCTTTATGAAATGCTGTATACTCATGTTGTTTAAAGGTGCTGATGGTAAAATGCAGTGGGTATTTTTTTTTTATTTATTTTTTTTTTTGGGGGGAGGGGGGGTGTTTAACAGCATACTTTTGTGACTTAAGTACCATAGATTGTGATGAAGAAAACCAATTTCTGTTAGATTTTGTTTTAATAGATAGACAGCAATAAATGTGGTCCACTATTTCACCTTAAGATTATGTGGCTGTATATGACAAGTAGTAATGTCTATGTCACACAATATACAGATCCGAGCAATAAGGCATGAAACTATTCCGAGATCTCATCCATCCATTTTAATATCAGGAAGGATTTTGAATTGTTCTACTTTCTAAAATGGTTAAGAATTAATACATGTTAAAAGAATAACTTAAAAATCTTAATATGATGAATATGATTAAATTATTAAAAGTAGACGAAGGTTGAGAAATTAGAAATTTTGATGATCTGTAAAATCTGTACTTTATGTTGGACTTTGAGCACAAGGCGCAATTGTAAAAATAAGAGCATAGAAATTGATGAGAATGTCGGTGAATTATACTATACACCAGATAAATCATGTTATACTATAAATTTAAGATGGTATGTAGTTGCTATTATAGACATTATTTTTTCGTGACATCATTCAATAAAAATCATAAAAGTCAACATATTTTTGTTTGCATCTGTCCTAAGTCAGAAACCTGTTTTTGGGGAAAGACGGCTTTAAGCCGTCAATCCCCTATGGGGTTGACCAGAGTGGCATTCCCTCACATCATTCATTTTGTTTTTACAGTGTGGAAAACCCCCCAACAAATTTACTGAGATTGATGAGAGGGAGACACACAAATGAATAGTTTGACTTTAAACACTTTTTTTACACATTTCCCTTCTGTTTCTCTCCAAATTATCGTATCTTGAGCTCTCCTTTACACTATTTACGTTTCTTTTACAATCCGGAAAAGTCAGTATGACAAGATATTCTAAATATATCCAACCTACATTGTATTGTATAGTGACGTCATTGTTGGAATGCCACACTACGCAGAAGCAGGGATAGCCTTCACTGGTTATTTAAATCATTCTCAGAGATCGTGCACTAATTAAAAATTGGTATTTGTTAAATTTAAACATAATAATGTTTGCTGTAGATGATTCAAACATCAACATGCAATACTTTAATTTGTAGGTCAACAACTTCCAAAGTAAACAAAGATCGTGGGGATACATGAGATAGGGGAGAGAAACGATTTTTTTCATTTTTTCTGTTAAATTATGTTTTGAGAATCTTCCTCCAATCTAGGAGCACCTCAATTGATGAGTAATTATCCACTTAAATAAAAATTAATGTACCTGCACACTTAAAATGTGACATTTCATTTGTTATATGATTAGAAGTCTTCCATTTAAATTAAATCTTTGTGTACCAGCATAATCATCGTAATGGTAAAAAAAATGCATTTTGTAGTTTAAACCTATTAATTCATGAAATTTACAAATAATTTAAATGTAGGATTTGGAAACAAGCTTCACACAGTTTACATCAATCATATTGTTTTTTATTAGTACCTGTATCCTTGTGATGAGAGTTGTAACTGGGAACTTTATCAATGTAAATTAAAAACTGAATAGATTTTTCAGTCCAAACTTTCTTAAGAAAAAAAAGAAAAATCTTCAAGTACATGTACTGTCACAAAAAATGGAAAATGGCCCTAGCCTGCAGTTCAGAGGTACACAATTAAGATTTCCAAAAATATTGTAGTTGTTGTTAAATGACAGAATTCAGTTGAATTTTAGATGATTAACCATCAACTTTAATCGAATGATTAGATTTAGAAGATGCAGATCTCTTCCATTGGTCCAAATTGAATCCTAAACTAAGGAAATGAAATTACATTAAACAATAATTGATTTCAATATTGTCAAACTTTCCACATGTTCTAGCTGTTCTTTTTATAATTCTTTATATGAAGACTATCAAAAGATACCCCCCCCCCCAAAAAAAAAAAATTAAATAGAAACAAGGGCCGTCTTACCCCTCAGAGCTATTCAGCTCTTTGATTCAGTGGTTGACATTTGTTAATATGGTTCATAAGTGTTTCACGTTCAATATAAAGATTTGAGTGTTGATTTTCCTGTTTGAATGGTTTTACACTAGTCATTTTAGGGGCACTTTATAGCTTGCTGTTCGGTGTGAGCCAAGGCCCTGTGTTGAAGTCCGTACTTATTGTTTTTTTTTACAAATTATGGCTTGGATGGAGAGTTGTACCATTAAGTTAGTTTGATAGGAACTACTTGTAATAGATTGTTGATATATGATATAAAGTTGCTATCAGTACATATCAGTTGAAGACTATTTTAAGACCTTGTCCCACAGGACATGGGCCAGTGACTAAATTAATAAGCAATTTTAAATGTTAGAATTCTGCCTAAGTAAGTTTGGTAGAATCAAATTATGATAGATCAAAGATATTTTGTATAAAGTTTTATTACTATCAGTTTGTTGACCATTATCAGGCCCTGATTAACAATACATGCAATGTTGCTGTTTATCAGATTGGGGGTTTTTTTCTGAAATTTATGCCGATAGGCAAGACATATCTCTGTGTCAACAGTTCGTTGTTTAATATTTTGGCATGTGGGGATGCAATGTAATACAAACTGACTTCCTGACAAAGTTTACAGAGGTACATGATTGCATCCATCGAGCTTTGAGGAACTTATTTCCCCTTTAACAAGTAGTCATAATCAAGTTCAAAGAATGAAAGCTGTCTCTCAGCAACTAGTATCAAAATGAAATTAAAAACCAATTGTTCAGAGATCAATTGAAGGTCTTTCCACTCAAATTAACTAAAGATAAGACAATTTTGATAAAAAACAATATGTCCAGGGTTAAAATGATAACTTATTAAGTACTGATTTTGAAGATACAATGTTTGAAGAACTTTTTCCATCAATTAAGAATGATAATAAGCCACTTCCGGTTAAATGAAATTTACTTCCGGTGTCAAATTATAGCTTACTCAACTCTGATTCCCAACATATATAGTTTCTATGTACTTTTCTTTAAATGAGGAAGATAAATTGCTACTTCCGGTTTGAAACAACACATCTGGTTGACATTTTCAAGGTTATATGTCTACTTACCTAATGCAAAAGATCCCAAGGCTTGTATCATGTATAAATTTGAATCTACAGCAAATGTTAAAATCTAGAATGTCAATGTTACATTTGACTTTGAACTAAATTTCAAGGTCATTAACCAAGGACATCAAATCAAAAGACCAAAGGTCTTTATTATATATGGTTAATGAAAAACTGGAAACTGGAAACCTGGGTCCCACCTCATGCGACAAGTCATCTCACGAGACATACTCAGACGAATATATTGTTTTGAAAAATATATAAATGCATGTATCAAATTATATACATAATTTTACTGGAACTTGAATGTTGCCCTGTCTGCGGCGGGCTAGAAAGTGATAATATCAGGGAAAAAAATTTCCCGCTATAAAATTAGTCACGTGTCTTATACCTAGTGACTTAAACTTATAAAATTACTACGCTAGTACCGTATATACAATAATTTCTCCCTATACTACGAAACGTGAGAAATTATACATATATGAGGGGCTAAAACTTCCACTTAATGTCTACGCACCCTTTCAACCAAATTTAAAAATTTTGTTAAAATTATTTGTCGATATCTTATACGGTTGTTGTAAAAAGTGAAGATAAGCCAAAATCAAAATTAAGAACATGACCTTGACCTTTGACCTTTGACCTTGACCTTAGTTTTAATTTTTTGGACCATTGACTTCAAATCAAAAGATCCTAGGTCTATCACTTATGGTTTACCAGTTACAAGTGCATATCCCATATATCTAATGCATAAGGGGAAGTAACTCTCATGTGGAGTCTCCGAATGTCTTCAGTCAAATTATATTTCAAATTCTGAGGATATAACAAGCACATTTGTAAAATAATTTTGTTGTAATCTTTTACAGTTGCGAAGGAGATGCACTCACGTGAAAAACAGTGTTTAGGGAGATACCTCTTACAATAAAAAGTGTTCGCTTAAACAGGGTCAGTCTTAAAAGCGCAATAACTGTTCGATATCATATACAAAATATTTAAGCAACATTTATCGCAAGAACAAAGTTTGGCGGAAGAAAAAAAAAGAAAGAATAATAATCAGAACAAATACAATAGGTCTTTTAACAGAAAAGTGGAAAGACCTTATTACCAATTTTCCAGGATGAACATTCTTCAGAACTCTAAAAACCAAAAGTTTAGATAGCCAAAGATTAATACATGATAACAGAATAATATCAATAGACATTGAAGAGTCATCTTCTTTGCTAGAGGCATTTGAAATTTCTTTTCAATCAAAATGTGTATAGAATGAATATCTTATTTGTATGAAATAATTAAAAGGTGTGTAAAAGAAAAGAAAAATTATTAAGATATGATAGACAAACACTTCGTACGTTATGACAGCCACTTAGTCATGTGGGCTGTTGTTTTGGGCCTTCAGCTGGTATTGACACTCGATAATGTATCAACTTACTTTTCCCAATTCATATAGAATCCTAGTCTAATGGTGGTGTTTTCTTCAGGGTATCTTCCCCTTCTAATAATTCTACATACTTTTTTTCTATGGCTAAACTCTATTGGTAGTGATGGCCATGTGATTGAAGTGACATTAGAATCCCATAATCCTGTATTCCTTATTTTAAATGACTTCTCTAATGTTCAATATGTTTCTTGCTCATTTTTCTCTATGCGGTAAACTGCATCCAGATCCTCAAATCTATACACACAATAAAACATCCCAAATCTATACACACAATAAAACATCCCAAATCTATACACTCAATAAAACATCCCAAATCTATACACACAATAAGACATCATGCATTTTGGTTTGACTTGTATGATTCATTTAGACTAATCTTTACCCACCATTAGTAAAAGGCTATTGAATTCTATTGATCTGTACACGAAGAGTATTAGTACAATTAAAGGTGCATCAATCCTATGAAGATCATCTGATTGTTCAGGTAAAGAATATATAACGTATCGACAGAGCAACTATCATATTGTATAGCTGACTATGCGTGTATGGGCTTTGCTCATTGTTCTTCTTCTTCTTCCTTTATAGTACAGGCCTCCCAGGGGAGTATTATCGTACTGTTGAAGACCATGCAGTGACATATAGTTGGTAATTTCTGAGTCATTTGGTCTCTGATGGAGATTTGTCTCTGACAATCATGCCACATCTTCTTTTTAATATATTTTCCAAATTGAAACAAAACGATTGAATTATCTTCTTTTCGTTCATTTATTAATTTTTCAACGTTTTAAGTGGGTTTGGTTTTCAAATGTTTTGCACTTGAACAATAATGAAGACATTAATGATTAAATTGAACATCTGGTGCAGTGCAATTCGTACTGTTTAACATGTGTATTCACTTATTTTGTCATTTCTTTTTAGTTCCCTACCGACTTCAGGTTTGCACTCCGTCCGTCTGTCCGTCTGTCTGTCTGTCTGTTCATCTGTCTGTCAGTCAGTCAGTCAGTCCAGCAAATCAGTTTTCTACACTATTTTTAGACATAGAGCGGACACAATTTCTTACGGACGGACGGACATGGGGTTGTCAACTGAAACCAAAGTTTTTTACCTTGACTTTTGACCTAGGAAGCTGTACATGTCAAGTATAAAGTATGAAATTATAACGGTATTGTAGATATAGAGCAGAAACAATTTGTTAATACTGACAGATTGACAGACCTGAAAGCAAAGATTTCTACCTTGAACTTTGACCTAGGAAGTTGTACAAATATTATGACACACCCGTTGGTGTTGGTTAATATACATGTCAAGTATAAAGTATGAAATAATAATGGTTCTCTAGATATAGATCGGACACAATATCTTACGGACGGACGGGCACGTGGCTATCAACTGAAACCAAAGTTTTTGACCTTGACCTTTGACCTAGGAAGTTGTACATTCATTATGAAACGCTCTCTTGTGTTGGTTAATATACATATCACGTATAAACTTTGAAATCATAATGGTTCTCAAGATATAGAGCGGACACGATCTTTACCAAGGGACAAGGGGTTGCCAACTAAAACAAGTGTTTGACCTTGAACTTTTACCTAGGAAGTTGTACAAACATTATGCAACCCCTCTCGTGTTGTTTAATACACATGTCAAGTATAAAGTATGAAATTATAATAGTTCTCTAGATATAAAGCTTACACAATTTGTTACGAACGCAAGGACAGATCTGAAACGGTAGATTCTGTCCTTATTCTGTCAACTAGGAAGTTGTACAAACATTATAACACACACTCTGGTCTTGGTTAATATACATGTAAAGAATAAGGTATGAAATTATAACGGTTCTCTAGATATAGAGCGGACACAATTTGTTACCGGTGGACAGACTGACAGACCTGAAAGCAAAGTTTTTTCTACCTTGAACTGTGACCTAGGAAGTTGTACAAACATTATGACACATTCGTTCGTGTTGGTTAATTTAGGGGCCAGCTGAAGGACGCCTCCGGGTGCGGGAATTTCTCGCTACATTGAAGACCTGTTGGTGACCTTCTGCTGTTGTTTTTTCTATGGTAGGGTTGTTGTCTCTTTGACACATTCCCCATTTCCATTCTCAATTTTATGTCAAGAATAAAGTATGAAATTATAACGGTTCTCTGGATAAAGAGCTGACACAATTTCTTTCGGAAGGACGTACATGGGGTTGTCAACTGAAATTTAAAGTGTTTGACCTTGACCTCTGGTGTTGGTTAATATACATGTCAAGAATAAAGTATGAAATTATAACGGTACTGTAGATATAGAGCGGAACAATTTGTTACCGACGGACAGACTTGAAAGCAAAGTTTTTCTACTTAGAACTTTGACCTAGGAAACTCTACGGACACTATAACATACCTACTGATGTTGGTTAATATACATGTCAAGTATAAAGTATGAAAATATAACGGTAGTGTAGATATAGCGGACACAATTTCTTACGGACGGACAGTCATGGGGTTGTCACCTGAAACCAAAGTTTTTCTTCCTTGAACTTTGACCTAGGAAGTTGTACAAACATAATAACACACCCTCTGATGTTGGTTAATATACATGTCAAGTATAAAGTATGAAATTATAACGGTATTGTAGATATAGAGCGGACACAATTTGTTACGGACAGACCTGAAAGCAAAGTTTTTCTACCTTGAACTTTGACCTAGGTTTTTGTACAAACAATATGACACACCCAATGGTTTGGTCAATATAAATGTCAAGTATAAAGTATGAAGTTATAACTGTTCTCTAGATATAATCGGACACAATTTGTTACAGACGGACGGACCGAATTTGAAACCAAAGTTTTTCTACCTTGAACTTTGACCTAGGAACTTGTACAAACATTATGATACACCCGATGGTGTTGGTTAATATACATGTCAAGTATAAAGTATGAAACTATAATAGTTCTCTATATATAAAGCAGACACAATGTTTTACGGACGGACGGGGACGGGCATGTGGCTGTCAACTGAAACCAAAGTTTTTGACCTTGACCTGCCACCTAGGAAGCTGTTCAAACAATATAACACACCATCTGATGTTGGTTAATATACACGTCAAGTATAAAGTATGGAATTATAAACGGTTCTCTTCATATAGAAGACACAATTTCTTACAGACGGAGGGACATGGAGTTGTCAATTGAAACCAACGTTTTTTTTTACCATAACCTTTGACCTAGGAAGTTGTTCATACATTATGAAACACTCTCTGGTGTTGGTTAATATATATATCAAGTATTATTTTTGAAATCGTAACGGTTCTCAAAATATACAGCGAACACGATCTTTACGATTAGACAAGGTGTTTCCAACTGAAACAACAGTTTTTGACCTTGAAGTTTGACCTAGGAAGTTGTACAAACATTATACCACACCTTTTCGTATTGGTTAATATACATGTCAAGTATAAAGTATGAAATTTTAATAGTTCTCTAGATAAATAGCGGACACAATTTGTTGCGAACGGACAGACAGACCTAAAACCAAAGTTTTGATCTTGCACTGTGACCGTGGAAGTTGCACAAACGTTATTACACAACCTCTTGTGTTGGTTAATATAATTGTTAAGTATAAAGTATGAAATTTAAACAGTTCTCTAGACATAGAGCGGACACAATTTCTGACGTACGGACAGACATGGGGTTGGCAACTGAAACCAGTTTTTGACCTTGAACTTTGACCTAGGAATCTGTTAACACAATATAGCACACCCTCTGATGTTGGTTAATATACACGTCAAGTATAAAGTATGAAATTATAACGATAGTGTAGATATAGAGCGGACACAATTTCTTACGGACAGACCTGAAAGAAAAGTTTTTCTACCTTGAACTTTGACCTAGGATGTTGTACAAACATTATGACACACCCTCTGATGTTGGTTAATATACATGTCAAGTATAAAGTATGAAATTATAACGTAATTGTAGATATAGAGCGGACACAATTTGTTACGAACGGACAGAGAGACCTGAAACGAAAGTTTTTGATCTTGAACTATGACCTAGGAAGTTGTACAAACATTATGATACACCCTCTGATGTTGGTTAATATACATGTCAAGTATTAAGTATGAAATTATAACGGTATTGTAGATATAGAGCGGACACAATTTGTAACAGACAGACCTGAAAGCAAAGTTTTTCTTCCTTCAACTTTGACCTAGGAAGTTGTACAAACATTACGACATAACCGATGGTGTTGGTTAATATACATGTCAAGTATAAAGTACGGCATGTCGCTGTTAACGGAAACCAAAGTTTTTGACCTTGACCTTTGACCTAGAAAGCTGTACAAACAATATAGCACACCCTTTGATGTTGGTTGATATACATGTCAAGAGTAAAGTATGAAATTATAACGGTTCTCTAGATATAGAGTGGCCACAATTTGTTACCGACGAACGGACATATCTGAAAAGAAAGTTTTTAAAGTTGGACTTCGACTTACGAAATTGTACCAACATAATGACACATCTTTTGGTGTTGGTTAATATACATGTTAAGTATAAAGTATAAAATATTAACGGTTCTGTAGATATAGAGCGGACACAATTTGTTACTGACGGACTGGCAGACCTGAAACCAAAGTGTTTCTACCTTGAACTTTGAACTAGGAAGATGTAAAAAATTTATGACACGACCTCTGGTGTTGGTAAATATGCATGTCAAGTATAAAGTATGAAATTAAAACGGTTCTCTAGACATAGAGCGGAAACAATTTCTTACGGACGGACGGACTGACATGCGGTTGTCAACTGAAGCCAAGTTTTCGACCTTGACCTTTGACCTAGGAAGCTGTAAAAACAATATAACACACCCTCTTGTGTTGGTTAACATACACGTCAAGTATCAAGTATGATAGTATAACGGTTATCTT
Organism: Mytilus trossulus; assembly: GCF_036588685.1. Taxonomy (NCBI): domain Eukaryota; kingdom Metazoa; phylum Mollusca; class Bivalvia; order Mytilida; family Mytilidae; genus Mytilus; species Mytilus trossulus. The sequence continues at coordinate 69,383,018 of NC_086380.1, forward strand.
GATATAGAGGATACATTTTCTTAAGGACGGACAGACAAGGGGTTGTCTACTGAACAAAATGTATGACCTTGACCTTTGACCTAGGCAGTTGTTCAAACATTATGCCACACCCTCTGGTATTGGTTTATATACATGTCAAGTATAAAGTATGAAATTATAACGGTTCTCTAGATATAGAGCGGACTCAATGTTTTACGGACGGACAGATATGGGGTTGTCCACTGAAACCAAGTTTTTGACCTTGACCTTTGACCTAGGAAGCTGTACAAACAATATAACACACCATCTGATGTTGGTTTATATACATGTGAAGTATAAAGTATGAGATTATAACGTGCTGTAAACATAGAGCGGACACAATTTGTTAAAGACGGACGGACGCACCTGAAAGCAAAGTTTTTTTACCTCGAACTTTCACCTTGGAAGTTGTACAAACATTATGACTTACCCTCTGGTGTTGGTTAATATACATGTCAAGTACAGGATCCGGAAATTTTTCACCTAATTTTCTGTCAATAGATATCTTAAAAGTTTTTTTTTTTAAAATATTGTCAAAATCACATTACTGTAATACGGAGTATGCTCATACTCGTAGCTTCAACGAACTTGTTTTAGGCGGTCAACTGTCCTCTCACTATCCGGGCAATCGTTTGTCATTAGTGCAACCCAAATATGTGTTTTGTGGTAATTAGCATTGTTTATAAGTTTCATAACTATTTAGGTGGGAATAAACGAAAACGAAAAATTCAGCATTTCTTTCATTTGTAAAGGGGCATAACTCTAGAATGTTAAAAATGACGCCACCAACATTTAAGCTTGATCTGTGTGTAGTGGTAATAAGGATTGTGTATAAGTTTCATTAAATTTGGTTAAGGCAAACTAATGTTAGAGAACAGAAACGAAAAAATAAGCAATTTTTCCATTTGTAAAGGAGCATAACTCTAGAACGGTAAAAGAGACATCACCCAAATTCAAACTTGGTCTGGGTTTAGTGGTATTAAGCATTGTGTATAAGTTTTATAACATTTAGTTCAGGCAAACTAAAGTAAGAGAACGGAAACCAATTTTGGAACGTACAGGCGGATAAGGGTAAAAAGTTAATGCCCTACGCTACGGTGGGGGCATAAAAATCTGGCAAGAGTTGTACTCGTGAGAGTGCTTATTAGACCAGACCGATGGACGGATGGACGCACACCTGGTATTTCCTTATCCCATACAAGGCGTTACACTGTGGACAAACAAAAACACCACTTAAACTTTTTTGCAATCTACAAACATACTAATGCATTACAAAGCTACAAAAACATATGTTGTAATGTTGTTTTTCATTGAGCGTTCTGAATTTTACCTATTGTTTTCATTATCATCCTTTGGTGTCTGGTGGATAATTGTCTTAATGGCAAATATACAACATATCTTGATTCTGATTATACAATAATTATTGA